>NC_088686.1:45175833-45826111 GCF_028017835.1 Emys orbicularis | reverse complement strand
GTAGCTTTTCCAGCGCGTACACAATGGCGTAGCATTCCTTTTCGCTGATTGACCAGTGGCTTTCCCTCTCAGACAGTTTCTTGCTGAGAAACACGACAGGATGGAATTCTTGATCCGGTCCTTCCTGCATTAAAACTGCTCCCACGCCTCGCTCGGACGCATCTGTGGTTACTAGACTTTGTCAAAGTCTGGGGCCCTTAGCACAGGGTCAGACATGAGTGTTGCCTTAAGCTGGTTAAAGGCCTTTTGACACTCATCAGTCCACTGAACTGCATTTGGCTGTTTCTTTCTGGTTAGGTCTGTTAGCGGGGCGGCGATTTGGCTGTAGTGTGGTACAAATCGCCTATAATATCCGGCCAAGCCTAAGAAGGATTGGACCTGTTTCTTTGACTTTGGAACCGGCCACTTTTGGATAGCATCCACTTTGGCCTGTAGGGGATTTATAGTTCCTTGACCCACCTGGTGCCCCAGGTACGTCACTCTGTTTTGGCCTATTTGACACTTTTTAGCCTTAACAGTTAGTCCTGCCTGTCGGATGCGCACGAAGACTTTTTCCAGGTGCTCCAGGTGTTCTGTCCATGAATCAGAAAAAATGGCCACATCATTGAGGTAGGCAACTGCAGATTCTCCCAATCCCGCTAGGAGACCATCTACAAGTCTTTGGAAGGTGGCGGGTGCATTTCGCAACCCGAAAGGGAGTACATTGAATTCATACACTCCTGCCTGGGTGACGAAGGCTGACCTTTCCTTAGCGGGTTCATCTAGTGGTACTTGCCAGTACCCCTTGGTTAAGTCTAAAGTAGAGATGAATTGGGCATGTCCCAGTTTCTCCAATAGCTCATCTGTGCGTGGCATTGGATAGTTGTCAGGACGAGTTACAGCATTTAGCTTACGGTAGTCCACGCAAAAGCGTATTTCCCCATCTGGTTTGGGAACTAGAACCACTGGAGATGCCCATGCACTATTAGAGGGGCGGATTATACCCATCTGTAGCATGTCCTGGATCTCCCTTTGTATAGCAGTTTGGGCATGAGGTGACTCCCGGTAGGGTGGGGTTCTAATTGGGTGAGCATTACCTGTGTCAATGGAGTGGTATGCCTGTTTGGTCCGTCCTGGAGTGGCTGAGAAAATCGGTGCAAAGCTTGTGCACAGCTCCTTGATCTGCTGTCGCTGCAGACGTCCCAGGGTCGTGGAGAGGTTCACCTCTTCCACGCCACCATTCCTTTTTCCTTCGTAGTAGACACCTTCAGGCCACTCCGCGTCATCTGTTTCCTGGGCTGTAAACTGGCAAACGTTTAATTCTCTGGAATAAAAGGGCTTAAGAGAATTAACATGGTATACCTTAGGCTTTATGTTGGAGGTGGGGGAGGCTATGAGATAGTTAACAGCTCCTAGGCGCTCCTGGACCGTGAATGGTCCTTCCCATGACGCTTCCATTTTATGGGCCTGGAGCGCCTTTAAGACCATGACTTGGTCTCCTACTTTGAAGGACTGTTCTCTGGAATGTTTATCATACCAGGCCTTTTGCTCTTCCTGAGCATGCTTTAGGTTTTCTTTAGCAAGGGCTAAAGAGTGTCGGAGGGTGCTTTGTACGTTGCTTACAAAGTCTAGAATGTTAGTTCCTGGAGAAGGCGTAAACCCCTCCCATTGCTGCTTCACCAACTGTAATGGCCCCTTAACCTCGTGGCCATACACAAGTTCAAATGGTGAAAACCCTAAACTGGGATGTGGTACAGCCCTGTAGGCAAAAAGCAACTGCTGCAACACTAGGTCCCAATCATTGGAGTGTTCATTTACGAATTTATGTATCATGGCCCCCAAAGTTCCATTAAACCTCTCCACCAGACCATTGGTTTGATGGTGATGAGGGGTGGCAACCAAGTGATTCACCCCATGAGCTTCCCACAGGTTTTTCATGGTCCCTGCCAGGAAATTAGTTCCTGAATCTGTAAGGATGTCGGAGGGCCAACCTACCCTGGCAAAAATGTCTGCTAATGCCTGGCACACACTTTTAGCCCTGGTGTTGCTTAAGGGTACAGCTTCCGGCCATCGGGTAGCAAAATCCATGAAAGTCAGTACGTACTGCTTTCCTCTGGGTGTCTTCTTTGGGAAAGGACCCAGAATATCCACAGCTACTCGCTGAAATGGGACCTCAATTATGGGTAGTGGCTGGAGAGGGGCTTTAACCTGGTCTTGGGGCTTTCCCACTCGTTGGCACACCTCACAAGACCGGACATAATTAGCAACGTCCTTGCCCATTCCCTCCCAGTGGAAGGACTTCCCCAACCGGTCTTTGGTTCTGTTCACCCCAGAATGGCCACTGGGATGATCATGGGCTAAGCTCAAGAGCTTTACCCGATACTTAGTGGGAACTACCAACTGTCTTTGAGGATGCCAGTCTTCCTGGTGCCCACCAGAAAGAGTCTCCTTGTATAAAAGTCCTTGTTCTACAACAAACCGGGATCGGTTAGAAGAGCTGAGAGGCGGTGGGGTGCTCCGTGCCGCCGCCCAAGCTTTCTGAAGGCTGTCATCTGCTTCCTGCTCGGCCTGGAACTGTTCCCTTGATGCTGGAGACATCAGTTCCTCCTTGGATGGTGGACTGGGGCTTGGTCCCTCTGGAAGCGATGCAGGTGCTGGGGCTGTTTCCATTGACTGTGAACCGCTGTCCGCTGGTGCACTATGTGGTATTTCAGGCTCTGGCTGAGCCTCTTGGGTAGGGTTATCTGCTGCTTCCGCCAGTTCAGGCTCGCTGGTTCCCTCTGGCGTTGGAGTTGTAGACGGGTTTGCAAGCGCTGGACTCAGTGCTGGCAATGGTTCTGGTGCTGGCTGCGTTGCCAGTTCCGGTTATGGGACTGGCTTTGGCTGGGCCTCTGGGATTGGATCCACTACGGCTGTTGCAGTCGTTGGCAGGGGATCCGGTTCCACCACCTTTGTTTGGGTCTCTGGTAACACAGACGGGGCCCTGGTGGACGGCTCAGGAACAGGGATGGGGGTGAAAGCTTGCTTAGCCTGGCTGCGGGTGACTATTCCCACCCTCTTGGCTAGCTTCACATGGTTGGCCAAGTCTTCCCCCAGCAGCATGGGGATGGGATAATTGTCATAGACTGCAAAAGTCCACATTCCTGACCAGCCCTTGTACTGGACATGCAACTTGGCTGTAGGCAAGGTTACAGACTGTGACACGAAGGGTTGAATTGTCACTGTAGCCTCCGGGTTGATGAGTTTGGGGTCCACTAGGGATTGGTGGATAGTTGACACTTGTGCCCCAGTGTCCCTCCAAGCGATAACCTTCTTTCCGCCCACTCTCAAGGTTTCCCTTCGCTCCGAGGGTATGAGAGAGGCATCTGGGTCTGGGGATCTTTGGTGTGATTGTGGTGTAATGAACTGTAATCGGTTGGGGTTTTTGGGGCAGTGAGCCTTTATATGTCCCAGTTCATTACATTTAAAACATCGCCCTGCTAAGGTATCACCGGGGCGATGTTGGTTGGTGGAGACTGGTGGGGTGGGGTAAGAAGGCGTCTGGGGTTTCCCTTGGGATGTGGGTGGGGCCTTGGGTTGTCCCCGGTGGTAAGGTTTTGTTTCGGCTTGCCCCTTCTGGTATTCGCTCCAACTGCTACTGGTTTTTTTCTTTTCTGCCACCTCCACCCATTTGGCTCCAATCTCCCCCGCCTCGGTTACAGTTTTGGGCTTCCTATCTAGGATGTACCTTTCTATTTCCTCAGGAACACCCTCTAAAAACTGCTCCATTTTTACTAGGGAAAGCAGATCTTCCAGAGATTTAACATTTGCTCCTGATACCCAGGCATCACAATTTTTGTCAATGTGGTAGGCATGCCGGGTAAATGACACATCTGGTTTCCACCTTAGGGCTCTGAACCGCCGACGGGCATGCTCGGGTGTTAGCCCCATTCTGAGTCTGGCCTTGTTTTTAAAAAGTTCATAACTGTTCATGTGTTCCTTAGGCATTTCAGCCGCCACCTCTGCTAAGGGTCCACTGAGCTGCGGCCTCAGCTCTACCATGTACTGGGTTGGAGTGATGCTGTATCCAAGGCAGGCCCTTTCAAAATTTTCTAAGAAGGCCTCAGTATCATCGCCTGCCTTGTAGGTGGGGAATTTCCTGGGATGGGAAGTGGTACCTGGAGAGGAGTTGCTAGGATGGTCTGATGCATCCTGCCTAGCCCTTGCTACTTCCAGTTCATGCTTCCTTTCTTTTTCTCTCGCCTCCTCTTTGGCTTTTTCCAGCTCCATCTCTCTCTTGTGGGCCTCCTCTTTGGCTTTCTCTTCTCTTTCATGGGCCTCCTCTTTGGCTTTCTCTTCTCTTTCTTTCTGCTCTGTCTCAAGTTTTTTAATTTGTAGCAGTCTCTGATGTTTTCTTTCATTTTCTTCTGCTTCTAGTTTGGCCAGTTCTATTTTGTTAGCTACTTCTTTGGTAGTCATTTTCCTGTTTTCTTGTGCTGGGTCACACCCCTCTGCAGTTGACTGAAACTGGGATGCACTTAGCTCAGGCTGCTGCTGAGTGCTGCTGAGTTAACAGAGACTTTCTAACTAGCTACTTCCGAGGATGTAAAAAGAAAAAAAAACAATTCAACTTGTAAATTCCTTTTACCAGTCAAAGTTTGCTCATTAATTGAACCCTTCTCTTAACAAAGGCTCTTGTTAAAAAAACTTAACACCTCTGCCTTCAGGCAAGGAGAGATAAGATATGCATCTACCTTCAGCTCTGCTTTCCAAGCAGCTAGAAGGGGAAAAAAAATCTTACTGGCTTTTGGGTTTAAAACGATCTCCACCGCTCTGCCACCATGTCAAGGCTGTATCCCCACTTTGAACTTTAGGGTACAAGTGTGGGGGCCTGCATGAGGACTTCTAAGCTTAACTACCAGCTTACTTCTGGTCCGCTGCCACCATTCCCTTCCCTGGGAAGCTTTGAGAAATCTTTTCACCAATTCCCTGGTGAATACAGATCCAAACTCCTTGGATCTTAAAACAAGGAGAAATTGACCCTTCCCCCTCCTTCCTTTCACCAACTCCTGGTGAATACAGATCCAAACTCCTTGGATTTAAAAACAAGGAAAAATCAATCAGGTTCTTAAAAAGAAGGCTTTTAATTAAAGAAAAAGGTAAAAATCATCTCTGTAAAATCAGTATGGAAAATAACTTTACAGGGTAATCAAACTTAAAGAGCTCAGAGGACCCCCCTCTGTCTTAGGTTCAAAGTACAGCAAACAAAGATAAACACTCTAGTAAAAGGTACAGTTACAAGTTGAGAAAACAAAGTAAAACTAAGACGCCTTGCCTGGCTTTTTACTTACAAGTTTGAAATATGAGAGACTTGTTTAGAAAGATGGGGAGAACCTGGATTGATGTCTGGTCCCTCTCAGTCCCAAGAGCGAACAACCCCTTAAACAAAGAGCACACCAAAGCCTCCCCCCCCCCCAAGATTTGAAAGTATCTTGTCCCCTTAATGGTCCTTTGGGTCAGGTGTCAGCCAGGTTACCCGAGCTTCTTAACCCTTTACAGGTAAAAGGATTTTGGAGTCTCTGGCCAGGAGGGATTTTATAGTACTGTACACAGGAGAGCTGTTACCCTTCCCTTTATAGTAATGACAGGCTACTTCCACCTTTTCATGTTCTCTGTATGTATAAATATCTTCTTTCTGTGTGTTCCATTCCATGCATCCGAAGAAGTAGGCTGTAGCCCACAAAAGCTTATGCTCAAATAAATTTGTTAGTCTCTAAGGTGCCACAAGTACTCCTGTTCTTTATGGGGAAGTTGTAGTTTCCCAACAAAAGCTAGGAAACCCCCTCAATAATTTAAAATCTGTTTTGACAGAGAAGTTACCGTGAATGTGGTACAACCTGAATAAAAGGGTGCTGAGAAAGGTGATGGTGTAGCTGTGGTATTTGCGTCCATCCTGAAATGTAAATAGTCTCTAACCCCAAGACTGGATTGAGTACATTATGCTCATCTTGCATGTGTGTCCTGAGACGGAGTTAAATTGAGGCTAGTTTAGTGTACTGATAGCCCAGTGCTCATCTCTTCTGTTCAGGTTATCCATATCATGCTCATCACCATGGTATCTGAGCTGCACTGCAGAGTCCCTCTATGAGCTATTACAGTGCTTAACCATGGTGGAATGGGGAGTGCCAAAGTTGGTAGTGTGTAGTGATTGCAAAATCAAGAGGAATAAGTAGTTTTCTGAATCAGGATTAAATGGCCACCATGATGACCCCAGGACTATCCTGAGGTGGTATTGGCTCAGTTTACACAGCTGACCATGCTCTTGATCTAGTGTTTAGTTTGGGATTGGAGGGGAAGTACTGTATTTGAAAATTATGGGCCTGATTTTCAGGAGGTTCTGACTGCATTGCCAGCTCTAATCAATATCAGTGGGAGTTGCAGGTGTTCAGCACTTCTGAAAAATATCATGCCCTACACTCATTGCATGGACTAACCACTGCCATCTTATATGGAGATATACCTATCTCACAGAACTGGAAGGGACCCTGAAAGGTCATTGAGTCCAGCCCCCTGCCTTCACTAGCAGGACCAAGTACTGATTTTTGCCCCAGATCCCTATATGGCCCTCTCAAGGATTGAGCTCACAACCCTGGGTTTAGCAGGGCAATGCTCAAACCACTGAGCTATTTCCCCCCAATGATAAGGTGCTTATCTCCTGTTGGGGTGAAAGAGCTGCTTTAAGGCACTAGCTGTGAAAACTAAGGGAACCTGTTTGCAACAATGCTAGCTGAGTTGACAGACAAGGTATTTATTGATTAGAATGCACTGTAATAAAATGAAAAAGGTGTATCATTTATCAGAGTGCCAACTAAGGCTCAATGGAAGGTTTAGCTGGATGAAGTGTGCAAAATAAAATCCTATGTGGAGTCTACTATATTATATAATCAAGCAGAGACCAGACATGGATAAAAGGAAAATGCAGAATGCACTGATCTTTTGAGTAGAAAAAAAAATCAATAGCACTATTAATCAATTTCTTTTCCTAGCATCATTGCAGATTTATTTTGCATATGATCTGACTGAGGCCACGGGGAGAGCAAAAAATAAATAAATTCTAAGCTAAATTCAAAATATAAAATAGCTCCTTTAAAGAGTTTCTGATTCCTTTTGGAAGAACTGGAACAACATTCTATTTAAAAACAGGTCTTTTGTATCTTAGATTCTGTAGTTTCTTCCTTTGGCTTTTTGTTCGTTTAAAAACCTATATAAAAAGCTGCTTATTCACAGCCTAAAGACAAGGGGCCAGACCCTCAGCTTATGTAAAATATTGATGTCAATGGAGCTACACTAATTTACAACATCTGAGGCTTTTACCCCCTGGTTCCTGCCCCAAAGAGTTTGCCATCTAAACTGATCACAACACAAGAGATGGAGGGGGGAATACAGAGAGTGGGAGTACTTGGATAGTACAGTACATGTCATGTTAATTCTTAGCTGTTTGCCTGTTTTTTATAATTATGATGGGGGGAGGGGTTGGTGGGATTTTTTGTTTGTTTTCAATTGTTCAAAGGAATGGATGAGAAGATCATTGCTTGCAGGGGAAAGGTGGGTTCTGAGTCGTGTGACTAGATAGCAAGTGTGGAAAGTCAGGACTGGGGGGAGAGAGGGTAATAGAATCATAGAATATCAGGGTTGGAAGGGACCTCAGGAGGTCATCTAGTCCAACCCCCTGCTCAAAGCAGGACCAATTGCCAGACAGATTTTTGCCCCAGATCCCTAAATGGCCCCCTCAAGGATTGAACTCTCAACCCTGGGTTTAGCAGGCCAATGCTCAAACCACTAAGCATATCCTATATAAGACAAAGGTCCTAAATCAGGACATCTGGTCACCCTAGTTCTGAGAGGAAACTGAAGGTTAAGAAAGAACATCCCAGGCACGTTGGCAGTATCAGAAAAGGCATGGAGGTGTTTGTAGGAGAAGGGGACATGGAAGGAGGCAGAATTGATGGAATGCTGACTCTAACTAAGGGAGTGACCAGTGATCACAAATAGGCGGGGACTGAGCACTACATAGCCTTGAAAAGGGAAGGAGTTCGAAATAGAGAGAGAAGGGTCACAGGGCCAGGGAAGGAACTCTTGTAGAGATACAAAAAACAGTCTTTGGATTGTGTGGCAAGGCTTAGATGTGGAAATGGAGCATCATTTGGACATTAAAAAGACCTTCCATGTAGTCACTTTATATTATCTGGGATTCCTGCACCAACTACTGAAAATTCATTCACTTTAAACAAAGGAGCCAAAATTCTGCTTTCAGCTTCACCTTTGTAACCACGGAAGACAGCTTTGGAGTTAGTGATAACATTGTGAGTGTAGTAAGCGGAAAAAATTGCTGTAAATATGCACTCAGACAAAGGATTTCCCTCCCCCCTGCAAGTCTTGCCCCACAATTCCAGAGATAGAGTTTTATCTTTTGAATAAAATAAGTTAAGTATATGAGTGTTGAAACTGCTGCTTTCAAAGCTATTGGTTATTTGTAAAGGTACAAAGTATCTGAGCTTTTTCTAAGAACTGAGTATTACCATAAGCAGGTTGCTGGGTACCCATAAACCATAGGACAAAAACCTAGAAACCAAATAGATGGCAGAAGCAGTATGAGAGAGAGAAATCCTAGTCTTCTCTGATTTTTTTTTAAATATTTCAAACTGTTATAATCTCAACTTTCTGGCTTCCCCTCTGCCCCGCCTCTTTCCTTTTTATTATTTCAATAGAAAAATTTCTTACAATATTTTTGTTTGATACATAAAGTAATGTAAATATCTTAACAACATGGGAATGGAAAACTATTGTACTTCCCGTCACCCATACATAAGATTCAGAGATTTAATACTTTATTTAAAAAAAAAACCCTGAATTGTGATACATAAATAAAACAAATATACTTTCTTTTAAGAACCAGAAGTGGCTTATGTCTTGCTCTCCACATGTTTGAACTAAATTCACAATTTCATCATTAAGGGCTATAATAGATTTCCACTGTGCTTAACCTGATCGGTATAGGATTTCAGTTTCAAGAGCACTTTGTTGGGGTCCACTAAGCATAGCTACCAGGTAACTCCGGAGAGCGGAAGGCCAAAAGTGCCGACGAAACTCTTTTGCTCTGGGCCTATCTGAACCCCCAAACTCCATCTTGTGAACTCTCACCTACTTCTGTGCTAACTGCTTACATGCTCTGAAGCAGGCTGAAGCAGAAATGTATTGGTCAGCGTTTCTAGCAGATGGCTGCAGTTTCACGCACACTAGCAGAAATAATAGAGATAAGGAGGAGGGGAAGGAGGGGTAGTTAGTTTGCAGGCGTCTAACCCAAGGTCGCAGAGACTGGGAAAGTTTTCTCACAAGCTTATGTAGAGTTTATTGTAACAGTTGTCTGGAAGGGAGGGGTAAGGGGGAACAGCCAGACAAAGAGATGTATGTAAACAGTTTGGAGTATAAAAGGTAAAATTTGTTTGTATTTGTTGCACTGGATTTGAGACATGCTGGTCTCCTAGTGCCATTGCAGAGCTCTGAAATAAACTTGGCTTGCTTTCTCCCCTCGGTGTCTTTATTGGTGCCAAGCACACCGGGCCACGGACCATTGTTGTCCCCTCGAGCCCCTAGGGCGGGCAACAACTTGGTCCAGGACCTTTCCTCAGAACCAAAAATTAATTAAAAAGCATGAAAAGAAGAAACCCCCAAGAATGGGAGATAAGCTCATCAAACACCCATATTTATCAAAAATGTGTAACATTATGGTCTGTTAGCTAGATCATAGGAGTGAGTATTTTATCTAGAAGAGCTGAATACATTATATTTCATTATGCTGGATTACATGTAGCATGAGACTACTGTTCCTGCACAGGTAGCATTCAATTTAAATAAAGTATTCCCACTTTCCCAAAGTTATTTAGGGAGTATAGAAAGAGCATTGCAATCTTCTTTTTAAATCTAGCTAAACATGTGGCTGCTTCAATCTTTTAACACAAAAAAGGAATGCACATTCCAAACATAAGGTAAAATATTTTACTCCAGCAAACCTGTCTTCCTTTGATGTGCCAGCAGGGGGTTCTTTTGAGAGTTCTAGTCTGAATTTATAAAACAGCAAGATAAGTTACGTTCAGGATTTTTGAAAGCAATGTTAGCAATCTCTGCCTGATGTGCAGGGCAATCCCCGGTAGCTGTCTCTATCTGATGTGTAAGATAAGAAAAAGGAGATTTGTGATGAATACATTCAAGAGTTAGCTATTAAACTAAAGTCATTAAAGTACAGAACAAATTAGACTATGATGCACAATTTATACAAATAGGGTGATGCTTATGTTGCTTACTGTGTTTTAATCCTTTTCATTTGACGATATAACAAAGAGTGGGAACAAGCACTTTTTGTTAGTGAAGAGGAAAAATATTTTATGTTAATTACTTATTCTTTTGGGAGATAAGGGTGGTTTTGACTACAGTGCTAAGGGTCTTCCATCAATCTTACTGGCTAAGTAGGGCTGGAGGAGAGTTCATTCAGAGTCATCATTGATACTCATTATATAGTGTGAGGGGTTGGTGCTGAGCAATGTGTTGGACTTGCTTTCTGAACAGATGCTGTGTATACTATCTCCACAAAATTCATTTTTGGTCTAGAGAAAGCAAGATCTAAACACAAACCAGGCTTCCAGCCTGATGAGGCAAAATGTTATCATTAGACCAACAGACCAGCCCTGCTAATTATGTTCTGGAAAACACATCAGACTGTTCTAACATATTACAGGACATGTGCTGCTCCTTGATTAGCAAATGGAACTCTTGATCTTTTTGCAGGCCAAGGCCTTATGAGTTCAAACACTTGAAACAACAAACAGGGAAAGTTTATGCAGTGTGTGGCTGGGGACAGATACTTGAGTCTCTTTGCAAATTATATGTTTTATTTGTTTGTAAATTGGTTCTGATGCTGATTTGTCCCCATAACTTCTACAATTGCAGCAAGGAGAGAAAGAAGACACTTAAAAACAAACCATGCGTGTGGGCACAAGTGTTTCAGCCTAATGTGTTCCCCTGACCATAGGCATTATGGGTAAAAATCAGCACTGGGCCAAGGGCCAGCGCAAGGCCATGCACAATCCTAGCCCTCAATATAGGGCCTCAGTGAAATTTAAGTGCTGTATTGACTTCATACTGCCCCCGAACCGGGTATGAATATCATCCTCAGTGCAGCATTATCTAGAACATCAACAAATGGCAGTATCCTTAAGAAATAAAAAAAAGTTCTATCTAGAAGGAATTAAGTATTGTGTATCAAGGATTAAGCTCCATGCAATAGCCTAAGAAAGATAAGGCAGTTTTAAAACATGAAGAAGTTTAATTAAATGATAGAGAAATTATATTTCCTAGGGGAAAACTTGAGTTTATTCATTTTTAAAATCTTCATTAAACTGTAGTATGTGGAAAGAGGACGGGGTGTTTGTTTGTTTTTTAAAATGCTTTGAAGCATATGAAGTTTGTCCTTGGCCACCTTGAGATTTCACCTTAATCCCATAACGCTGAAACCTTCAGTAGTTAAATTATTATTAAACAGTTTTTGGACAATTAACATTTTATTGCTGATTATATGATGACCCTAAATCATCAAATATTCATCATACATTCATGATCAAAATGTACACGCCCCAAAAGATGTCTATAACTGTCTACACTACCTTGGAAGGAATTAAGGGATTAGAAATGAGATTCAAGAGATAGCAAAAGGATGCATTTCTTGGACTACTGTGCTAGATAAGAGGTGTGGACCTTCAATTTTTTAACATAGATTCATAGATTTTAAGGTCAGAAGGGACCATTATTTATTTATTGTGTTACTATAGTACCTAGATGCCCCAGTCATGGATCATGACCCCATTGTGCTATGTGCTGTACAAACACAGGACAAAAAGACAGATTGTGAGATCCTTGGGGCAGGAACTAAGTAAGTCATCTAGTCTGACCTGTATAACATAGGTCATAGATATCTGATCATTTAAAACATTGAATTATATAAACATGACCAATACAATATATGTGTTTTAGTAGGAGATGGAGTGGTATGTTTCATGTGTCAAAAATCATTCAAATAACACCCACTTTTAGGTGTAGTATGCCATGTTCAAAAACCATGAAGAGACACACATGCTGCTGCAGTGACATGCATGGACCAGGGCATGACATCTCTCCATCAGGGCCGGCTCCAGGCACCAGCGCAGGAAGCAGGTGCTTGGGGCGGCCAATGGAAAGGGGCGGCAAGTCCGGGTCTTTGGCAGCAATTTGGCGGCGGGTCCCTCAGTCCCTCTCGGAGGGAAGGACCGGCTGCTGAATTGCCGCCGAAGAATGAAGCAGCGCGGTAGAGCTGCCGCCGAAGTGCCGCCAATCGCGGCTTTATCTTTTTTTTTTTTTCGCCATTTGGGGAGGCAAATAAGCAGGAGCCGGCCCTGCTCTCCATCCCTCTCACATTTTGGATATATGTTTCCATTTCATTGTGGTCTCTCACATGTGGTATTACATGATAGTTAAACAAAAACTATACAGTTTGCCCCTCCCAGAAGTTTTAATATATATTTATGAATTTATCCAAACATATGGACTTGATTCTGCTCCGATTGAAGTGAATCGCAAAACTTTAATTGAATTAATTGATGCTGGATCAGGCATGTTTCTTAATGCTGAGAATTGCATTAAGGTTACTGTGTTAGCAGTTATATGTGCTAAACTATATGTTGCAAACCGGCCACTTATTGGTTGTACATCTGAGAAGACAATGATCTAAATGTAGGGAGTTGGAGAAAAGCAAGGACTATTTCCCCCTGCTCCCAAAATATCTGTTCTCTGGGTTTTAAACATTCCAGAAATGTTCAACCACCAAATAATTTATCTCCTCCTCCTCCCATATTTCTGTGATATGCATCACAGGTGGATACATTTATTTTGTACCAAAGTACAAATTTCAAGTTCATCCAAATATCTTGGGTTCAAACCAAATTCAAATGTTATTGGGTTTGCATTTTATTTAAGAAAAAATACATTGACAAAATAAGGTAAAAACAGAGCAGAAAGTACGCAGAGTGAAAAACAAATACGAAGAGGGAGAACGTGAAAAAAGGAGTAGAGAGAGAATTTCTGTAAAGCAAAAATAAATACAGCATATACAATATCCAGGGTACCCACAATTACTAACTTTGCTTTTGGAGGGTTTTTTCATCTCTGATATATAAAACACCTTCCCTTTAGGTAGGACAACTTTTTATTTATTAAGTTTCCCTTAGGAGAAAATTACAAGTAGGGGGAAGAAAAGATTTATGACCTAGTTTCGTAAACAGCAAAAATACTTTGAAAGCTTTAAGAAATCATGAACTCCATGAGCTTCACCTAACTATAAAGCCAGATTGTACCTCCACAGACATGCACAAGGGAGGATCCCCCGACTGCAGATCTCCCCTTCCTCTGCACAGAAGAGATGCACCAATAACCTTGTGGAGGGCTCCCTGTGTGTTCAGGGTCATGTCAAGGGGTAGGGGAGTGAGAGGAAGGGCAACTGGAGAGGTGTTCATTGCCCGCCCCCCTCTCCTCCCCACCCATGGAAGTTAGCTGGAAAAGTTAATCCAGGCCCAGGCCCTTGGAGCTTTGTGGCATTGGACACCGTGGTAGTCCAGCTCCAGTAAAGCCACAATTGCCAAGGAGTGGGGACCTGTGGAGCCAGAGCTGCTGTGTAGGTACAGCCAGATGCCCCAGGATCTGCCAACTTTGGTGTTGTTTTTCCCCAGGGCAAACCCTGTCCCAGCAGGACAATTTGAGGCCCTCTCCATGAAAAACCCCAGCAGAGATTTCCATGTCCCCCCTCTTATGGTTTTGCACAGTGAGGGAGGCAACCTGGCCCATTGTGACTTGCTGAATAGATATCCTGTCTCATTATGTTCCTCGATCTGGAGATGCAAGACCTTTGTGTGGCTTTTCCTTCCCTGCAACTCTAGCAATTTCATAAATAAAGTACCACGAACAGGATGTAGAAAATAAGATACTTCACTTTAGTTCATAATTTATGCTCTTGGGGTCACACATTGTCTTCTGTCCATGTACTCCCAGTGAAGTAAATGGAATTTGAGAATTTGCATCCACTGACCGGGAACTTATGTAAACACATAACTAACTTGAGCTTTGGGCTTACAATGCCCATTATTAGGCAAATCAACCCACCACAAAATGTATACATTATTTAGTGGCCCATACAGCCATGTCTCTGGGTGATGCCAGATTTCATGCATTTTGAATAAGTTACATCCTCTGAGTCAAATCCTGAGAGGTGCTGAACACCTGCAACTCCAAATTAAAGTGAAAGGCAATTGCAGGTGCCTAACAGCTCTCAGAATACAGCCATGTGTGTGCAAGGTTCCTGGAAACAAAGAATTGCCATAATTTAGTCTTGAAAAGACAAAACCGTTTGAGCAGTTTCATAGCCCTTTTTGGATATTCAATGTCTGAAATGGGAAAGAGATGAGGATTTTGTGTTAAAAACTTTGCAAAAGTAAAGCAAGCAAGAGTTTCCCCAAAGCTCCCAGTGACTTAAATTGTGGAAGGACTGAAAGCCACATATAACCTATTAGTCACTTTTCAGATATATGCACATCTGAATACAGAATCAGCCCTCCTGGATGGCTTATATTTGAGATGAAAAGCATTTATCTTTGCAAAGTATAACTGCAAATATATTAGAAAATATTCAAATTAGTAGCCAGCTTGTTTTGTAAAGACTAGTTCACCTCTGATTCTGGGGAGGGCCCATGAGGTGATTCTTTGAGGCCCTCCAAATGTATCTGTATTTATTTATATGCAATGAGGAGACATTTGTCCTCCATCTCATTCTCCTGTTCCAGGAGAGGTGAAAAATTCACTGCTGGAGTCTATGTATAGATGCCATCATTTAAAAAAGATTTTAAAGATTACCAAACACCAGACCAAGCCAGTTTTCCAGACTGTCTGACTCCTGCAGCCCATGGAGCCAGCTGCCTCAAGAGTCAGGCAGCCCAGGGAACCAGCTGGCCTGAGAGTTTTCCAACCATCTCTGCTCCTGACTCCTAGTCCAATGGCCCATTTGTGATGGGGTATTAACTCCACGCTAACCTAGGAAGGGTTGAAGAGGCTGAGAAGGGGCCAATTAAGCAGATAGGCCACACCTGTGGGGAATAAGGTGGCCTAAGTAACCCTGGATTGATGATGGAGCTCAGCGAAGAAGGACCAGGCAGGGCTAATATAAAGCCAGAAAGTTGCAGCATGGAAGCCTCCAGCCATGTTCTGGGCTTTAGAAAGAGAAAGAAGAAAACCCAGGGGGAGAGTAGAAACCCTGGGGATCCAGGCCTTAAAGGAAGAGTTTACCCAGAAGGGTGGTGGAGTGGAAGCCAGAAAGAGGCAGAGTAGTAAAAGGCTCAGGGAAGTAGCAGCAAGATGGGATGTTGCAGTCTTTGGCCATTGATTAGAGAGTCCCTGAGCTGGAACCAGGAGTAGAGGGTGAGCCTGAGTTCCCCTACTAACCACTGGGGAAGTGGCACAGATAGGACAGTGATTGGGAAGCCTGCCTGAGACAGTCTGTAGGGAGAGACTGTGATACCCCAAAAGGGGGACATAGTGACCTAGTTGGAGGGCCAAGCCATGACGAGAGAGCAGCCTGAGTCGGGGGGCAGCATGGTGTGTGAACAAGCAACAGAAGGGGCACTGAACCTGGAAGGAGCTAATACCCAGAGCAGCCAGAAGGAGGCATTCGAGCAGTGAGTTCACCCCATGACACCATCTATTAGAACAGGAGTTCTCAAACTTCATTGCACCGCGACCCCCTTCTGACAACAAAAATTACTACACAACCCCAGGAAGGGGGGACTGAAGCCTGAGCCCACCCAAGCTCCATTGCCCCATGGAGGGGGGGGAAGCCCAAGCCCCACCACCCCAGGCAGGGGAGGGGCAAAGCCCAAGGGCTTCAGCCCCAAGCATGGGGCCTGTAACCTGAGCCGCGCTGCCCAGGGTTGAAGCCCTCGGGCTTTGGCTTCAGCCCCACATGGTGGGGCTCAGGCTTCAGACCTGGGCCCCAGGAAGTCTAAGCCAGCCCTGGTGACCCCATCAGGGCTGCCCAGAGGAGGGGGGGGCAAATAGGGCAATTTGCTCCAGGCCCCGGGCCCCACAGGGGCCCCCATGAGAATATAGTATTCTATAGTATTGCAACTTTTTTTTATGGAAGGAGCCCCTGAAATTGCTTTGCCCCAGGCCCCCTGAATCCTCTGCGTGGCCCTGGACCCCATTAAAATGGGATTGTGACCCACTTTGGTGTTGTGACCCACTTTGGTGTCCCGACACAGTTTGAGAACCGCTGTATTAGAACAAGTAGCCAGCTTGGAAGGAGCTTATGGTGGACCTAGTGCCATCAGCAAAGGTTGGTGCAGCCCTGCACCACAAAAATATGAATTGGGCTGCGATTCCCCTGCCAAAATCAAAGGACCCTTTTCACAGGTCACAAAAACTAGCTAGGTGTAGGTTGAGGTAGAGGGTATTTCATGAACTTTAGGAAAAATCACTGTGGCAAACTTTAGCCATAGCATCACTTTACATTGGTGTACATTTTCAAAGCTATCTTTGAATGAAGAAGGTCTAGGAATTTACTTTGTTTTTGAAGCCAAATCCTCAAAATTAGGAAAGGGGGGTAAAGGGAAAGAGGGAATTAAGGCCAGGTCTGGATAGGGGGGGAAATGTAGGAAATGTTTAAGAAACAGACATTTCCAAGCTCTTGCTTCTTTTAAATGAAGCAAAGGTTTTCTGTGGAACAGGTTTGGTGGTGATCCAGTTTACCTCTCTTATTGCATTCAGAAGACTTCGAAACAATACTTACCATTAATACCCTAACTGAGAATCAACAATGCCATAATTGGAAGGGGGTATCAGCATTTTGAATTGCAAAGAAAGTAAGGTGTGTGCCCAGACCGATAACTGATTTATGGGACTGCTGAAAGGAAATCACAAACAAAGGGATTGCATCACCTTGGAAGGACGCACAGAGGGCAAACCTTCCATTGTTTACTTGCAGGGGAAACCCATTGAAATCAATACATCAAACTCATGTGACGGAGAGAAGAATTTGGGCTATACTTGGACTCATGCCCACTGTTCTAACCTGAAAAATTTGGCAACATTCTGGTTGTGCAACTCTGGGTATCATGGGGATGGCTTATTTGCACTCAGGAAGTTTTGCATCAAATTGCCTTAAATCTAAACACTTTAATAGAAAGATGGGAGTTGTGCAATCGTTTGTGCAGAATATTTTGTTGCTCAACTACAATACAAAACTGCATATTGTATGAAGAAGCAATCTAAACAGTGATTTAGGTTCTAAAACATCCTTTATTTTTCTTCCATGGACTGATACAAAATTAACTCCCCATTAGCCTATCTCCCCATCTGCAATTTAATGATTTTCCAAATACAGCAATGAACTGAACATTAAAAAAAAAAAAAGTCTGGCTAAACAGTGTTTGGATCTGAGTTTCCTCCAAAATTATGGACGTGTATATCTCCAAATGTTCAAACAACAATTAAAAATAAAATTAAAGCCCCCAAGTACCACTCAAATATTCTACATCAAGGGATAATTTACAACTTGTAAGGCACTTTGGTCAACATTTTCAAACTTGGTTGCTTCCCGGAGATGCTAAGAACCCAAACTCCAGTTGAAGTCAACAGGAGGTGCTGGTGATCAGCCCTTCTGAAACTCAGGCCCCATCCTCTATATTTTATTTAAGTATGCACCTAAATAAGTGACCTGCTTTTCAGAATGTGATTAAAAACTCCCAGGGAAATTACCAGAAGCTGCAGGTGCTCGGAACCCCTGAAAAACAAGCCGCTTAAGTGCCTAACTTTCAGCACCCAAGTCTGACCATTTTGGCCATAAAGCATAAATGCATTAAAGGCCACATCAAACCCTGTGTTGCAGAGATCCCAGCCAGACCCTTCCTTTGTCAGGGCATTGTCATGGGTACGTCTGCCAAGCCCGGTGGCAATTTACATGAATACGTTTAAAAAAACAACAAAACCAGGCGATGAGATGTTCAGGGTTTCATTGAAACATCACCAAATCCTTCCTCTCCAGAGAGATGCCTTGACACGAAGAAGCCTCCCTCCAAATGGGTGGGAGCTGCTAGCTCAGCCTGGGGTCACTCACACGAAAGGAAAGTCAGGGCTGGTTCATTTCAAATTAAGCTTCCATGGTCCATGGTGCCCTAGAGGTTCTTAATTCCCGAGTGGAGCTTCCTTCTCTGGGCTGGGCTCGCCCTGCAATCTCTCTGCCGTGTCTCCCTGGGCCTCCAAGGAATTCTCGGAACTGGTGGTGTTGGCCTCTGGATCACTCTCTGCGGCTGCTGCTGAAGCCGGCTCCTTGCCGGCCCCGCTAGCCGAGGAGGGGCTCTTAGTGAAGCAGAGTTTGAAGACCACCAGCACGGCCCCGACCAGGATCACCACCGTCACCACAGCCATGGCGACCAGGATGAAGACATACGTGGGGGAGGACGAGGACTGTACCTCCCCAGCTGTGCTTGGCTGAGAGCTGGAGGGGGGGGAAGGCGCACCCGAGCTGCTGCTGGGGACAGTGCCCCCCGCAGACAGGGTCGGGTCGGGTGCCGCTGTGGCCGAGCCCCCGATGTGCCCGGGGCGCACACAGGATTTCTTGTCGGCCCCCAGGAGGAAGCCCCGGGCGCACACGCAGAGGAAAGCGCCCTGGGCGCTGGTGCAGTCTCTGGGCTCCATGCAGGCTCCAGTGCTGGGGCTCTGGTACCCGGAGGGGCAAGGGCACAGCTGCTCCCCAGCGCCCGTCCAGTTGTAGCCGCCCTGCCCCAGCTCGCAGAGCAGCCGCACGTCTCCCCGGGGCCCGGGGCAGGCCACCACGAGCTCAGTGCCCGGGGGGCTGAAGTCCAGGGCGGCGCTGTGCAGCTGGTAAGGGAGCGAGTAGAGGAGGCTGCGGGCGCCCTGGGCTGGCGGAGCGGGACAGGTGCCGTTGTACTGGTACTTACACACATAGCCTTGGGTGGTGGTGTCCTTGCAGGTCAGCTCCTTCCAACCCCAGGGCTCCAGGTCCTGGCGCCCCGCAGTGACCTGCAGCCCCGCGCACCGCAGGGTGATGCACGACTTGCTCGGCTCTTTCACCCACTTGTCCAGCTCCTTGGGCTCTCCCTGGGGCGCCTGCTGGGGGCCCGCCAGCCAGGAGAAGCCCCGCAGCGGCCAGTCCGTCTGGGTGCATTGCTGCGCTCTCCTGACCAGCCAGAGCCAGAACATCCAGGAGCCGGGCTCGGCTGCAACCACTCTCAGCAGGGCGAGGATGGCCCGCACCTCTGCCTCCCCGCTGGCCGTGCTCAGCGCTCCCCCGCGCACAGCGCAGGCCTTCTGGGCTCTGCCGAAGGGCACTTGGGCGAGGTGGACACTGTAGCAGGCGCCAGAGCCATCGCACCAAGTGTGGTTGCCCCGGGGCTGCTCAGCACCGCACAGCACAGAGCTGGCGTGCAGAAGGACGCACAGGGGAATCGCTCCTCGCATCTTCTCTTCCCTCTGTGAAGTGGGGGAGGACTGGATTCTTTTGGCACTCCCAGACCAAGCTGTTCCCTCAAACTGGAACCAAGCTCAACTATTTCTCCTTGCAGCTCCCAAGAATGTCTCCAAGCCCATCGCCCTCCCTCAAAGGAAATGTGTCAGGAGTGAGGTTTGACCTTAACATCCTTGTTTTGTTGAAGTACAAATGACAAATAGTTTCCCCCCCACACACACCCCCTAGTATGGAAACATTAGATTAAACCGAGTTGAAGATTAAGCAAAAAAACAACAACCAACCAACAAACCCAAATCCTTTCCTTGCCTCCATACCCTAGTAAGTGAATGGAGCCAGGCATAACACGGGGGGGGGGGGGGAGGGGAGAGACTATAGCCCCATTGTCATCTTTCAGGTACTCCAACTCCAGTTGTGGGTGCTTATCACTGCTGAATATCGCGTCTGTATTATGTAGTTTCTCTCACACGATTCTGCCATGTCTCTCAGGCTGCCTATCAGGATATAAAATCAGTTTAGTTAAACTAGTGCAACTGTTAATTCCATCTAGTTAGATTGGTGCATAACCCTAATTAACCCCCCACACTCAAACCAGTTTAACTCTTTCTTAAATTTGTTTAGCTGTTGTCTGTAAATTGAATGAAGCTAAACTGATTTAAAGCAAGCATTAAAATGGTTTAAATGTGTCTGCATTAGGGGTTTGCATTGGTTTTAACTAGTTTGATTTCCAGCATCTGCAGTAATATTCAGGCACTGTTCTGTTCTCTTCATGTTCTTATACCACACCCATCATTGTGGTATCTGAGCATCTTCCGTTGATGCATTAGGCAATGTGACTAGCAAGGGGTTCCTTCTCCATTCCTCTCCCTGGAGGAGAAACTAGCTTGTGTAGTTTTGTTTTCTTGTGTGTGATTTACTATGAGCTTCTAATGTTAGAATGCTAGGGAAAGGAACTGCATTTTGCACTTGGAACGAAAAGTGATGAAGTTTGTGGTAATTCTTAGTTTCTGTGGAAGTGAGTTTCAAAGTCTTGGATCAGTCCCCAAGAAGGTTCTGTCTCCTGCCCAAAGAACCATAAAAAAAGTAGACCTTGCATTAGTTTCTTTGCAGTGTAAACTCTTTGAAGTAGAGACAAATGAGAATTATGAATTGAATCCAAATGAAAACAATGGCCCCTGGGCAGGGCCGGCTCCAGGCACCAGCCTACCAGGCATGTGGTTGGGGCGGCACCTGGAGGGGGGCGGCGCTCCGGCCCGAGAGTGGGGCCGCGACTGGGCTTGCCGCCCACCCATGGCGCTCCTGCCGCCGGGGAGAGCGGAGCCACGGTGGGCTCGCCACCCTCCCCCCTCCCCGGCGCTCCGGCCGGTTGGGGAGAGCGGGGCCGCGGCCAGGCTCGCTGCCCTCCCTGTGGCACTCCGGCCGGCCGAGGAGAGCGGGGCCCGCGGCGGGCTCGCCACCCTCCCCGGCGCTCCGGCTGGTTGGGGAGAGCGGGGCCCGCGGCCGCGCTCCCCGCCGGGGGGCGGCGGAAGGCGTTTTTGCCTGGGGCGGCAAAAAAGCCAGAGCCGGCCCTGCCCCTGGGTCCACCTGTTGCAAGGTCAGGGTCTAGATTGAGACCAAACTCATTTTCACTTGTGACTACAAGGCAGAATTTGAACTCTGATGCCTAAAGATAAAAGGCAACCATACTAACTCCCTGCAACATGAAACTTGGAAGGAAAACATATGTTAATAATATAGTCTAAATCTTTAATAAGATTTAAATTTCTTCTAATAGGAAGCTTTCCCAGGGAACAGAGTGTTTTAAAAATGAATTAGGGCTAAATTGAATCACATTAATAATTCTGGGCCATATTGTACCACAGATTTTGAAGCAGAGCTTTGAATTCATTTAGCTTGCACTTTGTTATTGTTGATCTTTCACCAAAGTAAAGTTAGTTCAACTATTGTCATTGCCAAGGTTATTACAATTATTTCACTAAAAGATATTAAAGTATTTAGGTGAAAAGAATTTCATGTTGTAACTGGGTATATGAGACTTGTCATTCAGATACAATTGCAATGTATTTGATAAAAAGCAGCATGATGTATCAAGTAGATAAGTAGATACTTTTGTTAAGAGGCTCAAATGGGGGAAAGGGCACTGACTTCAATAGAAGTGCTAATGGACTAGTTTGTCACAGCTGTTACTCAGCCCCACAGGAGAGTAAGACCCTCCTTATTCTTGTGCTCAGCTGTTCAGATAGTGATTCAGGCTGTGGGGAGACGAGCAAGGGTGGTGAGTGAGAGGGCAGAGAGCAGCATGCCCCGGAAGGAGCCCTGGCTCCAATTTCCCAGCTTGCAGCCCACAGTCAGGGCCGGCTCCAGGCACCAGCTTCTCAAGCAGGTGCTTGGGGCGGCGGCTCCGGAGAGGGGTGGCACGTCCAGGTATTCGGCAGCAATTCGGCGGACAGTCCCTCACTCCGCCTGGGAGCGAAGGACCTCCCGCCGAATTGCCGCCGCAGATCGCGAGCGCGGCTTTTTGTTTTTTGTTTTGTTTTGTTTTGTTTTGGCTGCTTGGGGCAGCCAAAACCCTGGAGCCAGCCCTGCCCACAGTAGCTGGTTGGATGCACAGCAGGGAGGAAATTGCTTTATGACGAAGGATGAAGTAACTTATTCTTTCCTCAGAATAAGTGGGAAAGGGAGGAACTATGACACTGAGTCAGAATTTGTTCTTTGGACTATTCGTGGGGCAGTGCAACTGTGCACAATCTAGTCCTATGTAAGTAAGAACTACTTGTGTGAGCAAAGATTTCAGGCCTGGGCGGTAATGTGCTACATGTCCTTACATATCCTATTAGCCACTCACTGTAATGTGGTCTGTGCTCAAGGTTAACCAAAAATTAAACAATACATTCATTTTGCCTTTTACTGTTAATTGATTATGTATGAAGGCTATCCATCTATACTATGCCCTATCACCAAAAAAGTGTTTTGTTTTATTTGTTATATTAGAAACATCAGTCCCCACTTCTAACTCTCTGCTGGAGCGCCTTGGCAAAAGGCTGAGAAATGTGAATCCTGATGGCATACAAGGTTGCAAACTTTTCTGCTTCAAAATGGAATTTATTTAGTTTGTAAGAGGTGCTGGACTGATGGCTCTGGGTGGATACTAGCAGCCATTATTTAGGCACAGAACAAATAAAGCAACAGCAGCAAAAGAATTCCTTACTCCACCAATAGACCTCAAACTTGTTCTGAAGAATCTATCTTTAGGGATGAGAAGGCAATTCAGTCTCCATGCCCATTCACTCCTTGGCTTCTCTTCTGAAACTGCCAGTGAGGGCAGTGATTGGAACCAATTGTGATTGCTTAGCCACTAGGAAATTGACAGGTCCTACCAATTCATTTCACATAGTAGGCCATCAGCTTTAAATTTCCTCATAACCTAGGCTGGATGTGAACCAACAGTTCAGAGATGACAATCTAATCATAACCAGTGACCTGAGCCATCCACTCCCTCATGAAAAAACAAAAATGTGAACTCACTGGGTGACAGAACGCTTAAGACTTAAACCAGCACAGTTTCAAAGAGAATAATAATTTGCCCACCCTCCACCCCATCTGCTATTTTCAACTATGCCTGCACCCAGTTAGGTGAATGTAGCAGTGGGGAGTCCCACAAAACTGAATCAGGGTAGGAATAAGCATATTTTAAAGTAACAAATAGGTCTAATTAAGCCCTCCATTTTTGGAGTGCTTTTGCTTTGCCATTTATAATTAATTAAATAAATAAATAAAAAAGAACTATCTCACTAAGCAAGTTTTTCCATTTTCTCATCGCTCTTTTTCCAAAGTATTACTTTCTTTGTAATCTGACAGTTACAACACTCAGTTACTTTTACATAAGCACTGTTATCAGTCTACATGAAAGGCCCTTAAAACATCTGGTTTATGAAGAAGACAATAGTAGATGTTATGCAGCAGTCAGTTGCATAATATCAAATATGGCCAGTCTAATCATTGGTACAAACCTTAAAAATTACTTTATTTGTGATCGTGATTTTTTGTGTTATAGCTTGACTCTTTATGGTAGCATTCTTCAGTCTTCCACATACACAATTTGATCTTTTGAGAAAAAAATGTGGCAAAATCAGTTTTCTTTTATTAATAGCGTGGGACATTTTCTCCACTATCCCTTTTGGGTAAGACATAATGGAAAATCGAATGAGGTATTAATAGAATCCTTTTTTAGTAAGGATTCCATCTTGCATTTTTATAGGTGAGCTAGAATTATTTTCATGTGATTGACCAAGAAATTGATCAGCTGTGTGCATGCACATATTTCACAATCGAAAGGGTTTAAGGAATACATTTTCACTAGAGGTAGACTGAAAGAGGGATTGTAGGCTGCTGGCATGCCTCTCCCAGCCCAGGAAGGGCTTGCAGATTAGTCACGAGCCACAACCAAATCTCTTTCAAGGCCTTCCTTCAGGACATGGTTTATTAATTCAAACACAAAAGAAAACTAGTCCCCTGACAAACCCAGGTTGCAGGGTCCCAGAGACCTTTCCCTTTGTGACTCTCTCTCTGCTTCAGGACCTGGCACAGGAGCCAACCTCCCTCCTGCAGCTCTCCTCTGACATCACATGACTCTTTTCCAGCTGGGGCTGATAAGGGAACAATGCAGGCTGGCAACAGGCCCTAAAAGGGGCAGGCCTCCCTGTTGCAGGGATACACTAAATTAATCTTACTAAAAGCTATATTTTGTTTTCCAGATGCATTGGGAGAGATGCAGGAATCAGCCTACTCAGGCAGGAGACAAGACAAATGATTACTTAGAATGCCACTGAATGGTAGACAGATAGACTAGCTAAGCAGGGCCGGCTCTGGCTTTTTTGCCGCCCCAGGCAAAAAAGCCTCCGGCCGCCCCCCCCCTGCAGGGCCGGGGGGAGGGCGCCGGGGGGGAGGGCGGCCGGAGCCCTGGGAGGAGGGCAGCGAGCCCCGGCGGGGGCTCAGCTCTCCCCCTGGCGGCCAGAGCGCCGGGGGCAGGGCGGCGAGCCCCAGCCGGGGCTCCGCTCTCCCCCCGGCGGCCAAAGCGCAGGGGGCAGGGCGGCGAGAGGGCGGCGAGCCCCGGCTGGGGCTCAGCTCTCCCCCCGGTGGCCAGAGCGCAGGGCGGCGAGAGGGCGGCGAGCCCCGGTAGGGGCTCGCCGCTCTCCCCCCGGCGGCCCGGGGGAGGGCGCAGGGGGAGGGCGGCCAGAGCGCCGGGGGGAGGGCGGCGAGCCCGGCTGTGGCCCCGCTCTCCCCGGCGGCCGGAGCGCCGCGCCGCCCCCCTCCAGGTGCCGCCCCAAGCACAAGCTTGGTGGGCTGGTGCCTGGAGCCGGCCCTGTAGCTAAGATGCCCAGTGGCATCCATTACCCCCAAGGTGATATGGGAAAGTGGTGTGGGGGGCATGGTGGGCTAAGTTCTTCTTTAGCAGATATTGTTTATTTTTGGACCAGCAACAAAAGAATTCTGCTGAGTTCAGTACCCCCAATTTCCCCACCTCTCCCCATTCCCTGCACAAGAACCTCTACTCAGCCCCTGAAGCTCTGCTGCCACTTACTCCCCCAGCCATACTGCCTTGGAAAACCAAGCCAGAATTTATCCCTAAAGTCCCACCACTCTGTTAGAGCTAAGGGCTAAGTAAGAATTTAGCCCTAAATTACCTAACACTAACAGGCACTCTGCATAAGTGAGAATCACCACCATAATTCCTAAAAAGAATGTCTCTGACAGGTGATCTATTGGGGTATGACATCATAGCTTCAGCAATCAGTGCTGCACAATACTTACGTCATTTTTGAAGCACTGCTTTAGTAAAATAGCAAGCCCCACCCACATTTCACATATGAAATCATATGTGAGCTTGGAAGAATACCCACTGATTATATGGTCCATAAGTGGCCTACAGGTATATACTTCTTCAAGAAAATGCTTAGGGTGAAATACTGACCCCACTGAAGTAAATGAGACCAAGATTTCATCCTTAACCTCACTGAATTCTTACAATGAAAATAAAAGAATGAAAGATTCCACTTAGCATTTATATTCCATTTTGCAATTTTGTTATTTTACAGAAAACAGGAGAGGAAAGGAAAATGAGAATTTCTGTTCTATCGTAACAACTTGCACAATCACAAACATTTAATTATTCACTTTCAAAAAGGACTACAGTGATAGCAATACTGACTTACAAGGTTATGAAGTGATAACCGAGTAGAGGTCATGCAAGTTCCTATCTACCATAATAACTATTTCCAATGGCACTGTCTCATAGTTTCTGGATTTCTCCCCCTGAAATAAAGCATATTTCACAGTAATTATTGAATCAATGTGTATCATATAAATTTTAGCTAATCATTTGGTGAAAGGCGGGACAAATGAAATGAAGTGATGTGGGGGGGGGACAGAATCCTCAATGTAAATTTTACATATTTATTGTAACTCAAAACCTATACTGTGTCTGCTATGCCTGTGTATTTGTCATGCTCCCTTTTAATAATTACATAAGTAAATAATTTGTATTGTAAACAATTCTGTTTACCTTTCATAAAAAGTTAGCAATGTAGGCTCCAATCCTGCAGTAAGCTCCAGGAAGGAGGGCCCCCAGCATATGCACATTTAGTACACTAAATCACTAGAAAACAATGTACCAGTGTCTCAGTACTTTTTCCATAATAGCCTATCTATAATCAAAAAGTTAAAAAGCCAGTATTTGTGAAAGTTTGGATGATCATATAACTCTTATACATTCCACCACTGACTGAAAACTCTCGAAACCTGATACATTACAATGCATGGTCTATTTTCTAGCCTGGATCTTCATGCAAAAACTCTCTCTGATGCCAATGAAGATTTTGCACAAAGACTGGAGGGAGAGAATAGCCATACGATATTTTCTGTAAACTGAAAATAATAACCGGGAAAAACTGCAAATGTATTTTATCATGTTAGTAGTATGATTTGTTATCTTTTCCCTATCTAGTCTCCTCCCTCTGTAGTAGGGGTGTCAAACACCCAGCCTGTTGGCCAGATCTGGTCCACTTGATGTATTTTTGTGGCCCCGCATGATGTATTCAGATTCTGCAGAATCTAAGCTTTCATTTAAAAATATATCAATTTTTAGCTCTTGTGGTAGCAAAGAAAACATTCCAAATGTCAGCTGAGTATATCCATTTGGTGGTGTCTTCCTAAGTCTGTAGACAGCCTGAAACAATGATTCGGAGGTGTGAACTCTCCTATACCCATTAATTGAATTGGAATATTAATGCTAAAACCTAACGATGACACTGATCATTTTAGTGACAGAATGGGAAAAGGGGCTGAGAGTGAAGCACAAGGTGGGTGGGAGTTGCTACATAGAAGGAATAACAGGAGTACTTGTGGCACCTTAGAGACTAACAAATTTATTAGAGCATAAGCTTTCGTGGGTTACAACCCACTTCTTCGGATGCATACATAGAAGGAAATACAGAGCCAAAAAGGAAGAGAGACACAAGACAGGGAAGAGAAAGGAGGATGGAGAATGAATAGAAACAAAAGGCAGAAATAGTGGTCATTCTAAACTGAGTGGTGCCGAATCAGGTACTGAATAAATAATTATAATAAACAAAAGTTTAGGCCCAGATCCACAAAGGCACTTAAGTGCTTAAATCCCCGTTTCAGGCTCACCTCAAACTACAAACTCCCCACTTGGCTGCCACCTAACACTGCAAGTGCCTAAACTCATTCAGTGCCTAAATTTTCACGGTGTAAGTTCCCTAGGTACCTATGTCTTTGCCTCTGGGCATACACACTGCTGCCTGTGAACATGACTACTGGATCAGGCCCCATTCATTATCCATCCAGAATAAGCAGTGGGGGTGCTGGCAGTACCAGTGCCCAAGGTATAAGAACACCCATATTGGGTCAGACCTAAGGTCCATCTAGCCCAGTATCTTGTCTTCCAACAGTGGCCAATGCCAGGTGCCCCAGAGGGAATGAACAGAACAGGTAATCATCAAGTGATCCATCCCTTGTTGCCTATTCCCAGCTTCTGGCAAACAGAGGCTAGGGACACCATCCCTGCTTTTAGCTTTTAGCCCAGTAGTTGGAGCACTCACCTGGGGTGTTGATGACCCAGGTTCAATTTCCCCTCTGCCAGCAGGAGAGAAAGGCTTTGAATAGGGGTCTCCCACGTCTCTCAGGAGAGTGCTCTCATCACTGAGCTATTGGATGGTTTCTTGTTAAAACTGTTCCATTTTGGATAAATAATGAAATAGTCATTGGAACCAGGATATTGGACCCCGCTCTCCCATGGGCATGCCTATCCACCAAGCTATAGAGTCATTCTTCCTCTTTCTCTCTGGCCCAATGACTATTTTGTTATTTATCTGAAGTGGAACAGCTTCAAAGAGAGAGAGATTGAGGAAGCCCCACATTAGAATATCCCAAGTGGTTAGAGTACTCTCCTGAGAGGTGGGAGGCCCCTGTTCAGAGCCTTTCTCCCTCTCAGGCAGAGAGGGGAATTGAACCTGAGTCTCCCACATCCAAGGCAAGTATGCTAATCCCTGGGCTAAAAGTTGTAAAGTAGGTAGCATCTGCTTCTCTTTGCTCTTTTGTGTGGAGTGAGGCAGGTGCCTCACTCATTCTCACAAGAAAGGATTTAGCCACACAAGCTGTCTGACTCCAGGAGAGTGGTTAGTCCATTGAGCCGTACAACACCTATGTCCCTTTGTGGATCTGTGCCTATGTAAAGGTCATCTGCTATCTTTGAACAAACCTCCCATTGACATCAGTGGCAGCTTTGCTGTGGACTGAGGGTAGTATATGCAGTCCTCATTTTACACCATGCCCCACAGGCCATAATTAAAAATAGAATTCCTTCTCTTTACAAATGTGTTTGACACTCCTCCTCTATCTCACTCCTTTTTGTGTCCATAGGGATATTATTGGGAATCCTCACTAGTCATACATATCAAAGGCCTGGAAAAATGTTGTTTGCAACTCTAAATGTCCTCACATACTAGGGAAAGTGGCCAAACTACTTAGAGAGAGAGAGAGAGAGAGAAAAAGCAAGATTGACACCTACATGTCTACATCTTTCAAGAAGTGTTTTTAATCTTGTACTGGTTTTTGAGCTAAATAAACAAACTGTGTTTAAGAAATTATTGAATTTTCATTCCAAGTAAAATTCATCTTTGTTAACGCCTTTAAAAAAAATAGCATAACAAAGTCTCCTGGGACCCCCAGGTCATTTGTGAAGAGGCAGAGTTTCCAAAGGAAACAAGATAGAATAGCAGGAAATCTAGTTGTAAATAGGTGATTTCACTTCCTGGCATTTTGCCCAGGTTGACCCTTCCACTGAATGTCTTGAACCATTCAGTTAAGAGGGGGTGAAGTATGCAGAATTGGAAGAATAAGCCCAACAGAAAGCAGCTGGGAGATGGGGAGGCAGCAGGTGCTGGTCTACAGAAGCAGTTAATTCAGAAAGGGGGAAAAAAATAGAAGGAAGGGTGGTCTGACCTTAGTGAAATAATTGCTGTCTTGGAGGATCTGGGAGACGTATAGTGCTTTTGCAGAAACATCAACTGCCAGTTCAAAATAGGGTTTGTTTCATTCTACAAACATTATAAACACCCCCTTGTTGAAGCACTTTCTTCTCTTATTTTAAATATTCCTCATCTTTCATTTGGAAGAGGCGGAGGTAGGAATGTAAAATTATTTGTGCATTACAAAATGGGGGAGGGGGAGAAATTAAAAGATTCTGGTACTGTACATGGGTATTTTGCTTTCTCTTTGAATGTGGTAATATGCACGTGTTCTCTTTTGGCAATAGCATCCATATTCTACATAGTAAAAACAACAACAACCACAAACAAACCTGTGCTCTGCACCTGTATTTTAAAACTGTGTGCATGAGTATTCTAATAGTATATACCGAATCCACAAAGATATTTAGACTTCTAACTTCTGTTGATTTCTGTGGAAGTCAGTAACCTAAATAACTTCATGGACTTGGGCTTTGGACACCAAGAACTCAAGTAAATTACTGTTGTCTTTTGGAGGGAGTGCATATTAAAAGCAGAAATAGGCTCAAGCAACAAAATTAGCATCTAGATTCCAAACACTGTAAAGTTTGAGATTATTCAAAAGTGGGTTTGGGGGTCTGGTCCATGTCTAGTTAAAATGGAGAAACTTACGGTTATTTTTAAATGAAAGGATCCCCAACTGTGCTGGAGATGGCTTAGTGATCTAAGGAACAGGTATGTAATGCCTGTGTTTCTGACAGCTTGACCTTCAAATCCCAGCAGCACCGACTCAGACTTTCATCTTTCTAAGGCAAATAAATTGAGTTTCATGGATTTGAGCATATGGGGGTTGGGCTTTTGGACAAAATCAAGTTCTGTCAACACAAAGCAGACCATATTTTTAATTTTAACAGAGTATTAACCTAGCTTCTATTTTGCAAATTCATCTTAGAATGCATTAGCACTTACAAATTCACATTACAGACTTTGCATACACAATTCATTTGCTCTAAAATTTCAAGGACAGGTAGGGTTTGGTTTATTATTATTATTGTTATGTAATGTTTGTATTACCATAATGCCTAGAGGCCCCAATCAGCATCATGGCTCCATTGTGTTTGGTACTGTACAAAACATGGTCCCCACCCTGCAAAGTGTAAAAATCTAAGAATATATAAACCACATATATATATATATTCACTTCAGTGGAGCTATGCTAATTAACACCAGCTGAGCATCTGGTCTATATATCCTTTCATGCGCACGATGAAGCAACAATACAAAAGAATTGCACACTCCGAGTTTGTATATAAAACCAGAGTCTGTATTTTAAAAATTTGTAAAGTTTGTAAAGAGCTTTGTGATCCTTTGGAGTGAAAGATATATGCACTGTATTCGCATTGTGAACAACAATAATAATAACAGTTTAAAAAAACTAATTAGTGCCCAGTTTGAAAGAGACTTTAGAAATGATTGTAATAATATTTAAAATACATGAATAAAGGGCAAAAAGAAGCCTCAGTTCAGGAGTTAATTTAATGTGATGATGCTTATTGATTGGCCAGGCAATCAATAGTAGCCCTGAAACTGCTATTCATGTTGTATAAGAAAGGACCTATCACAACAGAGATAGAGTCTATACATAGTTCCAAATTTGAACAAATGTGTATTTTTGGGGGCTATATATTTAACTTTTAGTAGTACAAGAAGTTTAGTTTATACAGAGTTTTTCTTGAGTAATTCATTGCTCCCTATTCACCAGCTGCCACACTAGGGGGAGGGCTAGAATCTACAGGAGATGTTTTTAGGCAACAATGAGCTCTGCAGGCCAAATTTACCTGGTAGCTAAGTCATACTCAGTAGAGTTTCAGCAGTTTATGCAAACAGTGGAACTGGCTCAGGGAGTGCACATTGCTAAGTAACATAAATTTAACTGTATATAGCCTTTGGGCACTGTCCCAGAATCCAGCTGAAACACTGAACTGGTACTTGGGTTCAAAGTGTCTTGATATTATATTGGTTGAATAAAAAAGTCAGTAAGAGGTTTGAGGCAATCAGATGTTAATAAATGGTAAATGAACAGTGATTTGAAGCCTTTTAGCCCAATGCCTGCTGCTTTCACATCAATTAGGAAAAAAACAGAAAATTATATTCTGTGAGTAAGTAGAAGATAATAAGCAGCTCAAAGATGTATTTGCAGGTGCTAAATAGAAAGAAATTGAGAACAACATTTCCTTTGGGTCACAAATACCCTGACTATAAAGATCTAAATTATTACAGAATAAGGGTGTTTCCATGTGTGTTGTGATATATAAAATCCTGCCCCCAAACTTCATTTGACTACACTCCTGTGATCACAGAAGACTTTGAAGGTAGTGAAACATGCACAGGACAGAAAAGGCAGGATACAAGAAGATTGCCCAGGGAAAGAGATGTGGTCTATTGGAATTCCATCTGAATTAGCACACAGGGAGGTTGAGGTGGGAGAAGAAGCCAGTGGATTTACTCTGCACAGATTTTTTTACTCTAATTATGTGCTGGGTCTAGTGTTTTGGTCCTGTATGTTGTGCCCACTTAGGTGCCATCCCTGCAACTGAATCCTCATTAGCAGATCCCTGCACTCACACAGAAGCCCACACGGCCAGTTGCAGGATGAGGGCTTTAATGTCTGATGTATCTTTACTTTTTATGATAAGGAAGCTCCTTGAGGAAAGCTACTGATTGTATTTGTTAATGAATATTTTAAAAGTCTAAATCCAGTTGTTCTTACACGTTGGAGGTACAGGGAGCATTGCACTCAACAAATTTACACCCCTTTCCCCTCCTACCAAACGGGGGCTGATCCTGTCAAATGCTGAGCGCCCTCCACTCCCATCAACTTCAACAGGATTTGAGGGCATTCAGCACTTGACAGGATGTGTTCAGCTGGATCAGACCTGAAATTGGGCCCTGTCCACCCTGCTTTTATTTTTATAAAGAAATAACTGCTGTAAAAATATTGATAGAATATTTATAGAAGCGCTGTTTTTGCTGAGTTGTTCTATGCTAGGCTTTGGTCATGTCAGGATTTGCAGCTTTAAAGGCATTGAGACTCATCATATTTTTATGTATTAGTTTTAGTTTTAGTTGCACCAGTTAATGAAGGAGGGATTTTCACTCTTTATTGTATAAATATTATATTGAAGAATGCTTAGCGAAAATGGAAAATAACTACAATAGCTTCAAAGACTTTCAATGCAATCTTTTTTTAAAATGGAGATCTTTAATCTCAGTTAAAATCTCAACACTGTATTTTAATAAAGATGATGGGTTAGCCTGTGGCTTCAAGCCATAGGCTACAATTGGTGGTAGTGATGGAGGAGCTAGAAAGAAGCCTCAGGAGGCATTTTGGCTGACTTGGCCAGAATTCCTCTGTGGAGTGGCACAGTGCAGCAGCTAAAGTTGCAGCGTTTGCATCCTGATGCCAGGCCAGCTCTGCTAGTTACTGCAGAGTTGGGGGGAAGTATCATGCCCTTTTGGCATTTGAAATAGCTTAACTGTTGAGTTCTGATTGGTCATAAAGGTCACACTGTGGGTAATTCACCTTAGCCACCAAGCAGAAAACAATACAATCAGGAGAAGTGTTTGAGAGAGCCACTGCAGCTTTGAATTTCTCCGGGAAAAGTAGTGGTTAAACAGGATTGCGAAATTTTAGACTATTTTAAGCCTCTTCCTTTCTGGCATCACTCCTAAGAAAAGTAGGCTATTGTACTATTTATTGGCTGGAAGCAGAGATTAAATTTAAGTTTGTCTTATCATATTCACACATAGTAATTGCACATGTATGCACAATCCTAATTCAAAGGGTGGGTTCAAATGCCTGTCATGTTGGTTTAGTTGGCAATTGGTTTGGGGAACCCCAACTCCTTCTTGTGCCCATTCCCCAATAAATGTACTAACTGCACTGCATTTACTAGTCTAATCTTCTGTTATTGCCAATATCAATGTGCCCTCTAACTTTTTTCTGTGTGAGGGACAAATGTCTGTCTGAGCACAAGTTTAAAACCTATGGGCCTGACTCCCCTCTGAGGCAGGAATGCAGCAAGAAAGTAAAGGTAGCTTTAAGCCACCTTTGTGCTCTGAGCGGTGCAGAGGCCTGCCCAGTCCTTGGTTTAAGTTAGAGCAACTTCTTGGCTGTTGCTATTTGTGCTCTTCTTTTTGATGTCCCTGTTTGCCTTAGGAAGCAGAGAATAGCTAGAGTGCAGGGTGCTCCAACCATATCCCTGACATGCCCCCAATTTGCTCTCTGTGCTAGGGGTTGGCAGGGCTGATGTACAGAGTCTTTATGTGGGTTCCCTGCTGTCCAGGGAAGTCTCCTGCACAAGGGGGCCATTTACACCCAATTATGATATTAGAACAGAATAGAGACCTTACTGTACCTGGGAATCAGGTCCTATGAGTGAATTAATAATGTCAAACTCAGGTAGTCATTTGTTACACTGAGAGAAAGAAAGACCAGTAGGGAGAGAGAAAAGGGGAGGGATGGAGAACACTGGAGAGCCTCCTCCCACTAGTATGAGTGTATTGCATACAGCATATTGTTGGGATTTTTTGATCTATGCAATGCACATGAATGGGATGGCACGGGGAATTGGTAATGGGATATGGATCCTTTCTACCCCACAGATGAAATCCTGACTCTATTGGCATCATTGGCAAAATTCCCATTGTCTTCAGTCGGGCAAAGACTTCACTCCAGGTCACTATTTTGAATATCAGCCTAGGACTAGGATTGAATAGGCATGGAAACTACACTACTTTTCATTCTGGAGGTAGTCCTGCCTAATATGGGGTGAGGCATTGGTCAATGTGGGGAAGTTTGCACTGTTGCTGCCCATGTCTAAAAAATAAAAAGGAGTCATATAAAAAATGGAAACTAGGACAGATTACAAAGGATGAATATAGGCAAACAACACAGCAATGCAGGGGCAAGATTAGAAAGGCAAAGGCACAAAATGAGCTCAAACTAGCTACGGGAATAAAGGGAAACAAGAAGACTTTTTATCAATACATTAGAAGCAAGAGGAAGACCAAAGACAGCGTAGGCCCACTGCTCAGTGAAGAGGGAGAAACAGTAACAGGAAACTTGGAAATGGCAGAGATGCTTAATGACTTCTTTGTTTCGGTCTTCACCGAGAAGTCTGAAGGAATGCCTAACATAGTGAATGCTAATGGGAAGGGGGTAGGTTTAGCAGATAAAATAAAAAAAGAACAAGTTAAAAATCACTTAGAAAAGTTAGATGCCTGCAAGTCACCAGGGCCTGATGAAATGCATCCTAGAATACTCAAGGAGCTAATAGAGGAGGTATCTGAGCCTCTAGCTATTATCTTTGGAAAATCGTGGGAGACGGGAGAGATTCCAGAAGACTGGAAAAGGGCAAATATAGTGCCCATCTATAAAAAGGGAAATAAAAACAACCCAGGAAACTACAGACCAGTTAGTTTAACTTCTGTGCCAGGGAAGATAATGGAGCAAGTAATTAAGGAAATCATCTGCAAACACTTGGAAGGTGGTAAGGTGATAGGGAATAGCCAGCATGGATTTGTAAAGAACAAATCGTGTCAAACCAATCTGATAGCTTTCTTTGATAGGATAACAAGTCTTGTGGATAAGGGAGAAGCTGTGGATGTGGTATACCTAGACTTTAGTAAGGCATTTGATACGGTCTCGCATGATATTCTTATCGATAAACTAGGCAAATACAATTTAGATGGGGCTACTATAAGGTGGGTGCATAACTGGCTGGATAACCCTACTCAGAGAGTTGTTATTAATGATTCCCAATCCTGCTGGAACGGCATAACAAGTGGGGTTCCGCAGGGGTCTGTTTTGGGACCGGCTCTGTTCAATATCTTCATTAACGACTTAGATATTGGCATAGAAAGTATGCTTATTAAGTTTGCGGATAATACCAAACTGGGAGGGATTGCAACTGCTTTGGAGGACAGGGTCATAATTCAAAATGATCTGGACAAATTGAAGAAATGGTCTGAGTTAAACAGGATGAAGTTTAACAAAGACAAATGCAAAGTGCTCCACTTAGGAAGGAAAAATCAGTTTCACACATACAGAATGGAAAGAGACTGTCTAGGAAGGAGTACGGCAGAAAGGGATCTAGGGGTTATAGTGGACCACAAGCTAAATATGAGTCAACAGTGTGATGCTGTTGCAAAAAAAGCAAACGTGATTCTGGGATGTATTAACAGGTGTGTTGTGAGCAAGACACGAGAAGTCATTCTTCCGCTCTACTCTGCTCTGGTTAGGCCTCAGCTGGAGTATTGTGTCCAGTTCTGGGCACCGCATTTCAAGAAAGATGTGGAGAAATTGGAGAGGGTCCAGAGAAGAGCAACAAGAATGATTAAAGGTCTAGAGAACATGACCTATGAAGGAAGGCTGAAAGAATTGGGTTTGTTTAGTTTGGAAAAGAGAAGACTGAGAGGGGACATGATAGCAGTTTTCAGGTATCTAAAAGGGTGTCATAAGGAGGAGGGAGAAAACTTGTTCACCTTAGCCTCTAAGGATAGAACAAGAAGCAATGGGCTTAAACTGCAGCAAGGGAGGTTTAGGTTGGACATTAGGAAAAAGTTCCTAACTGTCAGGGTGGTTAAACACTGGAATAAATTGCCTAGGGAGGTTGTGGAATCTCCATCTCTGGAGATATTTAAAAGTAGGTTAGATAAGTGTCTATCAGGGATGGTCTAGACAGTATTTGGTCCTGCCATGCGGGCAGGGGACTGGACTCGATGACCTCTCGAGGTCCCTTCCAGTCCTAGAATCTATGAATCTATGTTGTACAAATTCTGTGGATAAAACGAGGAGTTTATTCTCTAGGACTACCAGTGAGGAACTTACCATTATAAACAGAAGAAAGAAAGAAAGAATAAAAAGAGACAGGCTAGGGTAGAATTTGTCTTCTAGATATTATATGGATTGGCACTTGGCAGCACAGAATGGCAATGGAAAACAACATTCATAAAGTGAGCAAGAACAAAGGTAACATCTGCATAGCCCTGAATTTCATTTTGAACTTGAGCTACACGGGAATTCAAAAATCAAAATATTACTCAGCTGTCACAACCTGGTTTTGCTTCAGCTCAAAAGCCAAGTAAAATCACTGGATTTTACATGGTTTCTACCCAAAACCATAAACCAGACCTGATTTGAGCAAAACTGAGCCCTCACTAAAGTGTTGTTACCCTTGGCAAATTTACCACAAATTTGGTCCGTGGGATATGCAGGCCAGGTGAAAGCTGGCATGGTTATTCTAATGAAAGTTTTGCACATCTCTAAATTTGATGCGAGCATGATGGCACAATTCAATTCAGAAATACTTAGCTACATTCTTGTCTATCAATATTCTCATTCAAGAACAAAACTAGTAGCAATTATTTTACCCATTATATTTCTCATATTTCTAATTTAATTTTTTGTTTTTTTTAAACCAACTGCATAAGCCCTTCCTGACCCACATGAAACAGACACAATAGAATTTTATAACTTTGTAATTAAGAATTTCTATTGCTAAAAACTATCAGGTACTCTTACAGTAAAAGTCAGAGTAAGAGGTTCTTTGTTGCCTTCAGGTACTATAGGTTTGGGAATCTCAGTTCTCTGGATCCACAGCATCTAAACATGCAAAGTTTCAGCCTTGAAGAAAATCTTCTGCGAAAGTGACAAGCAACATAGCTGACAATGGACTGGCACCGAGACTTAGCCCCTATTCACACCAGTAAAGAGTGGTGTATTTGTGATGAACAAAACTTCATAAAGTTATGGAGAATGACACGATTAAATCTTAGGGGATTTTTTTTTACTGCAGATGCATGAGACCTATTTTTAATTGCTTATAATTGTACCAATATATATAAGAAAATGTTTTATTTCAGACTCACAAAGGGACAGTTCCACCTTAAGGTTTAATTGCATGTCAAGTTTGGTGTTTTGAATTTCAGCCCTATTTCAATTATTTATGTAGAAAGGAAGTCTTACACTTAAAGCAAAAAGTGTACTACTTAGATTTGAAGGGATATAAGCTTTCATGCTTCAAGGCACAAACCAATCTCTTATTGATGGAGGTCGGAGGAAACTTCCTCTATAGGCGGGGACCTGTAGATTGAGTAGGTTAAGCAAATTCAAATCCTCAATCAAAATTATTGGAAAGGAAGAGCCCAAAGGAGAGTGCTTGAATAGCTGAAGTGTCAAAGCTGACAGCTACCACAGGAAAGACTCCATCTTGCGAGAGGCAGGGGTAACAAGGTGACTCACAGTCCTGGTACCCTGGGAGAACCATCACAACCTCTTACTCATGTGTCTCTCAGTGCTGCTATTCAATGGGAATTCAATGCAAATTCAATACATCTGAAGTCAAATCTTTACAGTACTTCCTAAAATTGTAAGTCTAAAAGAAGTAAAGCAATTTGCTGATGAGTGAAATTTTATGAAAAATTTGCTAATCTTTACTGGAGACAGGTTTAGTTTAAAGCAACCTGGGATTTCTTTATGATCATAATCAATATAATGCAAGCATAATCACACTGCAAGGAGGGAAACACAACATACACACACAAAAATCCACCTACCACTTTACTACCTAGGACTGTAATTTTTAACTGTGATTTCTGAGCCAGAGTGCATGATTTCAATTCTATTTTATGGTGATTAATAAAACACTGCCAGCACTGATGAAAGAATCGTTTTTAAAGGGCTTGTTAATATCTGTGCATCAGACAAATGTGCCAAGACAAAGAGTATGAAAGCACTGCCATTCTTGTTTGTACTATATACCACACACACACACACACATGTTCACATTAAGTTAAACAGTTATGTTATGGCACACAGCGTTTTAAAAAAAAATCTTTTATCTAACACAGCAGATGCAATCAACTAAGATCATTTTATGATGACACCATTTTTTAAAGTTTCCCCTCTGTTTATTCTGATAATTACGTGTATATTTACAAGGGCAATTAGTTTTTATAACATCTCAAAATATTTTTTTAAATTAACAAACAAGAAAAAAATTTCAACATCTGCCTGGAGTCAGTTAATAATTCAGCTATTGATCAATCCTGGGTACAAGTAATGAGAGGTCAGTGTGGTTATTGAAAGTCTGATCCAGTGAGGTGCTGAGCACTTGATTTCAGTGAGGAAGCTCAGCTTCTGGCATGATAAAACCCATACTGAAAATGAGGCTAAGAACCAGGAAATTGTCATGGGAATCCTGGCCTGGCCACTGACATTGTGTGACATCTCGGACAAATCGCTGAGGGCCTGACCCTGTGACGTGCTGAACATCTTCAGCTTCCAGAATTGGGCAATGGGTGCACTGGCTGAGTAAGCACTGAGTGCAGACTTCCAAAGTTGGCCTGTGGTTGTTAAGCAAATGAAAATCCCAGTCAAAATTATTGGAAAGGAGGTTATTTCATTTCAAAGGTAGGGCTTCTTCCTACAGCCCATAGGAAGGCAAAACTCCCATTACTGTTAATAGGATTTTTGCTTAAATGGGCAGGATGAGGCCTGTAATTGGGAAGAAGGAAGAGTCTAGAGAGGGGGAAAGAAACCTCAAACATATATGTAACCGAAAAACAGGAAAAACTGTGGTTGAGAATGCAAATAATAAATTCATGAATGCTGCTATTGAAATTGTACCACATTGAACAAAATGTGCTACAGCATTGCAGGGGACCTGCTATAAATACCCAACATCTATGGTGTCTTTTTAATATTCATCATGAATATTTCTGATATCATAGTTCTTTCGACACTACTTCTGAGTTTCAGGTATCACTTTCTGAACTTCCGAGATACTCTTAATTAACACGAGTTAAAGAATGCTCCAAGGGCAGCCCACAAAGGACACTCGTTCTGATTTGAAAATGCTGTAGCAATTGCCAATACTACCTTTTTTTTCAAGTGTGTTTTGATTTTGATGCAATGATCAACTGTTGAAGGCAGAATAGTGATGGATGACCTTTCTATTGGTAGAGACTAAATATATCACTTGATTTGTAACAAGAGTACTAGCTGAGTCCTACAGTCCATACTCAGGCAAAACTCCCATTGACATTAGTGGATCTTTATGAGATTGGACCCTAGGCATGGTGGAAACAAATTCTGACAGAGTTTTGCGCCAAATGCCCTGTAATTACAGTTACAACATTCTGTAAGTCAGTAAATATTCTGTATTACATTATAGCATTTCGCTGGCATTATCACCTCATCCTCTCATTTTAGATTCAGCGAACAAGCAAATAAAAATGTTTTTGATGTTATTACAGCTGCTCCAATTACAGAATTGGCCAATCCCTAACACAGATATTAATGGCAAGTCAACTGAGAAGCATTTAATCTTAGCTCTTGAAGCTGGATCCTGCAGGGTGCTGAGTGCCAACAACTCCCAATGAAATCAATGGGAGTTGATGGCACTTGGCACCTTTCAGGATCAGGCCCTGAAGGGAATATCTACATTGCAGGTGGGAGTGTGTATCCCAGCCCGGGTAGACAGACTTGTGCGTGCTAGCTTGGCTTGAGCTAGCACAGTAAAACTAGCAATGTGGAAGTTGCGCTTCTGGCACAAGCTCAGATCCAAGGGATCCAGTAGATATGAACTCAGATCTGCCCAACTCCCTGGGTCCAAGCTCAGGCAGGTAGCTCAAACCTCTGCTGGTGGTGCAATATCCACATTGCTATTTGTAGCTCACTAGCTTGAGGCAAGCTAGCACAAGTCTGTCTACCCAAGCTTGGAGGCTTGGTCCCAGCTGCAGTGCAGACATACCTTATCTCCTATTGACTTCAGTGGGAGTTGAAGCAGCAAAGTGTTGAGCAAGAGTTGCTCAGCACCTTACAGGATCCAGGCCTTAATAAGCAGCAGCAGCCACTGCCTTCTAGGCTATGAACTTTAACCGGCGGCCTGAAAAATGAACTCATTATAAACCTGCCATGCAATTAACATGCTGCAGTGGTGCTACAACCATCGTGAGTGGACCGGTCACAACTTTTCTGAACTTCAGATTAACCTGGCTTTGCAAAACTATGCTGAAAATTTGCCAGCCTGGATAAGAAAGTACTTTCAGAGACATGCCATGATGAGGAGGATGATAATGAAAAAAACCAGTCAAATAAATATAAATTATGTGCCCTGGGCAAATGAGTGAGTAGAATTTTGCAAGACTGGCTTAGCCATTTTAAAAAGGAATTCAATAATATTCACCTGCTGGACAGGAGAGATGTGATCATTAATGTTTAAAAAGCCCTTTGACTGGGGTCGATGAAATATATCAGTGCAAAATCTGGGCCTGATTGTTCCTTTTCCCCCCTGAGCCCACCCTAGATCCATATGCAGCGGGGACTTTCCAAATATGGGTCTGCTCCTACCTATGTAGAAAAGCTAGTGGAAGGAGGGTGGCTTCACATTCCTCCTTTCCTGGACCCCCTAGCCGTTCTGGTCTTGGATTCACACGTCAGAGGTGATGGGCCAAGATGGGGACAATCTCACACAAGAGGGCTCCTTTTTTGCTTGCTACATAATGGCATACAGAAAGTTATGGTTAGCTCTTATCTGGAGAATTTCTTACTTTTCCTATTTATTTCCAAAAGTTATTTTTATTGATATGAAAAACCCAGTCACATTTGTGGTAAAAATATATCCAGTAGCAAAGGGGCAGATTTTTTTCAACATATATTTTCATTTTCAAATTTCCCCCACATATTTTCATGTTCAGATTCCCCATGATACAGAAGTCCTGCATAAGGCTTCATAATGTTGTACTTACATTCTGTGCTAAAGGTGCAATTGGGGCCTATATATAAGGTCTATCTGGTATATATAGTTCCTTGCATGGGCTCTGTACACTGGAGTGAAATTTTGCCCATTAGGTCTAAGGGTCTGTTCTCCCCTTGATGTCTGCATGAGTCCCATTCATACCAATGACAGTTACATGTGGTCACGGAGTGGACAATTGACTCCCCCCTCCCCCCTGTACAGCTCTACCCCAAAGAGCTTACAATGAGGCACATTACTCCCTCTAAATAATACAATTAAATAAATAATAATGAGGGTGTTGGGTATTAAGTATATCGTTTGGCACAAACCCTGCACACTGCGTGAATAGAGTATGTAGTAATAAGGGTTATTTTCAGACCCATCATAAGATTTTCCAGTTGACATGCTGCATTTAACCTAAGTTACCATGGCCTCAACTCACAATTCAGGTGGAAATAATGGCTTGAGATCGTAGAAGTGATTGCGAAGAGTGAATGTCAGCCCTATAGCTGTATTTTTCTGTAAACCAAAAAATAAATATTTTTAAAGTTTAACATTTTAAAATATTCTACAGCTTCAGAGTGTCACAATTTTTCTCAGTTTCTCTCCGTTTCAAGTATATAAATAAGGAATTTATGCAATTTGCCTAATTGCCTAATTAAATACAGTGTAGGGAACAATCCTGCATTGTCAACAGACACACCAGATGGTTTAAAATGAAACATCTTTCCATGACTAATATATAATGCTACAATTTTTGTGCAATATACAATATGCTGATAAGAAACATCATTCTGTAACATATAGGGAAATAAAGGATTGTGTGTTTTAAATTGCTGTACAAACAGAACATTGATAGCATCCTTTATTATTTAATTTGAGTCAATACAGTACAGCAAGGAATTAAGAAAGTGACCAATCCAGTCAGAGTTAAACAGCACCTTTGAACATTCCCTTTTCTCAATCTGCCAGTCTTTTGAGAGTATCTGTTCTGTTAAAAATGCTATTGATAGCCATGGGTTCCTTTTTAAAAAAAAAAAAGATCAAGAAATTTCAAATCTCTGGCAGGAAATTCCCTGTAATATTAAAAAAAAGAAAGGATTTACTGGGGTCAATTTTCAAAAGGATATAAGCTGAGGGCCATGCCAAATTGCATGCCTAACCTGCACACAAAAGAACTGCAGCTGCTCCCGAAAATCAAGTGTATGTGCACATGGACATCCAGTTAGACATCTAATTAGGCCTTAAGGGTAACATTTTCCAAAGCACCTAAGTTCCTTTGTGCAGAATTGAACTAGTCCCCAGACACAGATGTGCAGAGATTCATAGGGTTCTGCTCCTATCAAAGGTTCATTTGTGGCTACCAGTGTGTGGCCTTGGGCTTCTGTCCTTTTAAAAATAAGGCCTACTATAAGTCTAGTTAATGTTTCCATTTTCCTTTTTGGGGGAATAACATTATTTTCTCATTCTCATTTTATTCCTTCTAAAGTAAGTAATCTTATTATCGGGCTCTATTGTATCTTGTTCATTTTGGCCATTTAAATGGCTAGCCCTATTCGGAAACACCTGTTTTCATAGATACCTTGAGCAAGACCCTCAGCTGAGGTAAATCAGTGTAGAATGGAAGTCCTTGGTCTGGAAAGGTAACTCTGTGTTTGGAAAGGACGATTCCTACTGCCTGCTCAACTTTTTCATTTAGATCTATGTCTGGTTTCCTATTTGAAGTTAATTTACACTAGCTAAGCAGCTGGCCCCACATCTTTATTTGGTTAAACTGTTCTTTTTCTAACTGGCTGGCTGTGTGAGTGAATTGTGTTGATTTAGATGTAATATGCTGTCTCTTGACATACAGTGACTTTGATTGTTTTAAGAATGTAAATGAGGTATGGCACTGTGGTTAAGTAAGTGTATAATCTACATTTATCACATGGGAAGGGTATGTAAAGGTTTATATAACAAATTAAATAGGTTATTGGCTGGAATGTGACTGGGGTGTATTTGTGAGCAGGCCCTGTTCAAACCACCATTTCTGGAACAGAGACTGAAATGTGGAACATGATATTTATTCACAACTGCCACCTAAGTAGAAGTGTCTCTTGTGATTACAACAATCCAAATTGGAAAAGAAACTGGATCAGAACTAAAGATTTTTTGAGCAGGCCGAAAAAATCAAGCCACTTTGAAACAGAAGGTACCTCCCCTGCAAAGGACTACATCTCACCTCTCCAGTACCTCTTATTATCTTTCAACAGTTCAGACGCAAACCATCAAAAAATAACTGAATAATCAGCACTTTTATAAGGATCACAAAAAGTTCACATACATTCTAGATCATGTACAGGACTTACCAACACACAAGTTCCAGTTTTGAAAATATGTTTATTTACCCTACAGTTTCTATTGGCTGTTTTACAGCTATTATACTACACAGTTTAAATCTTCTTGCACTTACCTCAGTTCCAGCTGATTGGTTAATACACATTAATAATAAAGGTCTATATGCTGATGATGCATTGTGAAGTGTGGAGCATGCCATGTAATAGCCTTTCCCAGGGGTTCTCAAACTTGGAGTCAGGACCCCTCAGGGGGTCACGAGGTTATTACATGGGGGGTCGCGAGTTGTCAGCCTCCACCCCAAACCCCGCTTTGCATCCAGCATTTATAATGGTGTTAAATATATAAAAACGTTTTTTTAATTTATAAGGGGGGGGGGTCACACTCAGGCTTGCTGTGTGAAAGGGGTCACCAGTACAAAAGTTTGAGAACCACTGGCCTTTCCCATCTGCAAGACCCCCTTAGTTCATATTACATATGATTGATACCTGTTTGCTCCCTGCTATGCCAAGGACAGGAAGGAAGCATAGGACACAATGGAATTAAACTGCTGTATTAATTTTGGTATTAATCTCTGCACGCTTAATTTTTGCCACTTGATTAAAATATAGTAAGTCAAGAGCAAGAAAGTCCAGCATAACTATACACTAAGTGCCATATGGTTGCATCATCATTTTATGCCCCTGAGAGTTCAAGGGATAATGTCAATGTCACAGAATGTTGTGATAGTACAGTGGCTTACTGCTGCAATAATAAATGCCAAGGTGAAGCAAAGGCATTTATAGAAAAGGCAATGCTTAGAGAATTAATTTCCAAGGTCAGCTATGCCACCCAGGAAAATGGTCTATTGAGTATAAAAGCACAAAATAAATTCCAGCTAAAGGACCATATTGATTCAGAAAAATATATTTAGCTTTATTCAGAAACAACAGCATACATTTACGTGTGTGAATTGTGGCTGACAAAAGCAAATTCGTAATCTATTCTCCTTGACAAATTCAGCTTTTTGGTCATGGCACAGTGAAGCATCATATTCCTCACTTACTCTCTGATGATGCAAGTTTGTGGTTGGCTAGTGAAATACCCGACTGTTAATTTTATCTTCTTGTTTGGTGTGACAACCCTATTAAAGCTGAACATTGTGACAGTCAAATGCCTCCCACTTTGGAAGTAAAGGCCTCAATTCTGCCTTTTCTATTAATACCTTGGCATTTATATTGCAGCAGTGGAGTTTGTGATCTACTTACAGCGTTCCTTTCCACTGTCATTATTCCTTCGTTATACCAAGTGGAATTGGTGTTTGCAAGTTAGAGTGCTGTAGGTGGACTCAACTACTGATGAAAGAAATAAAACCAACCCTGGATGTTGTCAGCCCATAATGCATCTTTCGAAAACAGGAGATCTATAGGGGGGAAATATTAAGGAGTGGAGAGTACCGAAATCCACAAATAAATGTGATTTACTAATCAAAATGCAATAAATATAGGCCCATTCCTGCAAACCTTATTCATGTGCATAAACCTTTACCAATGCAAGTAGTCCCATTGATTTCCTGTGGGAAGCCATAAACTCAAAAACCCAATGCTTCAACATTTACTCTTCTAAACGTTCCCATTGAACACAACAAGACCACTCTTGTGAGTGCAGACCTTGAACCCCAACCTACTGTTACTATTAGTCATTCAATCTTGCAAACTCTTACAGAATTATCTTTTGTTTAGCCACTGTACTGAGCAGGGCCGGCTTTAGGAAGTGCGGGGCCCGATTTGAATACCCGGCGGCGGTCTGGGTCTTCGGTGGCACTTCGGTGGCAGGTCCTTCACTCGCTCCTGGTCTTGAAGGACCCGCCGCCGAATCGGGGGAATTGGCCTAAAGCTGGCCCTGGTACTGAGCCCAGGGTTCTATTCTTGCTTCTGCCACAGATCTCCTGTCTAACCTTGGCCAGCCCACTTCGGTCAAGACTTTCAAAAGTGACTAGTAATTTTGGGTGCCTCAACTTGAGCCATCTTCAAGGATCCTGATTTCTGAAGGCAGGTGCTCAGGGTATACAGGGACCAGGGACCACAATTTTAACATCACAGACGTATTTGTTACTATAAATTCATGAATGTATATTATCATTGGCATCAACGGGACTACTTGGTGAGTAATGATTTCTAGGATCAGGCCCCAGACAGTAAATTCTTTGGGGCAGGATCCATGTCTTTTATTCGTCACTTAAGCACCATGCATATTGTTAGAAATTCTCTCCAGCAGATAGTTATATATCATTCACTGTACTTTTAATCTCCTCTTGTCATTTTGGCATTTGGTCATTTTCTTCTTCACTAGTAAAGAATATAGACTTATGTAGTTGCATTAATTTTCCTTCTTTTGCTATTATGCCGCAGCACTTGATCTGTGCATTTTCAATTTCATGGAGCCTTAGACTATATTATTTATGTTTACTAATAGAAGTTATCCATTGGTAAATATGGCCAAAGAAAGGTATTTGCTTCTATTTGGCTGACATCCTAATGATTACTTCAGTTTTCAGTGCAATATTGGGGTACTCAGAGTTAACTTTGGTAAGGATACAGTTCTGGTAAGTTTTTCATAAAAATATTGCACTGTTTCATGTCTGTTGGGCAAACGAGCTGATAAAAGAGAGACTCCTGATGCATACTTCAGCAGGAGACACTGCAGTAGTTCAGCCTGTATAAACAAATTGAACTGACTTCACACCCTTACCCTCAACAATGTGCAGAAGAAACAGAAATACCATCCTTACCAGTCATTTAGATGTACACTGCTCTATCTTTACTGCAGTATTAACAACCAACTCAGAACAATTTGCACACAGAACTGGCATTATCTGCAGATTGATAAAGGTATAGGTGAACTTTATTTAATTGATTACCAGACTTAGCAGACTGTGCTCAAAATAAAAAAGGATTTAGATGTACAAACAGAGGTGAAAGTAAGCCGGTACAACCCGGTAAGCTGGACCCCTGGGCCCTTTAAATTGCCGACAGAGCCCCAGGGGTCCCGGCTGCTGCCGCGACCCCAGGGCTTTGGCAGTGGGGCTCGGGCGGTGATTTAAAGGGCCCAGGGCTCCGGCTGCCACTGCCACCCCAGGCCCTTTAAATTGCTGCCGGAGCCCCGCCGCCACTACCCCAGGACTCCTGCAGTGGGGCTCGGGCAGCTCCAGCCCGGGGCTCCAGCCGCCGCTACCGCCACTGGCCTTTTAAATCACTGCCAGAGCCCCCAGCCGCCACTGTTACCCCGTGGCTCCAGCAGCAGGGCTCGGGTGGCGATTTAAAGGGCCCAGGGCTCCGGCCACCACTACCACCTCGGGCCCTTTAAATTGCTGCCCAAGCCCCGCTGCCAGAGCCGGCGGAGATTTAAAGGGCCTGGGGCGGTAGTGGCGTCTGGAGCCCCGGGCCCTTTAAATCGCCACCCGAGCCCTGCTGCCAGAGCCCTGGAGTAGCGGCAGCAGCCAGGTCCCCCAGGGCTCCGTTGGCAATTTAAAGGCCAAGGTTACAATCCAGGCCAAGGTTATTTCTGGTGAAGTGCAGGGTTTTAAGGGGATTACTTTAACAGCAGTCATGCCTAAAGCTGTATGATTGCAGTCAGCTAGCTCAATTCTGCTCATTATACAGTCAGTCATGGAGAGCATTGAAAATGTTCACTGTTCAGTGACAGACCAGAACCAAGCCTACCTGCCTGAGTGCCAACATTCAGAATTTAGCATCATAGAACATTTTTTATTGTTAATTGTCCCCTATGAAAAACCTGTCCAAAGACTGGATCCTGTGAAGTGCGGGGCAACCCCGCAGTGAAATCAAAGGGAGTTGAGGGCTCTCTCCCCTTCCAGCATCAGGCCAAAATACAAAGATGTTACGAATTATACCTTTAAGACATGTACAGTTCATTCTAGGCCGAGGCACGTAAAACAAACTTACCACTGCAGAGTATTACACAGCCAAGCCAAAGTTTATTACGCCCGGGCGTGGTACCGTCCTACTAGTTAGTAGGGACCCCATACATAGTTCACAGCCAAGCTATATACAAAACAAAAGGCATGCAAGCCTCGTGCACCGTAAGTTTTAGCCAATGTACAAACATATTTCTTATCTACCACCTATCCCCGCTGGACACTCTCCCCGTGCCGACCAGTGTAGCAATGAGCTAGGAATTTCTCCCCTCAGGAGGGCCTCAGGTCTGCAACTTACAACAGAAGGCAATTCTTGGCATCCCTTATCTCTTTGTTTCCAGATGTCTCCCTTCTTCCCCCTCCCTGGCTCCTGGTACATGCTGTATCTACTTTTAACTGATAATGGCCTCAAACCATAAGAAGCAGTTGCTTAAGCTAATTTTCCTTAACAAAGAGCATTTTAAAGGCTGCTTTCTTTGTACCTAAATTCCATTTTACAGGTCCAGCTTAGATGCAACACTTTGAAAACTCTGCCTCTGGTCTGCAAGAAGTATTGATTTCACATCTTGGCTAAATTTAAATTAAATCATGAGACATTGCACTCCTGTTCTTTAACGAACAAATCAAAATGACTAATGATTGGGTATGCAGTGTAGTTGTAGCCATGCTGGTCACACGATATTAGAGAGAGAAGGTGGGTGAGGTACTATCTTTTACTGGACCAACTTCTGTTGGTGAAAGAGACAAGATTTTGAGCACACAGAGCTCGTCTTCAGGTCTGGGAAAGGTACTCAAGCATCGCAGCAAAATGCAAGGTGGAAGAGATTGCTTAGCATAAGTAGTTGGCAGATATTCTAAGAGACCATTCAAAGTACAGTGGTCTGTTAACACTTCTACAGTCACAGGACAAAAGGGGGGGATTTAGTGACTGGGAGCTTAAATTCATAACTCTGCTAGACTCTAAAAATCATGGATTGAACATAGACACTGAATTTATGACTTATTACAACAATCTGCAATCCATTAACCTCCCTTTTTTGTCCTATGACTGCAGAAGTGTTAGTGGGCTACTGTACCTTGAATGGTCCCTTAGAATATATGCTAACTACTGATGCTAAACAATCTGTTCCATCTTGCATTAAGTTGTGACAACTGAATGTCTTTCCCAGACCCGAGGAAGAGCTCTGTGTAGCTCAAAAGTTCATCTCTCTCACCAATAGTACTTGGTCCAATAAATGATATTACCTCACCCATCTTGTCTCTCTAATGATTGGGTGGCAATCACTGAATTTAAATATTGATAGTCTTACTTAAAAGCTCTTATCTGTCACTCCTTTTTGCATAAGTCACTTGGACAGTAGTGGAAGATTGGTAGAGGATTATAAAAGAGGCATGTGGGAATTGTTCTTTGAATCCAGTATTGTTATACCTGAACTCCACATACCTGTGTTTGAATAGTGGCTATTTAAAACAGTTTTTGATAAGGAAAAGTACATAAAGGTCCTATCCTATCTCCTAGAAGTGGAAGGGACCTTGAGAGGTCATTGAGTCCAGCCCCCTGCCTTCACTAGCAGGACCAAGTACTGATTTTGCCCTAAATCCCTAAGTGGCCCCCTCAAGGATTGAACTCACAACCCTCAGTTTAGCAGGCCAATGCTCAAACCACTGAGCTATCCCTCCCCTCCAAAACACTACATCTCACTATGGTGCTATCATAGTATACTGTAAAACATTTTTCATTGTTTTTATAAGGATCAGGTAGAGGTACACCTCTACCTCGATATAACACTGTCCTCAGGAGCCAAAAAATCTTACCGCGTTATAGGTGAAACCGCGTTATATCGAACTTGCTTTGATCCACCAGAGTGCGCAGCCCCGCCCCCCCGGAGCACTGCTTTACCACGTTATATCCGAATTCGTGTTATATCAGGTCACGTTATATCGGGGTAGAGGTGTATATGAATCTTAATATGCCTAACAGATGATGCAGTTTTAATGAAATTGCTAAAAAATTCAAAGGTTTCTGTTTGAATTTTATTTTTTAATGAATCTTCATTCCTTATGAAAACATGTGAGGGATCAAAATATTAGTCAGAGTCACACAGAGTTCTTTCAAAGATACTGTATGTAATGGTCCCTCGCCCTCCTGCTCGGAGGGAGGCCACTCAGTCCGGTCCTGTCTGGCCAGGACCAGAGTCCACAGGACAGCCAAGAGCCCACAATAGGGCTGGGCAATCAATACTCACAATCAGGTTTTAGCTGGGTTTGGGTGGCTCAAGCTGTCAGCCCTTAAACAGAGTCTATAACTGAGCTGGGGGCTTGGGCTTGAGGAGGCTCCAGCAGCCAGCAACAAAACAGTCTTTCAGGGCTGGCTTTGGCCTGGGCAGAGCTCAGGCAGCCAGCTAAGCAAACAGTCTACAGCGAGCTAGGGCCTGGGTTTGAGTAGGCTCAGGTTTCCAGCAAGCAGTCTTAAGGCTGGCTTTAGCCTGGGTGGGGCTCAGGCAGCCAGCCAAGCAGTCTACAGGCGAGCTGGGGCCTGGGCTTCAGTAGGCTCACGTTGCCAGCAAGCAAACAGGCTTAAGGCTGGATTTAGCTTGGGTGGGGCTCAGGCAGCCAGCAAAGCAGCAGTCCATAAGGGAGCTGGTAAGGGAGGCTCCTCTTCAGAGCTAGAGCTTCTCTGCACAGTGGAGAGAATAAGCCACCCTGGGGCAGGGTGGCAGAGGGACGCGGGCCCATCCTACTCCACCATGTCCTAGCCCAGGGCCCTAGCAGAGGCAGGATTGGCTGCCCCTGAGTCGGCAGGGATCCAGCCGCAACACGCCGACTGAGACACACCTGGCTCTGCAGCCGGCGGCTCCGTGGCACCCCTGGGCCACTTCCTGCCTCCCCAGGGTTTGGTACCTGTGGCCTCCAGGCTTCTTCCGGCTCCTCAGGGTACACGCGGCAGGCACTCTGGGCCAGTCTTCGTTGGCATCTGGGGATTGGGAACAGCCAGGCGTAGGTTCCCCTCTGGGACGCAGCAGCATAGGCGGAGTGTCCTTCTCTTCCGCAGGCTCTCCACCAACTGTGCTGTAGGGCCTGCCTTTTATACTTCCGGCCCTGCCCCAGTACTTCCGATGAGGGGGGCAGGGTGATCTAGGCTCCACCCTCCAAGGGGAGTGTAATGGTCCCTCGCCCTCCCGGTCGGAAGGAGCCACTCGGCCTCACTAAAGACACCCCCACTCAAGTCGTCTCCGGGAACCCGGAGATGGCACCCTCCTCTTCCCCCAAACGGGAGAAAAAGTCTGCGTTGATATGGTCCTTACCTACTCGATGCTGAATAGTGAAGGCATAAGGCTTCCGGGTTAGGTACCAGCGCATAATCCAGGGGGTTGTCTCTTTTGCCATTTGTAGCCACTTCAGAGGTGCATGGTCAGTTACTAGTACGAAGGGGCCGCCTATGAGATAATATCGTAAGGTGTCCACCACTCACTTGATGGCCAGTGCTTCCTTCTCAACCACTGCATAATTTTGCTGTCAGGTGAACAGCTTATGACTGATATATTATATAGGGTGTTCTTCCCCATTTACCTCTTGTGAAAGGACTGCCCCCAGGCCTACCTCCGACGCATCAGTCTGCAGTAGTAACTCTCTGTCAAAGTCAGGGCTGAAGAGCACCGGCTCTTTGCACAGCTGGTCCTTGAGGGTTTGGAAGGCCTGTTGGCATTCGTTTGTCCACCGCACATGCCGAGGGCTGTCCTTCCTCAGGAGCTCTGTCAGTGGGGCTGCGATTGAGGCAAACCCAGGGACAAAGTGGCGATAATAGCCCGCTAACCCCAGGAATTGCCGCACCTGTCTCTTTGTAGTTGGGGCCTCATAGGCCTGTAGCGCCTGGACCTTCCCCACCAAAGGTCGCACTTGGGTCGCCCAAGGGTGTATCCCAAGTATGTGGTCTCTTGCCAGCCAATTTTGCATTTCTTGGGATTGGCCGTCAGCCTAGCATCCCGCAGGGCCCATACGATGGCAGCGACCTGGTTGAGGTGGTCCTCCCAACAGCAGCTGTAAATCACTACATTGTCAAGGTTTGCAGCCGCATAGGCTTTGTGTGGCTGTAGGACCTGATCCATCAGTCTCTGGAAGGTGGCGGGTACCCCATGAAGGCTGAAAGGCATCTGGGTGAATTGATACAACCCATTAGGGGTAGCAAAGGCGGTCTTCTCCCGAGTGCTCGGACTTAGGGGGATTTGCCAGTACCCCTTTGTAAGATCCAAAGCACTGATGTACCGAGCATCTCCAAGGCGGTCTAGTAGCTTGTCAATCCTTGGCATTGGGTAGGCATCAAATTTTGAAATGTTATTGACCCTCCTAAAGTCAGTGCAGAAGCGGACTGTCCCATCCGGTTTTGGGACCAAGACAATGGGGCTGCACCAGTCACTTTGCGATTTCTCAATTACCCCCAACTCTAGCATGGTCTGCACCTCCTTTTCCACTATTTCATGCACGCGGCGTGGCAATGGCCTGGTGGTCTCTCGTATGACCTCCCCTGGGTTGGTCATTATCTTATGTTGCACCAGTGTGGTTTGTCCGGGTCTCGCTGTGAATGTTTTAGGGAAGGACTTTACCAGCCCTTTGGCCTGCTTCAGTTGTTCCTCAGTCAAGGTATCTCCCAATTGCGGCTCTTCTGGGTTGGTGGGAACTGGTAGTTCAGGTCCAGGGTCAGGTTCAGGGGGGTACAGTGTAGTCAAGAGCCCCTCCCACTCCCGCCAGGCCTTTAACAAGTTGACATGATATATTTGCTTTTTCTTCTTTCAGTCAGGTTGGGACACTTCGTAGGTTACTGGCCCGACCTGACAAATAACCTCATAAGGCCCCTGCCACCATGCTAGCAGCTTCGACTCCTCCAACGGGAGTAGAAGCAATACCCTCTCACCTGGCGTAAAGGTCCTCCCGCGGGATCCCTGATTATACGTCTTCTCTTGGGCTTTTTGGGCACTCTGTAGGTTTTCCCTTGCCAGGTCCCCCACCGGGTCAGTCGTTCCTGGAGCTGCAGGACGTACTGGAGGAGATTGTGTGAGGGGGATGGCATCTGCTCCCCATTTTCCTGCATGAGGTCGAGTAGCCCCTTTGGCTGTTGGCCATATAGCAACTCAAAGGGGGAGAACTTGGTCGAAGATTGAGGCACCTCCCAGAGGACCAGTAACAGGGGGAGTATCAGCTGGTCCCACTTGTACATATCTTTCGGAGGGAACTTCCTCAACATATGCTTCAACATGCAGTTGAAGCGTTCCATTAGTCTGTCTGTCTGGGGATGGTAGATGGAGATTTATAAATTTTTTATCCCCAGGAGGTCACAGAATTGGCACAGGAGCTTGGATGTAAAATTGGTGCCTTGGTCTGTCAGGATTTCCCTGGGAAGTCCTACCCAGGCAAAGATTTTCAGGAGCTAGGCGGCAATTGTCCGGGCTTTGATGCTTTGAAGTGGAATGGCTTCCGGAAATCGAGTGGCATAGTCCAGGACTACTAGGATATACTGGAACCCCGGAACACTCTTGGGCAGGGGCCCCACAAGATCCATGGCTATCCTCTTGAAAGGAGTGCCTATGACGGGCAACGGAATGAGAGGGGCTCTCGGTACACCCTTCGGGGCTGGTCATTGACACTCTGGACAAGAATCGCAAAAGTGTCTGACCTCCCTATGCACTCCTGGCCAGTAGAATTGGGCCAGGATCCAGGCCAGAGTTTTCTCGGGGCCCAGGTGGGCCGGCTGCGGGGACATCATGGGCCAGCTGCAGAACCACACATCGGTGGCATCGAGGAACCATGAGTTCCACCCAAGTTTCATTGGTCTGGGTGTCGGGGGTGATCCGGTACAGGCGATCCCCCACCAACTCAAAATAGGGGTATGTGGTGGTGAGGTGGGGCATGTTCAGGGTCCCATTAACCCTCACCAATTGTTCGTATGCCCACCTAAGGGAGGTGTCCTCCTGTTGGTCATGACTGAAGTCAGCCCCCAATGTTGGGGCCTCTTTCTGATTGGGTCCCCTCCTTCCGGGATGTCAGGGTTCGGGGGGCCAGCAGATTGGTCCTCCCCATCGGGGTCCTCCAGGACTTGGTCAGCTTCCTCTATGGGTTCACCTTCAAGGGTGGTCCCTGCAGGCAAGGCCCTATCGGCCATTGTTCGCCGGAGCCCCATGAAGCCCTTCGAGTTTCGGCCCAGGATGACTGGGTACTTCAACTTCAGGGCTAGCCCAACCATCAGGGTCCGGGTTTCTCCTTTTACAGTCACCGGGGTCTTGGGATAAGGTCGCACATCCCCATGGATACACTGGAGCTGAATGACCCCTAGTGATGGTTCGGGCAGGGGGGTGAGACCCTGGCGGACAATCATCTGCCCAATCCCCGAATCAATGAGCACAGAGATGGGGGCTCCATTCATCGTAACAGAGATAGTCAGCTTACCCGAGGGTTGCTTATGGGCCCGGGCACTCTTGACAGAGGTGTCCGAGGTGGCCACAGGTGAAACAGGGGCCGAGTTCAGGGCGTCGGGGCTGGTCCGACGCAGTAGGTGATGGGGCGGGTCCGACTATGGCCTGGAGTCTCCCTTCGGTGGGGGCAAGTACTGGTCGCACATCCCCATGGATACACTGGAGCTGAATGACCCCTAGTGATGGTTCGGGCAGGGGGGTGAGACCCTGGCGGACAATCATCTGCCCAATCCCCGAATCAATGAGCACAGAGATGGGGGCTCCATTCATCGTAACAGAGATAGTCAGCTTACCCGAGGGTTGCTTATGGGCCCGGGCACTCTTGACGGAGGTGTCCGAGGTGGCCACAGGTGAAACAGGGGCTGAGTTCAGGGCGTCGGGGCTGGTCCGACACAGTAGGTGATGGGGTGGGCCCGACTATGGCCTGGAGTCTCCCTTCGGTGGGGGCATCTATCGGAGGGCCCCGCTCTCTCCAGGGCCTTCATCGGGCCGGGCCAACTTCCCGTCCATCCAAGGGTCTTAGGCCAGGTCGGGGCTCGCTCCTCTGGTCCCAGGTCTTCTCTTCACAAGACTGGACTGGCATGGTGGTTGGAGGACGGGGCCCTGGTCCTACAGGGGTCTCGGCCACCAGAAAGTCCTCCATCAAAGCTACAGCCTTGCTCAGCATAGTTGGTCGATGGCGCATGACCCAAGTCCTTCCGCATGCTGGAAGGATATGCAAAAAGTGCTCGAGCACCACTTGTTCTGCTACCTCAGCCCCTGTATGCTGTTTCAGCTGTAGCCACCGCCAGCATGCCTCTCTCACCTGCTGGGCTACCACTCTGGGTCAGGCTCCTGTTGTGTACATTTTCTCACGAAGTCACCTCTGGAACGTCTCAGGTGTGATCTCCAGGGCGTCGAGAATTGCGGCCTTCAGTCACTCATATTCATGGGCTTCGGCCACAGGAAGCACCCTATAGGCAGCTTGGGCTGGGCCCATTAGTATGGCACCAACAAAGTGGGCCATTGGGCCAATGGCCACTTAGCTGCGGAGGCAACTCTCTCAAAGGTAATAAAAAATGTCTCGGGGTCATCGTCAGGCCCCATCTTGGTCAGGCGTACAGGCACAACAGGATCAGGGGGTCCTGTAGCCCCACCTGGGGTTGGGCAGTCCCAAGGTCAGCCAAAGGGCTGCAAATTGCTGCAGGCATTGCTGTTGTTGCTCGTTGTTTTGGGCCCCCAACTCCCGGATCAGCTGCTGCTGCTGACTGCCGAGTTGTTGCAGCAGCTGTTGTTGCTGCTGCTGCTGGCTCTTGGCTAGCCACTTGATTAACCTTTCAACCTCCATCCTCTGTATACCGGTGGAGGGTAGAGGGGGTTCTATAAAGCTTTGCGGTCGGCTCGTCCCCTTATGTCAGGGGAGGGGACACTGCCTGCATTCTCCACCATGAGTAATGGTCCCTCGCCCTCCCGCTCAGAGGGAGGCCACTCAGTCCGGTCCTGTCGGGCCAGGACCAGAGTCCGCAGGACAGCCAAGAGCCCACAATAGGGTTGGCTGATCAATGCTCACAGTCAGGTTTTAGCCTTGGTTTGGTTGGCTCAAGCTGTCAGCCCTTAAACAGAGTCTATAACTGAGCTAAAAGAACAGGAGTACTTGTGGCACCTTAGAGACTAACAAATTTATTAGAGCATAAGCTTTCGTGGGCTACAACCCACTTCTTCGGATGCATATAGAGTGAAACATATATTGAGGAGATATATATACACACACATACAGAGAGCATGAACAGGTGGGAGTTGTCTTACCAACTCTGAGAGGCCAATTATGTAAGAGAAAAAAAACTTTTGAAGTGATAATCAAGATGGCTCAGTACAGACAGTTTGATAAGAAGCAAGTGTGAAAATACTTACAAGGGGAGATAGATTCAATGTTTGTAATGGCTCAGCCATTCCCAGTGTTTATTTAATCCTGTGTTGATTGTGTCTAGTTTGCATATCAATTCCAGCTCAGCAGTCTCTCGTTGGAGTCTGTTTTTGAAGTTTTTCTGTTTTAAGATAGCCACCCGCAGGTCTGTCATAGAATGGCCAGACAGGTTAAAGTGTTCTCCCACTGGTTTTTGAGTATTATGATTCCTGATGTCAGATTTGTGTCCATTAATTCTTTTGCGTAGAGACTGTCCGGTTTGGCCAATGTACATGGCAGAGGGGCATTGCTGGCACATGATGGCATATATCACATTGGTAGATGTGTAGGTGAACGAGCCCCTGATGGTATGGCTGATGTGATTAGGCCCTATGATGATGTCACTTGAACAGATATGTGGACAGAGTTGGCATCGGGCTTTGTTACAAGGATAGGTTCCTGGGTCAGTGTTTTTGTTCAGTGACGTGTGGTTGCTGGTGAGTATTTGCTTTAGGTTGGGGGGTTGTCTGTAAGCGAGGACAGATCTGTCTCCCAAGATCTGTGAGAGTAAAGGATCATCTTTCAGGATAGGTTGTAGATCTCTGATGATGCGCTGGAGAGGTTTTAGTTGGGGGCTGAAGGTGACAGCTAGTGGTGTTCTGTTATTTTCTTTGTTGGCCCTGTCTTGTAGGAGGTGACTTCTGGGTACTCGTCTGGCTCTGTCAATCTGTTTTTTCACTTCAGCAGGTGGGTATTGTAGTTTTAAGAATGCTTGATAGAGATCTTGTAGGTGCTTGTCTCTATCTGAGGGATTGGAGCAAATGCGGTTATATCTTAGAGCTTGGCTGTAGACAATGGATCGTGTGGTGTGTCCTGGATGGAAGCTAGAGGCATGTAGGTAAGTGTAGCGGTCAGTAGGTTTCCGGTATAGGGTGGTATTTATGTGACCATCGCTTATTAGCACAGTAGTGTCCAGGAAATGGACCGCTTGTGTGGATTGATCTAGGCTGAGGTTGATGGTGGGATGGAAATTATTGAAATCATGGTGGAATTCCTCAAGGGCTTCTTTTCCATGGGTCCAGATGATGAAGATGTCATCAATGTAGCGCAAGTAGAGTAGGGGCGTTAGGGGACGAGAGCTAAGGAAGCGTTGTTCTAAGTCAGCCATAAAAATGTTGGCATACTGTGGGGCCATGCGGGTACCCATAGCAGTGCCGCTGACTTGAAGGTATATATTGTCCCCAAATGTGAAATAGTTGTGGGTGAGGACAAAGTCACAGAGTTCAGCCACCAGGTTAGCTGTGACATTATCGGGGATACTGTTCCTGATAGCTTGTAGTCCATCTTTGTGTGGAACATTGGTGTAGAGGGCTTCTACGTCCATAGTGGCCAGGATGGTGTTTTCTGGAAGATCACCGATGGATTGTAGTTTCCTCAGGAAGTCAGTGGTGTCTCGAAGATAGCTAGGAGTGCTGGTAGCGTAGGGTCTGAGGAGAGAGTTCACATAACCAGACCCTACGCTACCAGCACTCCTAGCTATCTCCGATGGAAACTACAATCCATCGGTGATCTTCCAGAAAACACCATCCTGGCCACTATGGACGTAGAAGCCCTCTACACCAATGTTCCACACAAAGATGGACTACAAGCTATCAGGAACAGTATCCCCGATAATGTCACAGCTAACCTGGTGGCTGAACTTTGTGACTTTGTCCTCACCCACAACTATTTCACATTTGGGGACAATATATACCTTCAAGTCAGCGGCACTGCTATGGGTACCCGCATGGCCCCACAGTATGCCAACATTTTTATGGCTGACTTAGAACAACGCTTCCTTAGCTCTCGTCCCCTAACGCCCCTACTCTACTTGTGCTACATTGATGACATCTTCATCATCTGGACCCATGGAAAAGAAGCCCTTGAGGAATTCCACCATGATTTCAATAATTTCCATCCCACCATCAACCTCAGCCTAGATCAATCCACACAAGCGGTCCATTTCCTGGACACTACTGTGCTAATAAGCGATGGTCACATAAATACCACCCTATACCGGAAACCTACTGACCGCTACACTTACCTACATGCCTCTAGCTTCCATCCAGGACACACCACACGATCCATTGTCTACAGCCAAGCTCTAAGATATAACCGCATTTGCTCCAATCCCTCAGATAGAGACAAGCACCTACAAGATCTCTATCAAGCATTCTTAAAACTACAATACCCACCTGCTGAAGTGAAAAAACAGATTGACAGAGCCAGACGAGTACCCAGAAGTCACCTCCTACAAGACAGGGCCAACAAAGAAAATAACAGAACACCACTAGCTGTCACCTTCAGCCCCCAACTAAAACCTCTCCAGCGCATCATCAGAGATCTACAACCTATCCTGAAAGATGATCCTTTACTCTCACAGATCTTGGGAAACAGACCTGTCCTCGCTTACAGACAACCCCCCAACCTAAAGCAAATACTCACCAGCAACCACACATCACTGAACATAAACACTGACCCAGGAACCTATCCTTGTAACAAAGCCCGATGCCAACTCTGTCCACATATCTATTCAAGTGACATCATCATAGGGCCTAATCACATCAGCCATACCATCAGGGGCTCGTTCACCTGCACATCTACCAATGTGATATATGCCATCATGTGCCAGCAGTGCCCCTCTGCCATGTACATTGGCCAAACCGGACAGTCTCTACGCAAAAGAATTAATGGACACAAATCTGACATCAGGAATCATAATACTCAAAAACCAGTGGGAGAACACTTTAACCTGTCTGGCCATTCTATGACAGACCTGCGGGTGGCTATCTTAAAACAGAAAAACTTCAAAAACAGACTCCAACGAGAGACTGCTGAGCTGGAATTGATATGCAAACTAGACACAATCAACACAGGATTAAATAAAGACTGGGAATGGCTGAGCCATTACAAACATTGAATCTATCTCCCCTTGTAAGTATTTTCACACTTGCTTCTTATCAAACTGTCTGTACTGAGCCATCTTGATTATCACTTCAAAAGTTTTTTTTCTCTTACTTAATTGGCCTCTCAGAGTTGGTAAGACAACTCCCACCTGTTCATGCTCTCTGTATGTGTGTGTATATATATCTCCTCAATATATGTTTCACTCTATATGCATCCGAAGAAGTGGGTTGTAGCCCACGAAAGCTTATGCTCTAATAAATTTGTTAGTCTCTAAGGTGCCACAAGTACTCCTGTTCTTTTTGCGGATACAGACTAACACGGCTGCTACTCTGAAACCTATAACTGAGCTAAGTATCAAAGGGGTAGCCGTGTTAGTGTGGATCTGTAAAGGCAGCAAAGAGTCCTGTGGCACCTTATAGACTAACAGACGTATTGGAGCATGAGCTTTCGTGGGTGAATACCCACTTCGTCGGATGCATACTGAGCTGGGGGCTTGGGCTTGAGGAGGCTCCGGCAGCCAGCCAAACAAACAGTCTACAGGTGAGCTGGGGATCTAGGCTCCACCCTCCAAGGGGAGTGTAATGGTCCCTCGTCCTCCTGCTTGGAGGGAGGCCACTCGGCCTCACTACACTGTAATAAAGACAAATATGAATAGCTAATCTACATAACACAAAAAGTCTAATCTACATAACACAAAATTAACAGTAATTTAGCTTCTGGTCCCAAAGCCTGTGTGTTCTTTGATAAGAGCCTTGGAGGGAGTACAAAAATGTCAATGAGAAAAAAAATGTTTGAAATGAGAGACAGTGTCCCTCTGCTACCCAGTAGAAATCAATCAGTGAAGGGGTTGAACCAGAGGTTAGAAACAGGAACACAAAGTTCAAAAAAGGAAGATATTCTGCACCAGATTCTCTACTGTGCCTAGTCTCTGCTGGATGCAGCAAAAAGAGATGTGGAAATGCAAAGGCCACATTTATGGTTCCTTGATTCTCAGGTCCAGAAGCCGTAGGTCTGTTCTAAATGGCACCAACTGGTTACAGACTCCATGAGTCTATCAACCACCTTAGAACAGCCAAAGCACAGTAGTGCTCCAGCCACCTCCCTATACTACCCTCTCTACACCAGCTGAGGATCCCCCACATTGGTTTAGCTGGGGAGATCCAGCCAGTTATGGGCCCATTTGAACCACCAGAGCAGTGCAAAGAAGCTGGATTGCAGCCTGAAGAAATCTGGCCCACTGACGTAGGAAGGAAGCTTAATGCATAGTACCCATCGAGATATTTTATACTGATTTAAGATTTATTGACCAAGACAATAATTAATGACACATCTTCTAACCAGAAATGGAAGAGTTTATACATCATTTTTTGGAAACCAGTCTGGTACTAGTGTCTTCTTTTCATCCTGGAGCATCTTTACAGATATGGGAAGCAATACAGTATCACCATTCATTTCTGTCCATGATTTGTTCCTCCATTAATACCAGCCTGGTCATGTCCCTGCATACAATGTCCCACCATCTAGTCAGTGGTCGATCTCTAGGTCAGACAGATGTTTTTTGTGGGTTTTGTTATTTTCTTTGGCATCCTAGCATCTGTTTTTCTGCAATGTCCCCACCACCGTAATCTTTTCAATTATAGCCAATCTTGTACCCTTATTTCACATCCTGTCTCCTTCTAATTTCTTCATTTTTCTTAAAGTTATTCTACTTTACACCTGCCATCTTTTGAAGAACTCTCATCTCTACTTCCTCCAGCCTTCTGATGTCTGTTTCACTTAATGCAGCTGCTTCGATACTCTAGAGTAATACCGGTACTACACTGGTTTTATACATTTTCACTTTAGTACCAACATAATGTTTTTATCAGTCCATCATTTCATCAATTTCTGTGCAGCATTTGTAGCTAAGGCACATTGCCTTTTAACTGCATCCTTGAGGGAACCATCAGCACTGATCAAGTTTCCTACATACACATATGATTGTACTTGTTCTACAACATCACTGTTGCTGCATTTCAACACTTTATATATTGTCCCTTTTCCAAAATGCAACCACTTTGTCTTCTTTGCATTTAAGTCCAAATTCACACCAATTTTCTGTGGTAGTGAAGAGTATCTTGATTAATTCAAATGGGTTTGCTAGTTGTACAATATCATCTGCATAAGATAAGGCTCTTAATTGTAGATTATCCAATGTCATGACCTCCGACTTATCTAACATTTTTAATATGCGGTTTAAGAACATGATAAAAAGCAACAGTGATTCCATGCACCCGTGTCTTACACTAAACTTTGACTTGAGTTGCTTAATTTTTCACCAGTTCTTACACCACTGCAGGAATCTTAGAACACATCTTAGAACCAGGGGGTTGAACCGTTAAAAATCTTAGTTCAGTTCCAGTTCGGGTTCATCAATATTTTCTAACTCTCTGGTTCAATTCTGGTTCAGATGCTAACTTAGACTGATGATTCAGTAACAGTTTCGACCACTTTGAACCTGTTTGAACCAGTTCAGATAAATTTCCTGAAGATTAGTGTCTCACACTCTTATGCTTACGTTGTAACTCCTAACAAAAGAAAACAATGATAAATATTTCTTTCACTATAGAAAAATTATTTATTTTTTAAGCAAGTTATTTAGACACACTAATACAGCTTCCAAAACTCTGTCAGTCATATTTGACTGCGAGGCGACAAAATGAATTTCATCCCAGAAAATGCCCTTTCTACACTGACTTGTGTAACAGGAACAGCAAACATAATGTTAGCCGATTGATATAGTTCAGGTCTCGTAATTTTTTGGTGCTCCCAGTTGTAAAGGATATTTTCACTTTTATTGAGATGAGGGTCATCAATAAAATAATCCAGGAAGGAACTAATATGTTTTTTGGCCTTGCTTTGTCTAAAATTTGTCTCTTGCTTCTTGGACTTCTCACATACTTTGGGGGGGAGCTCAGGGTCATCATCTCATAATTGCAATTATCTTATCTGGCATTCCATATGATTTTGTTACTTTCCATAATGCTTTCCCTCCAAATTGAATCAAATGCCTTCATTAAGTTGATGAAAACAGCAAATATTAGTGCATAGGAATTGGGTAGTATACTTTTTAGTAGTTTGTGAACCCTCTAGTGGACCTCATTGTCTTCTATGTTCCAGAAGCCACTAGAACCCTGCCAGAGCAACAGTATGTATACTTAACAAGGACATGCATGTTGTGTATAGTTAGTAAACACTGTTATTCAGACCCCACTGTGCCTGTGTGGTTCCTTCAGATTACCTTTGTTGTGTAACCCACAACTAGTAATTTGTGAATCTCAGAAATGTTAACCGTTTGGTTTGGATAAGCAACCAAAAGTCTGCAGGTTTATGTCAACTTATCATCCTCTTTGGCCTAGAAATCCCATGAGAACAGATATAGAAGTATAAGCACTCTGATGAGTACTTCTTATGAAAATTCTCATACTCCCAGAATTTGGTTGGGTTGTAAACACCACAATAATAGCTTCTCTCAAGGTATTTCAGAACTGTTGTTTCTGGTTAATATCAAGATGACAGAGCCAAGCAAAGAGTTTTTTCAACACAAAAATAGTCTATTGAAGTTTCTGAAACACAGAGGTGGTAATCAAAGCTGTGTAATCAGATGAGGTCACACAGGGATGAGGCATAGAGAGAGAAGAGAAAAGGACAAAAATAGATAGAGACCAGGAAGGCGGAGTAGCTGCCAAATGCCAACTGAGTTTCATCCAATATGCAAAACAAATTGAACCTGTGTTCTTTCTGCTTCATACAAGAGTCTGTAATTGGAATTTAGCTGACAGTTTTGTTGATGATGTGGGAGGCAAAAGAAAATCCAGTTCACTCTTCTGTAGCTATATTGGCTCTGCAGTGCTAACAGACGTAACCATTTGTTTTTGTCAATGCAAAATGTAAATATGACTCACTGAGGCTTAGGGAGCAGATATGTAGAGTAGGTAACATTTCTGGATATAACCAACCCTCTTTTAAAGACTTTTTGGTGGTTATATAAAATGGTATTATTAGACCATTTTAAGATTTGAATGTATGCATCTCATATCTAGGAACTCAAAACCGCATAATATCACATTTTGTTTTAGCCTTTTTTAATCAGTTATAATGATAGCTAGAAGCAAATATCTCCAACAGCTGGTGATGGGACACTAGATGGGAAGGGCGCTGAGTTATAACAGAGAATTCTTTCCCAGGTGTCTGGCTGGTGGGTCTTGCTCACATGCTTAGAGTCTAACTGATCACCATATTTGGGGTCAGGAAGGAATTTTCCCTCAGGTTCAGATTGGCAGAGAGCCTGGGGGTTTTCCACCTTCCTCTAAAGATCACAAGTTACTTGCAGGTTTAAACTAGAGTAAATGGTGGATTCTCTGTAACTTGAAGTCTTTAAATCATGATTTGAGGACTTCAGTAACTCAGCCAGAGGTTAGGGGTCTATTACAGGAATGGGCAGGTGAGGGTCTCTGGCCTGCAATGTGCAGGAGGTCAGACGAGATGATCCTGATGGTCCCTTCTGGCCTTAATGTCTATGAGTCTATAATTTATCACAACACCATTGCAGAGTATTTAATTATCTGTTTAGATGGGTCTATGTGCACCACCATTTGTTAATATTTAACAATATTTAACTTTTCAAAAACAATTTCCTGCTAATGTATATGGACTTTAAAGATACTTTCCATTGAAAGGCTCCAAATGCTCTCCCACATTGGTTGTCAGTGATTCATATGCCCTTTGCTGATGTACGGCAATGTGTGGTGAGCAAGGATCTTACAATGCAATATGTTAAGATAATTGAAACATAAATGTTTAAAAATCCAGATGCTGTAATTGTGTTAAGCATCACTTATAAAATATCTGAAAAATGGACTACCAAAAATTCTGCTTCTCATTTGGATAAATTAACCTTTATATGGCATATCATATTGTATTTTCTAATCTTTATATAGGGCTAGATTGTGCCTTTACACATAGCTTTGAGTAAGAGGTACATATCTTTGGGAGACACTATGCTTCACAAATATCCCTCTGATTCCCCCTGTTCATGTTAGGGGTTGGAGAGATGTGAAGAGCACAGGAAGGCATAGTAATTTACTGCTGACCTAGTTGCTACACCTAAACTGGCGCAGCTGTACTGTCCATCTGCTGTGGGTGGGATTGGGGGGATAGAATAAGGAAGCTTGTGGACAGTGCTTGATTACTTCCTGAATGTCCAGACTCAAGGTCTGGGTAACCTGTGTAAGGATATAAAGGAAGTTCTTACTCACCCTTACTCCCTAGATCAGTCATGTAGTCCAAGTTACAGTCTAGTTCATCGTAATGTTCCTTGAAATCCCAATGTTAGTGAAGGGCCGTCCTAAGAATTTTTGATTTTTGGTCTGGCATCTGTCACCAATATTAGAAGGTTCACATTTATTAATCTGCGCTTTATAATATTTTATTGGAATCCACTAACTGAACTGTCAATGTCTACCCAGGAAGAACACAAATTTCAGTTCACCCTCATTGTCACACAGAAGGGCCTCTAAACATCACAACTCTTTCCCACGTTGGAGCGAAAAATAAAAGCCTGGTTGATCAGGGAAAAACTCAACATCATGTGCACATCAGAAAGTGGAACTGCCAAACATGCTGTAACTGCTGTAAAAAGAAAAAGTTCCAGCAGCACGTGCAGGAGAGCGATATGGCTGATGAACTAATGATTGCCATGTGGCAGTCATTGGTCATCATTGGAGGTAGTATAAGGTTACAATGAGAAAGAAAAAAAACAAATCCTGCAGTTTAAATCCTGCAGATTAAATATGGTGCTGTGAGGAAGCCCTTAGTTGAAGAATACTTCTCAAAGACTTTAAGAGAAAAGGAGAAAAGGGAAAAAGACAGGTGTTGAGTGATTTTGTGCACCCAGTTTCCACAACTTAAAGAGGTTTGATTTTCTGAGGAAAGTTCTCAGGCCACACCACAATGAGTAAATGCAATTTTAAAGTGTAAAATTGCATCTAAACTGGGTGTGAAGTGGTATGTTAAAGGGCACCCAGCTTCATGAGACAGATGTTTGGTTTGCCACTTGGAGTAGGCTGGTTCCAATGTACCTGAGAAATTAAGACCAAGCATATCATGGAAGGAGGCTTTAAACAAAAATGGGATGGGATGGGATGGGATGGGATAGAATTTGGGGACCAATCTTAAATTTTTGGTTTGAGAGTTAAAAGGTTTAACTTTGTCAGGATAGAACATTATGGAAAAAGATGTCAAGATGGCCAGGTTTTCAAAGCATTTGAGTTAGAAACCAATATGTTATAATTCTTTCTATTTTACATTTCAAAGAAACATGCTGAATAATTTTCTGCTAATTCAAGTCCTAAAACATATAGCAGTTGTTAATCCACACATAGCACAAATGGAAACAGTGGCAACATAATGGGCTAAATAATTTCCCAGGTAAATTTACTTACAGATTACACTCAATCTGAGTCCCAGAATAACTCCTGACCCCAATTTTTCTTTAATCTTTCTCACTGGTTGACCCTTAATGAGTTCCAAAGAATGTGAGACAGGCAGTTAATGACTGTGCTAAAGCTGTTACTCACTGAGATGATACAAATATGATCACACAAGAAGAGATTTACAGAAGAGTTTGTTGCCTGTCTGCACAAGGTAGAGATCTGGGATGAAATCCAGATCCTATTTAGAAATCGCTGAAACTCAGAATAAATTTCAACTTTTGAATTGTTTTATTCCAAACTGGAACAAAAGGATGAAATTTGAAAATTTCCTTTTTAATCAAAACGTTTTGTTTCAATGAAATCAAAAGCATTTTGACTTGTTGTAGAATTTTTCATTTTGATTTTGACTTTTTAAAGTTTATTTGTATATTTAATTTTATTTGTATATTACTGTTTATTTTACATTTTTCAAAATTAGGGTTTAGAAATAATTTTAGATTGTAATATGATATAACAATGTAAATAAAATAAACAATATAAACATAAAAGTAAAATAAAATAAATGTCAAAATTAAGTCAATCCTAAATGAAAAATTGAAACACTTCATTCCAACAAAGTCTGTTTCACTTCTATCTTATGAATTGTTTCATTTTTATTTTTATTTTCTGAAACAAAATTTCATTAAAATCAACCCATTCGCTCAGAAAATTTTGGGGAATCAATATTTTCTGACAGAAAAACATTCAGTCAGGAAATTTTCAACCAGCTCTAATGCTGTACAAGTCAGTGTGAGTGTTGTCATTGACTCCAATAGGGCCAGGATTTGATCCCAGATTTTAAAATATTGCAACACAGAGTATCCTGTTTTGATGTCATTTACAGCAAGAATGACATGATACATCTACATGTCAATGACGTGTACATTCTTTCCCTGTTGTGGTTGAGCAATACTAATAATCATAACCTACCCTGCATACAACATGGTGGAGGTGCAATGCTCTCTCTCAATATAGCTCTCCCAGAGTTTTTCTACAAACTTGCACGTCACATTTTTTAACATCCCTTTACCTTGATCCTGTGAGAAACAGAGCACTCCCAACCAGGCCCATGAGAGAAATTTGGGGTCCCAGTACATCATGTTCACTGGAGCCAAACCCCATCCCAATTCACCCCAGTTACAGACATTTGGGGGGCCCTGAGATCAGTGGCCTGGTACAATTGTCATCCCTTCCCCACTCTCCTCAGCCCTGTTTCCATCATCCATTCCTTTCAATAGGAATTGGACAATGGTCGCTCACAGGATTGCATTAGCAAGTGGGTATATTGTAGCATCCCACGGAAATTAGTAGCCCTGTTATTAGTGCATGAATAGCATCACTTCAAGGGTGATCTTAAGCAATACTGAGCAATTTTTAAATAGATCTTAAACACTGGCAGTATGCATTTAAACTTTTCTTATTTCTTTTCCCTCTTTATCTGTACAAAGAAAAGCTCCTTCAAACTTTATTCTACCTCTGCAATTCCAAAAGCTCATTCTAGCTGAGCCAAATCAAATTCAGACTTCTTGATGCACCTCTGCTCACAGTGATTCTCTGCAGTTGTACTTACTACAATAAAATGATGTCTCTTAAGAACTGCTCTCTATCTATTTGATCATTTTTTCTTTCTTCACCCTTTAGTATTTGATTGCTAGCTTCATTTTCCTCACCTCTTTCCCATTTGACCATGGAGTGAGTCACAGTTGTATAGGTCCATTACACCATTTTTCTGGATACTTATGCCAATAGTGCCAGGCTGTAAGTAAAGAGGACTCACAAAGTCATTTTCTTACTCCCCTCAATACTGAACACATCACCCATTCAATTTTTTTCTTCTTCTGCAGCAAAATACTAATTCTGCCTTCAATATCTCACTTCACAGTGGTCTGAATAGTAAGCAGAACAACACAAAATATCATTCAAAGATTCATTACCAGCATTTAGTCCAGTAGGGATCTTGCTAGGCCAATCTAATTAATCTTCAAGGCACTCATATTATAGTGATGATTCCAGTACAAAACCCTAAGCTAGATGTGATAGTGACAGCTTTTGACATTATGGATGGGGATTCTGTGTTATTTCAAAAGAGTTCTGAAGCTTTATTCCTTTAATAGATAAAAGCACAAACACATCTGTGTTAATGTGGTTAATATGTAGTTCCTATGGGATTACATAATAGTTTTTCATTGACTCACACATTTGAAAGTGTTGCCTAATGCTCAGGGTACCACTTCTAAAAGGAAAACCACAAATCATTAACAAGTTATACAGGCTTTTGACACACCGGAAAAGAGAAAGTTACTCACCTTGTACAGTAACGAGGGTTCTTTGAGATGTGTGTCCCTGTAGGTGCTCCACTTTAAGTTCCTTTTGGGTGTTGATGTGTCCCTGCGCCGCAGATCAGAGATTTTTGGTAGCAGTGCTTGGTCAGGGCGTGCATGTGCAGTAGTTGTCTTGCTGTGCCGCTGGCGCCTCATGTAGCATGCGCGACCCAACCCGTTCAATTCCTTCTCTACTACAGAGCTCGAGGCATGAACTCCAAAGTAGAGGGGAGGAGGGTGGGTAGTGGAGCACCCACAGGGACAAACATCTCAAAGAATCCTCATTACTGCACAAGGTGAGTAACTTCCTCTTCTTCTTCAAGTAGTGCCCCTGTGGGTGCTCCACTTCAGCAGACTGTAGAGCAGTGCCCCACTGTTGACAGTAGGGGCTTCGGAGTTGTGTGTGTTGTCGCAGAGAGCACGGTAAAGCCTAATATAGCGTCTGACCTAGAGGATTGAGTGATAGCATAGTGTTTTGCAAAGGTGTGCTCTGAGGCCCATGTGGCAGCCCTGCATATGTCTATTAGAGGGACATTGTTCAGGAAGGCTATAGATGTAGCAGTGGCACGCATAGAGTGGGATCGGATCCCTGGTGGGGGTTCCTTGTTATGCAGTCGATAGCAGAGTAGGATACAAATAGAGATCCATTTAGATAGTCTCTGGGTTGATATTGCACATCCCTTGGAGCATTCTTTTGTGGAAATAAAGAGTCTTGGAGATTTCCGGAAGGGTTTGGTTCTTTCTAAGTAAAACGCTATGGCTCATCTGACACTGAATGTATGTAGCATGACCTCTTGTGAGGTCCCATGTGGTTTTGGGTAAAAGGTGGGAAGGTGTATGAGTTGGTTTAAATGGAAATATGTTGATACTTTAGGCAAAAATTTCAGATGTGGTTGCAACATGACCTTGTCTATAGAGAACACAGTGTAAGGGGTGGGGCAAAAGGTAGTACACTGTATTGGTAATGGTTGGCCCCTACCATGAATCTTAAAAATTGTCTGTGAGCTGGTGTATGGTAATATGAAAATAAGCATCTTGGAGGTTGAGGGCTGAAAACCAGTCCTCCTTGTCTAGTGCTGGAATAATTGTGGCCAGTGTGACCATTTTGAAGATCTAAGATGAGCCCCCATCTGCCGTTTTTCTTTTTGATGAGAAAATAATGGGAGTAAAAACCCTTCCCTTTGTATTGAGTTGGAATTTGCTCCATGGCATCCAATTGTAGGAGATGATTCACCTCCTGTTGTAAAAGGTGCTCATGAGAAGGGCCTCTGAAGAGACAGGGAAGGAGGTAGGATAAGGGGTAAGGAGAGGAAGGGGATGGCATAACCCTATTTTATAATCTCCAGTACCCTTTGATCCATTGTTATTGCTGCCCAAGCATGGTAAAACGGATGCAGGTGGTGGCCAAAAAGTTGGGTAGGAGTATCTGACAGCGTTGTATTGCAGGGAAGGTCGTTCAGACCCTTGACCAAGACTTCAAAACTGTGGCCTAGTGGTAGATGGTTGTGAAGACGAGGACTGAGTTTGAGGAGCCCTACTACTTTGTGAGCAGTATTTATTTCTATTCTGGTTGAATTGCCATTGTGGACGATGGAAAGAGGAGTCTCTGCCCTTTTGGTACTATGTGTACCGTTGTCGCTTATTAGGTGGTGTGTATATGCCTAAAGTGCACAGGGTGGCCCAAGAATCCTTCATAGTGTGAAGGACATTGTCTGTTTTTGAAGAGAAGAGCTTCTCCTGATCAAAAGGGAGATCCTCCACCTTGAGTTGGAGCTCTTTCAGAATACCGGATGACTGTATCCATGAGGCCCTGTGTGACGGGTTGGATCACAGAAACCCCCTTGGGAGCTGCCACCCGATGTGCCAAGACTTCTTCCATCCCTGTTTTCCCTGCCAGCTCAGGACTCCAGCACTCTGTCTTGCTGAGCCAGACACTCCCGTCTGCTCCAACAGAGACCCAGGATCTGAACAACTTGCCCCAAAGCTGCAGGTTTACCTGAAAGCAGCTAACAGAAGTGTGCTTGTCTTTAACACTCAGATGCCCAACTCCCAATGGGGTCTAAACCCAAATAAATCTGTTTTACCCTGTATAAAGCTTATACAGGGTAAACTCATAAATTGTTCGCCCTCTATAACACTGATAGAGAGATATGCACAGTTGTTTGCTCCCCCAGGTATTAATACATACTCTGAGTTAATTAACAGGTAAAAAGTGATTTTATTAAATACAGAAAATAGGATTTAAGTGGTTCCAAGTAGTAACAGACAGAACAAAGTAAGTCACCAAGCAAAATAAAATAAAATGCGCAAATCTATGTCTAATCAAACTAAATACAGATAAGATCCTCACCAGTTTCAGAATGCTCCCTTTTACAGACTAATCTCCTTTTAGCCTGGGTCCAGCAATCACTCACACCCCCTGTAGTTACTGTCCTTTGTTCCAGTTTCCTTCAAGTATCTTGGGGGAGTGGAGAGGCTCCTTCTTTAGCCAGCTGAAGACAAAATGGAGGGGTCTCCCACAAGTTTAAATAGACTTTCTCTTGTGGGTGGAGACCCCCCTCCTCACTCCTATGCAAAGTCCAGCTCCAAGATGGAGTTCTGGAGTCACCTGGGCAAGTCACATGTCCATGCATGACTCACAGTCTCTATAGGCAGAAGCCATTGTCCACATGGTATCTTGTATGTCTCCAGGAAGACTTCTTATGTGGATTGGAGCATTACAAGATGCATTGTTCCCCAAGTGCTTCCTGATTGGGTACTTAACCTTGCAAATTCCTTCCTAAAGAAGCTGACCAAATGCCTCACAAAACTTACTTAGAAATTAAGTAAGTATACAACCAATATTCTTAACCTCAAGTACAAAATGATATATGTTTACAGATAGGATGAATAGATATAGTAGACCATAACCTTTACAGAGATATGTTACATGGCACAGGCAGCACAAAACATATTCCAGTTATGTCATATTCCCATAAAGCCAATTAGTTGTCCCGCATTCATGATGGCAGTGAACTGGGGGTGTTTTTCCTCCGGTAGAACCCCAAGGAATTCTTGTAGTTTACTGTAGTTGTCAAAGTTGTACTTTGCAAGAAGGGCTAAGTAATTGGCAACCTGGAATTGGAGTGTTGCCGACATGTACGCTTTTCAGCCAAAAAGGTCTAAGAGTTCGTGTTCTTTGTCCTGGGGAGTGGACCGGAATTGCGGTTGTTTGCTACAATGGTTGGCAGCTTCCACTAGCAGGGAGTTAAGCTGTGGGTGGGAGAAGAGAAAGTCCATCCCTTTAGCTGGTATGAAGTACTTCCCGGCAGCTCTTTTACTGGTAGGTGATACGGTTGTGGGGGTCTGCCAAATATTTTCTGCTGGTTCCCTAATGGCATAATTGATGGGGAGTGCAATTTTGGATCAAGTGGATATCTGTAGGATTTGTAGCAGCTTGTGCTGGGTTTCTTGAGGATACTCTTTTAAAGAGTTCCTGAAATTATTTCAGGTCATCTATTGTAGTTGGAGGCAGTGGTATGATGGCTTCGTCAGGGGAGGAAGATGAGTTATGAAATGGCGAAATGCCTTCCTGGTCCGAGCCTTCTTCCTCTTCATCTTCCATGCCTTCAGGTGCCTCTGACATGTCCCTAGTCAGGGAAGGTGGGGGAGAGCAAATTTCCCCTCGGGCTGGAGTTGAGGGTCTAGGATATTGGGCCCTATACATCGCCCAAGGATCCCAGGGGGACCACTGCATAGGAGAAGGCATCGGTGGGCAAATCCGGGGTTGCCAATACCATTGTTGCATCTCTCAAGGTTGGCGGGACTTGGTCTTAACGGCCTCATATGGAGGACTCCTTTCCACGGATGAAGAATGCCTGGAAGAGACCCAGCTCCCATGTACGTCCTCTTCTTCATTGCTGGAGTGGAGAGGGGTTGGGGAGCAGGTGAAATGGTTAGCTGCTCTGTTAGTTGGCCCGGCAATCCCTTGGTGCTGAGCAACGGCAACTGCGGCACCAAAGAAACCGCTATGTCTTTCTGGTGTAGAAACTGTTGCAGAGCCGTGTGTTTCTGTGGTGGTGCAGTTGGTGCTGATGCGGTTGATGCCGTGAGAGTATTGCAGTCAACCTTGGTCGAGACGATCGGTGCTGTTCTCAGCCTGTCTGTCGGCACTGACGACTGAGTCAGTGCTGGTGCAGGTGGCATTGTCTGTGGTACAGCTCTCGGTGCTGACTTCCGCACCGGGGTAGTCGGTGCCATGGAGGAGGAGCATCTCGACTCCATTCTGGAGTGGCAGTGCTCAGCAGAGGTCCACGGAGGGACGGTGCCAGAGATGCCCAGAGTTTCAGAGGTGCTCACTCTACTTGAGCTTGGCACCAAGGATAGCAACCTCGCTGGGGACCTCTTCTTTCGCTGAGTGTCCCTATTAGGGGAGGTCACGGCTCACTCCCTGTATGATTTGGAAGACTGAACACTCCCATTAGCAGAGGTTTTGCTCAGGGAACCATCAGCTGCTACCAAAAATCTCCAATCAGAGGCGCAGGGATGCACAGACACCCAAAAGGAACTTAAAGTGGAGCTCCCACCAGGACACTACTCAAAGAAGAATAGTTTTTGTTATTTCACCTCATGTAAACCTGCTGCCATGAAATGATGCCTTAAAATAATGTGATGTCTGATTCCTTGAAAATAGATGAGAAAGGTACTGCATGTTAAAGACTCATGTCTCAAGAATCCAGGATTCAGATACTGTTTTTCCCACTTAGGTAAAATTAATTACCAGTTAAATTAAAGTCAGAAAACAAAGCTCCTCTTTTCCTGCTACCATGCTAAAAGGAGAGCCCAATATTCTCTCTGCATATGCTAATCCCAGGAGCCCTATGATATAAAACCAATTAAGGGCTTTATTCATGTTAGGTAATACCTTACTCTACAAATAATCCCATATCTTCAATGGCACTAGTCATGGAATAAACTACTGCTGACTATGAATAAAGATATCAGAATATATGGAGATATACCTATCTCATAGAACTGGAAGGGACCTAGAAAGGTCATTGAGTCCAGTCCCCTGCCTTCACAGCAGGACCAAGTACTGTCCCTGACAAATTTTTGCCCCAGATCCCTAAATGGCCCCCTCAAGGATTAAACTCATAACCCTGGGTTTAGCAGACCAATGCTCAAACCACTGAGCTATTCTTCCCCCACAGAATCTAGCCCTAATTAATTGATTAATAAGATTTTGTGCCAAATCCTGACTTTAGGTACAGCAATGATAAATGGGTGGTGTATAAATTTTACCACTCCTGGATTAGTCTCAGATACATCTCCAAATCACAATATCTCCCTGTTTTCTCCTTGCTCCTGGTGATGGTAATTTACTATTGTCCTATACAATCAGAAAATTACTACCACCCTCATGGTGGCTCAGCTACACTGGCCAGTGAGTGGTGGGAAGGGATGGGGACAAGGCTCTGCACCCATCTCCACCACTTCCTGCCTGTTACAGAAGTGCTCTATCTCTGTATATATGTATACTTAGTAGTTAATAGGTTAGGTGGCACCCAAAAATATATATAGCATAATTCTTGGATCCTGTAAGACAATAATTTTGTTGTTGTGCGCTGCAAGTGGCTTCCTCTGGCAGCTCCTAATACTACCTATATGCTACAGGCATGTAGATCCCCTAATTCCTGCATGCCAAGATTCCAGATCCAGGTAGCCTGAGTAGGTAGGGGAGGGAAAGTTCTTACTTCCTCTTACTCCTTTGGGCAGGCACATAGTCCAACTCACAATCTAGCTCTCATCATGATGTTATAGGATGGAAATCACGGAAGTCAAAAGAGGAATAAATATATTTGACCAGATAGAAAAATGATGTTTAGTCATTTTCAATAGAAAGTAATTTACATTAGACAGAGAAAATATAGTGGAGTCAAACAGTCAACAGAACTGTTTGTTGTTAATCAATCCTTATTAAACAATGTCATATTGAAAATATTATCTACACACTGTACCTCACTTTTTAAATTTACCATGTGGGAAACATACTGGCTCAAATATACCAGTTATTCATGTGACCTTTCAGTCTGCCAATGGCTGTCTTGCTCTTATATCTCTTTGAAAACACCATATGTATTTCATTTGTTTTAGGAGTGCTGAATGTAAATTCCCAAACACAGAAATACACGTAGATAAAGAAGAATGGGTTGTACTGTGCAGAGTACAAAAACTATTTAGGTCTTCTTGACCCTTGAACTAATGTCCCCATTCTTTATGCTGCAGCCTGATAGGTAAGAAATGAGTCATGCCCATGAATGTGAAACATTTCTAAAAGTGCCAGTGGATCAGCACAAAATGTTAGATTATGCAACTTTTACTCATGTGCTTAAGCACTTACTCATGCAAATAGCACCACTGAAGTTAATGGATCAACTCACAGGAGTAAGGTTGACTAAGGACTCCATAACCTGGCTCCATAATCAAAGGTATTTAACATAATTGTTTCCATTCAGTCTTTTGGTTAATCTGAAGTACAGTATCATTTAGTAATTGATATGTTTCTGGTGGGGAAAAAATATTCTTGCAGGAAAATGGCAAGCTAGTAGGTATGATTATCTAAATATGGGGGGGGGGTTACATCTGAATACTGCATTCCTATTTAGGGAAATTTTCACATTCCCACAGTTACATATTGGTAATATAGTGATGGTTAAATAAAAATAAGTTATACATGCCTGCCCCTCATACATCACTCATTAGAATGGACAAAAAGTCCCACATACAATGTAAAAGGAATAGGCACATGAACGCATGACTTTTAACAAAATTCAGTGCATATTTCAAAAATTGTACAACACCTCCAGTAACAATGATAGGAAAATAGCATAGCACAATCACAGAGTAAGAAGTACAAGTACATGTTGTGACCCAGGATCCTCTTGGTGCCAACTGGATCTGATGTCTACAATACCGTGCCACAGTGTGACCTATGAAGTCTCTACCTACAGCCAGTAACACACTGGTCATCTTAGCCATTGCAAAATGTTGGTGAGGGTAATATTTAAGAAGTTATGTATCTATACTGGAAATTATGTTCTTAGAGCCTTGAAGTTCAAAACAGGTCACCAGGAGGTGACCGGTCTTGGACAGATTCTGTTCAGGCATGGGATAGGAAACGCTTATCTCTTTTTGTCCAGTCAATCGTTCATTGTGCATTGTGCCTCTCACAAAGTAAGCCTATCTGCATACAGAGTCAGATGCTAATTAAAAGATTGAGAAGAAAGGAAGACTACCAGGAAGAACAATCAGCAGGGCATCTCCTGTTTATGAATAAGGATCAAAGGACAATGTTGATATATCTGGAATTTGATATATCTGGAATTGCAAAGAGACACTTTTCACTGAGGAGGCAAAAGGACAGCATGCCTTGTCTCATGAACAGAAAATCACAGCCAAGCCTGGCTGTAATATGCTGGAAGGACTTTTGGTAAATTTTCGCTCTATATGGCATGACAATGTGTTGTTAATTAAGTTTAGGCTCTAGAAAGCATTATGATTTTATTTTATATGTAACCATTTGTTTCCAGTATTTCTACTTGCGTCTCAAATTTCTGTTCTTTGTCAAACAAACTTCTTCTTGTTTATAATAAATATCCTAAATCGGGGGTTCTCAACCTTTTTCTTTCTGAGGCCCCTCAACATGCTATAAAAACTCCATAACCCTGCATATACATGGTGTTCTTCATATAAAAACCAGGGCCGGTGTTAGGGGGTAGCAAGCAGGGCAATTGCCTGGGGCCCCGCAAAGCTAAGTTGCTCAAGTTTTTACTTCAGCCCCAGGTGGTGGGGCTCAGGGCCCCACGCTTCAGCCCCATGCGGTGAGACTTTGGCTTTCTGCCCTGGGCCCAAGCGAGTCTAATACTCGCCCGGCTTGGAGGACCCACTGAAATCGGCTTGAGGTCCCTCAGCGGGCCCGGGACCCCGGGTTGAGAACCACTGTCCTAAATGACTGAAACTGTACCATAGAATCTTTATGGATAGAAAGTCCATGCTTTGAATAAAAAGAATATAGCAGTAGGAATATACTGCTGACCACCTGACCAGGATGGTGATGGTGACTTTGAAATGATCAGGGATCTTCGAGATACTATAAAAATAGAAAACTCAATAATAATGGGGGATTTCAGCTATCCCCATATTGACTGATACAGAGGGTCTTCTTCAGACAGATCATGCTATACTGGCTCCACTCTCCTCTCTGCCACAGCTTCAGAGCCTGATGAACTCATCCAAATGAAAGTCTTGTAATTATGAAAATGAGGATATTGCTATCCTACATTTTCTTAAATCTTAATGAATGGAGAATCTGTCTTAGCATACATAGAAAACAGCAAATTACAATACACGCTGCTTTCCCCTTAGAGGCTTAATTTTAAACCAAACCATAAACCAAGAACTTGAGAATAATGATTTCACTCAAGCTTATTGACTATAAGATGTTAGGTTCCTGAGGCATTCATTCAATTGATTTTACCATTCTGTTTAAATAGGATTTGCTATTTTGAATAAAATTTGAACTCAAAATAAGAGACAACTCATTTCTCATTTAACAAAATAAGAGTTATCTTTACAAATAGAAATAACCTTAAACAGTGAACTGAAACAAAAATATTCAAATTAACGTTAAGTACGGTTTATAAGGAAAGAAAACTCCAACACCACTGTTCACTAACCCCTGCCCCTCCATTTTGCATACATTTCTATTCTTGACAAGAAAAACAAGAGCATGGAATTTCCTATACAAGAACCCCTTCTGCCAGAACTCTCATTATCCAAAGAAGCATTGGAAAGCTTAGAGATGCTACACTGGATGTGTGATTTCTGCCCTCCCTGCCAAAATGCATCTTTTACCCTTTAGAACTATAGGCCCAAACTCCCCATTCTGTCCCCATGCATCATCCCCTTACCACCTGTGATGCTGTCTGAACAGGTTACCAGCTCTGTGACATAGACAGACCGGCTCAGATCAGAGCAACAGGGCAATTCACTTGTGTATGCATATCAAAGGACTGAGTGTGTCAATATGTATTCAGGCCAATTCACTTGTGCTGATAGAAATCAAGAGAGATGTTGATTGCATTGTTTTCATCTCTCTGTATCCTGTACTTAATTAGCCTTAGATTGAAATGTGCGGTAGTGTTTAAATGTGAATTTACTTGATGTGTAAAGCTACATAAAAACTAATGAAGAATTATTTCTGGCTATCACATTGTGTTTACATTATATTTACCCATTGGAGACTGGAGCCTTGGAAATATAAATGAAGGAACATGTTGACTTCAAAGCGTGAGTCTTTGAGTGTTCAACAATGGGGAATCTACAGACCCATGCTGTCCTGGAAGCACTTTCCAGACTGTTTTCAACTATAAGAAGGAACCTTGGGAGCGTTTCCGCATCTCTGATCTATTTGGATGCTGTCAGGGGGGCGTTCCAGATACAAAACAGAGATCTCCAAAACCATTATGGAGAAATAAGCAGATACATCATCTCTGTTATCATTTGGACTCACAAACTTTGACTCACCTGTTACGTATTGTACCTGCTTTAACCTCTCAATAACTCTCCTTTTCTTAACTAATAAATCTTCAGTTAGTTTACTAAAGCTATCAGCGTTGTTATGGGTGTGAGATCCAGAGTATCCACTCACCTGAGGTAAGGGACCGACCCTTTAGGGTTGGAAGAACCTAATGTGAAGTGAATATTGGTTTTAATCACCTTTTATCACAAAGTCCAGTTTGAGTGGCAAGCTATGCTGGAGAGCCTAATAGTACTGTTTGTGGCTCCATGGTAAAGCTAATATACTACTCCAGGAGTGCATGCTTGCTACTGGTTTGGTGAGATCTAATTATAGAATATACCATCAGTTTGGAGTGTCAACCCTGTTTTCTGATAGTCTGACCTAAGATTGGCACTCTCAGTTGTGAGCCACATATCAGGCACCGTGACACCACCTCTGCAGCAATATCACTCAAAATGCCCTACTGACAGGGTCATCCCCTCTGCTCTGAGTTCCCCCTGAGGAACAATCCAGGGGCAGTAGCCTGGGAGACAGTGAAATCTGCAGCAGAGATATGATGCTCAGCAGCCAGAATTCCAGAAAGCATCAGAAGGAAATACGGAGAAACAGCATCTCTCTGTGAATGGTCTTAAACTCTGGTAGATTATTGAGTTGTCTGTGAATGCTATAGCTGAATTCACTGGAGAGGACACAAACACCACTCCCTCTGTAATAATCCAGAGGAAACCACACAATTCCCAGTTCCCTACGTGTGATTTTTTTTTTTTTTTTTTTTTGCACAAGCTGTCTCTCTCTCCTTTTATTTATTGATTAATAAATTTCTAGTCTTGACACAGAGTCATTGGCTCCCTCAACAGTAGGGGAAAGCTGATAATGAGCCTCAAGCTTTTAAAAAAGTTCAGTGCCCATTCCTTTGTCTTTGTTAAAGTTGCTCAAAATGTCTGGGGCTTTGAAAGTGAAGTCAGTATTGTTTCCTACTTAGAATGGCAGCACTTCACTGTGACCTGCCTCATACAAGTAAGAGGTGGATCTGATAAGGGTAGGGGGTATAGAACAGCCCTTACTACATAGCCTACAGGGAAGGAGTTACAGGAGTAACTGAGTGAAATATGGATTTGCATATGCAGGGCTTTGAAACAGTTGGGTTTTCTAAGTGTCATTATAGCTAATTAATGTATTTGTAAACAGCCAATTTTTTTGTTTAATGTACCCTGGAGCATGTATTTGGGAAGGGTTTGTTGTTACCCAAATTAACCACCAGAATTTATAGGGAACAGCAAGAGATGGAGTCCTGTAATGGGGACTGACACTACCTTATGTTACCTATTACATTAGAAAAGCAACTACTGCAGTAAGAAGCCAGATTGGGCCAGAGCCAATCTGAGAAGAATTGGGCCATGATAAGATTTCCAAGGAGGAGAGGTTAAAGGAGAATGGAACCATGGTGAGAACAGCAGCAGTAAGCTGGACCAGTTAAGAGAAGCTGGACCAGGTTGTATCTTATAAGAAGAGTTAGACTACATGGAGGTGTTTGTGAGCACCTTGGGAGAATAAAAGGGTTCAGTCCCAAGGAGAGCATGAGGAAACTACACAGGTACACAATGTGGCAAGGCATCTCCCCACATCAACATGGGTTATTGTGAGCACATAAAACCTGTCCTCTCTCAATATGTTGGCTCCTAATGGAATACGATGTTCAAGTTCTCAGTTCTTCTCTAGAAGGCTCATAATGATCTGGCCCCAGAGTCAAGGCCCCAATTAGCAACTCCAGTCCTCTGACACAAGGGAACGGTCTACTGCAAAAGTAAAGATCTTTGGGGAGGAGCTACAGCTTTATCAGGGGCTGGTCTAAGGCTGTGGAATGTGCTCCTCCAGGATTTAAGAACCATTTAAAATCTTGATAAGAACATAAGAATCGCCATATTTGGTCAGACCAAAGGTCCATCTAGCCCAGTAACCTGTCTTCCAACAGTGGCCAATGCCAGGTGCCCCAAAGGGAATGAACAGAACAGGTAATCACCAAGCGATCCATCCCTTGTCACCCATTCCCAGCTTCTAGCAAACAGATACTCTCTTCCAAGTGCAAGACACATTTTTGCAACCTTGACTTCACTAAAGAAAATACATAACATTTCATAACTAAACAAACAAACCAACAAAAAATCCACCCACAGCATTCATAGATTCCAAGGCCAGAAGGGACCATTGTGATCTTGCAGTCTGGCCGTCTCTATAACACATGCTATAGAAATTCCCCAAAATAATTTCTAGAGTATATATTTTGGAAAAAATGCCCAATCTTGATTTAAAAATTGTCAGTGATGGAGAATCCATCATGACTCTTGGTAAATTGTTCCAGTGATTAATTAATCCAGTGATTACTGTTAAAAATGTATACCTTATTTCCAGTCTAAATTTATCTAGCTTCAACTTCCACCTATTGGATTGTGTTATACCTTTCTCAGCTACAGCCCATTATCAAATATTTCTTTCCTATGTAGGTACTTATAGACTGTAATCAAGTCACCCCTAAACCTTCTCTTTGTTAAACTGAATAGATTGAGTTCCTTGAGTCTATCACTATAAGTCATGTTTTTTCTAATCATTTAATCTTTCCTGTGGCTCTTCTCTGAACCCTCTCCAATTTATCAACATCCTTCTTGTATTGTGGATAACAGAATTGGACAAAGTACTGCAGCAGTGGATTCAACACTGACAATACAGAGGTAAAATAACCTCTCTATTCCTAGTCTAGATTCCCCTGTTTATGCATCTAAAGATTACATTAGACCTTTGGGCCATAGCTTCAAACTGGGAGCCCATGTTCAGCAGATTATCCACCATGACCCCCAAATTTTCTTCAGAATCACTGTTTCCCAGGATAGAGTTTCCCATCCTGTAGGTATGGCCTACATTCTTTGTTCCTAGATGTATACATTTACAATTAGCTGTATTAAAACATATTGTTTGCTTGAGCCCAGTTTACCAAACAATCCAGATCACTCTATACCAATGACTGTTCCTCTTCAATCTTTATCACTCCCTCAATTTTTGTGTCATCTGCAAACTTTGTCAGTGATGATTTTATGTTTTCTTATTTTATGATTTTTATTGATAAAAATGTTAAATAGCAAAGGGCTAAGAACCAATCCTTGCAGGACCCACTAGAAACACACCTGCTCAATATTGATTGCCCATTTACAATTACAAGTTAAGACCTCTCAGCTAGCCATAATCAATTTAATGTGTCCCATATTAATTTTATATCATTCTGTTTTTTTTGTCAGTCATGCACCAAGTCAAACACCTTACAAAAGTCTAAGTATCAACACTATTGCCTTTATCAACCCAACTGGTAATCTCATGAAAAAGATATCAGGTTAGTTTGCCAGGATCTATTTTACATAAGTCCACATTGATTGGCATTCATTATATCATCCATTAATTCTTTATTAATTGAGTCCTGTATGAGCCGCTCCATTATCTTGCTTTGGACTGATGTCAGATTGAGAGGCCTGTTATTAACCAGGTCATCCCATTTATTCTTTTTAAATATTGGCACATTCACTTTCTTCTAGTCTTCTGGAACCTCCCCATTGTTTCAAGACTTATTGAAAAATCAACATTAATGGCCTAGAGATCTCCTCAGCCAACTCTTTTAAAATTCTTGGATGTAAATTATCTGGATCTGCTGATTTTAAAATGTCTGAATTTAGTAGCTGCTCTTTAATATCCTTCTCAAGGTCCCCTCCAATCCTATGATTCTATCCTCTGGAGATACTAATGGAACGGATATGATGCATTACCCCCTGGGGGAGAGGAGAAAATGGAGAAGGGCCCCTATGTGACAGAGAACAGGCTTATTGCTTGATACATAACTGGAGCATAATAAGATGCCACAGTGATGGGCAAGATATAAGAACCTAAATGGCATAGAATAGAGCAGGGGGAGGCAATCTATGGCACGCGTGCCGAAGGCGGCATGCGAGCTGATTTTCAGTGGCACTCACACTGCCCGGGTCCTGGCCACCGGTCCGGGGGGGCTCTGCATTTTAATTTAATTTTAAATGAAGTTTCTTAAACATTTTAAAAACCTTATTTACTTTACATACAACAATAATTTAGTTATATATTATAGACTTATAGAAAGAGACCTTCTAAAATGTATTACCGGCATGCGAAACCTTAAATTAGAGTGAATAAATTAAGACTCGGCACACCACTTCTGAAAGGTTGCCAACCCCTGGAATAGAGGAACTTGGCTGGAAACTTTAGAGAAAACTCAAATGCCAATGTAAACTCTGTATTTGGGAGGAGCTACCAGGGACCTTAAATTAGCATGATACAGACACAAGTTATAGCTTCCAAAGGGGCTGGCAAATTGGGAAGAGTTAATATTTAAATCTAACATTCCTATAAATTTCATTAAGAACATTCATTGAATAACCCTACTGGCTGGTAGCAGTGTTGTTAGAGTGGTTTCAGCACTTCTTGTTCTGTGTAAGGGGTAAGGCCATCCTTGTACAAATATCTCTAACACAAGGGAGAATGGGATTAAATTTCCTGATGTAGTTCTGCAAATATTGACACAAAAGAGAAGTATATATTTAAAGAAATTATAATGAGCCAATTTCATAGGGAAGTAAATCTTTGAAATTCATATTCCCTTGCACCTGTTGTTAAAGTTGTTAGTCCCACTAGATCTTAATGCAAGATTATTTCAATAAAACAGCAGTTATACACACTTTACAAACAAAGTGGAACCTAGGAATTTCTGTACCAAACAGATCAAATGAATTTTTCTAGTCCAATATTCTGTCTCCAACAATGGCCATTGGCAGAAGGAAAGGCATAGACCTCCAAAATGCAGGAAGTAATATACATGTAGGGAAGAATTTCTTCTTGACCTTTGCTGCTGATCCGTTTATTTCCTACTACATGAGAACTGAATGCCTTTTTAAAGTGGTAATACATTATTTACAAAGGTAAATCAATTATGGTGCAGGAAAAACACTCCCATTTAAATTGTCTAGGAGCTGTGTACAGGATCTAGCCTATTCAGTATATGAAATGGTGGCAATCTGTAGTCTTATACACACATTATAAAAGTCATCAATCCCCATTCCTTTTAACCATCGTTTTGGTGATAATTGAATGTTCAAAGTACTTCACATCTATTTTTCTTCAGCACTAAGTGAATACTAATATATTGTGAGTTCAAGCTTTTATTCCACCAAATAGTTTGATTTACTATAAACAGGGAAAGAAGAATATTCAGGGCAACTGAAGCACTTGCTTTTATGAATATTGCCTGGCAATGCGTACTTCGTTATATAAGCTTTTAGCACAGAAGAACTTTAGACGATCAGAAGGGCTGCATCCGATTTAGTTCAGACTTTCTTTCTAATTGAATAATTCATAGACTAGACATTGAGAGATATTTGGTCACATGGACTGGGATTATGTGTCTTGTACTTTAAACTAATGTAATTTTGATTGGAGTTTTATTAATTGGCTTAATTGCTCAGGTATCTCTGGGTTCCATGGAATAATATGAAGCTGTTTGGTTGGGGGTTTTTTAGGTCTGTCAATTAATCGCAGTTAACTCAAGTGATTAAAGCAAAACAAATTAATGCATTATTTTTTAATGAGCGTTAATCGCACACCTCTGTTTTGACCCTCTTCACTTATTGTATTTCATTGCTTGGCAGACATTGGCACAGACCTACTTCGTTCTCCTGTTCTGGAGTGATTAAATATCAGAATAGTTAATGGAGCAAAGCAGCAAAAGTTCAAATGTTTTGAATGGGAAGTTTATTTTTAAAAAACTTCCGGATGGTTCTCTGGATAAAAAGACGGTTATCTCTAGCTATTGCAAGGCTGTTCCAATACCATTGAAGTACTTCAAGTCTGCAGTGCCACCTACGTGCTAAACATGCTTTTGCCTCCAGTTTTTGTGCTACAGATAACCCACTAACAACAAATGAATCCTGCCAGCTGCAACAGACTATGCTTACAGAGGTTCAGGATTGCTACAAGCCCATGGGTCAAACAAAGTACAACAACTTAAGCAATGCTATAGCAAAGTGGATAGCTATGGACTGCAGACCACTCAACACTGTAAACGACAGAGGGCTAAGAGATGATATTCAAATTGCATCTTCCAATCAGTCATACATCTTGCCCTCCCAAGGAACCATTGCATCACAAATGCATGACCTATATCACCGTGAGAAGACTACAAAGTTGGAGCTTCTGAAAAATGCACTAACTGTTGCTTTCACTGGTGATCACTGGACAGCCTTGAGCAATCATAGCTATCTTGGAATCACGATGCACCTGACTGATGCTGCATGGACACTGTAGTTGTTTGCTTTAACAGTAATGCATACTAAAGAGAGACATTATGCTGAAACATGTGCAGAGCATTTCTTGGATGTTGCAAAAGCATGGAATAGTCAAGAAAAGATAACAAGTAGTATTGACAGTGCATGTAATATGATACCAGCTGCCAGTCATTTGCATTTTTAACAGGAGGTGCATTGCTCACAGTCTGCAGCAAATCATTACAGTAGCACTCAGTGATGGTGGTTTTGAAAATGTGCTGGCAAAATGTAGAAAACGTGTGGGCCATTTCAAACACAGTTCACATTGAGTATTGTTTAGTGCCTGCTTAGAAATAAATAAATAAAGCTGCTATCACAGCCACACTAGCTGCTCAAAAGCACAATCTATCAGTGCCACCAGGAAGAGATTTTGAAAAACTGTAAAAGCTAGAAACACTACTTGAGCCCTGCAAGCTTGTGAGTGAACTCTTTGGGGGAGAATTGTATGTCTCCTGCTCTGTGGTTTTACCCACATTCTGCCATATATTTTGTGTTATGGCAGCCTCGGATGATAACCCAGCACATGTTCATTTTAAGAACACTCACTGCAGACATGACAAATGCAAAGAAGGTACCAATGTGAGATTTCTAAGGATAGCTACAGCACTTAACCCAAGGTTTAAGAATCTGAAGTGCCTTCCAAAACCTGAGAGGGATGAGGTGTGGAACATGCTATCAGAAGTCTTTAAAAAGCAACATTCTGATGTGGAAACTACAGAACCTGAACCACCAAAAAAGGAAATCAACCTTCTGTTTGTGGCATCTGACTCAGATGCTGAAAATGAAGGTGCATCGGTCTGCACTGCTTTGGATCATTATCAGGCAGAATCCATCATCAGCATGGAAGCCTGTCCTCTGGAATGGTGGTTGAAGCATGAAGGGGAACACGAACGTTTAGCATATTTGGCACGGAAATACCTTGCAACATCAGCTATAACAGTGCCCTGCAAACACCTGTTCTCACTATCAGGTGACATTGTAAATAAGAAATGGGCAGCATTATCTCCTGTAAATGTAAACAAACTTGTCTATCTTAGCAATTAGCTGAACAAGAAGTAGAACTGAGTGGACTTGTAGACTCTAAAGTTTTACATTGTTTTGTTTTTAAGTGGAGTTATGTAAAAAAATAATAATTCTACATTTGTAAGTTGCAGTTTCACAATAAAGAGATTGCACTACAGTACTTGTATGAGGTGAATTGAAAAAACTATTTCTTTTATCATTTTTACAGTGCAAATATTTGTAATAAAAATAATATAAAGTGAGCACTGCAAACTTTGTATCCTCTGTTGTAATTGAAATCAATATATTTGAAAATGTAAAGAAACATCCAAAAATATTTTAATAAACTTAAATTGATATTCTATTATTGTTTAACTGTGCGATTAAAACTGTGATTAATCCCAACTATATTTTTAATCTCGCAATTAATTGTGATTGTTTTTTTAATCATTTGACAGCCCTAATTTTCTTTTTTTCCTGGAAAAATACACAGAGCAAGGTTGTCTCTGTTCAAGTCTTACTATTTCTCTTCCATGCAATTTGAGTTTGGTTAAACCAGAGGTTCTCAAACATTTTTTGCTGCATCCCTTGAGAGATTCATGTCCTATGTGCACTCCCCTTGGTACAAGGGAAAGCGGGGAACCAGAGGGTGCTGCATTCGGAGCCCATGAGATGGGGGAAGATGGGGAAATATGAGCAGCGTGTGTGGGGAGGAGGCTCACGCACCTGTTCAAATCCCAGCTGTCTGGAAAAGCAATTACTGCGTAGCATTCCTGCATGCGAATGCACATACTGGGTGCGAGGCCTTTGCTGTGGGACCAAGACACGTATGCGGCAGTGCGGCCATGCTCATTCCTAGAGCAGCCACGAAGAGAGCTTGAGGTATAGAAGGAGGAAAGGAGGAAAGGGAGGAAGTTCTTGAGAGGCTGTGCAATTCCCATGGGAACTGGCTGGCAGCAGTATAGCAGCACAGCACAGGGTGTGCTGGGAAATGGTAATGGGGGCCAGAGAGTGAAGATGCTCAGACAGCCTCCTCCCACCCACTCTGCTCCAGGGTACACATGGGTCAGGGTTGGACCAGCACACACTGGCTACCCTGAAGAAACAAGAAAAAATTCTTAATCAGTTGCCCTCCAAACCCCTCAGTTCCAGCCCGGAGCCCTGTCCTGCACCCCAAACCCCTCATCCCCAGACCCGTCCCAGAGCCCGCATCCCCAGCCAGAGCCCTCACCCCCTCCAACACCCCAACCCCCTGAGCCAGCCCAGTGAAAATGAGCAAGTGAGTGAGGGTGGGGGAGAGCGAGCGACAGAGGGAGGGGGGATGGAGTGAGTGGGGGTGGGGCCCCAGAGAAGGGGCAGGGCCTCACAGGAGGGGTGGGGCAGGGGGTGGGGCAAGAGTGTTCAGTTTTGTGAGAGTAGAAAGTTGGCAACCCTAACTCCCACTGGCTTTCAATGGCAGTTGGTTACCTAACTTCCCAGTGCACCTTTGAAAGTTTCCCTCTAATTTCACTGTCAGTCTGAACAAGTGCACATATACAAAGCAACATGGAGTGAAAGAAACTAAACATCTACAAGGAATTACAATACAAATATGCTACAAAATGCTAAAGATCAAGATAATTTACAAGGCTGTTCTCTCTCCACACCTAATTTGCAAATTCACATTTTACATTCAAATCCTTTTAGGACCTATAAATGTAGGTGCTGATTTGCCCCCTGACATTGTAGTATCTGACTGCTATTTTCTTTAATAGGCAGATTAACTCTTACCCTGTGAGATATGTTATTTTGCTCTTAATTTTATATGGTGGGCTGCCCACATGCCATACCAGGCTTATCAATAAAACATCAACTCTTTTCCATCTTTTCAAAATAAATCTCTTTGCATATAAAAGAGCAATGATAACTAGAGCTGGGCAAAAATGTTCATCTAAACCCTTTTTGGGGAAAAAAGCAGATTTGGATTGATCAAAATAGTTTGTGAATTCATCTCTAATTTGCAAAATTGTTTCAGTCGAAAAAAGCTTTTCAAAAAATTGAAACCTTTTGACTTTTTAAAAATTAAACATTACTTTTTTTTATTCAAAATGACTGTTTCAAAATTTCCTTCAATATTACTTTAAAAAAATGAAAATGTGAGAAAAGCTCAAAATCAAAATGAAATGTTTTGCTTCATGTTGACCAAAATATTTCATTTGACTTGGAACAATTTTTTTTCTCTCTTTTTTTTTGGAACATGTGTACCCTGCATAGTGGGGGAAAAAAAACACGAAAACCAAAAAACAATAACATTATAGGAATAATTGTAGTTTGTACTCCCAGACATTACATGCCACATTAACAACGCCTGACCAAAATAAGCTAATTTATGGTATTGATTTATCCCACAGCTATCAATTCTTTATAGTATATAAACTTTACAGCTTTTGACAGCAGAGTACAGTTTTAAGTCATTTGAACCACCACTATGGTCTAGTCCTTTATTCAGTTTTATAATCTAATCTAGGGGTCGGCAACCTATGGCACGCGTGCCAAAGACGGCACGCGAGCAGATTTTTAATGGCACGCTGCTGCCTGCCGGACTCCAGCATTAAAAATCCTGCCCAGCCTGGCCCGCTCTTCTCCACCCTCCGCCCCCACCCCCCACCCCGCAGGGGCAAGGGGCAGAAGCATAGGCATGCGCATGGGTTGTGCAGGGGTGGGAAAATGGCCCCACTCTCCCGGCACGGCAAGCCACGGGGTCCACTCTCCCGGGCTGGAGTGCCGGGCTGAGCACAGCAAGCCGCCAGCCCCTCCCCCACCTTCCCCCCTCCCCTGGAGCCATGCCGCCGCGCACGCAGTGCTCTGGGGGCCGGGACTGCATGCTTCCACGGGGCAGCGTGTCTGGCTCTGCGCGGAGCAGAACATGCTGCTAGGAGCCTCATGGTAAGGGGTCCGGGGCCAGGGGGGTTGGATAAGGGGTGGGGGCAGTCAGGTGACAGGGAGCAGGGTGGGTTGGATAGGGGCGGGGGGTCTCTGGAGGGGGCAGTCAGGGAGCAGAGGGGGTTGGATGGGGCATAGGAGTCCCAGGGTCTGTCAGGGGGCGGGGGGTGGATAGGGGTCAGGGCAGTCAGGGGACAGGGAGCAAGGAGGGTCCTGGTGGGGGGGATCTCTGGAGGGGGTGGTCAGGGGACAAGGAGCTGAGGGGGGGGGGTTGGATGAGTCAGGAGTTCTGGGGGGGGGGCTGTCAGGAGGCAGGGGTGTGGAGAGGGGTTGGGGCAGGCAGGGAGCAGGGGGGGTTGGATGGGTCGGGAGTTCTGGGGGTCCTGTCAGGGGGTGGGGAGCGGTTGGATAGGCATGGGAGTCTCGGGGGTCTGTCTGGGGGCGGGGGTGTGGATAAGGGTCCGGGCAGTCATGGGACAGGTAGGGGGTAGGGTCCTAGGGGGGCAGTCAGGGGACAAGGAGCAGGGAGGCTTTGATAGGGGGTGGGGTCCTGGGGGGCAGTTAGGGGCAGGGGTCCCAGAAGGGGGTAGTCAGGGGACTAGGAGCAGGGGGGGTTGCGGGTTCTGAGGGGGGCAGTCAGGGGGCGGGAAGGAGGAGGGAGTGGATGGGGGCAGGGCTAGGGCATGGCAGGGGCGGGGCTAGGGCAGGGCTCCCTGGGTTCACACCCTAATGAAATGTGCTGCGCACGCCTATGGGCAGAAGCTTGGTCCTGCCGGCTCCCCTGCCTCGTCCCGTAGTGTGCTGGGTTCCTGCCCCTCCTCCTCCTCCTCTCCGTCCCTCCCTCCCTCCCTGCTGGCCAATCAGCTGATGGCCCTTGCGAAGGAGGGGGTCGGGAAGGAGCAGAGTCAGCATGCTCGCTGCTCCCGGCGGAGGCAGAGAAGAAGCGGGGGCAGGGCCTTGGGGAAGGGGGGTGGGTGGAATAGGGGCATATCCCCTCCAGCCCCCTGCCCTGACCCCCCCTCACACACACCCCAGCCCTCTGCCCTAGCCGCCCCCCCACACCCAGCCCTCTGCCCTGAGCCCTGACCCCCCCTCACATACACCCAGCCTGCTGCCCTGACCCCCCCACACACACACCCAGCCCTCTGCCCTGAGCCCCGCAGCCCCGCACACCCCCCAGGCCTGTGTCCTGAGCCCTGTGCCCCGCACACACCCCAGGCCCCTGCCCTGAGCCCTGTACCCCCCTCATACACACCCAGCCCTCTGCTTGACTCCTTCACCCCCCCCCACGACGCCAGCCCTGACTCTGGCACCCCCACACATACCCAGCCCCCCCCCGCCCTGACACCTGCACCCCCCCACATACCCAGCCCCCCTACACCCCATGCACCCCCACATCCTGACTCTTGCACCCCCCACATCCCCACCCCCACCCTGAGCACCAAACGGGAGCTCCTGCACACATACCCCACATTCCCACCTGCACCCCTCACACCAAATAGGATCTGCCCAGGTAAGTGCCCCACACTCAAACCTCCTGCCCCAACCCTGAGCCCCCTCCCTCATTCTAGCTCCTGGCCAGACCCTTCACCCCCAGCCCTGTGCTCAGTGCACTCCCACCTCAGCTCAGTGCAGAGAGAGGAAGAGAATGGGCCAGAACCAGGGAGAAGGTAGGTACCCACTGTATGTGGACAGGGCCGGGACCCCAGACCGGCAGCGAGCTGAGCGGGTCCGGCAGCCGGGATCCCGGCTGGCAGGAGCCGGCGGATGGAACCCCTGAGCGGCAGTGGGCTGAGTCCTGGCTGCCGGCCCCGCAAAGCCCGCTGCCGGTCTGGGGTTCTGGCTGCCGGACCCTTGCCAGCTGGGGTCCCAGCCACAGGCCCTGCTCAGCCCACTGCCGGCCTAGGTGAACAGAACCCCAGACCAGCAGCGGGCTGAGCGGGCCGGCGGCGTAAGAGCAACATTTTAATTTAATTTTAAATGAAGCTTCTTAAACATTTCAAAAACCTTGTTTATTTTACAATACAACACTAGTTTAGTTATATAATATATAGACTTATAGAGAGAGACCTTCTAAAAAACATTAAAATGTATTACTGGCACGCAAAACCTTAAATTAAAGTGAATAAATGAAGACTCGGCACACCACTTCTGAAAGGTTGCCGACCCCTGATCTAATCTATACTGTTCTCTGTTGGGGGCAAATTGCATTTGGATGTTAAAAATGCAACTGGAGCTGCATCCCTCCTCTAAGAAGAAAACGATTTTTGGCAAATAAGTGTCAAACATGTTTACTTAGATGGAAAGATATTCCTCAGGAGAAAATAAATTTCAAACTCAAATCTCTCCGAGGTAGATTTCGCTAGATATATAACATACAAAATAAATGAGTCAGAAAACTTTAAAAATTCAGGTGCCCTTCTTCAACATGTAATGTCACTCTGAACTGAAGCTCAGATCAATATCAAACCTAAGTAATAATCTTTTTATAGCTGTACACTTGGGGAATAGGATAAAAATAGGATTATCATATCGTCACAGCCATGCATGACCACAACTTTTATTGAATTTGTTACTTGAACTTATTTAATCATAAATATTTTCTCTCCATTCAGCAGTAGAACTTGTCCAGTGGCTCTAATAGATAATCAAAGCCTCCAGCTGCCCCCTGAACCAGTGGAATGAATCATCCCAGCCTGCCTCTTCCCTATGGCCCAGGTCCTGCTCCCACTGAAGAGAATGGCAAAACTCCCACTCTGCTGAGTGTCATAGGAGCAAAGGAGAGATGTTTGGGCCCAAGTCTGCAGACCTATACATTGTGAGCTGCTCCTGTGTCTGGCTGTGTCAGGAGTCTTCAGAACATGGGTGGCCTTCAAGGACATTTGCATTAGACAGCGAAGATTCAGAGTCATGCAACTTTTTCCAGACCAATTCTTTGTCTCTGCCCCAAGCCCCCAAGGGACTAGTCTGGGAGCTCCCCCAAGTTAGGAAACACTGAATTTCTGGATGCTGAGGGGAAGGTGATAAGAACCGCCACTGCACTTGCCAGTCTGCTCACTTCCTGACCTCCAAACCAGGCAGCCAACATGCTGGGAAACCAAACATCATTAAAACACAACTGAGTCGCCCACAAAGAATTACACACAGGTGTCATTACCATTCAGGAAAGCAAAACTGGGTCAAGGAGGGTGGATAGAGAAACTCTTTGTCATCAAAAGCAGGGAGGCTCTTTTTGCTCATAAACCATGGGCTGGGGCAACAAAGGGATAGCAGGCTGCAAACATGCCATCAGACCTGCTCAAATGCCCCTGATCAATGAAAGCTACTGGAGGCACAGCTCAGTCCTCTCCCACTGTAGGACTGCCAAAGCACTATCCCCATTGAGGCTTTTTTACTCTGCAGGAAGCTATGACTTTCCATAGTACTACATCCACCCATGCAACCCTTGCTCCTCCCCTGATCATCCAGAAACCCATCTCCAGAGGGACATGCAGTCAGGGAGCTGAGCACACTGGATATTGACACCCTGTCCAAATCTCGCCCCATCCTGCAGCCCACCTAGGTCTCATTTCATGTTGGCCTTCCATGGCTGCAGGGGAAAGAGAATGATCTTATTCAAAACGTATGTGAATAACTCCACCCCAAATGCTTGCCTTGCAAGGATCAGGTGGGCAGAGTATACTCACCGTGTATTTACTTTTTAAACCAACTTTCTTTTGGACTTTAGAAATATTTGTTTTAACTTTCAAATTTCACTAAACTGTGCAGGGCCGGCTCCAGCTTATTTGCCACCCCAAGCGGCGGAAAAAAAAAAAAGATAAAGCCGCGATCGGTGGCACTTCGGCAGCAGCTCTACCGCGCCGCTTCATTCTTCGGCGGCAATTCGGTGGCCGGTCCTTCCCTCCGAGAGGGACTGAGGGACCCACTGCCGAATTGCCGCCGAAGACCCGGACGTGCCGCCCCTTTCCATTGGCCGCCCCAAGCACCTGCTTCCTGCGCTGGTGCCTGGAGCCGGCCCTGAAACTGTGACTGCATTAGTAAAATGAACAGAGAAAAAGAAACAAAAGATAGGAATCCTGAAAGGCTGGGTTTTTTTTAGTTTTTCTTAAAAATCCTAGATCCTCAATTTTTTGCGTATCTCAAATATTTGTTTGTTAAAGGCTAAACAATGTCTCACAGAGCACTTTGGTATGGAATCAAACAGTTCCACAGCTCAGGCTGACTCCACAGTTAGAATCCTCACAGGGGACTTCTACACCACATCTCAGGTTTCTGTGCAGCAGGTCTGTGGTAGTCAGCCCTGCCCAGGGGCTTGAATCTAGTCTTATGATCAAACCTGTGGAGATGATGTCACCAAAGGCTCAACTGACTGGCTCATGGTGACTTGCCTAGCTTCTCTTTTTGGGAATGGCGGGGAAGGGAGTGAGGACATCTGGAGGCTGTTACCTTATCTCAGATACTATATCACAGAAAAGCCTGTAATTAATTAAGTTTAATAAAATGTCTTCCTCAGCCTGGCTGTCCCTGGTTAATAACTCAGATATCCTGATTACCTGCAGATATGACAAACTTCAGGAAGAGTGTATTTCAAACAGCATTGGTCTAAGAGTATTCATCAGTCAGTTCTGTTACCGCACATTTAGAAACATTTTTTTGGAGAAGATTACGGTATAATAGGGTTGGCAGGTGTCTGGTTTTCGACCAGAATGAGCGGTCAAAAAGGGACCTTGTGCTGCCCGGGCCGTTAAAAGTTTGGTTGGCGGTGCTGCAGGTCTAAGGCAGGCTAGTCCCTACCTGTCCTGGCACCACATTGCACCCCGGAAGTGGCTAGCAGGTCCGGCTCCTAGGCGGGGTGGCCAGGGAGGCTCCACGCGCTGCTCCCTCCCTGAGCACTGGCTCCACACTCCTATTGGCCAGAAACCAGGGCCAATGGGAGCTGGAGGGCAGTGCCTGTGGGCAAGAGCAGTGCGCAGGCCTCCTGCCCACCCTCCCACCCCGCCTAGGAGCCGGACTTGCTGGCTGCTTCTGGGGCACAGTGTGGTGCCAGGACAGGCAGGGATCCTGCCTTAGACCCACTGTGTCGATGACCGGGAGCCACCCAAGGTAAGCCCACACCCCAACCCTGAGCCCCACCCCCAGCCCTGAACCCCCCAAACCCTGAGCCCCCTCCTGCACCCTAAACCCCTCATCCCTGGCCCCACCCCAGAGCCCACACCCACAGCCCATAACCCCTCCTGCACCCCAACCCACTGTCTCAACCCACAGCCCCCTCCCATACCTCAAACCCCTCATTCCCAGCTCCACCCCAGAGCCTGCACCCCCAGCCGGAGCCCTCACGCCCCTGCACCCCAACCCCCTGCCCCAGCCCAGAGCCCCTTCCCACACCCTGAACCCTACCCCCATCCCAGAACCTGCACCCCCAGCCCAGAGCCCATACCCCCTCCCAAACCCCCTGCCTCAACCTGCAGCCACCTCCCACACTCTGAATCCCTTGGCCCCACCCACCCCCAGCCTGGAGCCCCTCATCAACGGCCCCACCCCAGAGCCTGCACCACCAGCCCAGAGTCCATACCCCCTCCCACACCCCAACCCCCTGCCTCAACCCGAAGCTCCCTCCCATACTGCGAATCCCTCAGCCCCACCCCCAGCCTGGAGCCCCCTCCTGCACTCCAAACCCCTCATCCCTGGCCCCATCCCAGAGCCCACACCTCCAGCCCAGAATCCATACCCCCTCCCTCACCCCAACCCCCTGCCTCAACCCGCAATCCCCTCCGACATTCTGAATCCATCCATCCCACCTCCACCCCAGCCTGGAGCCCCAAACCCATCTCCCTGGCCCCACCCCAGAGCCCGCATCCCCAGCCGGAGCCCTCACCCTCTCCAGCACCTCAAATCCCTGCCCCATCCCGGAGCCCTCACCCGCAGTGAAAGTGAGTGAGGGTGGGGGAGAGCGAACCACCGAGGGAGGGGGAATGTAGTGAGTGGGGACAGGGCCTCAGGGAAGGGGTGGGGCTAGAGTGTTCGGTTTTGTGCAATTAGAAAGTTGGCAACCCTAGGGTATAACATGATCTGGCAAAACTTGACAAGAATTCACATCCAGCCTCTCAGCAGTCTTCCTGAGAGAGCTGATTTCTAGTTTTATGTAGGTTTTAGTGTATGAATTCCAGAATAGAAGGGCCCGATTCTGAAGCATGCTAGAAAAATCAAATTGCAAGAATCTGAAACTCTGTGCATTTGGAAAGAGAGTTACTGTTTTTAAAAAATGTAATTGATCTATCATGTTTACAAATGTCTTACGCTATGAAAGTCATAATAGTGTACGAGTTAATATTTGTTTAAAAATATAATTTGCAAAGGAAGAAAAAAGATTCAGTAGAAGACAGTGGCTCCTATTCTAACACCTATTTGATCACTCAGAAAGAATAGTGCTGTATGAGCACTCCAAACAATCAGCAGCCTTGTGGAGAGAAACTCCTCAGAAAATAATTGTGCTGAACCAGCAGGCTAGGTGTGAATCTGTTTCCAAAGGCTCTTACATGGGCTTCCAATAAAACCCAAAGTATTTGTTTTATGACTGAATCCTGAAAATCCTTTCACAGGTGAGTATCCTTACTGAAATGAGTACTTCCCTGGATTTCAATAGGCCTGCTTGCCTCAAGTAAGGACTAACCTCTGTGAGTCTCCTTCCTGGAAACCTTTATACACATGAAGAAAGTGGCTGAAGTCCTAAAAGTCAGTAGTCACACTGACCTTATGAAATACAATGTTTGTGATGTGCATCTGGACAATGCAAGTATGATGACATCTCTTCATCCTAAATTTGCTTTCATTTTGGAGATCCTTGTAATTTTAACTAACAAAAGCCAGGAAATATAAAGGTAAAAGAAAACTAATGTTTCCTCCTTAATTTTGCTATTTATGCCTTTTCTTCATGCACAAAGAGATGCATTATGGAATTATAAGCCTGCAATGTTAATATCTGCACTCTTGTTTTGTTATGAATTTAACTTTAAATATTTTAAAATAGTCTATGTGAGCAGATATTTTATATATATCTACACACCCCTATACCTACATACACACACGGTCTGAGAATATGCCATAGAAGAGATAGATGCTTTTAAAACTAATCTTGCGCTCGGGGGAAGACATTATCAAAAAGAGTAAATATTTATATTTATAATGAAAACATTGTTGTGCTATTGGCATAATTTTTTTAATAACCTGGCAGCTGCAGATACCTATAAATGCCATCTGTAGGTTTCCATATCTGGACTATTTCTCCTAGCCTGCATGGAATTCTAATTTCTTTTCATGATACATAACAGCTGACAACTATGGTAACTACATTTCTATCAAATAGCTGGAGGTGTGCAAATTAATATAAGTGTCTCACTAGAACTTTAACTGAGGCCCTGCTGCTACGATAGTTGAGGCTTTGTGTGACACTTTCTCGGGGTGCGCAGGACTGTGAGTCACCTTGTTACCCCTGCTGTCCTCAGCAAGAAGATTTACTCATGCTTAACTGGGCATCAGTTCTCTAACCCCATCAGTCTGTTAAGCCACCCAATCTCCTCAGAGGTCTACCAACCTTTGCTTTACCTTGAGGGTTAACAGTAGCTATATCCCAGTCCCCGAACCCCCCTGAAGGCATCCCCACGTAGTAGCCAGCCACTGTTACTGAACACTCACAAAAATTATCAGGTTTTCTATCCCCAAAGGAACAGTATACACACAGTTTGACTGGTTCAACTCAGGATCAAGTCTTTTATAACAGCACAGCACTGAGGTATATAATTATAGTGAAAACAATCATAAATTTACTAGACGCTAAGATTTACAAGACAGTGAATAAGGATAATGGAAACAGAAATGGTTACATATAAAAACAAAAAGGTATAACACACTCAGAGTCTAAACATAACTTTAACAGGTGAATATCCTTGTCTAAAGTAGGTTTCAGAGTGGTAGCCGTGTTAGTCTGTATCAGTCTAAAGTAGTTTCTCACTGAAAGCTGTCTCCCAGTGCCATCAGCCATCATGGCTGGAATTCAACTTTCATGAATGCAAAAAGCGCCGCCCTTTTTGCTTCCTCAGTGAAGAATGATAAAATGTCTTTTGCTTATCCTTATATTTCCCAAATCTCATTGTTTTTGTCCCCAGAATCAGGATGACTCTCCTGGTTCCCCTCCCAGTGTGCTGGCTCCAAGTTGCCTTCACATCCTCATGTTGACTCCATATGCAAAATGGGGCTTCCACTGTGTTGGATTACAATCCTTAATCTACATATAAACGAAGGCAGACAAAGGAATATTGATTCACCTGTCTGGCAAAACCTGTTTGTTAACACTGTCCAGGACACAGATTTTAAAATATTTTCAGTACATATACACAACTCCTTAAATATCATCTGTATATACATCTCACAATGATTATGAGAAGTGGTATGACCTAAGCTTTTATTAGATGCCACACTTGACCCTCTTTGGATAAATACTGTGAAAGCAATGTGTTGGCTGTAGTGAGTTTGTCAGGCCTGTCTGGAGTTACTTTGTTACAAAACAGTGGAACCTTTACCAATTAGCATTGAGGGGTTCTTGGGTTCACACTTTGATAATACACGAAGTCTCCATCTATCAATACACAATGAAAGCGAGATTCTGTTTTCAGACATCAGGATGGCTGATCTGGTTGCCAAATGTCACTTTAAAATGTGTAATCTCTTTTAGGTCTTATTTTATGCAGTTTTATTTAACTATCAATTATACACAAGCATGATGGGCCATTAAAAACACATCAACCAATTGTTAATATCTGGTGGGTTATTTTAAGATGTTAAAAGTCCAAGAAGGAAATCTCTTACTAAAATTCTCTTTCATAAATCCCAAACCCAACCAAAACCCAACTGAGTTAGAATAGCTTTCATCCATGCCTGGTGAATATAAACTTGAGGTTTGTGGTTAACATTAGAGCAGGTCAAAATTCAGAATATCTGTTCCATGGGAAATTACAACATTTTGAAATTTCCTTTTGTCCAAAATTGGAATGAAAAGTTGAAATTTTCTACAAAATGAAATTTCTAAACTATTGTTTTGGAAACAGTTGAATGACCTTATCAAAGCATTTCATTTTGATAAGGTTAAAGTGCTTCATTTCAGTTTCATTGTATTAATGATATTATATATATAATATATATATACTTCATTGTTTTGATTATATTATAATATAATCAATAATTAGATAGATAGATAGATAATCAAAACAATGAAGTCAAAATAAAGTACTTTGATAAGATCAAAATGAAATATTTTGACCTAGTTGAAACAAAATGTTTTGATAAAATTTTCAATGAAAATGTTGACAAAATAGATACATTCCTACAAAATGCTTTGATTTTATCAAATTAGCATTTTCAGATGGAAAAACATTCCATCGTAAATTTTTTGTTTAGCTCCAGTTAAAACAATAGCTGAAACCTAAAGTATCTAATAACATGCAGTCAGTGATTCTGTTTACCCAGAGTTGGCAAAAGAGGGATAAGGGCTATAGTTTATATAAAAAATTTTGGTAGAGTTGTATGCATAAAACTTATGGCCTTCAGCCTGTGAAGTCTTATACATGCTGATTACTTTTCCTAATACTTATTCATTTTATCATTTTAGTAATAGCAAATACTCTCTCCCAAAAACCCTGTTATGTGTAAACCAGCAGTGGAAGTTTTCATCTTTTTACTTAAAGTCACATGGACTTACAGTGATAGGTGATTATCATTTCAATTACCTTAGAAGTTCAAGAAGTTTAAAAATTATTGAAACTTGAATTAGTGTAGTTCATCAATCTTCCTACTGAACCAAATCAAATTATTTACCAAATCTTTGGATTTAATAAACTTCTTTTTAAGCTGCTCTTCTAGAAGGGCGGTGATTAATTCTTTTAAGGACAACATGGTCATTTATTGCATTTGTATCAATTTAAAGATAAAATATATAAAAGGTATATTTAGATCTAAGAACTGGCTTGTATGACCTTGCTATTCTAGAATGGCAAATATTGGCTTTGATCCCAGAGATCAGTTCAACCTAGTAGTTTTTGCATGGAGAAGTAATAAAAGTCTTTAATAAACATGTCACAATTAAGAAATCACTCCTCCTTCACATCCCTCTCTAAACCCACATTTTTGTAAAGCATTTGTACTTTCATTTCCTTGCCAATGGTGTCTCCATACCTATCTGTCCCTGAACTGCTTCACTGACTCACAGTTGTCTACGTTAGATTGTAATTTTTTTGTGGCTGAGACATTGAGTACAATTTTTGAAAAGTGTTTTACTGATTTAGAAACCTAAGATCCATTTTCAAGATGACTTACATTCTCTAAGTCTCATTGAAAGTTAAGTCACCTAGGCAGTTTTGAAAATTTTACCCCTGGTCTTTTAAAACATTTTGTAAAATGCCATGTACATTTAACGTACTATCTAGGTGATTTGTTGAATTTATTTAACAACAAGAACAATTATAGCAAGAGAGTTAGAAGAATAAGGTAACAATCAATGTCTGCAACTATTTTTTTAAAAGTAGATTTGATTTAAATAAGAGTATTAAAATTTTGGGTGATCATAAGAGATTCGGAAACCATTATAAAGCCATCTCTTTGTCTTCTCCTGGTCAGATAAAATACTTAAAGGTGAGACAAACTCAATTTTGACTGGTTAGTTTTCTTTCTGATAATGCCAAAGGCCTTGAACAATTAACACTAATACACAAACTACATTCGGAAAATGTGATTGCTACATTTAATTACAGAAAATAGGAGTACTAAATTTGCTGAGAAATATTGACGTAGCTAAATTATAAGCATAGATAGTACTGACACCCACACCCACACACCATTCATTAAACTAGCAGAGATAAAAACTAAATATGAAACCTTCACAGTAAATATTTTATGCTCCTGAGTATATTAAACTTGGCAATAAAACAGCTGGTATTTCCAATACTAGATTATCTTCTTGACCATATGGAACAGCTACAGTAGAAATATTGGCAGCACTTGATGTCTTTGTTTAATGTGCTTGCTAGATTTGTTCTTGATTCAGGGTCTGTCTATACTACCCGCTGGATCAGCGGGCAGCGATCGATCCAGCGGGGATCGATTTATCGCATCTAATCTAGACGCAATAAATCGACACCCGAGCGCTCTCCCCTCAACACCTGTACTCCAGCACCACGAGAGGCGCAGGCAGAGTTGACGGGGGAACGGCAGCAGTAGACTCACCATGGTGAAGACACCACGGTAAGTCGATCTAAGTATGTCGACTTCAGCTATGTTATTCATGTAGCTGAAGTTGCATAACTTAGATCGATCCCCCCCACTAGTGTAGACCAGGCATAGATAGATACCAACGTCAGAACATATTGGGTATTATTAAAGTATTTAAGAGATTTCAGTCTTCATTTTCCTCATTGAACATTTCAGCATGTATGTGACTCATTGAGGGTCTATCTACAGCTCGCTGAAGTCAATGGGAGTTTATCCTTTGACGTCAGTGAGCTTTGGCCCATGCCTTGGGGCTCTATGCAAATCCCAGTGAAGACAATGGAAAGACTCCCATTGACTTCAATGGGATTTTACTTGCTTTATTAATATTATAAATAATATGTAGCTCTTTTCACCAGCAGATCTCAAAGTGCTTTACAAACAGAGGTAAGTATCATTATCCCCATTTAAGGCACAGAGAAGGGAAGTGACTTCCCAAGATCATCCAGCAGGCCGGGGCAGAGGCAAAGCACAGTGGTGTAGCTAGGAATGTAAGTTTGGGTAGGCCGCAAATTATTACAGACGCACAATATACCACCCACACATTTCCTTACAGACACAGCTTTGTTTTTGATTGGCTAAGGTCTTTTAAAAAATTGTCTACTTGCCCAATAGGATGCACTATTAAAAAAATCCCGGTATCAATTTACTTGAACTTCACATTGAACTGGCCCGACATGGGCAGAGGGAGATGGGCTTTCGTCCCAGAGCCCCACGGAGCCAGCCCGACATTGACAGAGGGAGACGGGCTTTGGTCTCAGAGCCCCACGGAGCCAGCCCAAAATGGGCAGAAGGAGCCATATTTGGGTGGGCCCGTATGCTAAGTGGGTGGGCCGCAGCCCACCCAGACCCACCCGCGGCTACGCCATTGGCTAGAACATAGGCCTTCAGAGGCCCAGTCTAGTTCTTTATCCTCTAAGCCACATTGCTTCCAATATGCCATGAAATTTGCTTCATTTAACCTGGTTTCTTAGTATTTCAAAATTCCAGCTTTGGTTTTAAATTAAAAGGCAAACATGCTCAAAAGCATATTTTACTTGAAAATTTAGTCTTAAAATATTTTGCATATTTCAAAGAAAGCGTGTATGACTGGTTGTTTTGCCACTACAGTTGAAGTTTTACTGAGTTACCAGCTAACCACAGGCATCTTCCTATTGTTATTATTTGTACTGCAGTAGCATCCAAAGGCTTCAAATCAGCATTGTAGCCCCACTGTGGTAGGAGCTGCAAACACCTCTATATTAATTAGAATGTATTTTATAGTCCCCTGTTAGAACAGCTAGTAAAATATCTGTCCCCTTGGTAGACATTATTAAAAGGTTTCACTACATATGGTAATGGCTTGTGATGGTATTTCTAGTGGATAAATTAAGGGTATAAATGTGATAATAGTCTGAGTGAGTTTTAATATACTCTAAGGTGCAAACCAAAATCAAGGTTGTTTGCAGTGTTGGTGTAACTGTGTCAGTCCCAGGATATTAGAAAGACAAGTTGGATGAGGGAATATCTTTTATTGGACCAACTTCTGTTGGTGAAAGAGACAAACTTTCGTGCTTACAAATTGCTCGGTGTAGCTCAAAAGTTTGTCTCTTTCACCAACCGAAGTTGGTCCAATAAAAGCTATTCCTTCACCCACCTTGTCTCTCTAAATCAAAGCTGCCATTTTCCAAACAGAAAATATCAGTTCAAATGTTGAAAGGATTTTCTTTTCTTTTTTGTGAAATGAACTACCCAACTTGTGTGCACTAATGGGAATTTTTATGGCTCTTCTAGCTAGGTTCACAATTGCCTTATCTGCACATACAGATTCAGGATTTACTTGTGTATGTATGTGTGCAAGGTCCAAAGCAGACACTGAGAATTCGAACCATTATGTTCAAAATCCCTCACTTCTTTTTATGAAAGTTAAAGTTGTGACAAATGAAGAAAACCCAGGAAACTTGAATTTAAGTGTTAGGGTGCTTTGCTCACTACACTGAAAAAATAGACTCCCCAAGATCTCTCTTTCTTCTTCCAGGCTTCTCTCTCTATCCCCATATGTTACCATTCCTAACCTCCCAGTTCTTTTTACTGACTACTCTCAATCACCATTTTTTCTTCATGTCAACAGTGTCTTGCTCTATTGCAGTCTTAAGGCAAGTCTCCCTCAAGAGTTACACACTTGCTCACATGCTTGGCTTGCTGCTAAGGCTCAGCCACTTTATTGCTGATAGTTTGTACATGCATACCACTACTTTGCCAAGATATGGGCTACTATTAGAGCAATGGGAAGATGATGAGGACTGCACAACCCGGACTTCAGCCTCACTTCTAAGGCCATGTCTACACTACAAACTTTGGTCAAGTTACATTGGCTGAGAGCCACTAAAGTCCGTATGTTTTTTGTGCACGTGGCTGCTTGCTTCGGCATGGCATGTACTCACCAGGAGTGCTTGCGTTGATGCAAAGCATAGTGTACCAAGGGTAATTATCCCAGTGTGCCACATGCCACTGTCCAGGACATTTTTGCAATGTGTTGTTGGGTAGAAATTAGTCACACTGGGATCTCAGAGAGTTAGGGGTCAACTTCCCAGCATGCAACTTTATCCATCCCATAATACCATCCATCTCCCATCATTTCTGTGCCTTCTTTAAAAATCCCATAAACCCATGCGCACTTTTCATTGTCTGCCATCTCTAACAGAAGCATAGAATCTACAGACCTCTGCACCATTCTCATGAAAGTTGCAAATATAGTATGCACAATTATCCTCTATTTACAGACCCGCAAGAAGTACTGCAACACCTGGGGACATGACAGTTTCTTTTAGGACAGTTTGCTGAAGGATATAGTGAAAAAAAATTCACGGTTGTAAGTGGTGTTCACAGAGCAGCTACAGACAGTGGAGCGCCACTCCTGGGCCTGAGAAACAAGCACTAACTGGGGCATTGCATCATAATGCAAGTTTGGGACAATGAGCAGTGGCTGTAGAACTTTTGGATGTGAAAGGCCACATTCCTGGATTTGTGTGTCAAGCTCACCCCAGCCCTCTAGCACAGGGACATCAGAGTGAAAGCTGCGTTGACAGTTGAGAAGCAAGTAGTGATCACACTCTGGGAGCCTGCAATGCCAGATTGCTACCAGTCAGCGGGAAATCATGTCAGAGTTGGAAAATCCACAAGGGGGGCTGTCGTCATGCAAGTGTGTAGGTCCATTAATTGACTCCTGCTACGCAGGATTGTGACTTTCAGCAATGTGCAGTACATAGTGGATGGTTTTGCAGCAATGGGGTTCCTAAATTGCTGTGGGGCGATAGACGGCACACACATCCCTATTTTGCCACCAGTCCACCTTGCCACAAAGTACAGGAAAGCATTGGTAGATCACCAGGAACATTTGACCGATATCAATGTGGGCTGATCAGGGAAATGCATGATGCTCACATCTTTAAGAACCAAGACTGTTCAGGAAGATGCAAGCAGGGACTTTCTTTCCTGACCAGCAGACTACCATGGTAATATTGAAATGCCAATAGTGATTCTGGGGGACCATCCTACCTCTTGCTACCCTGGCTCATGAAGCTGTACATTAGCCACCTTGACAGCACCAAGGAAAGGTTCAACTACCAGCTCAGCAGGTGCAGAATGACAGTTGAATGTGCTTTTGGTCGATTGGAGGGACGCTGGAAGTGTTTACTCACTAGATTAAACCTCAGTGAGAAAAATATCCCAGTGGTGAGAGCTACCTGTTGTGGTGTGCATAATATCTGTGAGGCAAAGGGGGAACTGCTGCTGCCGGGGTGAAAGGCGGAGCTGATCAATTACAGCAAACACACTTTTCACAAATGGTTGTTCAGATTCTGAATTGCTGATTGACTCAACCACATTCATATGCCTTATTATTTGCAATTCACAAATATTCTTACTAGAAGGCTCATTTGAACAAATGTTTGGGGTCTGTGCAGGAATAAAAATATTTGTTATTAACGACTCTTTATTTACTGTTCTTCATTCCTTATTCTTCTAGTTTAAAAAGTTTAGTTAGGAAAAGATACCACATGACCCAAGTAACCAACCACAGACCATGAATAATTCACAGCTGACACAAACAGTTCATGAGCAGCCATAAGCCGAAAACTGTTAATCCAAGCTATTTGATGAATATTTAATAATAAATGCATTAGCAGACACCAGGATTGGCTCACAAACAACTTACAAACATGAAAAAAAAAGTTATGTTCATCAGATAATTTATTCACCAACAAATATGTCAATACTGACACTATAATTGTGAGAATTAAAATTTCCTTCCAAGACAGGTATGTCTAATATACCTTATGATTACTATTGGACAATCAATATTCCTGTCTCCTTAAAATTCCATCTTCCCAGCAGGGATGTTCTGACCTGGAGGTCAAATTCCATAAACCACCACTGAGTTTCTATATTGATGAGAGAGAAAGAAAGGAAAATATACTTCCTTCCCACAGTAAATGCAAAATAAATACTAAAATGCAAGGATTGTTATAAGGTAAATTCATCCTGCAAAAGGAAGTATTTCATTTCAAAACACTGATATTGAGAGCTAGTGGGGAATCAAGATAACTTTTCAGTGACAAATCAGTAAAATTTCTTGCTACATGGAATATATGATAGGTTGAGACAAACAACACCACAGAGCTAACTAGCAATGGAGCAAATATATGGATAAACGTGAATGTACTCAGGTAGGAGTCACAAAATCCTCAGGGAACTGATGGCATTACCGTTCAGTGCATTTTCACTCAACACAGACACTGCAAGACCACTTGAAGAATAAGTCAGGTGACAGCAGCAAGATTCACAACAAAGTATGTCATACAAGAATGATACAATGTGAATATTGGAAACCAAGCATTTAAATCTCAGTAAATAATAGTGACAGCCACAATAAATAGAAATTATGTAGATTCAGATTCTGTCGTGATGAGGGCCATAGTACTTGGCTATATAGATCTGCTAGATCCCAAAGCATTTTACAAAGGTGTGTGAACATTATAATACACAATTTACAGATGGGTCAAAAGAGGTTAGGTGATCTGCTCAAAGTCACACAACAAGTCTGTGGCTGTGAGTCCATTATAGAAGCCATCTGTCCTGAGTTCCAGCCCTGTACACAATCCACTGGACCATAACAACCACTGACGCAGAGTTAAGATTGAAAGCTAAAAGTTTTTTTTCTGCCCCTAGTGCATATGCCTCAAACATGGTCAATCCATAGAGCATTTTAGCTAGACCACTAGAGACAGCTACAGTTCAGGCTGTCTAAACATTTCTAACTTCTAACTTACTGATTATTTCCTCATGAGACTGGAATTTTCCAGGCCTGTGTCTTTCCAAGCAAGAATGTGGGTTGCATGTTTTCTGATAGTGGCGGGGAGGGGGGCAGGGTGATAGGTTTGCCATTTTCACGTGAGAGGAGAGTGGAAAAAAAATAATTAAAACATTATTTTAAAGGGTTGTAATATCTCATGTTTTAAAAAAGAGTGGGGTCAGAAATTTTAAATTTAGGTAGAAAACAGCCCTCATTTAGAAGTTTCTTTGATAATTCAAGGGAACTAGGTTTACAAGACCCTAATCCTAATATCATGTGCATATCTCAATAGACTATTTAATTACAGATATTTTCTCAAATAATAAATATGTCATACAACTAATATCTACAACAATCTGAGTGTGCAACTGGCAATATGCAAATGAAACAGGGGATATGGCAGGCCCTGGAACTCGAAATGGCCCCTCCACATATCTCTTCCTCTGTGTATGTCTGTACTGCAGCTGGGAGCATGCGTCCCAGTTTGAGTAGACAGACATGCACTAGCTTGAGCTAAAATAGTGGGGACATACTCGGGCGGCTAGCTTGAGCTGCTGCCCATGCTACCCCCAGCTACACTGCTATTTTTAGCATGCTAGCTGGGAAGCATGCTCCTAGCTACAGTGTAGACATACTCTCTCTCGCTGGGTTCTTCCTCTTCTGTGCTAAAACAAGGGCAGGACTGAGATTGCCTTGTGCTGGAAAACATGCTTGGCCAAGTTAGCAGGACCATGGCCAAACTCAGGCCAGACCAGTGTTCCAAACTTTGGAGGCAGCCTTGTTGATGGGGAAATTCCCAAATGATTGTTTTCCCAGGATTTGTTAGGTGGCAAAAAGAAGTCTTTTAAGTAGTATTTGTCCTCACCAATCCTCATAAAAGCAAAGAAAATAACCAGTAGGGCGGGACATATTTGATATCCCTGATATATATAATATATAAGCCATTTAAATGCATTTCTAGCCCACTAGTTTTGAGAGTGAATTAAAAAACAAAACAAAAAAATGTATGTGGGGACAATTAGTGCCAGATGAATTAAGCTAAATGAAGAGTGAAAACTTTTATAATGAGAGAGATATTGTGATGTGTGCATGAAATTTTCAAAATTAATGATTTGTTATGAGTTACCGAATGTAATTTTTGCCCTGAAATTGATTTGGAGGCAATGTTGTAAGAATTGTTTAAGGCTTGGAAAGGGACTTATCGAATTCCACTACGTTTTTATGAGATTGCAAAGTCAATTGATGGCTCCTACATACAAGTAGTGGACCATGCAGTTAGCAAAATATCAGATGGCAAAACATTGTAAAAATGGGCAAGGATGAGGAATAGAACTTTACAACATACCTCCATGTCCCTGAACAGCAGCCTGGGGAGCAGGATTAATGAACTAACAAGACAGTCCTGTTTAGTCTACAAGAAGGATGTTGCAGGGGTGAGGACTCTCAGAGGTGAGAGGTGTATTAATAGAAGGTGGGGACTGATAACATTCTCAGCCTGCAGCAAACAATTTTTTTGTGGAGGGGCATAAACGGCAGGGAATACTAACTGCCAAATATTAACAAGTGCATTTCAAGCTATGGTGTCCACAAAACCTCAATTTTGATTAGCATTTTATTACTATTATTTTAGTAAGTTGAGCCATTAAAAATACGTATATAGATTAAGGTGCTGACTTGAACACACAAAAACCAAGAAAGTTCATGCCAAACCCTATATTTCATATTAAACCACCCTGTTCTCTTTTTTCATAAACATTTTCTGTTCTGTTATATATTCTGGGCCTTCTAAGGTGCAGAGAACTCAGCTCCCATTGACTTGCTGAGGCACTCCGAGCCCAGCAGGACTGGGTTCTATACAGTATGTGCTGTAATATCAGTGCACAAGTGAATCAGCCCTGACATGTTAATTTTTAATTTTGTCAAGTGCTTCTGAATAGTGCTGGTTGACTGCTCTGGAGACTGAGCTCTGAAACGGAGACCTGTGATTTAGGTGAGATATAAGCACTTACAGATTTCCTGCAGTCGTGGCTAGACTGGCTAATTCAAGCAGGTTGGGCTGTGCTGAGCAGCCCAGAGATTTGCCGAAGTGCAGGTAGGAGTGAATAAAGCCCTGTCAGAAATACTGATGTTGCCAGTTAGGGGCAAACCAATATACTGCAAAAGGAAAACAAATGCTCTTAACTATGGCCCAGATCCTCAAAAGATATACAGGTGCATTAAATATTCACAAGATGGAATTATATTGTTACACTTCAACATTTATCTTACCACAGATTTTATTTTAATGTAACTTTTATGTCTGATTTATCCGATGCTTCAGGTAAGCTCTTCAGGGCAGGAATTATTTTTGTTTAGTGTTTGAGTCCCTGAACTATGATTGAGACCGTCAGGCTTTACTGCAATACAAATAATGTCATCTCCTGTGGGTTTTGTCCTTCCTTCTTTCCCTCTCATGTATATTTTAGGCATCTTTCCCTCTCTTTCTTTCTTCTCATTCTTCTCTTTCTTTCTTCATTATCTACCGTCTCGCTATACAGAAAAGCATGGCAAAAGCATTTAATGCTAGAAATATGTATATTGTATGAATTAAATATGTAGCATAGATTAAAATAATCCATCACATCCTCCTTTAATACTAAATATAGTTATTTGTATTATTGCAGCGACTAGGAGCCCCAGTAATGGACCAAGTCCCCCTCATGCTAGGCGCTGTATAAACACAGAACAAAAAGGTGATCCCTGCCCCAAAAAGTTTACAATCTAAGTTCAAGACAATAGATGGATACACACTGACAGGGGAGGTCAAGGAAACAATGAGACTATATTGGTCAGCGTGCTAGGCAGTGGCCTAACCGTTGTCAAGTTTTTTGTAGGTATCATGGCAAAGGAGAGCTTTTAGGAGGGTTTGAAGGAGGATATCACATTAGGTTTGTGGATGTTTATGGAGAGCTTCTCCCAAGTGTGAGGGGCAACATGGGAGAAAGGACAAACTGTGTTTGTTTGAAAAGTTTACAAGTGGGCAATAGATGCTGGTATCATGGACTGATTGGAGGCAGGTGTTGACATCTTGATAGTGAATGAGAGATGATGGGTAAGGGAGACTTAGGTCAATAAGGGCTTACTTATTCCTCCTCTTAAGTACTGAGCATGTGTCATTCTGAACTCAAAACTCTCAGCATATCCAAAATGAGTAATATTTTTTTTGTTCAGAAGTGTATCTATTTTTAGTTCAGTTTCCTAGCTAATTTCATACTTCAGGGATTACAAATTCTCCTCTGTTTTTGGCTTCCTGCATTTAGGCATTATAAATTCAGGGCACAAGGAAACAATAGAAGAATGGTCTCTGGTATTATTTCCTGAAGATAAAATTCACTGCCTAAAATGTAAGAATGCGAAAAGTGTGAACTTTAGAGACTGACTAAACTTCAGGGAAGGTTAGGCATTTTGCACTGGGCACTATAAATTAATCTTTAAGACCTGTTATTTGGCTGTGTGCAAATACACTGCACTCTCTCAATATCTTTCTGAGCAGACTGCACAATTTGGAACAAGAAGGGACCACGTGAAAACTAATACCTTTCAGAACCATATATTCCAGGCTGTGGTGTGTAATGCTTTTGCACAGGCCTGGAAGGCTGGAGGGATACATAAGAAGCCTTCCCCTACCCTGGCCTGGCGGTATAATGGCTTCACAAGAAAGCCGTCCCTTTGGTCCCCCGACACTCTTTAAAGAGCAAGTTGCCAAAAAAGACCACTTGGAGGAGGCAGGACCATGATTCTAATGTCAGTCAGTGGGAGCTGCAGGTGCTCAGCATTTCTGAAAATCAGCCCGACTTGTCTCAAGTTGAGTACCCAAAAACTGAAGCACCCAAATCAGAGGCCATCTTTGACAATTTGGCTCCATGCAAATAATACAATACTGTACACTTCTATAGTGCTTTTCATCAGTGGATTTAATGAAATGCGTTTTCCTCTGAAAATGAATGTACTTGTGAATTCCCACCAACGCTTTCCAAGCTAGGCAAGTCATTCCTCTAGCACTTCCCCATAATGTTACACTTAGATGACCAATCAAAAACTATTTTAAAAAGTCAGCCTATGGACTGCATTAGATTTAGCTGTCAGCCAGCAGCAGTGACCCTCTAAGAACACAAGACATTTCTTCCTTTGCTGCTTTGTCTTGTACACGTCTGCCCAAATGCAGTGCACTAACTTTCATATCACAGCAATGTTCAGAGCTCTCAATCAGATCTCTACACATGTATTATTCCAGTGTCTCAAGTCACAAATATGCAGCTTTATTCAATTTTCAAATTATTGCAGAGGTGTTAAAAATGTTCCTATAACTTTTCCATATGCTTCTTGTAACCACACACAGTCTAGATGAGGCTTAATTTTCTAATATGCATGCCATTGCATGTCTAATATATACATATGGTAAACCTAAGTGTAGGTACAAAACCAGCTAATTGCACACAAAAATGGCCATTTGGAAGGATGAATATCCATTTGCTTGTGCAGTCAACCCATTTTTGCACATAGAAAAATATTATATTAAAATATTAGAAAAATAATACTTTATTCCAAGAGCATATAATATAGTTATATTCAAACTGTCAATCTATGTTTTCTTGCAGTGATGCTTGAGCACAAACAAATTCCTTGCCTACTTTGGATTTAGATATAAAATGAAAGATTCATTTACATGTTTTAAATTCATGCAAGATCAGCACATTAAAGTGAGATTTTGAATTTATGATTTATGTCTTCGGATTGGGTTTGTACAAACTGAGACAATGATATATATGTTGAAATACCACCATTAAAAAACATCAGTGGCAAAATGTGGAGCAACAAAGTGACACATATTCATTTATATCTCACCCTGAGAAACAAAAATCTAAAATAAACTGCAGAAAATGTGACAGGAAAAAAGATAGGTTTGTAATAGTGAGAGAGAACCACTTTCCTGAGTTGATGCCCTTGATTTTGTTTGTTTGTTTTGGCTTAGTTTGGTTTGGTTTTTATTTCTTTTTTGTTTTGTTTTGTTTGTTTTTTGTAGAAGTTAGGTGTGGCTCTCTATCAGATAAATCAGAGCAAATTCTTTGGTAATGAACACCTTGATACTTTCTCTAATGCATCCCAAACAAACACTTCTCTTGCCAAGTATCCCATTTTCCATCGCAAAATGGTGGATTGTTTGCTTTGCATAAGGTATTCAGAATGGAGGAAGGATATTAGTGCAATACATCATCAGATTACTACTGTCACTGGCAGGATTTATTATTCAGAGTACAGCACTGACCAGCTGGATCAATAGGGAACCTTGTGCACTTTATTGTGTCTTAAGCTTAAAACTTGACACAGATATGGAATGTTTTGCATTAGGTAGGAAAGTTGAAGAAATCTAAAATAGGCCCAAAAGGCTGATGACTATGCACAACCTTTAAAAAGTTTTGGACTACCACTGGCTGTTCTGATACTCTACAAGAAAGGGCAAGCTGAAAAGAACTGTACCTTCTGTAGTCAGGATCTAAGTCTGTGTTTATCTAAATTGAAAGGGTTGAACAAGGTCCAATTGTAATGTATTGGATGAAGATAGGGGAATGGAGACTACAGTAAGGGCCCAAAGTCATAAGAGAAAAATGAGACCAGGACATCCAGTTTATTTATGGCACTTATACAAAGGCGAGATATAAATGTGTAAGGAAAAGGATATTCTGACAAAGATATCATAGCACACTTTAGTCAGCCAGTTACATTTTGACAGCATTTGTTAAAGTCCCTTTGTTTGTCTGAATATGCTGTTTTTTTCAGTTTGATGACACGGACACATTTGTCATATTCAACACTGAGGAATCCCTAAATCCCTTCCCAAGTATAATTTCCTTAGCACAGATAGAATGCAGTCTCTGACGAGCAAGAGAAAATTGCGAACCTCTCCCCACCCCTGACGTGAATATCCAGGTGGGGGGTTTGGTTAGTCAAAGTCTGCCAAGGCTTTTAGGCTGTCTGGCTTTGAATCAAACATTATCCAATTAGCACTAGAAACTGTATTCAGCATGGCTACCAAATAGAAAACGTGGACACCAATCATCAGTTCTGAGCTTTTCTCTGCTCTGCCAGTCAATGACCATTGTGACGTTGCACTCTATATGATTTTATTAAAATATGCTAATGAGTGTGAATATAATGTAACTGGAATATGCTTCATGCAAAAGGTCTCTTGTAAGGTATCATTACAAAGCTTATAATCTAATTAATGTGTTCATCCTATTTGTATGTATGTATCATTCTTGTATCTGAAACTAGAAATATGAAATATAACTCTGAGGGCCTATTGTAATTATGCAAAGTATGGGCCATTAATGGTGGATCGGAATCTTGATGGCTCCATTAATCAGGACAATTGACTGCAAATGGCTCTGTTTTACTTGTAAGTCTTCCTGTATTATGTGTGTGCTGGCAAGTGGGTAATGAAGTCTTACAGTGACATGTGATCATGTCACCTGAACTGGAATCCATCTTTAACCTGGTGCTTTTCCATTTAGAAGGAGGGGTGGGAACACAGAGAGGGACAAAGGATTCCCACCTTATGCAAAAGATATATAAGTGGGTGGAACAGAACAAAAGGAGGAGCCATCATGAGAAATCCCCTAGCTACCACCTGAACTGGAACAAGGGCTGTTCAAGGGGAAAGGATTGTGCCCAGACTAGGAAGGCATCCAGTCTGTGAAAGAAACTTATTGAAACATCTTTGAGGGTAAGATTTTATCTGTATTCAGTTTTATTACTGTATTAGGCTTAGATTTGCATGTTTTGTTTTATTTTACTTGGTAATTCACTTTGTTCTGTCTGCTATTACTTGGAACCACTTAAATCCACAATATTCCACACAAAGATGGACTACAAGCTATCAGGAACAGTATCCCCGATAATGTCACAGCTAACCTGGTGGCTGAACTTTGTGACTTTGTCCTCACCCACAACTATTTCACATTTGGGGACAATATATACCTTCAAGTCAGCAGCACTGCTATGGGTACCCGCATGGCCCCACAGTATGCCAACATTTTTATGGCTGACTTAGAACAACGCTTCCTTAGCTCTCGTCCCCTAACGCCCCTACTCTACTTGCGCTACATTGATGACATCTTCATCATCTGGACCCATGGAAAAGAAGCCCTTGAGGAATTCCACCATGATTTCAATAATTTCCATCCCACCATCAACCTCAGCCTAGATCAATCCACACAAGCAGTCCATTTCCTGGACACTACTGTGCTAATAAGCGATGGTTACATAAATACCACCCTATACCGGAAACCTACTGACCGCTACACTTACCTACATGCCCCCAGCTTCCATCCAGGACACACCACACGATCCATTGTCTACAGCCAAGCTCTAAGATATAACCGCATTTGCTCCAATCCCTCAGATAGAGACAAGCACCTACAAGATCTCTATCAAGCATTCTTAAAACTACAATACCCACCTGCTGAAGTGAAAAAACAGATTGACAGAGCCAGACGAGTACCCAGAAGTCACCTCCTACAAGATAGGCCCAACAAAGAAAATAACAGAACACCACTAGCTGTCACCTTCAGCCCCCAACTAAAACCTCTCCAGCGCATCATCAGAGATCTACAACCTATCGTGAAAGATGATCCTTTACTCTCACAGATCTTGGGAGACAGACTTGTCCTCGCTTACAGACAACCCCCCAACCTAAAGCAAATACTCACCAGCAACCACACATCACTGAACAAAAACACTGACCCAGGAACCTATCCTTGTAACAAAGCCCGATGCCAACTCTGTCCACATATCTATTCAAGTGACATCATCATAGGGCCTAATCACATCAGCCATAAGATCAGGGGCTCGTTCACCTGCACATCTACCAATGTGATATATGCCATCATGTGCCAGCAATGCCCCTCTGCCATGTACATTGGCCAAACCGGACAGTCTCTACGCAAAAGAATTAATGGACACAAATCTGACATCAGGAATCATAATACTCAAAAACCAGTGGGAGAACACTTTAACCTGTCTGGCCATTCAATGACAGACCTGCGGGTGGCTATCTTACAACAGAAAAACTTCAAAAACAGACTCCAATGAGAGACTGCTGAGCTGGAATTGATATGCAAACTAGACACAATCAACTCAGGATTGAATAAGGACTGGGAATGGCTGAGCCATTACAAACATTGAATCTATCTCCCCTTGTAAGTATTCTCACACTTGCTTCTTATCAAACTGTCTGTACTGAGCTATCTTGATTATCACTTCAAAAGTTTTTTTTCTCTTACTTAATTGGCCTCTCAGAGTTGGTAAGACAACTCCCACCTTTTCATGCTCTCTGTATGTGTGTATATATATCTCCTCAATATATGTTTCACTCTATATGCATCCGAAGAAGTGGGCTGTAGCCCACGAAAGCTTATGCTCTAATAAATTTGTTAGTCTCTAAGGTGCCACAAGTACCCCTCTTCTTTTTACTTAAATCCTACTTTCTGTATTTTATAAAATCACTTTTTACTTATTAATTAACCCAGTGTATGTATTAATACCTGGGGGGGCAAACAGCTGTGCATACCTCTCTATCAGTGTTATAGACAGCGAACAATTTATGAGTTTACCCTGTATAAGCTTTATACAGGGTAAAATGGATTTATTCAGGGTTTAGACCCCATTGGGAGTTGGGCATCTAAGTGTTAAAGACAGGAACACTTCTGTAAGTTGCTTTCAGTTAAGTCTGCAGCTTTGGGGCATGTGGTTCAAACCCTGGGTCTGTGTTGGAGCAGATTGGCATGTCTGGCTCAACAAGACAGGGTGCTGGAGTTCCAAACTGGCAGGGAAAGCAGGGGTAGAAGTAGTCTTGGCACATCAGTTGGCAGTTCCCAAGGGGGTTTCTGTGATCCAACCCATCACAATCATCTTTTGAATAAATGAGCACTCTCCTCGGCCACAAGAGCAGTGATTGGGGGGGAAAATGAACAGGAAAACTGCTGATTGGGCAAGTCCCGTGAAATAATATATGCAGGAAAAAAAACACTGCTGTGTGCTTAATTTCCACACCCTGTTTTAACAATAGGACCATCATTTAGGATGTACCAAAATATTTTATAATGTATGAGATCCCAAGTCGTCCCTTGATAGTCTGTATTAAAATAAGTACAGGTTTTCATTTCCGGTTTAGAGATTAGATAGCATCAAATGTAATTAAGGATGAGGAAACTAATCTGAATAAATTAGAACTGGCTCCAACCTTCACTAACCCCCAGCTGTATCTAAGACACTTGGCTATGATGGTGACAGAACCACATAAAGTGCCTAGACAGATAGAAGAAACCTTGCCAAGGCCTTTTTCAAGGCACAGATTGGTTTGGTAAATCATTTCCCATAAGCAAGGACTCATCCAACTGGCTCCCACCCTCCCAAGCCTCATTATTTTTTTTCCTTGCCGGTTTAAACACAGGTCTAGGGGATCCCATCTGGGAGTTTGTCTGATAAGACAAACTAAACTGTAATAGCCTCAGGCCATTGGGTCACCATGGCACAATGCATCGCAATGAAGTTTTTGTGAAACATCAGCACAGCTTTATGCAGCTGAGAGGAAAATGGTTTTCCAGTCCTGCAAATATTTTAGAGATTTCAGAAATGTTTCCTGTTCTGCATCAGGATGAAAGAGAGACCTGTGAAAATAATAATAAAATAATAATAATAATTATTAATAATAAAAACAGTAGCCAATAGCCTAGTGGTTAGGGCACTCAGCTGTGATGTGAAGCCTCCACTCTGAATCAGGCAGAGCAGGAACTTCAACATAGATCTCCTACATCCCACAGAAGTGCCCTAACCATTAAACTGTGGGCTATTTTCAAGTTCTCTTCTCTCCCTCCCCTAAATTGTATCCTGGATCTGAGAAACCTTCATGACAAAAGTTTCACTGAAATGGGTACAGTTCCACAAAATGTTCAGTTCTGATGAAAACACGTTTAATCAAAAAATTCCCAACCAGCTCTAATCTTTATATAATACTGCAGTACTTCATGGGCCTCAGAAGTGATTTTGGGATGCATGAATATCCTAGAGTTAAATACTATTCAGCATGAGTAAAGGGTTGGAGAGCTAGCTGGGTCCCAAAAGAGCTCCCTCTCCAAAGGCCCAGCTGGAACTGTAGCCAGGATAGAAAAGAACCGAAATTAAAATGTAAGGTCATTTCTCAGAAGCTATTAATTGAAACTGCATTATTTTAAAAACCAAAACTAAAGTTATGAAATAAGAAAATAGAATCCTCCAAGCCAGTACAAATTGGTCTCCAACACAGAGCTTCAGGTTTGTTATCACACATTGCATGTCTCTGCATTTATCTTAATGTTGCTACTGGGAGCCCTTACATTTTACGGTTTCACGGCCATCAGATTTATTATATGCCATTTGTTTTAGGAAATTGATGCTATATACAGTAATATTCAAGATCATAAAAGCCCTTTTCTTGTTGGAAATTGTAGAAATTTTGCATTAACCTTGAAACACAGGAAATCGGTACCAATAATGAATAATTTTTTTAATTGCTGTATCTTCACAAATCTTTCCTAAAACAGCCCAGGCTTGTTAAAAGAACTGAACAATACACCCAAGTATCACTAAAAGATTTATCTAGCTTCATCAGGTGATAATTTACTCTGGGCCATAAAAACAGAAAGAATGAAGATTAAAACATTTGTCTATTGACATGTTGAAAAATATTACTCTTAATTTCAGGACTATATTAGCCATAATTTCATTCACTTTGTACCTTTTCCTATTTACAATGAAATAAGAAACCCAAATTTTATTCTCTATAAACTGGTTACACAAATGAAATGATGGGGGAATGATGGAAAAAGCAATGTTCATGTGTTACGAGCATAACTTGTTCCAGAATTGTCCATACACCATAATCACAGACAGTCTTTATTTAAAATGGCTCTAGCTTTACTATAGTCAAGCAAACTTAAATTTGTAGAAATTTTTAGATTTCAAGGTACACACAAGATCAGTCAAACTGTACTTTATCTATGTAACCACGTGATCCTATTTTCCTTCAGCCTCCCTCTCCCTTTTCCACATCCTTGTTTGCCATAATCACTTTATTGCATCTAATCTCTAATTAGACTGCAAGCATAACTGGGGCAGGGAATATCTAGTAAGTATTTAGACAGCACATAACATAGTTAAGGCACCAATCCTAATAAAGACCTCTAAATGCTGCCATAATACAAATAAATAATAAAATAATGATAATATCATCTCCCACTAGCCCCCAAATCACTAACAGAAAATCGTGGGCTGACATTTGAGAGTTCCCTCAGTGTCCTTTAATCTGCTTGCCATTCCAAACTGAGTCAGGTGATCTTGACCCTCTCATATCATGGAGGTATAGTGAGAAAAGGGCAATTCTAATCAAAAACATGATCCTCTACTTCATTTATATCAAAAAGAGACCCTGGCAATCCAGAAAGATGATGAAGAGGCTCAAGTTTATTGACTTCAGGAGTTCTCTCTCTGGAAATATGACCTTCCACAAGCATTTGCTTAGTAACATGATCCTTTCAGGACTTATGGTCTCAGCTGAAAATTCTGTACTCTTATGGGTCACTTTCCCATTTATGGGGAAGCAGAGCTGTAGAAGCAGCAACCCCATCATAAACACATCTTTCCCTTCCCTGGGCATATTTGTCAGTCCCAACAGTGCCTTCCCCTTGCATGTAGAGAAGAGTCTGGGAATGTGTGGTAGCAGATGAATAGCTCTCTTCAAACCCCACTTCAAAATTGGGAAAAGGGAGGAACCACAGAGAGCAAAAACCTCTTTCCATATTCAAAGCAAGATTTAACCTGCCCTCCCCAATCCCATGGTGCCTATGCCCCTTGAGTTTAGTTAACAAGACCAATGTATCAAGAGTGTTTTATGTCTTAACTGCAGTGGAGACTGAAAGAGTAAGGTTTCCCACAACACTGGATGTTCTCACCTGTGAGATACAAATCTTTTCATATTGAAAAACTGACACTTTAATTACAGCTTATTTTTGTAATTCCCTTTTTCTTGTTATTAATCTCTCTCCACTGCATACTGTCATGAATTGTATGAAACCAGTTGCTTTTCTTTTAACTATCTCCCCACAGTTTGCATTTCATATTCCATGCGTAGTACCCAAGACACTTCAATACTGTATTCATATTTAATAGATAAAAATTACACTCTGATTCACATGATTAACTTCCTATTTTACAATTGACCATTTTCTCATGCTTTATTATTTGTTCCAGGTTATATCAAATAGGAAGGTCTGTCTAATATTTCCTGTGGATATTATTGGATTCAATTAATTTCACTCCGATGATAGTAGTATTAGTAACAATAATTTAAAATAGGCTTACACAGAGTGGAACTTGGATTAAAGATGAATAGGACCCACATCCACCAAAATGCTGAGTCTCCTCAAATAGACTTCATCCCGGTTTAGCTCCAATTATGCCAGAAAGAGTCTTCCTCCCAGCTACTCTATGACTGTCTTGTCTTTCTTCCACTCTCGAATCCTTGATCTTCTTCCCAAGTGAAGCAGTTCAGATAATCCATCCCACCCTAACAAGATGCTAACTGGATTCAATCAGCAGTGAACTGTGCCACTTCCTGGAACTTTGCATATGGGATTCTTCTGACCATGCACCAAGATCCCAAAGATTAATCCACCCTCGAAAGAACAACTTTGTTTCCTAAGATATATGCATGATTTATGCTTGTAAATGAAAGGTTTGTCAAGTTAAATTAAACCTACTATTCTCCTTATCTCATTCATAAGGGCTGCACACATATTTCTCCATACACAGCTCTAGAATGGACACTCAAAGAATCCTCTTAAACTGAAATAGATTAAGCCATTTTTTGGAAAATAGATGGATATCCATGTAAAATGACTGAAGCAAAGAACACCATTTATTGTTCTCCCTTCATCTACTACAGCTCTACATCCCTGCCATTGATATCTTCATGGTGGATGAAGGTCTCTATCTGGTGCACAGGTAATCAATTAAATTATCTACCATACACTTAGGCTCCTAGACTTACACCCTCACTTCTCTTTATAGACAGGAGTAGTCCCACAGCTTTGAAAAAAAGTGTACTTTGTTAACTCTATTTAGAAATATGCCAGATACTACTCTATGAGCATAGAGCAAATCTCTCAAGTACTGCAAGATCCTGAATATTAGTTAGCGTCATTACCATTAAAAAGCCAATACTTTCCTGCAGGTACCCAAAAGCAGTTATCTGTGACACCATAGATTTTTGCTCTCCTCAGAAAATAATTTCAGCATATCAGATAATAATGGGTGGTAATTTAATAAATTTTTACTTTTTATTGGCAACCTGGATCACCTGGATCGATCGGTCTTCAGCTGTCGTTAAGACTGTGCCGATCACAACATGTCCACCATTCTTCTCGCATTCTTGCCTTTCTTCTCCACGTTCATCCGAAACGTTTTACAATGTCATCTTCCTATCTTCTTGGAGGCTGACCAGGTGGTCTTTTCTGTTCTCACGGGTACCACTCAGTAATGATTGCGGTCCACCAATTGTCCGTGAACCGTGCTATGTGGCCTGCCCATCGTATCTTACTATACCTTCTTTCCACAACAATATCTTTCACTGCGTTCTCTAATCATTTCATTTGGGATACAATCCAGAAGGGAAATTCCCAACATAGCTTGTTCCATTGCCCTTTCAGCTACCGACAGCCGCTGTTCTTCTCTCTTCGTCAGTGCCCACGTTTCACTGCCATACAGCATGGCTGGCAGCACTGTTAAATTGAAGATATTTGTATGTGTGGTCTTGTCAATTTTTCCTTTGAGGATGTCCTTGATGGAATTAAACGCAAACCATCCTGCCCGAATCCTTCGCGAGAGTTCTCCATTCATGTCTCGGTGCATATTAACTTCTTGGCCCAAATATATGTACTGTTGCACTTCTTCAATTTTTTCTCCTGTTACCGTTATTTGGGCTTTTTGTAAGATGTCTGATCGCATGTATTTCATTTTGCAACGGTTCATTTTCAGACCGACCTGACTGCTTTTCTTGTCGAGTCTTTGTAGCATGCTCTGCAGTTGGCTGGTGCTTTTGGCAATTAGTACGATGTCGTCTGCGAATCTGAGATGAGATATTCGTTCTCCATTTATATTAACACCACTCCTCCAATTGATCTTGTTCATAACCATTTCAAGGCAGGCGGTAAATAGTTTTGGTGAAATCGTATCTCCTTGCTTTACGCCTTTCTCGATTGGGATGCGGAGGGGAGTTTCGAGGAGAGTAATGTCTGTTGTACATCAAGTATTCACTTCCTTCAACAAACTGATGTACCTCTGCGAGTTAATGCCCTGCTCTGCGAGTGCCTTTAATATTGCGTTGAACTCGACGCTATCGAAGGCCTTTTCATAGTCAACGAAAGCAATGCACAGCGGGAGTTTGTATTCCCTCGCTCGTTCTAGGAGCTGGCTAAGGGTAAATATATGGTCGATTGTGCTGAAATTTCTTCGAAACCCTGCCTGCTCTCTCGGCTATTGTTCATCCAGACTCTGCGACAGTCGGTTCGTTATCACCTTTGTAAAGAGTTTATAGATATGAGAGAGCAGGCATATAGGGTGATAGTTCTTAAGATTTTCTCAATCCCCCTTCTTGTACAGCAAGATGGTATTTGACTCCTTCCAGCTTGATGGTATTTTTCCTTCTTCGAGATATCGACTGAATCTTAAAGCGAGGGCCTTCCAAAGTTTTTCACCTCCTGCGGAAATCATTTCTGACATTATTCCATCTTTGCCTGGAGCTTTTCCCTTCTTCATCTGGTGTAGTGCGCTTCGGACTTCGCTGACGATTATTGGGGGGACGCATTCTTCTGACTCTTGGAGCACTGGGAGAGGGACGTTGATTCTTGATTTGAACAGTTCTGTATAGAAGTACTTGCAGACCTCCTCCATCCCTGCTCTGTCAATTACTGTGTCTCCGTCCTTGTTCTTCAATGCTGTTATGCTCAATCTATACTGCGCCAATTCCTGCTTGCATGTCCTGATGCTCTTGCGTGATTCAGCTGTTTTAAGGAGCTTTTCTTTCCGGAAGTTCTCAAAGTCATCCTTCAGTTTTTGCCGTATAAGCTTGCACAGAATGGAGTACTCGATGTTGTTATCTGAGCTCCTTTTCATATTTCTCCGCTTCTCTAACAAGCTGGCAACCATTTTATTTTATTACTCCAATTGTGCTTCCAAAATATATGAGAAGTTAATAAATCATTATGTGGCTGTATAAACACTTCAGTCTTTAACAGTTAATTTGTATTCATTGGATGTTCAAAAGTCTACATGCACTAATACGTTATACATTAACATTATGGGAAGGAAAATGTTGTGTTATAATAACCAGGAGTGCCACATTTTTTAAATAAATAAAATACAAAAGCATGATCTGGGAGAAAATGATTTGTAAGCTAAATTATTAAAAGATGTTTCTCTCTTGATTTTAAGATCAGGTGTGCAATCCCTCTGTCACTGATAGACTAATAATAACTTCTCCTCTCTTTCTGACACATACACAGAGATCCTTTCTTCCTAAAAGATTTATTCTTTTAATATGAATATAGTTTAATTGGGGTGTCTATGAGGGGTAGATACATGGCTTGATTTCAGGTCTGGATTTGGATTTTTAGAACCCCAATGATTCAGTGTTCAGATATAGGGTTTTGGTTCCATGCTATCTGTAATTACAACTGCAGACATATTTCAATTCAGTAATGAAAATCAACCTGACCCTTGCAGGTGCTGTATGCATTATAGCCCTCACCCACTGAAATTCAGCATTCATTAGCTTTACTATAGTGGATTTGTCTTCCTGCACAGTAGTATTCATAGAATATCAGGGTTGGAAGGGACCTCAGGAGGTCATCTAGTCCAACCCGCTGCTCAAAGCAGGAAGCTATCCCCAGACAGATTTTTACCCCAGTTCCCTAAATGGCCCCCTCAAGGATTGAACTCACAACCCTTGGCTTAGCAGGCCAATGCTCAAACCACTGAGCTATCACTGCCCCCCAAATTTGAACCATTTTTAAAGAAGGTAGCTTTCTGCCCTTCTGTCATCTGTTCTTTCAGCAGCAGAATTGATGTCCATCAATTTCAGTCCTGGCTTATTTAGTCAGGTGTGACACTGAGCCAGAAAAAGTTAAGCAACTAGCAGGCTAAATGACCCAAATTCAACCTTTAAAAATGTATTAGAAAAGTATATAAATGGCAATTAGGGCCATTCCTTATAAATAGCTAACAAAGCCATGTTAGATAGACTAGAGCTGTGAAATGTAGATTTGTTTTGTTAGAGAATTAGACGAAGATACTGATTGTATTTATCTGTGTTTATCTATATCTTGTTAGAGGTTAACAATGTAACCAGACGTTTTCTGTCTGTTACTATATTCTATTGCTTCAGAGATCAAAAGGGAATATTAACATTTAGATGAAACATGTTGTGTAATAATATCATTGCCTGTATTTCTCTTTGAAATTGATAGTAAACCTATGAAATACTTAAATGGATAATTAACTTATGCTAATCAATGCAACTAATACCTGTGTATACATAGGAAATAGATTTCAGAGTAGCAGCCGTGTTAGTCTGTATCCACAAAAAGAACAGGAGTACTTGTGGCACCTTAGAGACTAACAAATTTATTTGAGCATAAGCTTTTGTGGGCTACAGCCCACTTCATCGGATGCCCACGAAAGCTTATGCTCAAATAAATTTGTTAGTCTGTAAGGTGGCAAATTACTCCTGTTCTTTTTATAGGAAACAGAATTGACTTCAAAGCCACAATGTATATTACCCATTCGTCAACCAATGAATGCCTGCTGTATTGACTACTGTGAAGAGGCTATCATAGCCTTCCAGAGATCTATAAAAGAACTCTAGGTCCCCAATCCTGCATCTCAGGTCTGCTTGAACCTTATCAGGGGAGGTTTTGAGTCTTGACTCCAGGGGAGGTTTTGAGGTCTCCAGCTCCAGTCTGGATTACCCTGATATTTGACATAACCTTTCTATTTGGACTATAACCTGATGAACTGATTCTGGAAAGAACTTTCTGCAGCTCAGCAGCTCACCATCTCTACTATGAAACTGACCTAAGAACTTTATTCATATCTGTATGTCTAATGATCTTTTAACCACGATACTCTTTTCTTTTAAAATAAATCCTAGTTTAGTTAATAAGAATGGACTGTAAGCGTGTATTTGGGTAAGATCTGAAATATTCACTGATCTGGTGGATAATGTGTCCAACCTCTTAGGATTGGTAGAACTTTATATATGGTGAACAAAATTTAAAATAATCCTTACCATATCTGACTTGGCTGTCTGGGTGGGAGCCCAAAGCTGGATTGCTTTAAGGGGTCTGTATTTTGGGCTTCTGGGTAACCAGTAAGGTATTGTGATAACTGTTTTGTTGCTGTCTTGGTGGATCTAATTATTAGAACCACCACCAGTTTTGGGGATCAGTTGCTCCAATCTTTGCAGTTTGCCATGATTGAGCGATCTCAGTGTGGCCCCTCTAGCAACCACAGTCACACCAGGCCTGGGCTTTTTTGGCCAGTTGTGAAGGAGGGAGTTCCATGCAGTGACCTGAAACACTATCATAGCGTGAACCTCGGGATGTTTTTGATTTATTTCTCTGGCTAGATTTCATGGAGTTGGAAAAACTTGCTTGATTCAGATATCCTGGAATTTCTTTATTGGCTAATCTGATTCTCAGGTTGGCTCAGTTTCTTCTGGGTTGATGCATATGGATATATATGTATATAAAAAGCAGCATTGGTATTCAGATACCACAATGATCGGTATGGTACTAAAACCTAGATTAGATTAAGTAGTAAAAATATACAGCATATGGATAGATGTTTATGGCATGTTACTGATATGAAGTAAGACATGGCCCTTACCTCAATTGCCCTTATTTCCACTTCCTGCTCTCCAGTAATGTCCCTCCTGTGGTCTTTGCTTGGTCCCATGGTCTTCTACCCCTATACACTATCCTGGTTAGACTATATTTGCTTCTTTGTGCATAATAAACATAATTTTCTTCAATTGTAGTATTCATTTTTCCATTTGCTTTGCTAACTTCATAGATAGACTTCAAATTCAGCTTCTATCTTTGTTCCTTCCTGGATGTCCCACTTCTTGAACTCTTCTACTTCTGATTATAAGTTAGCATACAGGATTCAACACCACAGACATAACATGGAAAGGCCATCACTCAGATTTTGGATTTTTTCTTACTCCTACTAAACTCTTGGGGAGTTTTGCCCATCAGCTTCAATAGGACCCTCAAAAATCAGAAATGCAAAAATCTCCAAGTACCTAATTTGCGTTTTCTATTTAAGTTATTAGAGAACAGTTTTTTGTTGTTGTTTTTTCAAAAATAAAGTGAGTAGAGTGTCTCCCAGACAGTAACAATATCCACTTAATTGTTTTCCCATGAAGACCCCTTTCTGATGTTTCTCCCTGCACGAACTCTCCCATTCCCTCATCTTCCTCTGTTATTTTCTTTTCCCCTTCTTATCCTCCCTCCTCTTTATTTCCATCACTGTCTTCTTCCTGCTTCCCCCACTTATGTTATCATTTTTACGTGTTTCCAAGCTCCCAACTTCTTCAATAAAGTCTCCCCAATTACCAATTCAGTGCTTAGAAGAACAAGCTTCTAAGCAAACAAAACAACAAAGCAAACTCAAATTCTAAACACAATGAAACCTAAGAAGTATATAGGCAGTCTCTTGTGTGTACTGAATCAGTGTTTCCCAAGTAGCAGCAACAGTTAAAGGGTATTTGGTTCCTTATATGGCTCCCTCTAGAGCAGTTTTCAGAAAGGTTATACAGGATATAAAGCACATGCTATAGCCAAATAATAATGCTATAATTAATTTACTAAATTATTCCAAATTGTGTAAAAAAAATATGTTCAGATATCAGATCTGGTTGGAAATGTTTCTCCAAAACAGCTTTCTATCAGAAAATGCTGTTTCAATTAAACCAACATTTTTGCACAACCATTTTGATCTTGAAAAATTTTGTTTAGGGGAGAAAAAATCAGAAAAAATATCCAAAAATATCAGAACATTCCATTTTGATATTTTTGGAAGGGAAATTTTTGATTTTTTATTTCAAAATGACTTTTTGTTTAGAAATTTACTTTATATAAGACTTTTTAAAAAAATTATAAAAATGGTCAAAATTGAAATAAAATGTTTTGATTGGCCTCAAATGACTTTGTTTCCCAGAATTGTATTCAATGAAAAAATTTAACTTCTTTTTAAGATGGACCAGATTCATAAGCTGGGTATGACCCCCTTGCGCCACTCAGTGGCACAAAGGAACCATGATTCAGCCACCAAAGCTCAGCAGGGAATCCCCTTGTCAGGGTTGAAATTTCTGATGGCACAGCTGAGTTTTGTGCCCCCATCACTCCAACCAATCCTGCATAAGGAGAATGCTGTGGGCAGGGAGAGAGCATGGTAGAGCAGAACTTTAGGACTCTGTGCCAGAGGTTGAACTTGGAATTGCTCAAGAGCAGCTCTGAGCATTATCAGGAGGGGCCTAACTCTGAAAAGCAGGGATCCAGTTCTGGCTCCTTGATGTCCAAGCTCTGTCACCGGAGAGAATCTCCCCTCTTAGACTTGTTCAAACTTCAAAAAAGGTTTTGTTTAATGTTGTGTTCAGTGAAACCATCACCCAATCTCTTGATCATCTCAGACTGGTTCCCTTCGGTCTCCATGCTTCTCTCCTCTCCCTTACAGTCTAACCAGATCATGTAAAAGTCATCTTCCTTTCCTGCCACTTTGACCATGTCAAACTGCCACTCTCCTCCTTGAATCTGGAGGCTTCTTATCTTGTATTTCTTTGGATTCAGGCTCCTTGTCTTCACCTTCAAGGCCGTAAGAACTATGTTCTTGCCTCTGCTTACATCTTTGTGCTTTTATGGTGCTATACAAATGCTTAAACAAATAATTATAATAATTAGAATAAGTAATTACATGTTTTGGTAAAAGGTTTAGCTGAACCAACACTGTACAGTGCTTAGTATACTGCTGATAAAAATCTGCCAAACAAATGTCATTGTTCATAAGAACTTGGCAAACCTTACTGAGATAATGAACACTAGCATTACAGCATTCTAAGCGCCTGCTTATCACTGCTCTCCAGTTAATAAGCACGTGTCCTGTGACTCACAAACCGATGTGGCCCCATGATGTTAATGGTCCAAATAAAGAAACTGGGGACCAGATCCAGCTCTTGTTAAAGTCAATAAAGAGTCACTCATGAATGACTTCAGTGGAAGTAGAATTGGACCCTTTGTTACATGAAATGTAGAAACAGATTCAGATTTTAAGATAAAAAAATGAAATGGCTTAAATTGCAGAAAGTGGAACTTCAGTATTGAGACTTGATAGATGTGGGTTTAAAATATTTTAAAATAAGCTTATTGACGCATGTTATATCAATATGGACTATTTAGCTTTAAAAGGCTTTGCAAAATTTAGGAGAATGTTGCAGCTTGTGTAATCACTGGACAAGTGACATGCCGTAAGCTTTAGACTCATTAAATACATTCTTCAAAAAAAGAGCATGTTTATTGTACTTGAGAAAATTAGATGGAATGGAACAAGATGAATACAAAAGTGCTTTGAAAATACAAAAAGGAGATGTAATTAATAAATAAGGAGAAGCAATTAAAAATAGTGACAGGATGGAGTTGGTGAGGTTCCTCAGGAAACACAACCATGTGTTTTGCCATTTATCTTCTCTACATAAATAATTTAGATAATAAGCAATAATAATCCTATAATAGGTTGTTCAAATTCAGTCATTAACTAGAAAGCAGGAAAAGGCTATGTTCTTCTGAAGTAAATGAGTAGATGACATTTGCAGATAAGTAAAATGTATGTACAACAGGCAAAATACCAAATGAAGCTTCAAAATGAAAATAAAAGCTGCAAAATGAAAATAATCAGGAAATTGGAAGTGAAGTGGCCCTGCTAGTCAAGTATAACTTCAGAGGCAAGAAAAGTCTATTGAAATATGCTTCAAAAATGCTTTGAATACATCCATCTACTCTGTGAAGGAAGAGTAATATTGGCTTTCTGCTATGGTTAGGACCCTAAACAGCTCACAGTTATGAGCAGAATTAACAGATATTTTCTGGCATGCCAGTTTGAAGGCTTAACTGGCCCAGTTCTGCTCTCATTTCAGTAAGAATCTGAAATAACTTTACTGAAGTCCATGGAGTTACAGCAGTGTAAAAGTGTGGAAGTGAGAGAAGAATGAGACCCATTGTCCTGGAAGAATTCACCATTGCCAACGTTGTGCACAACCTAGGCATCTTCTCAGACTCCTCTTTGATACTGGATATCTAAATAGCAATAGCAGCAAAACAAAAACCAAAAAGCACCACATACCTTTTCCTCTTCAATTGGATAGGAGACTATGCCCCATCTTGCCATATTTAGAGTTGGCCAGAGTGAACCATGCATGCTTAAAAGACGGGGCCTGTTTCTCCCTCCACACCAAAGACATACAGCTGTAGTCCTCAGGAACAATGAAACTTTCCACAATGGTCAGACAAGAAGATGAGAACTTTGGGAACAGGACATACAGCTTTCTTAGCAGCTGACCCATGACGTTTGAAATCTATTCCATAAGAGTTAAGATGATCGCATCTTACCAATATCAGGACAAAGTGCAAGAACCATCTCTTCTCCATTACCTATTGAATAAAAAATAAAGACAAAAGCCCTTTACCCAGAATTACCTTTTTTTAAAAGGAGCACAGAAGAAAAAATCTAGGTTTGTGTGAAGATCACCGATTGGCTGCATATACCTTCATAAAGTACCCAGCTGCTATCGAGATGAGCACAGGATAGACTGATTGGTATCTTCTGAAGGGCTAGGAATTTTTTCCTTGATTGTTTTGACTGAATCTAGTGTGGAGGAAGGCAAGCATTCTGAGCGGTAACAGAAAACGTTGATTGAGGGACCTGGACAGAGGGACATGCAGGGAGACAAGAGATGTTTTGGTTTGGATGGATAGGAAAAATAAACCAACAAATTAACAAGACACACACCTAAAACATCATTTGAACATTTTGCTTGCATGTTATTGGTCATCTGTTATTGACTGTCTTATCTATTTATAGATTTTACATGAAGCTCTTAACACAGAGTGCTACACAAGCAACCACTGGCAGTGCACAACTTCTACTGGTCCTAGAAAAATCCATGAACAATGCTGCACATTCCTGAGTGCCATCTGCAGGCACTTTATCTAATAACTAACTATACAAATATCTCTTTCATAGAGTGTTCTCTGAACAGCCTGCAAGCTCTTCAGAGCAGTGACCGTGCATTTGTATGTGTTTATACAGCATCTGACATCACAATGGTTCCCTGACCGTGACTGGAGACTTTGGGCACTAACACTACATAGATAATCACACACACAAAAAGAACATTATTAAGGTTGCAAAGTCAAGTACTTAAAAGTATGAAATGCCGGAATTAAGGTTCCCTGTACAGCCTTAATTTGCCTCCTTTATGTGTATGCATGATGATACATTCTTTAAATACATGATCACATGCTATTTTTTCCACAGGACCTCATCTCATTCAGTAAGCAGGATGGACCTGCTCTGGGAATTAATCAGGGTTTTGTAGTGAAGGAGACTTGTCTGTAGCACCACTGCCTCATTTGTTGTAGAAGGTGTGTAGTGAATGAGGCAGGGGACTGCAGAAAGAGAAAGGATGGTCTCATGGTTAACACAGTTCTTGAGCACTGAATTCTATCCTTGCCTCTGCCACAGAGTTCCTAAGTGGTGCTAGGCAAGTCACTTAAACCATACAGCTTCCTTTTCACAGGAGGTCACTAACTGTGTGTTTCTCATTTTCTGAGTGTGTGACTTGAGACCTTACGGTCTGATCTGCAGAAGGGTTGAGCACTCATCGCTGCAACTGAAGTCACTGGGAGCTGTGGTATAATGCTAAGTAATTTTGAATTTTTTCAACCAGTTTGAGAAATTAGTTTCACAACATCTCTTTAAAAAAAGTGGACACGTGATACAGTATCAAGAACATTAGCTAGGAAATGTGCTAAATAGATGGTATATGTTATGGGGGAGGTTAGACTGCATCATCATAATGGCCCCATTTGAGCTTAAAAGCTATGATCTATAACGTGTCTATATCTCCTTTCCCCAGCTCTAAAATGAAGCCTTTATATCAAGACTGGAAGTAGTTCTAACATATATGTTCTAGTTCAAACACAAGATATTGGGCTTGATGCACAAATGACTGGATGAAATTCAGATAAGATGATCACAGTAGCTCCTTCTATCTGTCTCCGGACTCAGAACCCCTACCTGCTTGACTCTAACCCTGCCCCCACTGGCTGCCTAGGCCTCATGCACACATTAGGCAGTCAGTGGCTACATATGAAAATGCTTCACTCACAGCTCCACTCAACATGTTTTTGCTTAGCTTAGAGTTCATAGCATCCAGCTCAGCAGATCACACACATCATTGCAACCACAAAATGAGAAGTTAATCTATCGCTGCATTTATATCCAACACATGTCTTGAACGGCTGTGGGATCTAATACATGGGTCAGGCAGTTCCAGCCCTGCAGAGATCAGTGCCCAGAGTGACAGAAATCCAATCCAGCACTGGCTAATGAGAGCCAGCCTAGACCGCCACAGGACTCAAGAAAGAGCTAGGAGAGGACCTTGCCCCACTCAGGAGTGAAGACCCAAGAAGGGGACCCTTTTTTGTTTAAGGCATAAACATCCAACTTTCACAATGCTGCAGCACTCATCTCCAGGCTCATCCTCAGTGTACCACCTGCTTGGAAAGGTGCCAGGGAGGGAGCTAGGGGTTGGGATAAACTGTGAATGTTGCGAGTTTGGAAATTTGTTGATATTTTAGTACTTATTAGCTAACCCTAACCCTTTCTTTCCCCAGATCCAATTTTCCTGCTCCCAATAAAGTCCCCCTTTGTTATATTGTTGTTAATTTTCCCAGGAGACAGCACCCCTTGTGCACAGTGAGGAGTCACCTTGGGTGGAGGCACCAGCCATCACAAAAAAGAACCCAAGGTCCAACCCATGCAAGGAGAGGGGAGAAGTCACTCCAAGTACAAGCACCAAGGAAGAGGCATGACCCACACCTTGGGGGGAGGGGGCTAAAAATAGCATGTTTCACTAAGGAGCAAATTTACCATAGAGTATTTTTTACATCAAAATGGAACCTTGGCATTTCACCAGTAATAAAAATTCAAATGTTATATTGTTGTAATGCTATTCAGGTTGCTACAGTGAAGGTTATGACAGCCATAATATTAAGTATACAACTGTTTTCAGTGATTTATAACCTAGTCATAAAACTTTGCTCTAATCTTAAAACTTATCCAAGATTTCAGCTGAGAGCAATATTTTTAAAAACACAGTTTGCTAATAATACCAAAAAAATAACCCATCAATAACAATTTTCTGGATCCCTGTTGCAAAATATATTGATCATTAGCTCCTAAGAGACGTTCACCTCTTGTTCATTAGTTCTAATCTGACCCAAATTAGTAGTGATCTAAATGTATCAACTTATAGCTGATTAGTCAAAGACTTGGGAATTTGATTTTAGTAGTATCTTTGCATCCAGTGGTCTAATAGTAGTTAATAAGAAAAAAAATTCAACAATAGTTCACATACTGACTTTGCACCTTATTCCCAACTCAGACATCTGTAGTGAGATTTTACAATCGATGTGAAGTTATTCAGGTCATTACCCTCTGACACAGTAAATCTGATACTTCAGGTTCAATTCTGATCTTTGCTCAAAAAACCACAAGCAAATTGAAAAGAGCATATGACAGCATGCTAGAAAGTCAACACAACTTACCCTTATATTCCTATATTTGTTTTGACAGAACGGCATACATAAGTTTAGTTAAAAGTTGCATGATTTCCATGTGTGTACTTTTTATGACCATGTATACATTTCTCAAACATTTGGGGCCAAATACATTGCAATGGATTTACATGAGCTATAATTCCATTATGGGCTCCCTAGTCCATAACCATTTTACTAGTTTTCCAAAAAGAGAGAGAGACCAGAATAGTAATCACGATGACCAGGGACGGGTGACGTTCAACTGTAGAGCTTAGAGACAGCCAAGCAGAACACAGAGTAGGTTAAACCCTCTAATAACTGAAATGGATCCACAATGCCAAGTACATCAGGTTCCATGATAAGAATGGGAAGTCCAATTCACGTACAGTAAGTTTTGCCCTTCTGCCCCATACTTCATCCCTTGAACTGAACCCAGACCAAAAGCTCTTGAAGGACTGAAAATATTCAGTAAAGTAAGATGGGAGGAGGTTACAATAGGTTCTCTATGTCTTTCCACAAGTCCTTCTCTCCTTATTTTTCCTATGGCGGGTCCTTAGTGAGGGGGAGTCTTGTCAGCAGCTTGCTATCCCCTTCCAAGATGGAGATCTTTGATACAACCCAAAACTCAGCAAAAACTTACCTGGTTTTAGGTTTCATTACAAACCTGATAAAAGATCCATGTTCATGCTTTTATCTAATGAACCTACACCAACCATCCTCGGATATCAGAGAATTTACTATCTGGGGTGGAGATTGTACAAAACAGAGTTGTTATTAATTTTTATGATCAAATGAATCTGAAACTCAGAATGAACTTCGGTGGGGGGTTAGAATTATGTGAGCCAAAAAAAAAGTTTTCCAGCCCCAAGAGAACTGAAAAGGCCAACTTTTACATAGCTCTAGCTTTTGCACACTGCGTTACAGAAATCATTATTCCCCTACTCCAGTGTAGGATTCCTGAATCTCATCCCCTCAAATTAAGTACCTGTCTTATTAAATTAGCAGATGCTATAGGAGAGAGGCAGGAGCCAAAAAAAGAAATTTTACAAGAATCAAGGTTTATAATCCTTTCATGCAACCTGCAAGCAAAAATACTCCTTGTTAATACAGAAGTGTTTGTAGCCTGATTTAGGGTGTACTGATAATATTAATTTGGATAATATGGGAATTTAATTTATTAATTTATTTGATCTTAATACTAATATTAATAATTATCATCAACATTAATTAGTATGGGTTTTAGGCTCGCCAATCTGTTTGATCAGAAGATAAAAGTTTGTGTCCTGAATCAGGCTCCACAGAATTTATAAAGGACCCTCGGGGGTATGACAGGAAGCTCACACTGAGACAGATATAGCCTTAAACACTTTTTATTAAAATTAATAATAGTAAGTAAATGGTAAAATACCCAGAGTTACAAAGTTACAATTGCATTACTGCTATTCAAAAGATACATATGATAATATAGTATTATATGCAACAAAGCTTTGGTTAACATACTCACACCCTTCCTTGATAACCTGGTGGTAAGAGACACAGGACCAGCCTTGCAGTTCAGGTTTCTCAATTCTTGAGTGAGGGATGCAGTGCTTAGAAAATGCTAAGCGCTATCAAAGCTGACTAGGGTTTACTTGAGTAACTTAAACTTAAATCAAAACCTAATAAACAAACTAAGAATAAAACTTAGGGAAACCAAGCTTAGCCTAGTTCCCTTGAAACTTAAAGTTTAAGAAGAACAAGTACAGCCTACAAATAGTAGCAGTCATCGTAGATAGACAGAGTGGAGGAAGTAAATGAGAATAGAGTAAAGTGAGAACGGAGATAGTGAGAAATGGAGAGATCCTCTATTGAGGTGGGTTACCTCTTTTATAGGGCAAATGCCAGAAATCCTTCCTCTTATGCCCAAATTTCATTCCTCACCCACAGAAATGTTAGGGTACACTTACCCCATAGGCTAATATGTATGTGCGTATTGATGACAGGTATGTACACACATCAGTCTCTTGTGGTGTACTTGTTAAGTCTGTGGGGAAAAACCCCTATGCCATTTTCCATTGTCTATTGGTCTAGATAAAAGGCCATAGACATAGGCGTGGGTACTCATCTATTTAGATAACAAGCTATAGGTCAACTTTGCTTTTTGAGTAAAAGGTCTTAATATAGATATGCTAACTTTGCTTTAGCTTAACATACAGGATATGGCCTGTAGGTCTCTTGCATTACAGCCAAACTTATTTTAATATAAATCTATAAACCTATTACAATACATCAAATACTTAAACTATAAGAAAAGATATATATATATATATACACACAAGCAAGCAGGTTAGTCCTATAGGCTACAGTGTTCATAAATTAAGTATACAACATTCCTTGAGCTATTGTTTTTGTTTTCAGGATTTCCAAATAATAAAATAGAAGGGATTTGAGTAACTGACATTCTTCGAGCTGTGTAGTCCATACACATATTCCACAGTTGATGAGTGTACATCCAATAAACGCACACCAGAGAATTTTCTACTCCGCAATATTCCTTGGAATGGTGTGTGCACCCTTCCTTTCCTTGTGCATTCCATGAGGGTGTAAAGAGTAGAACTGCCCCACACTCCTCAGTTACTTCACCACCGTGAAAGCCCATGATGTCAGGACTCTGATGTAGCAGGGATGGTGGGTGGTCATGGATTATGTTTACAGACTACATGTCTCAAAGAACATCAGTTAGTGTACAGGTAAATAATCTCTTTCTTCTTTGAGTGCTGGTCTGTATACATATTCCACAGTTGATGACTCACCAACAGTACTGGGTTTGAGGAGTCTCTGCAACACAGATCTTCCAAATCTTGCATAGTCTTTGGCCACTTGCACCATATACCTGTTCACGTTACACTACATGTTGGATATCCAAATCATGGCCTTGCAAATGTCCTAGATTGACAGGCTCACTGGGGACACCACTGAGTGGACTGTACCCTGGAGAAGAGAGCTTGTACTCTGCCAGATAGCTGCCTGCCTGCTAGCCGGTAACATTTCCTGATGCATTGGGCAATGCAGTTCAATAACCTCTGTATAATAACCCTCATTCTCACCACATAGACCAGAAACAGCTGGGAGACTTCCACAAGGATTTTGTACTGTCCAGGTGGAACAATATGGCTCTGTGCATGTCCAGCATGCACTGCCTCAGTTCTGTTGTCCCAGTGTAAGGCTTTGGAGAGAACATAGGTAAGTAAATGACCTTATTGATGTGGAACTCTGACACTACTTTAGGAAGAAATCTGGGATGAGGCCTCATGGAGACCCTGTTCTTGTACATGACTGTATCAGCTGGCTATGCCATTAAACCCTATGCATATGTCTGCACTGCAATGTAAACCCAGGCTCAGACACAGGCTTCAGCCCAAAACCCACTTCCATCTACACACAAATCTCTTAAACTCAGACTCGAATTAATCCAGAACCCAGGGTCCTCAGTCCCTGTGGGGGTGGAGGGTTCAAGCCAGGACCAAGCATTCAAGCCCTATTGCTTTGCAATGTAGACTTAACTTCTCCCCCCCACCACCCCAAAAAAAAACCTTAGGTCCTGGAAGTCTGCCAAAAGTATCCCACAATCCCATGGGCCAACTTCTTTTGTCCTCTCTTTCCCAAGAATTGCCAATCAAATCCAGGGAAATGGAAGCAACCCCTCTTATTGAGTGCAGCAGCTCAGCAAGTCAGCGTTTAACCATTCCATTGTTTTCTGACCACTGAACTGCAAACACACCTTCAGAGAACCTTCTGTGTTTGCAGTGGAGACTGACTAGAAGAAATCTTTTGTAAAGTGTGCTGTTTTGTGGTTGTGGGAGCAGACCAGAATTTGGTGACTCTCTGGTGGGAGGCCAGCAAAACAGTTTAATAGGAGTACCAGGAATGACCACGCATACCAGCAAGTAGCAAACAAGCTGGCAGCATTGAAATTTACCAGACCAGTGACCAATGCAGGGAGTGGATTAAACAGTTCAAGACTGAATACCAGAAAACGAGGGACCAGAATCACACCTTAGGCAACTCGTTGACACCATGACCATTTAATTAGGAGTTTAATTGGGTATTGTGTGAAGCATGGAGCCAGTGGTGGTGCATGATGACCTGGTCAGCTGGGATGGCTACCTACTGGTCCCAGAATCCAACATGGGTACCGACTGGAGCCAGCAGCAAACACTGAGTGAGGCCAGCAAAGTGAGTGTTGCTGAAACCAATCCCAAAGGAGGCTTTGACGCAGAAGCAGCAGTGGCACATCCTGGGTCCGAACACAGAGGAGCTTTTTGATGGCCCACTAGAGAAACTGCCTGCCACAGAACTGGCAGCAGACACAGAAGGGACAGAATCCATGCTAGAGCCTGGTAAGCTTCTGGCTCCATTTTAATGTTTATTAATACAGGAATGTGAGAGATTTCCATCCTATGAACCAATGCCAAAATTATTAGAAGCCCTGGCTAGAAGCATGTATCTGCTAATGGCAAATTGTATGCCAGCAGCTTGGCGTCCCCACTACCTCTCCCCAAATATGGCTGGGGTTTTGTCCAAAATACTGGAGTTTTGTCCAGAAATGTGCTGGGAGCGGGGAGAAGGGGAAGAAGAGGGGTAATGATGGCAGCTGTGGAGCTGTGTGTGTTTGCATGCTGTCATAACAAGCTAAGCCATGTAGAAGATAATGCAGCATCCTGTGGATTTCCCATGAATTCTGACCCAGTCCCGTATGTTGATAGCTGCAAACTTTTCCTGTAACAAGAACTCCAGATAGGTAATCACATGTTGGGGACAGGTGTATTTTTCAGAGTCACCGTGTGCTGTTCAATCACTATACATTTGAATACTTTCATTGCATACACTGCTGCTTTCCCACCAGCAGCTTGGAATAACATCCCCCTTTGCCAACAGGAAACCACAATAATTAGTATGTCCTCCAAAATGTGGAAGGCCTGAAATGATTTAAAAAAAAATCTTTTGTAGCACAGCCACCAACTCCCTGATTTTTTAAACTTATCATTGTCTTTGCACTTCTTTCGCTGCAATTAACCAGGCTGTGTCCAGGGAGTGTCTGTGGTCTGAAGCATCCATCTCACAATATATTGAAGTTCAGTTTGGAAAAGTAACATTTCATGTCCTTGAAATTCCACAAGGATTATTTCTGTCCTCCTGCACTGAGCAATTTGAGACAATCACCCTCTGTGTCTCGTCCTTTGCCAGGCTGCAGTACATCCTCTACAGGCTGCTGTACTTCCACAGCTTGACTCACTGCAGCAGAAGCCTAGGCCAATGTACCTTCACAGACCATTCCAATAGGAAATGTGTCTGTGATGAACTTATGGTTGAAGTTCTGGACGGGGCCAACAAGCAGTTCCAGTACCAAAAACAGAGGGACATACAGCTAGAGGAAAGGCATGGTAAGAGGCAAGCAGAAAGGCTCAGGCTGGCTGCAGAACTTGAGGACAGGGTTTCAGCATGGGAGCAGACACTTGCTTCACAGTTCCTGGGACAGGAATGGGGGCTAAGGAAGGAGGACAGAGCTCAGCTGTTTGAGTGGCTGCTGCTACTAAAGACCACAAGAGTACCTGCTCCTGCTTCACTCACACCATGGCCTGCATCCCCTCCATGGTACCATGTGATACAGTCCAGGAACAGCTTGGACAATTCAATGGATGGGAGGCTCATGCAATCAGGCCCTATGAGTGGCTGGGGTGGGCAACTTTGCCCCATGCAGTCCTTCATATTGACCTCTTCCTCTGTGGAGGCCTCTACCCCCCTCTCCCAGCACCAAGTGTGCGGCAAATGTGGATGGAAGGGAAAGGAGAACAGGGGGTCAGGGGACATGTAACAGGAGGTTCACGGTTTCATAAGCCAAGGCAAAATGGGGCACCCATAGTTCCCAGGAATAATGGTGAGGACAGTAACTCCATTTATGACAATGTCATTTGGTGGGAATAGTTTCCCAGCCCGTCCATGAATGTATACTCCCAATGGGCGAAAAACCCTGACATCGTGAACATCATGACAGGCCACATTGACGTTCATAAATTGACCTCTGTGATTCACAAGGGCCTGCATAACAATGGAGTAGTGTCCTTTGTGATTTATGTACTCATGTGCTCCTTCAGGAGGGCAACCTTTGGAAATCCCATTCTCTCAAAGCCAACAATTACCTCAGGAGTATCTTTTATGCCAGGCGCCTTGGGGTAAACCACACACCTGACTGCCTCAGAAACCTCCACCCACCACTTTTCCCACAGTCAACTTTCCAATATCAAACTAATTAGCAATGGCCCTGAAGCAGTTTGAGCCAGAGTCCAGATAGTTATAGCAGCCTGCTTCTGGACTGGCATAGCCTCATGCAGATGTCTTTACACTAGATAGTTGGGGCAAGCTTCTCACAAAGCTCCAGAAGTGTAGGTTTCTTCATGCAAAAGTTATGGACCCACTGCTGACAATCCCAGGTCTGCAAGATGATGTAGTCCCACCAGTCTGTGTTTGTAGCTCCAGAAGCGCTGGTTTACGTAGAAGGCATCAGAGGCTGTACAGAGTATCATGAGTCAGTTTGAGTTTGCTATGTCTGTGTCCTCCTCTTCCTGCTCCATTAGAAGTTCTGTCAAGAGCCCTCAGTGGAGGCAGCTCAGGTGCAAGGTTGCACCCCCATTATGGGCAAGGAGATCGGGAAACTGGGTGAGAGTGATAAGTGGAGCTATGGAGAGGTCATGGAGGTCCGTGAACCATGGAGGTCTCAGCCAGGCCAGTGCTATGAGGATTACCGTGGCCTTCTCCCACCTGACCTTCCGAAGAACGCTGGGGAGCAGGGGGACAGGAGGGAATGAATACAACAGCCCTTCTGTCCACAGGAAGAAAAGTGTGTCCAAAAGAGACAGTGCACCCCTCCCCCAAGCAGAAGTGGCAACACTTGTTCTCCATTGTAGTGAAAAGGTCCATGTACGGGACCCGCCATTGCTGGAAGATGTCCTAGAAGAACCTCTGGTGCATCAGCCTCTCATGATTGTTGGCCATCTGCCTTCAATGCTGTCCACCCCCAGAACATGCAACTTGAGACCATTACTCTTGTTTTATCATCTGGTACCACTGAGAACAGTCTAGATCCATCCTCTTTAGAACCCCCTTTCAGGTAGTTGAAAGCAGCTATCAAATCCCCCCTCATTCTTCTCTTTTGCAGACTAAATAATCCCAGTTCCCTCAGCCTCTCCTCATAAGTCATGTGCTCCAGCCCCCTAATCATTTTTGTTGCCCTCCGCTGGACTCTTTCCAATTTTTCCACATTATTCTTGTAGTGTGGGGCCCCAAACTGGATAACGTACTCCAGATGAGGCCTCACCAGTGCCGAATAGAGGGGAATGATCACATCCCTCGATCTGCTGGCAATGCTCCTACTTATACAGTCCAAAATGACATTAGCCTTCTTGGCAACAAGGGCACACTATTGACTCATATCCAGCTTCTTGTCCACCATAACCCCTAGATCCTTTTCTGCAGAACTGCTGCCTAGCCACTCGGTCCCTAATCTGTAGCAGTGCATGGGATTCTTCCTTCCTAAGTGCAAGACTCTGCACTTGTCCTTGTTGAACCTCATCAGATTTCTTTTGGCCCAATCCTCTAATTTGCCTAGGTCCCTCTGTATCTTATCCCTACCCTTCAGCGTATCTACCACTCCTCCCAGTTTAGTGTCATCTGCAAACTTTCTGATGGTGCAATCCACGCAATCCTCCAGATCATTAATAAAGATATTGAACAAAACTGGACCCAAGACCGACCCTTGGGGCACTCCGCTTGATACCGGCTGCCAACTAGACATGGAGCCATTGATCACTACCCATTGAGCCCGATGAGCTAACCAGCTTTCTATCCACCTTATAGTCCATTCATCCAGCCCATACTTCTTTAACTTGCTGGCAAGAATACTGTGGGAGACCATATCAAAAGCTTTGCTAAAGTTAAGGAATAACATGTCCACTGCTTTCCCCTCATCCACAGACCCAGTTATCTCATCATAGAAGGCAATTAGGTTAGTCAGGCATGACTTGCCCTTGGTGAATCCATGCTGACTGTTCCTGATCACTTTCTTCTCCTCCTCTAAGTGCTTCAAAATTGATTCCTTGAGGACCTGCTCTATGATCTTTCCAGGGACTGAGGTGAGGCTGACTAGCCTGTAGTTCCCCAGACCCTCCTTCTTCCCTTTTTTAAAGATGGACACTACATTAGCCTTTTTCCAGTCATCTGGGACCTTGCCCGATCGCCATGAGTTTTCAAAGATAATGGCCAATGGCTCTGCAATCACATCCGCCAACTCCTTTAGCACCCTCAGATTTAGTGCATCCGGCCCCATGGACTTGTGCTCATCCAGCTTTTCTAAATAGTCCTGAACCACTTCTTTCTCCACAGAGGGCTGGTCACCTCCTCTCCTAACTGTGCTGCCCATTGCAGTAGTCTGGGAGCTGACCTTGTTCATGAAGACAGAGGCGAAAAAAGCATTGAGTACATTAGCTTTTTCCACATCCTCTGTTACTAGGTTGCCTCACCCATTCAGTAAGGGGCCCACACTTTCCCTGACCTTCTTCTTGCTGCTAATATACCTGTAGAAACCCTTCTTGTTACTCTTAACATCCCTTGCTAGCTGCAACTCCAAGTGTGCAAAGGTAGATGACAAAGATGACAAAGGTACCAGCCCTTTGACTTTGGGGGATAGATCCTGACTCCTGGGTTCGGTCAGCCATCTTGATGGAAATGAGGTGAGGATTTTACCTTGCACCAATCTAGCTTGTTAAGGTTTAGTTACTAGAAAGCGTTTTATCTTTATCTTTATTTCTGTTGTCATGTGCACCAGACGTGGGTACACCAACTTGGGAATATACATACGGACTGTTGGGACGGTGCCAAATTATTATGAATTACTGTGATTGGTATGAATTAATGTGGTGAACATGAGTTTGGTATGGCTTGGGATGTCTGAATTTGCTAGAGGATTCTGGGAGCAGGATTCTCTTAGCATTAGATAGAAGGTGTGAAAATATACCGGAAGTGCTGAAATTGCACTTGAATGGTTAATAATGGCTTGATTTGCATGTATGTTTCAACATCGAACTTTGGAATATATCAGCCAGGAGACCAGCTCACCAAAGTAAAGATGACGTCAAATCATGCGATCGGTGGGCTTGGCACAGGCTGACCCGGGTTAAAATGACCCCTCTGGATGGCATCACGCTAAGAGCTTAAGTGAATGATTGATGAGAGGGTAAACATTGATTGAGCTTTGGTCTGTGCTTTGCAGCCCCCTTCCAAAATATTAATTAGAGAAAACCAGTAATGAACGCCCACAGGGCATATTTCTGGGACATGTGACTCCTTTGAGAACAAAAGGTGTAAATGCTAAGCAAAGTAAATTAGTTAGTTAGTTCCCCAATTAATATCTGAAGCGGTCTGTGACGCTGTAAGAAGGCCTCGGGGTAACCAAGACCCTGCTTCGGGGGACATTTGACAGACCAAGTACCTGAGATGGTAGAAGAAGAGAAGAAAATAAGTCTCCATCTAGTACCAGTAGGTATACCTGCTTTGTTTACCAGTCACGATACTGTGTAAGGCCAACATAGTTACTGAGGGTTTATGCTTGGGGAATTGAGGCTTATTAGGGAGATGTGTATTATGTAACCTTTACTGTTTGTGTGATTCTTTCTCAAATAAATTACTATGCATTAAGCATATTGTTTTCCGAATTTTCACTGGTACCAGTAACAATCCACCCAGCTGTGGGCTATTAAAGATCCGTTTCAACACGGACTAGCATTTGAAGAACTAACCACTTTTGAGGGGGGAATGTGAGCCTCTGGTTAAATTGGGTCATCAATTTTCCAACACAGCAGAGTTTTCATGGAAAATACTGATTTGTCAAACCTGAAATGTTGCATAGAAACTTCTCAGGTTCAAGAAGAATTCATCAAGTTGCAGGCAGGTTTTTGACAGATATCTGTCTGGTTTCCTGGAGGGTAGCTGGGGAGCCCAGCTTCCAGTTCTGCGACTTTGGGGAAGCCCTGCTATATGGACTGCTCTGAGCCAGGAATCCCATGGCTTCCATACTCCTGAGATAGCTGGCTCCCTTGGCTGCCCAATTCACACAGCCTAAGGTATCCGCTGCTCTGAGTGTCAGGCATCCTAGGCAGGCAGCTGATCCAGGAGTCAGGAAGTCATGGGGTCCCTGGCTTGGGGCAGTCTGCATAGCAGGGCTGCCTCAGAGCCACAGACCCTGGAAGCCTCTACACATCTTCAGCAAAACTAACATAATTCTTGACCAAGTTCATGGCTGCCCACAACTGAATAGTAGTAGTGAAACTGTCATGTCAATTTCACTCAGCAGTGGCCTGGGAAACATTTTTTGTTGGTTTGTTTGTTTTTATTTTGGAACCACCATGTGTCAGTCTTTCTAAAAGAACAATTTTTTAGAATTTCAAGTTCATAGGAAATTTTGAAAAAAAAGTTGTGTTTATTCTGAATTGGAATGAAACCTAATTCGAAATATCAAAGTTTCCCACAAACCTAAAATTCTAAGTTTCAGCAAGCTCTACTGCTGGTACATATGTGAAAGTGTCTATCGATGAAACTAAAAATGAATCAAAGCTCCTCCGAACCACATGCACTTGTAATAAATCAAAATTGAACAATGAATTGCCTGTCAGCATTTTAAGCCTCTGCTTCCAAAAAAATAGCAATAATAAATATTTTTGTAGTAATGCTATTCAAGCAGTAAACTAAAGTAACTGCTTATACCTTCAGCTAGATTTATTATTCACTCTGACATTGTCACAAAATATAGGCACAGAACACCGCTAGGAGTGTTCTCATAATCAGAGAGATAAAGGCAATGCCATCAATCATGTTTCCTTTTTCCAGTCTCTCCTTTTATTACCTCTCTCTCTCTCTCATGTTTTTTTGTGTTGCTTCTTCCTTATCTGGCTTTTCCTTTTTTATTACAGTGGGTGCTGAATGCTGATGAATCAATCACTTGTCAGTTATTTTCAGGGCAAACATTTTACTTGTTCAAATGGTTCTTTGCTAACAGTTTTGTCCTTACGACAAAGCATGTGGTATTATTACTATATGGTGTATCCACATTTATACCCATAATAATTACTCTGTCTTTGCACAATAATTCTACCTTGAAATATGCTAGTCAATCTAGAATCACGTCTTGTTTTGCTTGACTGCTTTTTCCAAGATCATGCAGTTGGTAGAGCAAAAGGCAGGTCAGACATAGCAATAAATGTTTGATACAGATTGCCATGTACAACCTTAACTGGTTAATGGATTTTGTACATTTGATTTTCTCCAGGGACAGCTCAGTTTTGAATGTTATTAACTACCTGAGTGGTTCGTTTCAGGCCTTCAGCACTATTTTCATCCAGACTAAACCTATGCCACTTTCAGAAAGAATTCCTAGAATGTGTTATTAAAGTGACTTTACTCCAACCCTCTAGCCTGTGTAATTAATTCATATCACTAGACTAAAATTTTGAAACTGGTAGGATAGAGCTTGCCAAGGCTCCAGTCCTGCAAACATGCACATAACTACTTAAATCACTATGGTTACACGTGCGTAAATGTTTGCAGGATCAAGGCCTAAAGTTACTTTTCACAATAACTTTTTAAATAAAAGTTTGCATACGGGGAGAAACCATATCAAATAAAAGAGTAAAATGTATACTTTCATAAAGAAAACAAGTTCCAGATTTATCTAAAAGTTGTTCACTGCAGGTTTCAAAAGCATCCTCCTTTACAATAGCAGTGCAAATTAATTATGCAGGGCCAGACTGCGATCTACTTTACATATCCACCCAAGAAAGTAAAGGGGTGCAAGATGCCTCTGCCTGAGCTACCTGAATTACAACTCACAGCACAAAGGAACACAGGGTTGCCAACCCTCCTGGATTGGCCAGGAGTCTACCAGAATCGGCCTCAAACTCAATCTCAATCTGACCATTAAAAGCAATCTGGGAGATTTAATAGGCCAAAAGTCCGGTTGGCAGCACAGCGGAGCTGAGACAGGCTCCCTATCTGCCCTGGTTCCGCGCGGCTCCCGGAGGGGGCCAGCATGTCCGGCTCCTAGGCACAGGGCAGCCAAGGGGTCTCCACATGCTGCCCCCGCACTGACTCCACAGCATCCATTGGGAGTTGCGGGGGCAGTGCCTGCAGGCAGGGGCAGCACGCAGAGTCACCTGGCCACCCCTGAGCCTAGGAGCCGGACATACCGGCCCACTTCCGGGAGGTGCGTGAGGTAAGCGCCGCCCAGCCGGAGACTGCCCTCCTCATGCCTTCCCACCGCACACCCTGCTGCCCCAGCACTGATCCCCCTCTCACACCCAAACTCTCTCCCAGAGCCCGTACCCCAGCCCCCTCCCACACCTCAACCCCCTGCCCCACCACTGAGCCCCCTCCTGCACTCTGTACCCCTCGGCCCCAGCCCGGAGGCCCCTCCTGCACCCCAAGCCCCTCATCCCTGGCCCCAGCCCAGAGCCTGCACCCCCAACCAGAGTCCTCACCCTCTCCCCCACCCCCTGCCCGAGCCCAGAGCCCCTTCCCACACCCTGAATCCCTCATATCTGTCCCCACCCCGGAGCTCACATCCCCAGCCATAGTCCTCACCCCCTCCTGCACCCCAACCCCCTTCTCCAGCCCGATGAAAGTGAATGAGGGTGGGGGAGAGCGAGCAACAGAGGGTGGGGGGATGGAGTGAGTGCGGGGGGCCTCGGAGAAGGGGTGGGGCAGGGCTTTAGGGAAGGGGCATCCTTACATATGACTGTTTTATTAATTTTAATAATCTAATGGGTAAACAGTGAGGTGGCAAAGTTTGCAGATGATACTAAACTACTCAAGATAGTTAAGACCAAAGCAGATTGTGAAGAACTTCAAAAAGATCTCACAAAACTAAGTGATTGGGCAACAAAATGGCAAATGAAATTTAATGTGGATAAATGTAAAGTAATGCACATTGGAAAAAATAACCCCAACTATACATACAACATGATGGGGGCTAATTTAGCTACAACGAGTCAGGAAAAAGATCTTGGCGTCATCGTGGATAGTTCTCTAAAGATGTCCACGCAGTGTGCAGAGGCGGTCAAAAAAGCAAACAGGATGTTAGGAATCATTAAAAAGGGGATAGAGAATAAGACTGAGAATATATTATTGCCCTTATATAAATCCATGGTTCGCCCACATCTCGAATACTGTGTACAGATGTGGTCTCCTCACCTCAAAAAAGATATTCTAGCACTAGAAAAGGTTCAGAAAAGAGCAACTAAAATGATTAAGGGTTTAGAGAGGGTCCCATATGAGGAAAGATTAAAGAGGCTAGGACTCTTCAGTTTGGAAAAGAGAAGACTAAGGGGGGACATGATAGAGGTATATAAAATCATGAGTGATGTTGAGAAAGTGGATAAGGAAAAGTTATTTACTTATTCCCATAATACAAGAACTAGGGGTCACCAAAAGAAATTAATAGGCAGCAGGTTTAAAACAAATAAAAGGAAGTTCTTCTTCACGCAGCGCACAGTCAACTTGTGGAACTCCTTACCTGAGGAGGTTGTGAAGGCTAGGACTATAACAATGTTTAAAAGGGGACTGGATAAATTCATGGTAGCTAAGTCCATAAATGGCTATTAGCCAGGATGGGTAAGAATGGTGTCCCTAGCCTCTGTTCGTCAGAGGATGGAGATGGATGGCAGGAGAGAGATCACTTGATCATTGCCTGTTAGGTTCACTCCCTCTGGGGCACCTGGCATTGGCCACTGTCGGTAGACAGATACTGGGCTAGATGGACCTTTGGTCTGACCCAGTACGGCCTTTCTTATGTTCTTATGTTCTAATTTAGCATCTATTTTTAAGTCAACACTGAAAAATCATGAGAAATCCTAGTCACAGCAGACTAAAAAAAAAAGGATAAATCCAGGAAATGTTAAATGTATACTCTCTGTCTCTCTCTCTCACACAGCTACCATGCATTGCCTGGATCATCCACTGCCACAGAAAAGTCTGTGGGAGGAAATGTCAGAGTTCCCCCCCGCTACTGTGTTCTGTCAGAGGGTGGGGTTTATTCCTCCACAAAAGAGGCTATGTGGCCCATCACCAAACTCTGAGGATCCGCAGAAATTTTAACTTTTTCCTTGCTGTCCTTGCCTCCCCCTTTAGTCCTTGGTAGCCACTTATGCCGAACTATCATAGAATCATAGAATCATAGAATATCAGGGTTGGAAGGGACCTCAGGAGGTCATCTAGTCCAACCCCCTGCTCAAAGCAGGACCAATCCCCAATCATCTCAACCTTAGATGTGGTCCATGCAAACATGGGTGAAGCACATTGGCAGGGTATCTTGCATTGCTTGCTGTTGCCATGCTTTAATTGTTCTGTGAATAAACGCAGGGCCTCTGTGTAGCGAGGTGGTGGGATACCCCACAGCCCCGCTGAGAGCCGAACCTCCCCTAATACCAACGTGGGCGGAGCCACCGGGTCCGGCGCCCGCCCCTCAGAGGTCACGGCGCCGACCCGGAAGTATAAAAGCCCGCCTGCCAAGCTCAGTGGAGAATAAGCCGGCAGAGAGAGCAGACATCTGTGGCCGGGCTCCCACTTGGGAGACAGCAGCAGGCCACGACTGGCCTGCTGACTCACCAGGCCAGCCAAGCCTACCCCTCGCCCATTACCCTGAGGACGACTGGCCAAGCCTGCCCCTTTCCAGCTATCCCGAGGAGGGGCTGAGCCTGCCCCTTTCCTGCTATCCCGAGGAGGAGCCGAACCTGCCCCTTTCCAGCTACCCCGAGGAGGAGCCGAACCTACCCTTCGCTACCTACCCGGAGGAACCGATGCTGGTGGAGAGCACCGAGGACACTAGTACAGCCCAGGTACCATACGAGGGGGATTGTGGAAGTAGCCCAGGGGCAGCCGACCCCAGTCTGGCTGCAGCACTGCCAGAGCCTATGTCAGTGTGTTGCGGCCAGGATCCCCACTGACAGCAGCGAGTTTCCGCCGCTGCTAGGGCCCCGGGCTGGGACGCAGTGGAGTGGGAGGGCCTGCGTCCCCCCTGCCACCCACTCCTTGGGTGGCAGACTCCCCCCTTTTCCCTGGCCTAGAGAGGCTGGGTTCCTGATTGCCTATTTGATTGCTGCCCCGCCCTGACCTAGGGCCTGGGCTGCTACAAACATTGACTCAGCTCCTGCTTAAGGGCCTGGGTACCTGATTGCCTATTTGATTGCTGCCCCGCCCTGACCTAGGGCCTGGGCTGCTACAACCCACTGACTCAGCCCCTGCTTAAGGGCCTGGGTTCCCGAACTATTGGCTTAGCCCCTGCTTGAGGGTCTGAGCTCCAGATTGCGTGGCTGCTGCCCCGCCCTGATTGAGGGCCCGGGGCTTTTTCTAACCTATTGGCTCAGCCCCTGCTTAAGGGCCTGAGCCTCTAACCGTGTGTTTGCTGTCCCACACTACCGCTGGACCAGGACTGACAGCGGACCAGAGCGAGGCGGTGGGATACCCCACAGCCCCGCTGAGGGCCGAACCTCGGCCGAGACTACTACACATGGTACCAGAAGTGGGGACATCTTGCCCAGGATGTGGTCACGAGCCCTTGACCCCTGTGAGTAAGGGTCTGGGGGGGAGCGGTCCCCCACAAGAGACATGGATTTGACCAAGGTCTTCACGCTCCTGACGGAGAGCCAGGAGCGACAGCAGGCGGCCCAGCTTCAGCAGCAACAGCAGCAGCAGGCCGCCGAGGTCCAACAGCACCAGCAGCTCGGAGCCCAGGAGCAGCAGCTGATACAGGACCTGACTGCAAAACCAGGAGTTCCAGCAACAATGCTTACAGCAGCTGGCAACTGCCCTGCCCCGGCCCACGGGGCCCCAGCCGGGAGACCCGGACAGGGCTCCCCGATTCACCCCGCCTATAAGACTGACCAAGATGGGACCACAGGATGACCCCGAAGCCTTTCTGGTGACCTTCGAAACAGTCGCGCACGTTGCCGGGTGGGCGCCAGACCAGTGGGCCACCCTCCTGGCATCATACCTGACGGGGACGGCGCAAACGGTCTACAGGGGGTTATCCACGGAGGATGCAAGAGACTATACCCAGGTAAAGGCGGCGATTTTAGATGCCTTAGACATCAGCCCGGAAACCTTCCGGCAGCGGTTCCGGGCTCTGTCCTACACCCCGGGCGCCCGACCCCGGTTGGTGGCCCAGTAGCTGAGAGACCTGTGTTGGCGATGGCTATAACCCGACAGGCGGAACCCTGAGGAGCTCACTGAGCAAATCCTATTGGAACAGTTCATCCACATCCTCCCATCATGGGGGAGGGCTTGGGTCCTCCGCCACCAGCCTCCAACGGTAGCGGCTGCCGTCGCCCTCATGGAGGACTTCCTGGCGGTGGAAGCCCCGGTCGGGCCGGTTATGCGGGGCCACCCTCCAGGGCTCGATCGCCCCAACCCCGAGAGATGGACGAGCACCCGAGTCGAACCATGGAATCCCCCGCGGAGTCAGGAGCCCCGGTATAGACGTCCCGAGGGTCCCCCTCGGCCTGCCCCCACGGGGCCCGAGACCGGGACTGGCCGCGGCCCGCGGAGTCCCCCTAGGAACCAGGGGGGAGGCTCAGCCCGACCCGGGCGACCCGAAATCGGGCCCTGTTTCTCCTGTGGGAAGCGTGGGCATCTCCAACGGGATTGCACTGAGATGGACTGCAGCTTTGGGCACGTTTGCACCAGAGAGAACCGTGCCCGACCGCCGCAGGCTGCAAAGGTCACTGTGCCCGTAGTTGTTGGAGACTGCCAGACGCGGGCCCTGGTTGACTCTGGCTGTGGACAGACCCTAGTCCGCCAAAGCCTGGGCTTCCCTGAAGACCCCCAGCTGGGGAACATTCTATTGCAGTGCATCCATGGTGACGTTCAACCTTACGCCAGTGCCCGAGTCCCACTGACCGTCGACGGAGTCACACGGACCATGGTGGTTGGTCTGGCCCCGCGACTCGCCTACCCTGTGATCTTGGGGCGGGACTGGCCAGAGTTCCCATGCGTCCTGGGTTCCCATGCGCAGGAGAGCCCCGATATCACCCCAGGCTTGGAGGGGGACTGCCGCAAGGACCCCGCAGAGGAGGCTGAAGAAGCGGGACATCGGAGCCAGGAAGGCGTACCTAAAGACCTCCCACTAACATCGGCGGATGACCCTCAGATCGGCACGGACTTCTGCCGAGACCAGAGGGAGGATCCCACCCTGAGTCGGGCGTATGAACAGCTGGTGGCAGTAGACAACGCTCTCAATGATCCCACCCGGGCCAAGGTATGGCCCCGTTTCGAGCTACGACGCGACCGCCTCTATCGGGTGGAACGAGATTCCCGCACCGGGGAGGTCCAGAGACAACTGATGGTGCCTCGGTGCCACCGACGAGCGGTGATGAAGCTCGCCCACGACGTCCCCGCGGCCGGACACCTGGGTCAGGAAAAGACCCTCGCCCAGATTCTGTCCCAGTTTTTCTGGCCTGGGGTGCACCAGGAGGTGCGAAATTATTGTAGCTCCTGTCCGGAGTGCCAGCTCGCCACTCCCCCACGGACGGCCCCGGCCCCACTAATCCCCATGCCCATTATGGAGACCCCATTCGAGCGGGTGGCCATGGATTTGGTGGGACCCCTCCCGAGGAGCCGGGCCAGGTTTCTATACATCCTGGTCATCGTGGACTACGCTACCCGCTTCCCTGAAGCCGTCCCGCTCCGGAGCATCACCGCCAGGAACATTGCCGACAAACTCGTCAAGGTCTTTGCCCACGTGGGCTTGCCCCAGGAGATCCTCACCGACCAGGGTACCAACTTTACCTCCCGGTTGCTGCGGCAGGTCTGCAGACTCCTTGGGATTAAGCAGCTACGCACCTCTGTGTACCACCCGCAAACCGACGGCCTGGTCAAGCGGTTCAACCGCACCCTGAAAGACATGCTGCGCAAGTTCTCCCCCGAGGACCTGCGCCGATGGGACCAGTTGATACCACCATTGCTCCTGGCTGTCCATGAAGTACCCCAGGCCTCCATAAAATTCTCTCCCTTCGAGCTGTTGTATGGACGTCGTCCGAGGGGACTGCTGGATCTCATGAGAGAGACCTGAGAGCAAACACCGTCACCCACTCAGGGCCTTCTCCAGTATGTCCTCCAGCTTCAGGGACGTCTAGCACAAGCCGGAACTCTAGCTCGAGAAAATTTGAAGGCCGCACAGGAAGCTCAGGGCCAAACATATAACCGAGAGGCCCGAGTCCGCGAGTTCCAACCCGGCAACCGGGTTCTACTTCTCTTACCCTCCAGTGAGTCAAAACTACTGGCCCGGTGGCAGGGGCCATATGAGGTGATCCGGAAGATCGGGCCGGTCACCTATGAGATTAACCAGCCAGACCGCCGGAGAAAAGTCCAGCGGTACCACATCAACCTCCTGAAACCCTGGCGGGAACGGGAAAGCCTCTTAATTAATCCCTGTCCACCAGAGCCCGAGTTAGGGCCCCGGGTTACGCCGACCGAGGACGTCACAACACCTCAGCTCGGCGAGTCCTTAACTGTAGAACAATGAAAACAGACCGGGTGCCTCCTGCAGGCGTTCCATGGGACGTTCACTGCCCAGCCGGGCTACATGACCCTCGTGTACCATACCATTCAGACAGAGCCGGGGGTGGTGATCCGAGAGTCAACTAGACCCCTACCCTATCGTATGCAGCAGGTCGTTGAGGAGGAAGTCCGAGCGATGCTAGAGCTGGGCGTCATTGAACCATCACAAAGCGAGTGGCGCAGCCCAGTAGTCCTGGTTCCCAAACCGGACGGCACAAAGCGCTTTTGCATCGATTTCCACTGTGTTAATTCTATCTCGAAGTTCGACGCCTACCCAATGCCTCAAGTACATGAGCTGCTGGACCGTTTAGGCAAGGCCCGCTTCCTCACGACCTTTGACCTAAGCAAAGGGTACTGGCAGATTCCCCTCAATCCCACGTCACAGGAAAAAACTGCTTTCGCCACCGCCACGGGCCTCTACCAATTCACCCGGATGCCCTTCGGTCTCCATGGTGCCCCCGCGACGTACCAGCGGCTCATGGACCGCCTCCTTCTTCCTCATCGAGAGTACGCGGCCGCGTACCTGGACGATGTTGTCATTTATAGCAACCGGTGGGAGAACCACCTGGAGCTGGTAGCGGCTGTCCTGAGGTCCTTACGAGCCGCAGCGTTAACCGCAAACCCAAAGAAATGCCGTATCGGGTGGCAGGAGACCACCTACCTGGGCTACACGATTGGAGGGGGACAAGTGAAACCGCTTGTGGGAAAGGTTCAAGCCCTAGCGGCATGCCCACCACCCTCTACAAAGCGCCACGTACGCCAATTTCTCGGACTTGCGGGCTATTACCGGAGGTTCATTCCCGATTTTGCCTCCATCGCAGCCCCTTTATGGAGCTCCTCACCAAAACCCGTCCCAGACAGGTGGAATGGACTCTGGAGTGTGACAGCGCCTTCCGGGCCCTCAAAGACTGTCTCTGCCGCGAACCCGTCCTGTACAGCCCCGACATTAACCGAGGGTTCGTCCTCCAGACCGACTCCTCGGAGGTAGGACTAGGGGCAGTCCTGTCTCAGGAGGTGGATGGGGGGGGAGCACCCAGTTATATATCTCGGCCGTAAATTATTCCCACGAGAAAGGCACTACGCCGTAATAGAGAAGGAGACCCTGGCAGTAAAATGGGCCTGTGACGCCCTGCGTTATTACATCCTAGGGGCCCCCTTCATACTGGTCACTGACCACGCCGCGCTTCGGTGGTTGGCCTGAATGAAGAACTATAATATGAGGCTAACGCGGTGGTACCTGGCACTATAGCCCTATGCTTATACCGTCCGCCATAAGGGACCGATAAGGGCCAATAAGGACCACGCGAACGCGGACTTCTTGTCCTGCCTGGGAGAGTTGGACGGGTCTGGCCCCGAGGGACGGGAGCCAGCCTTGAGGGGGGGTGTGTGTAGCGAGGCGGTGGGATACCCCACAGCCCCGCTGAGGGCCGAACCTCCCCTAATACCAACGTGGGCGGAGCCACCGGGTCCGGCGCCCACCCCTCAGAGGTCACGGCGCCGACCCAGAAGTATAAAAGCCCGCCTGCCGAGCTCAGTGGAGAATAAGCCGGCGGAGAGAGCAGACGTCTGTGGCCGGGATCCCACTTGGGAGACAGCAGCAGGCTGCGACCGGCCTCCTGACTCACCAGGCCAGCCAAGCCTACCCCTCGCCCGTTACCCTGAGGAGGACTGGCCAAGCCTGCCCCTTTCCAGCTATCCCGAGGAGGGGCCGAGCCTGCCCCTTTCCTGCTATCCCGAGGAGGAGCCGAACCTGCTCCTTTCCAGCTACCCCGAGGAGGAGCCGAGCCTGCCCCTTTCCTGCTATCCGGAGGAGGAGCCGAACCTACCCTTCGCTACCTACCCGGAGGAACCGATGCTGGTGGAGAGCACCGAGGACACTAGTACGGCCCAGGTACCATACGAGGCGGAGTGTGGAAGTAGCCCGGGGGCAGCCGACCCCAGTCTGGCTGCAGCACTGCCAGAGCCTATGTCAGTGTGTTGCGGCCAGGATCCCCACTGACAGCAGCGAGTTTCCGCCGCTGCTAGGGCCCCGGGCTGGGACGCAGTGGAGTGGGAGGGCCTGCGTCCCCCCTGCCACCCACTCCTTGGGTGGCAGACTCCCCCTTTTCCCTGGCCTAGAGAGGCTGGGTTCCTGATTGCCTATTTGATTGCTGCCCCGCCCTGACCTAGAGCCTGGGCTGCTACAAACATTGACTCAGCTCCTGCTTAAGGGCCTGGGTACCTGATTGCCTATTTGATTGCTGCCCCGCCCTGACCTAGGGCCTGGGCTGCTACAACCCACTGACTCAGCCCCTGCTTAAGGGCCTGGGTTCCCGAACTATTGGCTCAGCCCCTGCTTGAGGGTCTGAGCTCCAGATTGCGTGGCTGCTGCCCCGCCCTGATTGAGGTCCCGGGGCTTTTTCTAACCTATTGGCTCAGCCCCTGCTTAAGGGCCTGAGCCTCTAACCGTGTGTTTGCTGTCCCACACTACCGCTGGACCACGACTGACGGCGGATCAGAGCAAGGCGGTGGGATACTCCACAGCCCCGCTGAGGGCCGAACCTCGGCAGAGACTACTACACTCTGTCACAATAGCTGTCAAAACTTTCAAAGCACTAAGTTTAATTTCTTTCTCTGTTGAAAGTGATCTAGAAGAATGGGTGCACTAGACTATGACAAATATGCATTAGAGACACAGAAAGCCAAAAAGAGTACAAAATATGATTTTTTCCCCCTCATGCAATGTTGCTAAGGCCTTGTCTACACCAGTGGCTCTCAAAGCCACTTGCCACTTGTTCAGGGAAAGCCCCTGGCGGGCCGAGCCGGTTTGTTTACCTGCCGCATCCGCAGGTTCGGCTGATCGTAGCTCCCACTGGCCGCGGTTCGTCGCTCCAGGCCAATGGGGGCTGCGGGAAGTGCGGCCAGCACATCCCTCGATCCACGCCACTTCCTGCAGCCCCCATTGGCCTGGAGCGGCGAACCGCGGCCAGTGGGACCCACGATCGTCCGAACCTGCGGACGCGGCAGGTAAACAAGCCGGCCTGGGCCGCCAGGGGCTTTCCCTGACCAAGCGGCAGACCAACTTTGAGAACCACTGGTCTATACTACACAGTTTTGTCAACAAAAGTCAGCTTTCATTGACAAAAGAGTGGAGGTGTACACACTGAAATGCTCCTCCTGTCAATGTAACTCCCCTGCTACACCAACATAATAGCTTGCCGAGAGGCACAGGGCTTTTTGCGACATAGTTAGAGCGAGCCAGCATCAGTGTAGACGCTGCGCTTGCTTATGTTGCCCTAATTGGCCTCCAGGAGATGTCCCACAATGCCCATCATGGTTGCAACTGATCATCAGTTTGAACTCCGGTGCTCTGAAGGTACACAGGTATGCACCCCTCCCCCTTTTAAAGGCCCAGGAAGTTTTGAAATTCCTCTTCCTGTTTGCTCCGCATGGACAGTTCACACAGCATCCTCCAGCTGACAATGTCGGCTTCCTGCAACAGACCTGCTCCTAAATGGAGTACACTGGAGCTGTTGGATCTGCTGGATCTGTGGGGGGAGGAGGCTGTGCAGTCGCAGCTTCGCTTCAGCCATAGGAACGTTGATACCTATGATCTGATTGCTAGTGGCATGCAGGTGAAGGGGCACAAAGGGGACACACAGCAGTGCCATGCTAAGATCAAGGAGCTGAGGCAGCCGTACCAGAAGGCAAAGGAGGCCAACTGTCACTCTGGTGTGTCATCAAAGTTATGCCACTTCTACAAGGAGCTGCACTCCATTCTCAGCAGTGACCCCACCTCCACCGCAAGGAGCCCCATGGATACTTTGAGGAGACTGGAGGCAACAGTCAGCAGAGTGAACCCAGAGGATAAAGTGGTAGACAAGGAAGTAGAGTTGGAGGAGGATGTGGGACACACAACAGGGCTGTCCAGTGGCACAGCGAGTCAGGACCTCTTTTTGACTCTGGAGGGGTCTAGTCAGTCCCAGCACTCTGGCTCCAGCATGCATGAAGCAGGGGACATGAGCGCAGGTAAGCATGCATTTTGATTTGATACTTCATTGTGAGAGGAGATTGAACTCTCATGTACTTTGTTATATGGAGGGATAAGGGACAGAAATTAACAGCAGAGCCTATGCAGCTACGCAGCGAGGGCCCAGCGAAAAAGTTTGTTAATGTACACTGGGATGTCCCGGGAATCCTCCATAGAGATCTCCAGGAAAAACTTTCCTGTAGGTATTCTGCAATCCTCTGCTGAAGGTTTCTTGGCAGAACTGCCTTGTTTCTTCTCACACTGTAGGAAACTTTGCCACACCAACCAGCAATTATTCCTGCAGGGACCAGAGCGGCACATAGACAAGCAGCATACGGAGCCAGCCTGAAGCCATACGCATGCAAGAGATGCACCCTTTCATCCTGGGTTACCCTCAGGAGTGAGATATCAGATTCAATTGCCCCTGCCTGTGGTAAAGGGTACCAATATTCAGAATATTCAGGTGCTTGTAGGAACCCCCTTTGCAGACCACCCAGGCCCTTTGTATCTTCTTGCCCATTCCCCCTCCAACCCTCCAAACTCACCATATTTGGGACTCATGCCAAGCTGTGTGTTAGCCAAGGGACAGTGAGAAAGAGGTGTGTGTAACTTTTGTGATTCACGGCTCTGAGCGCACTCATTGTTTCTTTGGCTTATGCAGATGTGCCCTTGAGGACCTACTCCTCCACACAGGCAGAGCACCTCCATCAGATAAGGCAGTGAACCAGGAGAAGTAAGGAGGATATGTTTCGCGAAGTGCTGCAGTCTACAGATACAACAGATAGCAAAACAAGAGCGTGGAAGAAGACAATTAATGAAAAACTCAGGCTGGATAGCCTGGAAAGGAGAGAGGGGCAGGAACAGATGATAAAGCTGCTGGAGGACCAGATAGAGATGTTCAAGTCCCTCATTATGCTGCAGTCAGAGCACAACTGTGCACAAGTGCCCCTACAGCCAATACAGAACTCCATTCCACACCGTCCACAAACTCCCCCACCACATTCCACATAAGTTCCCGGTCCCTCACAGTACCACTTGCACTCCACCCCTAGGGACTGGTTTCACAGTGCAAGCTGGAGTTACACTCAGCTGTGAAAGCTGCAACTGAGAGACTGTTCCTTATTTCCATGTCCCCATTTGACAAAAAAAAAATCATGTTTTGTTCTGTTATTAAACTTTATCCTTTGATACGAATTGACTCTTTATTTGTGTCATACACACGTTAATTGGTGCTAACGTTCAAACACAGTGGTTGCTGGCAGGAATATTTTCTCAGTACAATTAATGCTCGGGAAGCAAGCACAACAGGGCTCATTCATGGTGGCAAGTAAACATTGCCTGGCCAAATGCCTCACATAAAGACACATTCCTAGGAATCATTGTCAAAATGCTCCTTCAAAGCCTCCCTGATTCAAATAGCACCCCGCTGTGCCCCTCTAATTGCCCTAGTATCTGGCTGCTCAAAATCAGCAGTCAGCCGATCAATCTCAGCGCTCCACCCCGGGGAAACTTTTCCTTCTTCACTTCACAAATATTCAGAGTACAGCAGGCTTCAATGACCATGGGAATATTTTTCTCATTGTGGTCTAACCTGCCAAAAAGGCAGCACCAGCAACCTTTTAATCTGCCAAAGGCACATTCAATGGTCGTTTGGCACCTGCTGAGCTTGTTGTGGAAGCACTCTTTGCTGCTGTCTAGGTTCCCAGTGTAAGGCTTCATGAGCCACAGGAGCAAGGGGTCTCCCAGGATCACTATGGGCATTTCCACATCCCCCATTGGAATCTTCTGGTCTGGAAAGAAAGTCCCAGTGTGCAGCTTTCTATGCAGTCCAGTGTTCCAAAAGATGTGTGTATCATGCACGTTCCCTGACGACCCCACATTGATGTCAGTGAAACGTCTCCTATGATCCATCAGTGCCTGCAAGACCATGGAGAAGTAGCCCTTTCAGTTGATGTACTCTGTCACAAGATGGTCTGGGGCCAAACTTGGGATATACATTCCATCTCTCGCCCCACCGCAGTTAGAGAATCCCATTGCCTTCAAGCCATCAAGAATTTCCTGCACATTACTGAGTGTCACAGTCCTTCATAGCAGGAAGCGATTACTGGCCCAGCACAGTTACATCACCGCAATCCCCCCAGTGGATTTTCCAACTCCAAACTGATTCGCCACTGACTGGTAGTAGTCTGGAGTTGTCAGCTTCCACACAGCAATCACCACTCTGTTTACCACAGCGAGGGCAGCTCTCATTCTGGTGTCCTTGCACCACAGTGCTGAGGCGAGCTCCACACACTGTTCCAGGAAGGTGGATTTGCACATCCAAAAGTTCTCCAGACACTGCTTATCATCCAATACATGCATCACAATGCGATCCCACAACTCAGTGCTCGTTTCCCTAGCCCAGTACTGATGGTCCACCTGTGCAGATGCTCCGTGAATGCCAGCAGCAATCTTGAATTATTTATTTCCATGGAACACCGCAGAGCAGGCACCACTGATTCACTTTCTGTTATGCAGCTCATGAAATACTGCAGGACGAGCGCATTTTGTTCATAACGCTCATCACCAGACTGGTCCTAACACAGTAGTCCCACACAGGAAGTAAGCCAAAATTACCTTCTGCTGAAGTTATTTTTACTATGAACTTACACAATCAAACATACATCTCAGCATAAAGCTTTCTCCTGAGCTTGGTTGTTCTTCGATATTCAGACCATTTTATATTTCTTGATGTTGCCAGTAGAACCCACCTGGTCTGCATGCCAGGGTGAATTAGCAGAATAGCTCTGCTTCTCTGGGTCCTTTCACCAGCTACCTGACCATAGACATTGTTGTACTCCATAATTAGTTGCCAAACTGTTGTAGCATTTCTAATAACTATTTTAATTTTAGTCTTCGGATATATAGGACTCTAAAGCATTGTAGTATGAAAATATTTGAGAAAAAGTGCAGCAATTGAGGGCTAAGGAATTATTTCTTTCCTGTGGCAATAATAAACAGGACACAGAAATACTCCTGTACTTATATAATACATGATATTTAACTTGTACTTTTTGCTATTTTGTATAAGGAAGCTTCACTTGAGCCTTGAATGGTTATTGATGTGCTGTACCTAAAGTACAGCAAACAGAACAGGATTTTACTCAAGAGAAATGCATTGTACAAATAAAGTCTTTACTAGTCAGAACTTGTGTTTCCATATGATGTGTAAATCAAAGAAAAATCCAAATGTCATTGTTGTCCCAGAGCAAGATCAGATGAGATGATAGTACTGGTATACCATTAGTATGGGCCACTTTCCACATATACCATTCAAAATCCCCAACCATCCAATAAACATTATAAAAAAGATGCATCAGAATTGCCTGGTAAAGTAGCATATGGGGGTCTAAATATGGGCACAATGTTGAGGTTAATAGAAATTCTTAGAATATCTGGGAAACTAGGAAATGTTACCCAATGTATTAGATAATGAACAAAATAAAAAAAAAATCTCAAGGAATTTAAGAGGAATCAACCCATATTCACTAACCTTTACTTAACCTAAGCAGAAGCACAAATTTCCAATTTCCTAACTATATTTCAATAATCATTTTCATTTTGTAAAATTTTATATTAATGAGAATACTTTCTTCCTCTGTGATGGAACATTCATTACCAAGTAGTATTCAAGTGCTGTTTTTTGTTTGTTTGTTTGTTTGTTTACTGTACCAATTTGTATTACCAACAATATCCTTGGAGAATTCCCCTTTGAAAAGCCCCAGCAGATGAATACATTGAAAAACCACACCTGATTTCAGGGTTGTATTACATTTCCTCCACGAGCACCAATCTTGAACAGTGCAGCTAATCATGTTTTCTATTAGAAACATGTAAAAAAAATATAGCACGACTTACATCTGCCAGGGCAATAGGACATTTTATTAAATCTTATATGGGGTTAATCAAAGCGGAACATTTGGTCACCTTGATGCAAGAAAAAGAAAAGGAAAAGATTGCCAAAGCCAAATCAACCTTGGGAAGTTATGGAGTGGTCTTCCATTATTAAAAAACAATGAGTTAATCAGAATTAGAACAGAACAAAATTGCAAAATACTTTCCACAAACATATGTCTCCGTTTTTAAATTAATTCAGTTTGATTGTGTTTGCTTCTCTGTTCTAGTCCAAGATTTCTGTCAAAAAGGTTCAGGGAAAGATTGAATTTTAAGCCAATATAAGAGACTATCCACCAAAAGCAAACTTTGAAGTGTTATGCTTACACAGTGTGACTCCATCACCTTCTAATGGCTGGTCCATGTAGAATACATCTACACAGCCCATGGCAGCAAGTCTCAGAGCCCAGGTCAACAAGCTCAGGCTACTGCACTAAAAGTAGCCATGTAGGTGTTTGGCTCAGGCTGGAGCCTAAGCTCTGAAGTGCACCCCCATCCCTAGGCTTCAGAGCCTGAGCTCCTGCCTGAGCCACAATGACTCCCTGGCTATTTTTAGTGCAGTAGCCTGAGCCCTGCGAGCCTGAGCCTGTTGACCCCGGCTCTGAGACTCACTGCTGCTTGCTGTGTAGACATACGCAGGCAGGTTTATGAGGGCACAGCTACCCTAGAGAGTTTACTGCGGCGCAGCTTCTGTAAGTTCTCTAATGTAGCTGCTCTAAGCCGATGGAAGAGAAGTCTCCCATCGGCTTAACTACTCCAGCCCTAGCAAGCAGCAGAAGCTATGTTGGCTGGAGAAGCTGTCCACACAGGCGCTTATGTCAGTGTAATTTATGTCGCTCGGGGGGTGATTTATTCACCCCCCAAGTGACATAAATTATGCTAACATAAGCTGTAGCGTAGACATAGCTCAAGTCTACTACAGCCTTTGAACTAAGAGAGCAGAGCCTTTTAGTTCAGGCAGTAAAGGTTCACGGGTTTAGATCCAGAGGTCCTGGGTTCAAACCAACCTGCCAATGACTCTCCCATGAGAGTCGCATTAAATAAAGTTTACACTCATCCTGCCCAGAGAACAAACACATACAAGGGTGAAAGTCTGGCTACACAAAAGTCAATAGCAAAACTCTCATTGATTTGAATAGGGCCAGGATTTCACCGCTAGTGTCCTTGAAGATTTTTTTTTTTAAATTGAACTGTCTATATAAAATATATAGACTAGAAATGACTCCCTGAAACTATTTAGTCTCCCAAAATGTCAAAAATAAATACATAAGTAAAAATTGTAAGCTACTAACAGACCCATGAAGAGAAAAAGAGGCAAAATGTGCCAAATAAATTATTCATTCTGAACTATTCATTCAACTCTAATCAGAATGAAAAGGTCTCATTTTTTATCCTTTTTAAACATCACATTGAAAGATCTAATGCTTCATTTTGACAGGCTGTTAACACACAATTCCCAGTGCGTCACCAGAATCCTAACAGAAAGCCAACAGCTGTGTTTACATTTTTAAATTAAGGGATGTGATCTTACTTGCACAACCTCAAAATGGGGGGCTTGACCTTGCTTGCCTTTGCCATCAATAGCAGTTTGGTCACTGACAGTAACAAGAGTGGAATTTGGCCCTAGAACTGCAGTGCTTCAGAAAGAACATTGCTTCTGAAATATAACCGAATTACATCAGCCAATGAAATAAGTGTAATCCTAACTTGAAACATTTAAATAATGTCAAGGCATTTGGAAAAGACATAATGGAATACCTGTATCACAAACTTGAGTTGCATATTTTATGTTTTAGTTAATTTCTTAGATCTTATAAAACATGCTCTTAAAAAACTTGTCTGCTGCAATTATTCATAGATTTGAGCACTGTTTCTAGAGAAAAGGGAATCACTTCAAATTTTCTCTTTATAAAGTGCTGTGTCTGCCAATAATAATACTTTACAGAGCTCATTAAAACTTCAAGGCCCTTCACAAACGTTGACTGATCTTCATAACAGCCTGTGAAGTAGGTATTATTCCCCCTATTTTAGTATTAAGAAGGCAAACAGGTTGAGGGCTTGATCCTGCAAGGTGCGGAGAGCCCTCAGTTGTCAGGACTTCACTTAGAATTGATGGCACCCAACTCCATCCAGGCAGTGTTCCCCATGTTGCAATATCAGTTCCTAAGCAATGTGTCCAAGATCACAAACGGGGTGTTTCCCAGGGCAGACCCGCCTGGGACACCTTTCTGAACCAGGCCATGGCATGACAGGCACACCTAACTCAATTTCCCCTTGGTCCATCCATAAAAAGAATATAGTTTCTCTCAGTAGCCATTCAGAACCCACCTTTGGGCATAGTTTATTCAGGTACACATCAGGGCCGGCTCCAGGTTTTCTGCTGCCCCAAGCGGTGAAAAGAAAAAAAAAGGCCGATTGGCGGCACTTCGGCGGCAGCTCAATTGCGCCGCTCCATTCTTCGGCGGCAGTTCGGCGGTGGGTCCTTCGCTCCCTCTCTTCCTCTTCGGCGGCAGCTCAAAGAGGAAGAGAGGGACTGAGGGACCCGCCGCCGAATTCCCGCCGAAGACCCAGATGGGCCGCCCCAATAGCAGCTTCCTTAGCTGGTGCCTGGAGCCAGCCCTGGTACACATACAATAATCCACAGCAAACACCATTCTCCCAATTCCCAGTGTGAAACACAAAAATGTACAGCCATTTATCAAGCTCCTCACCTGTCAGTCCACCAGCACTCACCTCCTAATTCCTTTCTTCTGCTCAAATGCAGTCAAGTTCAGCCCCTTTCAGCCTCCTGGCACTGGCTCTTCAGCTCAGTAAGGTCAACAAATTAGCCCCTCCACTGGCTCCTAGCCAATTCCTCCCTCTTCCTAGGGTGGCTCTGAAAAGCTTTCTACTCTCTGCATACTCTGTCAGTCCAGGCAGCTCTTACCTGCCTCTTTCCTTGCACCTCCTGTCTGTGCTCCCTGACTCACCAGGTCTACCCTCTCCCTGGGTCTCTCCCTGATCCTTAATAGCCAATGGTACTACCCCACTTTCTTAATTGGCCAGACTGGACTAACTTCATTTACAGGGGCCAGCCACCCCGGGACAGGGTCCATGTCAGAACCAGGATTAGGACTAAGGAGCAGAGCTGGTCAGGAAATTTTTGATGAACAATTTTTTTTCAAAGCATAAAATGCTGATTCATCAAAACCAAAACCTTTCATGGACATGTACTGGTTTCAACAAAACTTTTTGTCAGGAATCTCTTTTATGTCCAGGTTGAAATTTTTGGTCAAAATATGAGTGAGATCCACCCCAGAATAGCCAGTAACTTGGTGGTTAGGGCACTCACCGGAGATATTACAGAACCAGGTTCAAGGTCTTACTCTGAATTAGGGATGGCACCAGCTATCGAGTTAGGCCTGGTCTACACTAGAAAATTAAGTCAGCTTAACTACATCGCTCGGGGTGTGATCAGACAAAATTTACGTAACCAAAGGTAATCTACAAAACTGAAGCCAATGGAGAGAACATTTGGAGATCAGTGTATATCAGTGGTGGAAGGCCATCCCCACAATCCCACGCAAAACAGTCAAGGCTGGGAATGCACCCAGGGGGAAGGGAGCAGTTAGGCGGGAAGGGGTAGGTCCGTACATCATCTGCTAAACAGAATCCTCGGGCTTTAATCAGCCTGTCTGAGGGTAGACCATCAAAATAAGCCTAATTATTAATAAGACAATATACCGTTTTAACTTTACAAACCCATCAATATTGTATTGCACAATATGAAATGAAGAGTCATGTCACTGTGCCTGGTCACCTGTGTCTTTTGAAATAACAACATGGTAAACCTAGGAAACAAGACAAAAATTAGGGTTTAAAACAAAAAGCACAGAATTGCCTACCTAAGGCTGCTGCCTATATATCATTGAAAGTAATATTGTTGAGACTGAAACCATGGACCATCCCATTGCATGGCTGTGAGAGGACAGGAGACAGACCCTTCTCCACTGAAGGCCCACAATATTGATATTCTGACTCCCTGGAAAGGTGCAGCATAATTCAGATCAAAGTTCAAATTGTGTTTCCTTTCTAAGGAGCCATTCCCACATATGAGTTCAAGGGATCCACTCAAAACAGCCCAGGCTAGGACTGCAGCAAGAGGCAGGGAACAGTTAGGGGAAGGGCTAGTTCCATGCATCATCTGCATTTCCTTGACCCTGCAGAAGCCTTTCCAAAGGTACACTACGAATTTCAGGCTTCATGGGTCAGGAAGGAGCGTCAACCCCTCCTCTACCTTGTGGAGATTCTCCATGCAAAACGACACTGACAGTATCAGCATTTTGTTATATAGTGACCCACTCTGCAATCTGAAACTGCTCCAAAGGCTATGCTGCATATTCCTCACACCCATCATGAATCCACTCCCTATGGTTGGGGCTCCCTGAGCTTTGACTAGAAGGAACATGTTGTATGAAGGAGGATGAGGTAAAGGAACTAGGGAACAAACTATTACCTGACTCCCTAGACCCTGCAGATTTATTGACAGTGCCTTACTACTCTTCCAAGCCCCTTCTGGGTTAAGCTGGGAAAAATAGAGCCAGCAGAGTAGTCAACAGCACCATGGGGCTTGAGTGAGCCCTGCAGTGAAGGAAGAGGGAATCCTAGTGAGCAGCATAGAAGAGCTAGCACATTGTTCAGATGCCCTGTAACCAATAAGGGTGGAGTCAACATTCTCTGAGGTAAAGACGCCAGAGCCTCTCACTTCTCCATAACAGGAGTACTTGTGGCACCTTAGAGACTAACAAATTTATTAGAGCATAAGCTTTCATTATGCATATGCATATGCATCCGAAGAAGTGGGTTGTAGCCCACGAAAGCTTATGCTCTAATAAATTTGTTAGTCTCTAAGGTGCCACAAGTACTCCTGTTATTTTTGCGGATACAGACTAACACGGCTGCTACTCTGAAACCTGTCACTTCTCCATAGTCCAGCTAATCCCTCCCACTGGTGGAGAAATGCCACAAGTAAAAGCTCATGAAGTTTTCCATGGAAGGGAGTATTTGGATCAGTGTCTTATTAAGAAGATTTTGTACTCTGAGTATTTAATATCTTTCTTTTTGTCATAAAGCTTATTTATAATAAAGGCATCATTTTAAAAAGGTAAGAGAACCTGTTTCTTAATTAGTGCTGATCAATACTGGAGTTCCAAGGCTGTTTCGAGGCTTTCATTTTTAATATATTCATGTCAGATTATTTTTTCCCCCGTACATTGTTATATTTTCCTAGTGGCATCAAGCAATTACTGGTAGATGAACCCAAAAGGTTTGGAAGTTCAATTTGGATGCTCATCTGCACCTCTTTGGTCTGGAAGCCAGTCAGAAAATCTCAGAAGGACAAGTTCTGATGTACCAAATGTCCAATATTTTCTGCTTTCCATTGAGACTATCGCTAGCACAGTCTTTCCTAGAGGATATCAGTTACTGCATTGTCTGTTTGAAAGCATCACAGGAAAGTGCAAAGCATCCAAAAACCTCTGTGGAAAGGTAAACTAAAGCTTTTACAGACATCAGGATTAGTTTGGATTTTGTTCAGTCTGTGTTTTGTTGGTTCTTTAATCACTAAGGAAATGATGTTTATATTTTAAGTTAACACTACTGCTGGTCTCCCAGTCCTCCCACTATAATAAGACAATCTCTGCTCCAATGAGTGTTAAATCTTGTATAGCACCAAGTACATTGTCAGCCTGTAAATAAATAACTGCCGAAGATTCTTGACTTATTATTTCTACAACACACAATATGACCTTTCAAAGGGCCATCCTCCAGGCTTGTACTGGAACCAGTGCAGCAGTTCTGCTGAGCCAGAATACCTACAGCTCAACAGGGTTCCATCCGCAGCTGGAAAGGAGACAGGCCAGTGGAGGAGCAGCGATTGAGTAGGTGGATCAGCAAATTGACAGACGTTTTTCCTGTGATGCGTCATTGTTTAGTGCAAACAGGATCACATTTCTATGCCAGTAAGCAATCCCCAATTCCAATAATGGAGCAAGGGTGGTTTAGGCACTGTGCTAGGACTCAGGACATCTGGGTTCAGTTCCCAGCTCCACCACAGACTTCCAGTATGACCTTGGGCAAGTCACTTAGGCTCTGATCTCGCAAAAAGTTACATCTGTGCTTAACTTTTACACACAGGAGTAGTCCCATTGACTTCAATGGGACATTTCATGTATCTAAACATAAGTATGTACAAAAGTGCAGTGTTGGGGCCTTAACTGTCTACTCCACAGTCACCCATCTGTAAAGTGGGGATGATACTTCCACCTGTCACAGGTTTTGTGAGGATGAATTTAGTAACATTTGTGAAGTACTTAGGTACCTCAATGATGGGGGCCATAGACAGTATGACCCAATTTTGCCAGAAGAGTTACAGCCTTTCCTCTGATGACCTGGTGTCCCAAGAACTTTTTGGGAAACCTGAATGTCCCATTTAATCAATAAAATCTTATTTTTTCTTTCTCCCTCCCTCACTATTTCTTCCTTTTTTTAAATAGCCACAAAATATTTGTTCAGGACGTACTGCCATACCATGTAGAATTTGTTCTGTGTTTACACACACAGCTCACTGGCATGAATGTTCAGCATGATGCGCAATGTTTGAAGTGAAGAGAAAAGCTGAAGCCGCATAAACTCTGTAAGAGCTGTTCTTTTGTTCAAAGTGAATGTTAGTGAAACTTCTTTAGTGTTCCATGATAAACTCTCTAAGTTGCTGAGTAAAAATAAAAATTATCCATTCCCAGAAACAAGCATTTGTCATTGTTGGGTCAGAAGCTGGCAGTGGAGACACCAGCACACTTTAAAAATAAATGTCTTTTGGAGTGAATATTTCACCTACAAATGTGTCCCAGTTTTTTACTTTGACAATATGGTCATCTTAGCAAAGTACCTAGATAAATAGAATACAGCCCAAGCACCTGGACAAACAATGACGGCTAATCTCAGCAATTGCACCTACTCTAATCAGGAAAAATGTCCTGCTGCTAGTATATGTGCTTGTCCCATTATTTCTGCAGCAGGTATCTCAGGGTATGTCTGCACAGTGAAAGCTGTGCGTGGGCTAGCCTAACCAAGCTATCTTGAATCCTGCTAGCATGAATAACAAGAGGAGTGAAGTAAGTGCAGGCTTCAGAGTGGACTAGCAAGTAAAGAACATACTCAAGGTCCATGCCAGGTTTGTATTATTTAGCTGAATTCAAGCTCTCTCAGGTAGGCTACCGCAGGCACAGCTTTGTAGACAAATCCTTAGTCTTACTAACCTTTGGTGGGAGAGGTGGGGAGGAAAAATTAAAAATAATCTCCAATGCATTGACAAATCCTCAGGAGCCTCTAAACCAGTGGTGGGCAACCTGGGGCCCATCAGGGTAACCTGATTGCAGGAGCTGCGGGAAGAAGCAGGCAGCCAAGCAGCAGCCTGTAAGTACAGCATGACCCTGGAGAAGCCTAGAGGAAGGCTCTGAGTCTGGTGCTGGCTAAAAAGGCTTGTGACTGTAAGCAAAGAAGCTATCCCCTTTTCTTTTGGTTTCTCCTGCAATCAGAGAAGCAAGACTTTGGTATTTTATTTGATGCAATTTTGTTTCTTTGCAAGGAATGTACAGACACCATTAATTTCTCCTTCCCACTGCAACATCCCCAGGGCCCTGAACTTTGACTCACCACTTGTGTCAAAAAGGAACAACAGTACCTTTATATGTTCAAAGAACAGCTACACAGTTGACTTCAGGAAATCTGGTCTCAGGTGTTTCATGTTGGACACGCAGACAATGAAGAATCTACAATTAGTAGCCAACTGTGGATATTTGGTTTAAGTGACTTAAAATAATATGTAGCAACAGAGGCGCCGACTTTCTCATTTCCCCAGGGATGCTTGACCCCTGCTCCACCCCAGACATCGCCCCCACTCCAACCCTTTCCCCAAGACTCGTCCCTCCCCGCCTCTTCCCACCACCACCTCTGCCCCACCTCTTCCTGCCCTGTTCCTCTCCCTCCCTTGAGCGCCCCACCCTCTCCTGCCCCTGCTCCTCCCCCTCCCCCACCAGCACCTCCTGCATTCTGCTGAAGGAGCTGATCACCGGCAGGCGGGAGATGCTGTGGGGGAGGGGAAGGAGCTGATCGGTGGGGCCACCTGTGGGTGATGAGCACCCACTATTTTTTCCATGGGTGCTCCAGCCCTCGAGCACCCACACCGTCAGCGCCTATGAGTAGCACTGCTGTGGCAGAGGCAGGGATAGAATCCAGGTCTCCAGGGTGGCATTCAAGTTCCTTAACCATGAGCAGGGCCGGCTCCAGAGTTTTGGCCGCCCCAAGCAGCCAAAAAAAAAAAAAAAAAAAAGCCGCGATCACGATCTGCGGCAGCAATTCAGCGGAAGGTCCTTCGCTCCGAGCGGGAGTGAGGGACCGTCCGCCGAATTGCCGCTGAATAGCTGGACCTGCCGCCCCTCTCCGGGGTGGCCGCCCCAAGCACCAGCTTGCCAAGCTGGTGCCTGGAGCCGGCCCTGACCATCAGACCATCCTCCTATCTATTCCCCTCTTGCTCTGTCCTGGCTCCCGGCCCCTTTCCCTCTGCTTCTGTCCGAACCATCTGCTCCTACCCACCCTCCTGGCTCCTGCCCCCTTCACTCTCTTATCTATCCCTCTAATCTGGTTCCTGCTGATCCTTTCCCTCTGCTCAAATCCTTCCCCCATCCCATCTCCCTCCCTCTCTGATGCCTGTTGTATTAAGCTAGATGGATTATATGAGCCAAAGGTATAAACATAAGCCAGTCACCCTGTCCAACATTAAACAGTGTTAAACAAGGTCTGGGGTTTGGTACACAGACCTCAGCCTGCTTAGTACCATGGAAAACACATCATTAAACACCCTTTTAATCTTTTATTAAAGATAAAGAAAAGCAGGAAAAAAATTAAAACCTCTCAAATGTAAAGCATTAGGCCTGATTTACACTGAGAAGTTGGGTCAACCCAGGTACAGTGCTCAGGAGTGTGAACAAACCACACCCCTGAGTGACATAGTTAAGCCTACTGACACCATAGTATAGACAGCAGTAGGTTGACAGAAGTATTCTTCCATCGACTAGTTACTGCGTCACAGGGAGGTGGATTATCTATGCTGACAGGAGAACCCCTCCCGTCCATGTAGGCAGCATCTACACTGAAGTGCTGAAGCTCTGCTGCTGTAGTGTTTCAAAAGTAGCCAAGGCCCCAAGTAAAGCTTTCATTTTAACAATGTCCTTTGGTCCCTTTAGCTGGAGAGAGTTTTCAGAAGGAAAAAAACCATCTTGTTCGACAGTCTCTTTGATGGTATCTAAGATGGTAATAATTGTCCTTTTAGGTAAAAGAGAAGAAGTTCATTGAGATGAGCTGGAGCTGTTGTTGATGCTGCTGCTGTTAAAGTCTGATCCCCTTTCACCTCAGGTGGTGTTCGGGATTCAGCTAGAGCTGGTAGAGGCGGCAATGTCATCTGGATCTCTCTCTGGCCCAACCTTGTCAGGACATCCTACAGAGTTAGGACAAAGAAGGTCCAGATTCCCAGGAGACAGTCGGGGTGGCAGCCATGATGGTGAAGCTTGCTCCAATAGCCTCTGTTCTGCGGCCTTTCCCCCCCAAAAAATCTCTTTCTTTAAGGACCCAGAAAGGGAGTGATGGGTGGAATAGCCCATCTGCTTATTATTTCTCCATCCATTAGGCCTAATATGGTTGATTTGGTTAATTAATTTCCAGTTCCACATATACTTTTTTTTACAAAACATGATTTCAACACAGTCCTTGAATTATACCACTAGGCCTTTTTGTTTAAACTGTCTCTCTTTCTTACCTTTTCCCATCAACATTTGCTATGATAGGTTATTGTGAAAGTTCATAAATTGCCACATACTTTTTAAGGTTGAGCTCACAATTAGAGTAAATTTGCAAGCCCATTTATCACAATAGTACCTGCACTCTGGGCCCTGCAACCCCCTCTCATTCCCCCCTCATCCCATTTCTCATCCTTCTGCATTGCAGCAAGTCCATTCTCTCCTTCTCACTACCTGGGTGCAACCAGCTGGAGCACTGAGAGCACAGGAAAGACTATCCCTAATCTCAATTATGGCATGCAGCATCATAGAGGCCCCTGGTGGTCATAAGGAGCAATTGCATGGAAAGTCCTGAAAAATCCCTGAACTCTGGGGCTGGAGCATATCCAGTACAGACAGTCTTCAGAGAATTTAGCTACCAAACTCTAACAATTCTCTGCTGAGCACATTCAAAATGAGATTTTCCAAGGGCTCATAACTTGGACACATTTTCACAGGAATGGCAAAAGGCACATTCCTGATACGAGGGTGATCTGCCTGCCAAATTTCAAGTTCTTGCTCAAAAGCATGGAGGCACTGGAGCATTTAAATTAAATGGCTGTAAGAATGTTTTTAACATAGAAAAACAATGCATTTCCTCCCTAAACTTGTTCTTGGAAACAGCCAAACCATTTCAGCTGAAGTTTTCCAAAAATACTCAGCCTGAGGCAAACTCCAAACATGGAAAATTTCAGCACAGACAGTTAAAGATTAGCTACATGGTTTTTATAAGGGACAACAGTAATTACCCTTAACTACAGGCCATGCTACCAGCTCTCCCTATAATAATTGCCAATAGTAGATTAGTTTTCACCTTGTTTCTCAAGTTCCTAAAATGTTGGACTGGTGGTACTAACCTCCTTTTAAAGAGAATCTTCATTAGGCGTTGACACAATATGGTTCGTCACCTCCACAGAGTGATTTTGTTTCTAGGTTTTATTCAGCTGAAACAGTGGAAGGTGAGTCTCAGGCTGGCCTACAATGTTCTGGGGACATATCTAAAACCTCAAAATATTGGGGAACTCCCGGGTCACTGTGGGTTACAGGTCCCTTTCTGTGTATGATCCACCTAGGATGCAATCTTTTACTGCCCCCAATTTGTTTCTGGAGCAACTTTGTGCTTTTTGCTCTGGAAATCCTAGATGAATCCCTGGTGTGTCAATTACGAGGCTAGCCATCACAATTGCCCTTACAATGAGTTGTGGGCACAAGTTTTTGCAGTTAGAAATCTCTCTACTAATATCTATGTCTGTAATGAAGTGTGGATGTAAAAATGTACATGCAGGGGGTTTTTCTGTGCAAAATTGCTCCTGGAACAATGAAAGAAGCTTTTGAAAGTCTTGTCCTTGGCAGTAGCACAGATAAAGAATACAAAAAGTATAAGAAATTGTCAATTCTTTCATGTCTCTAGTATCACACATGGGGTAAAGAAGTGGTATTCCTATTCCAAAGCAAAGGACCATTACAGGGAAGCTAAGCCTTCACTAGAAAAGATTCCTAAAGCAAATAAATGGCCCCTCAAAATGTATTTTAAAAAGCTGATGTGAACTGACCTGAGATCTCTCCAGTCAGAGCTGCAGTGCATATGCAGAGCAGAGACAGGTACTTGGCATACTTCACTTTGTGCTGACATTTTTTCTGTAAAGTGCAAATACATTGTGACATGTAGCAGTGGGATTACCAATTTAATTACTCGTATTTTAATAACAGGTGGTCACTGCAATAAAGTTGTGATAAACACCTTTTCGTTTGCCAGTTTTTCTGAGAGCAGGAGACAGAGAAGAAAAGACATTTATTCCTTCCTCAAGCCCAGTCAACACCCAAGGTAAACCCATCGACCTTCCACTGTTTCTTCCTGGCCCCTGTCAATTTATCAGCCCAATAATTCCTACCAATCAATAAGAAAAATGGGTAGTGAGAGGATAAGTGACATCATGTCACTGACACTAAAATATAAACCCATAAGACCATACAGGGGACCTAGACTGAATCAGACTCAGATGACCCAACAATAGTTCCTTCTTCAAACTCTTCCTTCGTCATGGTTGGCCTGATTTGTGGTTTCACCTCTAACCAAGACTGGGTATTTGGATAACCTGTCAGGAACATACTTCATACCTCCTCACTTGCCTGCAATCCCAAAACAAATTGGCTTTCCCTCTGTTGTTTTTTTTAAGCCACTTATTTCAGACAGGACCCTGGTAATCACACAAAGGTCAAGAATTAATCAATCTCGAATATCATTGCCTCGGGACAAATTGATCTATTGTATAGAATTCAATTGTATTGTGAATTCATGTTTTGTTTGCCTATTGTTTTTGCAATTCAATTATCTCTTTATAGACATTAGCTACCAGGAAAGTATCAATTTAGCTTTACCAAAATAAGTCTATCGTGTTTAGTAATTATTTTCACCCTAAATTACAAAGAAGTATCTAAAATGACACCAGGAGACTATTGTTTAGCTAAGAAAAAGAAAACCAATAAGTAAATTGTTTAGAAACAAACTCTCAGCCTCAATAATCCATGCAGGTATCTGCAGCAGCAAGTGAAAGGGAAGTGGTCTATTCCCAATATCAATCTACAGGAATTTAGTCAAAACAGACTACAAACAAAAGTGAATCTAACTAGTCTATTTTCATTGTTTAAGCTGAATAAAATGCAAAAAAGTGAATGTACAGCAGAAGTAGCCAAAAGGAAGTTACAATTTTAGATACAATTTTTAATAACCTTAAGGTATTAGTAGCAGAGGTAAGAAAAATAGATTTTTCAAAAATGTATTACTTTTTTAAACATGACACTGTGCCTTTAATAAGTGAAGCTGATGTCTCCTCTGTAGTTCACATGAATGAAGTTCTTTCTGGGCCAGACCACGATCTTTTATACAAGTCAGACTCTTTATCTACTTACATGCCATTAGCTGAAGAGACTGAAGAAGAGCTCTATGTAGCTCAAAAGCTTGTGTGTCTTTCATCAACGGAAGTTGGTCCAGTAAAAAGTATTACCTCATCCACCTTGTCTCTCTAATATCCTGGGACCAACACAGCTACAACAACACTGCAAACAACAACAACTGAGGCATGTGTCAGTTCTCAGTCCTAAAGAACTATACTGATAATTTAGACCTTCCTTGCTGTCCTAGTTGATATGGCTCTACATGGTGGATTTTTAAAAAAATATTTGTATCTTTTCAAGTAAAATAAATGAGACAAGGACAGATTTTAAATAAAAAAACCCACTATATCCAGTAGTCTCTCACTGAAATAAAAGAAAACAAGTAGAGTAAAGAAGCCAATGGCAGCTGACACTTGACATGTAAGAACAGCTTTCACACTGGCCTCAGCAGGATGTCATGGCAGTGAAGGGACAGCAGCACAAAACATCAAAGTGTAAAAAATAATAGATGGCCAGCTGTACCGGTAATGGGTACAGAAACTTTCGCCCTAGGAAACTGACGCTGGCACAATTTGAATCAAAGCCATTGTCATCTGGAAGCATTCTGATAGCTTTGTGAAGTGATTTGGTGACAGAGCTGGCAACCATGGCCAGATTTGAAGGAAAGGAAAATCTCAGCTTTCATATAAAGAAGATTAGACATTACCTTTGGGGAGATAGCCTTGGAAAAGTAAACCCTCAAACAGCAACATAAACTGATCATTAGGATTGACAGAAACAAGCCGTGGGGGCTCCACTTCTGCTCTGGCCAGCTGGGGGCAAGCACCAAATCACACAGAAGCTCTGACTCTGAGCTGCATCTGGCACAGGCAAAGGTTGCTTTAACTCACCTTTAGCACCTCCCAAATTTTGAGTTTGGCTAGGTGTCTTCCTGACCCCCAGTAAAATTTAGAGCAGTCCCACAAGCACTTCTAACTACCGCTGCCTGTAACAGCTTCCTGTGGAGTTGTCTCACAGCCCAGATGGGTTAGAGTACAGAACATTCCAGACACATCCCACTCCTTGACATGCCTCTAAACCAGAAGCTGCAAGGGAAGTAGCATAGCACTGTTATGTACAGCTACACAAATAACTAAATTTTTGGTCCACTGGCCGGACTGGGGAAAATAGAAAAATCAATCCAGGCTGACCCAAAACTAATTTGTTTACATTTTTAGTGGGGAAAAAATTTAAAATAAAAAAAAAGTTTTCAGTCAAATGAAACATTTTGTTTGACATGAAATATTTTTTTCTTTTTTAGTTTTAACCATTTTAAAAAATAAAATTGAAATAAAATTCAAAATAGAGTCATTTTGAACTTAAAAAAAGTCAAAACATTTCATTTTAAGAATGTCAAAAGGAAATATTTTGATTTTTTCAGAATAGGTTAATGGATTGGTTGGGTTTTTGACCCAAACAATTTGGTGAATCCAACACCGAATCTGTGAAAGGTTTCAGTCAACCTGAATCTGCATGTGTCAGCAAAAGTAAGTTTTGTTCAAAATAGTTAATCTGACTCTACTGTTATGTCTGCCCTATGCTAACTGGGGACCCTTCTGTGCCAGGGAACTTCCTAACTCGAAGGATCCCCTTGGATGCGTTACTCTGTGCTGTTAGAGATGTATAAATGGGCCAGACTGCAGTCCAGAAGCAGGGTCAGTTAAGGGTAGGTTGTATCCTGAAGAATCACCTCACTAACAATCCTTATGCCAGCCCAGTACATAGTGGCAAGGTCATAGTGGGCAGGAATCTGCTCTTTTGGGGGGAAACAATGTTTTGCAGGCCACCTAAATAATCCTAAGGCTATCTCAGTTTGATTGTCTCAGTACAGATTCTCGTGCAGATGGGCTAAAGATTCAATGTTTATTTAGAATGAACTATACTCATCCCCAGAAAACATTTATTTAGGTCTGGATTGAGGCACACTAGTAGTGCTAAGGGACACCAGAGGAAGCCTGCAGCACTGCTGACTATGTGCTTTATCTATTCTGCCAAAAGCTCTGATTGGGCTGGTATGTAAGGGTAGAGTGGACCAACACCTCTTTCGTGTTGCCTTATTCTCCAGAACGTAAGCTTTCACTTGGAGAAAAAAAAACAAGTGAGTCTCTAGCTGTTGTGGTTGCTGAGGTACACTCATACACTCAACTAACATTTCTGAGGCTAAGTGATGCAGCAACATCTGCCTCCATTTGCAGAACCTGAAACAATAGCTCTATGAACTTCCCCATTCATTTCAGTGAATGCTAACTCAGAGATTGCCTACAGGGCATGACAAAGTACTCTAGAGGGGTGTGATTTGTAGAGCACTCCACCATACTGCACTCCAACTGCCCTATGTAGACCCTGCCAGTGCAAACTAAAATGTGAATTAGGTATCTTTTAGTTCGTCCCAGCAGGGTCTACACAGGGTAGTTAGAGTGCAGCACATTAGAATGCTCTACAAATCAGACATCAGTCTAATGCCCTTTACAGTGCCGTGTACACAAGTCATTAGATGCTTGAAGGAGTTAAACCCAAGGACCCCAGCAGGGGATATGAGTATTGTGGAGGGAAAGCAGAGCCCCAAGTTCCCATTTGATTCCATGTGCATATTAAGACCACTAAAGAACAGCCATGCCCAAGGAGACTAGAAAGCATGTGTGATCATATTTGAAACATTGCTTATAGAAGACGGTAGGTATCTTGTGTGGACACAGTTTATTTTGTGGGCAGAGCTTGGAATAACACTGCTATCTCCACTCCCCGCCCCCCCCCCCCCCCCCCCCCCGCGTTCTGTCCCTGGTACTGTCAATTTGGAAGGACTAAATTGTCACTTACATTTCTGATTCGTTTGATGAAAGCTGAGAAGAGTCAAGAGATCCTTTTTCTATGTAGTTTGTTTTTTTAAAAAAACTGATAGGTATAATATTGCAGGTGAAAGATACTGAGCCAAATCCTCAGTCTACATTTGGAGTCGCTTTACCAAAATCTAATGTGTTACTCCATATTTAGACTTATCTACCTGATATCTGAATTCAGCCCATTGTGTCATCTCCAGATTTAATTTCCTGGGGGTTGTTGATTTTTGCCACAAGCTGAATCTTAGTTACATATCCAGTAGTTTACTCTACTTGAATAATCTAATTGAATACAAGTTTTCCATGCTAGAGGTGCATGCATTCTTCTTGAATGAGATTTCATCCTATGATATTGTCTGGAAGAAGTGTTCACTTTAGCAGAAGAGAAGCTTAACAGCATACACCACATATACTTTACCTTGAAACTGGAATAACAATCCTTTTTCTAGGTAAATTATGCAACAGTTTGTTATGAATCAGGCCTGTCAACCTTGCATCGCTGTTGTTATCATTATAAAGAATACGTTGCTAATTAGTTTAATATTTTCTGTGAACATTAACAATAAGTTGGGCGGGGGGAGCTGTTGTTATATAGAACTAAATAGGGCTACCATTAGTTTACAAGCACCCAAAGGAAATAAGTTTTATAATCTAAAAAGAGCTTCTTTCTATACTGATGAAACAACTATGTTGAACTTACAGAACCGTGTAGCTTGTGAAAAGAATTAATATGACAAATTATTGAGATGTTCAAGCAGTAAATATTCAGATTTGGCAAGGATTGTTTTCAGCACTGGAGCAGGAAATGAGTGCAAAATCATGAACAGATCTTGAACACAAAAGTTTATGGTACTTGATGGTTCTATCAATCATAGACAGAGCCCAGTCTACAAGACTTTGTGGGTATGTCTACACTGCAATTAGACACCCATGGCTGACCTGTGCCAGCTGATTCTGGCACAGGCTGCGGGGCTGTTTAACTGCACTGTAGTCATCTGGGCTCAGGCTGGGGCCCAGGCTCTAGGATCCTGTGAGGTGGGAGGGTCCTAGAGCCCAGGCTGCAGCCCAAGCCAGCATGTCTACACAGCAATTAAACAGTTCCGAATTCTGAGCCCTAATAAGCTGACACAGGCCAGTCACAGGTGTCTAATTACAGTGTAGACATACCCTGTGACTGCTGAAGGTTTGACTAGAGGGTCAACAGTACCTAGAACCCAAGCAAAACTAGGAAGATTTAACTAAAGTTCTCCTTCCTCCCCACACTTTGAAAATATTGTTTCTCTTCGCACTTACTGCAAATACCGTCATCTGTACAATAGAATCATAGAATATTAGGATTGAACGAGACCTTAGGAGGTCATCTAGTGCAACCCCCTGCTCAAAGCAGGACCAACACCAACTAAATCATCCCAGCCGGGCCTTAAAAACCTCTAAGGATGGAGATTCCACCACCTCCCTAGGCAACCCATTCCAGTGCTTCACATCCATGATGCCAACAATGCATGTTTATATACATAGCAATGCTAATCTAAAGTAGAATTTTAGATCTCTGAGACCTCTCATAAAACTGCAGCAATTTGCTGCAATCCTTCCATACTCGTTTCTTTCCCTTAGTCTCCATACAGATAAAGGTAAGCTGTACTTTATTTTTAAAAATATAATTTTTTGTGATATATTGAACATGCCTAATCAATACCCCAGAAGGCATTGCAGTTTATTAGCATTTTGAACATATTGTCTGTTGTGGGTCTATGAATTGTTATCCCCTCACAATCACCAGCTTGGCTCATTGTACACTCCACCATCCACTCTTCCCATGACATGATACAAATTCCTAGCCAGCACTGGGGGCAGCCTACTGGGGAAAATGAAGCCCTGCTTTCCACTGCTTGATGGGTTTTAATTTTAATTTTTTGTTTACACCTTATAATACAACTTATAAAACTGCATAACTATAAAAGCCGGAAGTGCAGAACATTTTTTTTAAATGTACTGAGCTACCTAAAACAAAGGAAGTCTGAGGTGAAGTACTGGCCCCACTGGAGACAAAGGGAATTTTGCCTTTGACTTAAATGGTGTCAAAATTACACCCTTGGACTGAGATTTGGGTCATCTCCTATTTCAAATTAATTGATTCATCAGATTGTAGTATCCATCTCTGGACAACATCATACCATAGCAGTATATAGAAAGGCATCCACTATATAATGCTTTACTGTGAGACCCTGTACAACCTACGAATTTTATCCTGCAAATATTTACAACCTACCACATGGTACTTCTCATGGTCTTGCTAGTAAGTGCTTTTAGGATTGTAGCCTGATGGTAGAAATCATGCTACTAACACTGGGTAAAAGTCTCTGCTGATGTAACTAAGTATAACAGCACTGAAGTCCATGTAACTGCCCCTTTTTACATTAGCAGAGAATTTGGCCCAGTGTTTATATAGCATCGTTGCTATCACAATTTCAACTATTGTATAACAAGTTTAAAAGAAACTCACATATTTCTTCTGTAAAATATTTAGCATATACATGGTGTGAGTCATAAAGCATTTGGCACTAATTTGGGATGACCTATGTAATTCACTCATGGCTTCATTCTTAAGTAAGGCTGCCATCCTAAATTCCTGGCAAAGAGTAAACTACTGGCCCCTCTGAAGACAATGGGAGTTTTGCCACTGACTTCAATAGAGCTAGGATTTCACCCAAAGCCTTCATGCCACACTGTTCCACCATTTATTCTGTATTTTATATATAGGAAGAGAGAAAATCTGATTGCAAAAGAACAATGCACTGGTTTCAGGAGACCAAAATCTATGCACCTGCACTGATGAGAAGTGTTTTGAGCTCAAGGGCATGTGAGCAGAGCATTAAAGGATTTAGCTCCATACAGCATGTGCATTCAGAAAAACTGAACAATGAATTTGTCACAGCAAAGGAAAACATGTAAAACAAAAGCCACATTACATCGCTGCTAATATTCATCCTTTAAGAACGTTCTTCCTTGCAAACAAACCAATAATTTCTTGACATCCATCAAATCTTATTTTATCAAAAATAAGATTAATCAATTTAAAAATCAACTTGTGAAATTTAAATGAGCAAGTTTGTGGCGGAGGAAGAGGGGATTTGTGGGAGGTGATGATAAAATGAAATTTTTAATTTATTTAGTGCTTACCAACATTTAATTTTGCAAGCAGAAAAAAAAATGGTTTTACTCTCAAATCATCCATATAAAAATAACAGCGGAGAGAATGAAATGCAATTTAAGATGAAAAATGCCACAACTCATGTTTAACCTTAAACAACAAATTGCTATGCTGTGAAACATAACATGGATAGAATATATTTCACCATGGGCAGAAATATAGCCTATCAAATCACTAATCCATAACTGTGGTAAATTTGCAACTAACGTTGTAAGACAACTCACAAGCAATTTTGCAACATTACATTGTATTTCAGACAAGGAAAAGCCGAGTCTACAAAATAGGTACTATAGTGTGCATCTTCAAATGGACATTAATGCACAATAACAGTGTACTCTCCTCCAGAGTGCAATACTCATCAGAGTTTTACTGGCTTTGCTACAATGCATATCGCAGCTTTGTCTGTGAGAAAAACTCTGCTAAAAAACAGCCATTTTGAGGATTTTAGTCACAGTCAGACAGTATTACTTTTCAAACTTATAAAGAAATCAGTGAAATGTATTGCAGTATAGTTTAAATAAGAATGAGGAACATCATACAGACATTTTCTTTTTTCATAGAAGTGGGGAAAGAAGCAGAGTACAACTGTTAGTTCAATGACAAAATATTGAGATGGGACAGAACCATAAAATTCAGACCCAGATTTCAAACATCCCAAACCTTGCAGGTGTTCAGCTCTGGGAATTGGGATCAGTCCCATCTCTGTAGCAAATATTTGGCCTTTCTTTCTATTACTGAATGAACAAAAATTTAAATAAATTATTCTCTCCACTGATCACTGTGTGAATCCTTTTACCCCAGCTCTGAGCATGGTGTCGTGGAGTGGAGGGCAGGGGTTTCAAGGTATTCTTTTCTTTCCTACTATCTAACTCCTTCACCTTTTTAGATTCATCAGTTGCTACTGATGGATATTGTAATGTGTAAATGCCTAGTGTATATTGCAGACTCCATGTTATGAAGAGACACTGATTATCAAATTACAAAAGATTTTCATTGCAAATAAAATCTGTTCAAAAATGTCAATGCATTTGTCCTCATGGAGAACTACATCCATGACAAGTGAAATCTTTTAAATGTTTTTCTATTTATGCAAGAGCAAAAACAGAGATTAGAGAAGCCATACACTTTAACAACCTCATTACCAAAAGTTGCTTGCTTAAAACCTCTTCCCCACTATTTTTTCTCACTCTCTTTCTAGGGGATACTTTTCAAAGGGGAAGATATAAATAAATAAAATAAATAAATAAATTAATGGAGATATCCCATCTCCTAGAACTGGAAGGGACCTTGAAAGGTCATCGAGTCCAGCCCCCTGCCTTCACTAGCAGGACCAAGTACTGATTTTGCCCCAGATCCCTAAGTGGCCCCCTCAAGGATTGAACTCACAACCCTGGGTTTAGCAGGCCAATGCTCAAACCACTGAGCTATCCCTCCCCCCCATAGTGTAATATACACTATAGAGCACAGCTCCACTTTCCCACCCGAAAAGCCATCTTTTTTAACATATGCACTCTGATGTGGCTTATTGATATACTAAGCCCTTTATACCAGCTAATGGCTGCTGTTACAAAGCCAACGTTTACCACAGTTATATCTTTAACACCACAGATTTCTCCTATATTTATAATGGGAAATAACTGCTTAGAATCTGTTGACGTTTTAACTGTGATCGCTGTAGGCAATTCCACATTTGGTTTTCCACATTTCTTTCAATGATTAGCTGAGGTGAGGATGTTTAAGTAGCTCAGGGTTCCCTGTTCATGCATTATGAATCTTTAAGCAGAGTCTTGGGAGGGATGGCAAAGAACTCAGATGATGATAGCCGATACCGAAGGGAAAATCCTGCCCTCCCTGCCTATGTGGAAATGGAAGACTTGCTTGTGCTGTATGTAGGGGGAGAGAGTCAGAGACTGGGAACTAGGAGTGAAGCACTTGGATGTTGTTCCCTGTGCCCCACATCATGGTGAATCCTGGTATACTTTGTGACAAGCACCATACCAATTGGCTTTTTGGGACATTGTCAACTGAACCAGAGGGTTTCCTCTTGCCGGGTTCTATCAATGGCTATAAGGGCTGGTCCACACTAACCCCCCAGTTCGAACTAAGATACGCAATTTCAGCTACATGAATAACGTATATAATGACCAAATTAACCTCTGGAATTAATGCCCTCAAGAATGGCAAAGCTATCAGCCTAGAAAGCATTTGTACTGAACAAATCAAACACTTTGGACCAGCAGTAAAGAATGAGTTACTCAAATTGTTAACACATGCTCAGCCACATATAAAGTACCCATAATTTGGCAGCAAACACGTTATGGCACTCCTGAAGCCAGAGAAGGATACAAAGGAGCCGAAGAATTTCAGACCTATATCACTACTATGTCACCTATGTAAACTCTATGAGTATCTCATCCTAAGCCACCTGCCACCACTGGAAAAAGCTCTTACTTCCAGAGCAAGCTGGATTCTGCCCAGGCAAGTCATACACTTGTCAAGTGTGGAACATCACTCAATACCTTGAAGATGGCTTTGAAAAATGTATGGTAAGAGGCACCATGTTTGTCAACCTATCAGCAGCATACAACACAGTAAATCACCAAACGCTCCTCACTAAAATATACAACATGATGAAAAAATCACCATCTCGTACAACTTATATAATCTCTAGTAGAAAATTGATGATTTTACATCAAATTATTCAGGAAGTGGAGCCAATGGCAGCAATAGAAGAACTGCCTACCACAAGGGAATGTATTCTCACCAATACTCTTCAACAGCTATACGAATATTCAACCAATCCACCTTGACTTAAGAAGTTTTATTCATGACAACAATATGCATCACTGCCCAAGCCAAGAATCTTGCCCAGATCAATGCGATGCTAACCATCAGAGCTTTGGCACAAGAATCAATTGCGCACCAACCCATTCAAAATGCAAGTGAGTCTCTTGCATCTTCAGAATCCGGAGGCTAATTGTCAATTTAACATCTTTTGGAATGGGGTATCACTTCCCATTGCTAGAATCCTGCCTACCTTGGAATGACACTAGACCGCACTCTCTCCTCTCCTTCGCACACATGAAGTAGAAAAGAGGCAAAGTTAGCCAGAACAACATACTCAGGAAGTTTGCAAATTCAAAATGGGGAACCAACCCAGCAACACTAAGAGCCACCACACTTGCACTTTGCTATTTGATGACTGAATATGCATGTCAGATATAGGAAAGATCAGCTCACACGAAGAAGCTGGACTCTGCGCTGAATGACAGCTGCCATTACATCACAAGATGTATAAAACCAATAAATGTGAACAGCCTTTATGTGCTTGCTGGAATCACTCCACTGGATATCAGGAGAATGGTCACAAGCAAAATGGAATGATTACAACAGGTCAAAGAGACCAGACATCTACTATATGGCCACACCATGGCAGTTACCCACCTGAAATCATGGAAAAGCTTTGTAGTAGAAAATGAACTGTTCATAAAACTCACCAATGGCTACAAAACTGGAAATCATAGAATCACAGAAATATATAACTGGAAGGGACCTTGATAGGTCATCTAGTCCAGCCCCGTGCACTGAGGCAGAACTAAGTATTATCTAGACTATCCGTGACTGGCAGTTTTTAAAAACAGGTTAGAAAAACACCTCTGATGGAGATTCCACAACCTCCCTAAATAATTTGTTCCAATGCTTAACTACCCTTGATAGTTAGGAAGTTTTTCCCAATGTATAACCTAAATCTCCCTTGCTGCAATTTAAGCCCATTACTTCTTGTCCTGTCCTCAGTGGATAGGGAGAACAATTTTTCATCCTCTTCTTTATACAACAACCTTTTACGTACTTGAAGACTGTTATGTCCCCCCTCAGTATTCTCTTCTCCAGATTAAACAAATCCAATTTTTTCAATCTTTCCGCATATGTCATGTTTTCCAGACCTTTTATCATTTTTGTTTCTTTCCTCTGGATTTTCTCCAGTTTGTTCACATTTTTGCTGGAAGCATGGTGCCCAGAACTGGACACAGTAGTCCAGCTGAGCCTTATTAGTGATGAGTAGACCGGAAGAATTACTTCTCAGGTCCTGCTTACAACTCTCCTGCTAATACATCCCAGAATGATGTTCTCTTTTTTTGCAACAATATTACATTGATGACTCATATTTAGTTTGTGATGCATTATAACCCCCAAATCCTTTTCTGCAATACTCCTTCTTACACAGCTATTTCCCATTTTGTATTTGTGTAACTGATTACACTGGTCAACAATTTTTGAGACGTCGTCTGCTTCAGAGATAAAATGTGCTATTTATTATGTATTTTGATGTGCTGAATTCAAATATGACAATTAAAACAACTGATTGGCTACTGTTTCTAAGATATTTAAGTTTTTACATTTTATGTCTATGTATATTGTGTAGATAGTAGAGTTTTAATCATAAATTGTAAACCTAGGTCTTTTCATGTGTTTATGGTTGCTTTACATGATAATATTTCACCTGTCCTGTTTATGTAACACTTTAAAAATCAGCAAAAGGGTTATATAAATAAAATTTATTATGAAACAAAAAGGCAAAAAACTATTCTGTACATAGTTTAGTCCTATTCAGTGTCTACTCGGCGCTTCTTGGCTTGTCTCTTGTATTCATTAAATGGAGCATCTCTCGTCACTGTCCAGCAATAGTCTGCAAGCATTGATGGGCTCCATTTGCCCTGATAGCGTTTCTCCATTGTTGCAATGTCCTGGTGAAATCGCTCGCCGTGCTCGTCGCTCACTGCTCCACAGTTCGGTGGAAAAAAATCTAGATGAGAGTGCAAAAAATGTCTCTTTAGTGACATGTTGCAACCAAGGCTTTTGTATGCCTTGAGGAGGTTTTCCACCAACAACCTGTAGTTGTCTGCCTTGTTGTTGCCGAGAAAATTTATTGCCACTAACTGGAAGGCTTTCCATGCAGTCTTTTCCTTGCCACGCAGTGCATGGTCAAATGCATCATCTCGAAGAAGTTCACGAATCTGAGGACCAACAAAGACACCTTCCTTTATCTTAGCTTCACTTAACCTTGGAAATTTTCCACGGAGGTACTTGAAAGCTGCTTGTGTTTTGTCAATGGCCTTGACAAAGTTCTTCATCAGACCCAGCTTGATGTGTAAGGGTGGTAACAAAATCTTCCTTGATTCAACAAGTGGTGGATGCTGAACACTTTTCCTCCCAGGCTCCAATGACTGTCAGAGTGGCCAATGTTTCTTGATGTAGTGGGAATCTCTTGCACAACTATCCCATTCGCAGAGAAAACAGCAGTACTTTGTGTATCCAGTCTGCAGACCAAGCAAGAGAGCAACAGCCTTCAAATCGCCACAAAGCTGCCACTGATGTTGGTCATAGTTTATGCACCTCAAAAGTTGTTTCATGTTGTCATAGGTTTCCTTCATATGGACTGCATGACCAACTGGAATTGATGGCAAAACATTGCCATTATGCAGTAAAACAGCTTTAAGCCTCGTCTTCGATGAATCAATGAACAGTCTCCACTCATCTGGATCGTGAACGATGTTGTGGGCTGCCATCACACCATCGATGTTGTTGCAGGCTACAAGATCACCTTCCATGAAGAAGAATGGGACAAGATCCTTTTGACGGTCACGGAACATGGAAACCCTAATATCACCTGCCAGGAGATTCCACTGCTGTAGTCTGGAGCCCAACAGCTCTGCCTTACTCTTGGGTAGTTCCAAATCCCTGACAAGGTCATTCAGTTCACCTTGTGTTATGAGGTGTGGTTCAGAGGAGGAGGATGGGAGAAAATGTGGGTCCTGTGACATTGATGGTTCAGGACCAGAAGTTTCATCCTCTTCCTCTTCCTCGTCTGACTCAAGTGAGAATGATTCTGGTGCATCAGGAACCGGCAGTCCTTCTCCGTGGGGTACTGGGCGTATAGCTGATGGAATGTTTGGATAATGCACAGTGCACTTTTTCTTCTTTGACACACCTTTCCCAACTGGAGGCACCATGCAGAAGTAACAATTGCTGGTATGATCTGTTGGCTCTCTCCAAATCATTGGCACTGCAAAAGGCATAGATTTCCTTTTCCTGTTCAATCACTGGCGAAGATTTGTTGCACAAGTGTTGCAGCATACGTGTGGGGCCCACCTCTTGTCCTCATCTCCAATTTTGCAGCCAAAATAAAGGTGATAGGCTTTCTTAACCATAGTGGTTATACTGCGCTTTTGTGATGCAAAAGTCACTTCACCACAAACATAGCGGAAGTTATCTGCACTGTTCACACAAGTACGAGGCATCTCTGCTCCCTTTGGCTAAACAGAAATGTGTCCCTTTGCAAAATCAAACACTGACAAATAAGAGAGCACGACACTGTATGATTTCTAGAGCTGATATAGGGCAATTTGTTCAGCAGAGTGATGTAAGCTTCGTTATGATTGCATCATCCATGACTTCTAGGAATAACATGATGCAATTCATATCAGGTATGACGCAATACCAGCTTCAGATTGCATCATTCATTGTTTTGCCTAAAAAGCAAGTACTGTCCAAACCCAGTCATAGATTTACTCATAGATCCAGTCAAAGATGTATTTTAGTCATTTCTGGTTTAAATTGAGATCCCTTCCCTTTATAACTCACTTATCCTCCGCCATTCCCAAGTCAAGGGTCGTATATACTGACCCAATAGCATATCTCGAAAACTAGAGCCAATCAACAATTTTAAGCATCATTTCCATTCTCAGTGACCCAGAATTAGTAAAGTTTGACTACATTTATTTCAGAAGCATTTTGGCTGTAGAACAGTGTTATTCCTTCCTAAGTGTAGTACTTTGCATTTGTCCATACTGAATGTCATCCTGTTTATTTCAGACCATTTCTCCAGTTTGTCAAAGTCATTTTGAATTCTAATCCTGTCCTCCAAAGTGCTTGCAACCCTACCCAGCTTGGTATCGTCCACAAACTTTATAAGTGTACTTTTTATACCATTATCCAAATTATTTAAGATATTGAATAGAACTGGACCTAGGACAGATGCCTGCAGGACCCTACTCTATATGCCCTTGTAGCTTGACTGCAAACATTGATAACTACCCTCTGAGTACAGTTTTCCAACCAGTTGTGAACTCATCTTATAGTAGGTTTTTCTAGGATTATATCATAGAATAATAGAATATTAGGGTTGGAAGGGACCTCAGGAGGTCATCTAGTCCAACCCCCTGCTCAAAGCAGGACTAATCCCCAGATAGATTGTTACCCTAGTTCCCTAAATGGCCCCCTCAAGGATTGAACTCACAACTCTCCTTAGTTTGGTTATAAGGTCATGTGAGACAGTATCAAAAGCCTTAATGAAGTTGAGCTATATCACATCTACTGCTTCCCCCCATCCACAAGCCTTCTTACCCTGTCAAAGAAGGACATTAGATCAGTTTGACATGATTTGTTCTTGACAAATCCAAGCTGACTGTTTTTATCGTCTTATTATCTTCAAGATGCTTACAAATTGACTGATTGTGCTCTATTATCTTCCCAGGTACCAAAGTTAAATTGACTGGTCTATAATTCCCTGGGTTGTCCTTATTCTCTTTTTTATAGATAGGTACTATATTTGCCCTTTTCCAGTCCTCTTGGATGTCTCCCATCATCCATGAGTTCTCAAAGATCATCACTAATGGCTCAGAGATCTCTTCAGTCAATTCCTTAAGTATTCTAGGATGTATTTCATCAGGCCCTGTTGACCTGAAGTCTCTAACTTGTCTAAGTAATTCTTAACTTGTTCTTTCCCTATTTTAGCCTCAGATCCTATCCCATTTACTGATGTTCACTATGTTAGTCATCCAATCACTATCATCCTTTTTGGTGAAAACTGAAACAAAAAAAGCTTTTAACACGTCAGCCATTGTTGAGTTTTCTGTTATTATTTTGCCTTCCTCATTGCATAATGGACCTATCTTGTCCTTGGTCTTCATCTTGCTTTAATGTATTTGTAAAATGTTTTCTGTTACCTTTTATGTCCCTAGCTAGTTTAATCTCATTTTGTGCCTTAGCCTTTCTAATTTTATATTCATCCTTTGCAATTTGACCTAGTTTCCACTTTTTGTATGAGTCTTTCTTGAATTTCAGGTCATTGAAGATCTCCTAGTTAAGCCAGTGTGGACATAGAATAAATTAATATAAGTAGGTTAATAATAAACCTGCTGAGCTTGGGTCTTTGTGATAGCAACTATTTTCAAAACATCAGCATGAGTTTGGATAATATCTACATGAGATCAAAAACCACCACAAGATGACCATTGGTAGCTGGAGTGAAATGATGGAAACTTCCTTAAGGTAATCACCTGTTACTATGGTGATAAAGAGATGTAAATGTTAATGAGTACAAGGGGAACTAATGAGTTAGCCTATGAAAAATGGGGCACCCCAAAAGTAGTGGGGAGTGGACATTTAAATAAGGAAAAGGGGTTAAAGCCTTCATAAATATGTATAAACCCCAGTAGGCATTACCTTAATACATTATAAAAGCTGAATCCCAGCCACATGCCTTGGTGCAGGGGTTAACAATGAAGTTAATATCATTCCTCTACTTGGAAGTCAAAATGACTTGTTAAAAGGATGCATTTCAAATAATTGTTTTTGTAATCAGATTTTAATTCTGTCTGATATCACCAGTACAAGTGTTCTTGCTTCATAATAACCATTTCCTAACCATTTATTTTATGTTTATCTATTTAAACAAACACTTCATATTGCTACAGTAAAGTCATTCAAGTCAGCCTTGTGTTGCTTCAGCTAAGCTATTACTTTTGTGTACAGTCTAGCGGTACAGATTTGTATGCTGAAATAATTCCTAATCACAGTCAAAACAATTTTGGCCAATTGAACTAAAAATAGATTTGTACTGACACTCTGAAAATGCACAGAGATCGCAAATTAAATCAAACAGAAGCCTATGAATGTGATTCTCCACCAAAGAATTCTAATGACTAGATGCTTCATTTGAAATAGTGATTTTGTTATAATCACCACAGACCCAGCACTGCATAGATAACAACAAACATTTTGAACCTGCATTGTGCTGGGCACTCAATTCCATTGAGTAACCTCAGAGTTGAGGAGTCTCAGCACTTTTCAGAAGGCACTCAGCACCTCACAGGATTGGACTCTTTTTAAACTGTGTAGCTAAGTAAAGAGTAGAAAGGAAGTTTTGTACTGTAAATCTTGGGAAGTATACCCCCTAAAACAGTTATGTACATGCCAAAATTGCTTCTTTCATGTGTTCTCCTTCAACAGTCTTTGATATTAAAATACTTTTCCAGAAAATTTTAAATACAAAGCATTTTAGACAAGGAGACTGGTTCACATCTGACTGACTAACAGAATAAGTCAGCTCCATAGAATGAACTTCTCTCTCACACACACACACACACACACAAAAAGCTGCATAATTTAATAATTAGATAGATAAGATAATAAGTAGATTGCTGATCCAAGAGAATAACTATTCTATTATATAATTGCATATATGAGGGGACCTCATGTTAGTCACTGGTGTGAAGGTGTTTTAGGGCACTTTTAAAGTAATTAGTTGCCTTTTTTAATATTAGAATATTTGCTGCAATGTTTTAATGGTAAAATATCTAAAATGTAATCTCCTAGAGTGCTTTCATAGCCCCTATTACCAGGGTATCTGGTACCATGTGTATCACATATGTCCCTCACAATCTATATCCTCACAACAACCTTAGAAGGTAGGGAAGTGCTGTTATACACATTTTACATAGGGAGAACTGAAGCACAGATTCCCAATTGCAGTTAGGCACCTTAGTGCTTTTGAAAATTCCTCTTTGTACCTAAGCTGCATCCTAGGGCACCTAAATACTTTTAAAAATCTGGCCCTAAGTAACTTGCCCAAGATTACATAGGAAGTCTGTAGCAGACCAGGGAATCAAACCCAATTCTTCTAAATCTCAGGCTTGCATGCAAATCACTGGACCGTCCCTCCTTTCTAGCCTATAACTTCCGGACTAATAAGTATTATTATTTCTAAGGGACTGATTTTCACAAGGTGAGGCCCAAGGTCCATGCCTTCGTTATTGGCACTTACTTTGGGGAACACACTTATACATGTATGTAAATCCACCAATTTCAGAATGCATGGGGTTCAATAGAAGCTAGCCTTGCGCGTATGCAAATTCCCTAGTCCTTTGCACACATGCAATAAGTAAATTCAGCCCTATGAGCCTTCATAATTTGGGATTGACACTGCTCTAACCTATGCCTAGGACCTGGTAAAGAAGCTGAAGTCCTAACCAGCTTTCTCCTCTCTGCTGCACACAGCCAAAACTGGACACAGCAGAGAATCTTGCCCTCAGAATCTATCTGCCATTGTAGTAGCACTATATCATGTGAAAGAGCACTACATTGCATCTACAGAATGAAAGGATAAATTAATCCTAGCTCCTAAAAATGAGTCTTTGTGCAGAAGTATCATTACAAATCTAATGTATTACTTGTGACAATAAGAGCTGGTGCTTTTGTAACGCCAACAGACCCTGGTCGTTGGTGGGCGGGATCAAACCAGGGACCTCTGGATCATAGTTCATGAGCCCCTACCACATGAGCTAAAAACCAAGTAGCTATTAGCTAAGGTTGTAGAGCAGACTCATTTTATCTCTCTCTCTACGTGGCAGGGCCAGCTCCAGGGTTTGGGCCGCCCCAAGCAGCCAAAAAAAAAAAGCTGCGATCGCGATCTGCGGCGGCAATTCGGCGGGAGGTCCTTCGCTCCGAGCGGGAGTGAGGAACCGTCTGCCGAATTGCCGCCGAATAGCTGGACATGCCACCCCTCTCCGGAGTGGCCGCCCCAAGCACCTGCTTGCCAGGCTGGTGCCTGGAGCCAGCCCTGCTACGTGGTCTCAGTGCCACTAGATGGGACAGAACACCACACCCAGGAGGTGTGTGGGTTACACTTCATTTCACTAATGGGTGAAATGATCCAAATACACAGTTTATATTTCTGGTTTAAGTTAGTAAAGCTCTGCCGTTATCTTTTGGAATTAAAGGTGCGATGTAATAAGATATTAATATTATATGTAAGTTTTAAAACATACATGTGCTGGGGGGAAAAACTATGAAGCCCATAAATCCTTGCTTTAAGAATACCAGCAATGATTTTCAGTGTTAATATGCCTCTCACCCTCACTCCTCAGGTCCTCTGTCACTCAAAGCCCTGAGGGGGCCATTCAATGTTTTCAGCTGGAACCACTGGCCAACCAACTCTCAAGGCAACCACACAGGGGGTCAAAGATGATTGGACTATTCTTTTTTGGTGGGGTAAATAGAATGCTTTAATTGTTCAGAGGTTATAGAGGAATGCAAAGCACTGCTTCTCCCACAAAGCAGGAGTGGGCCATTACCACTGGAGCATTGGCCTTTGATCTGGAGAGCAAAGGGGAGAACAGAGCTTGGGTCTCTCACGTGGCATTGCTGAGCAGCAGCAGAGTGAAAGCTTCTATTATCTTTTGAGAGTCAAGTCTAGATTACAGAGAAAAATGTGAGATGACAAAGGTAGAGAAGGACAAATCCTCTGGAAGTGATGACATTCTATATTTTATACAGTAATTATTAAAGGAACTACTATACTTGTTAAATGTAGAAATTCTCTCATCATCATTTCAACGTGAAGCTTTCAAACTTAGATGTTTATACCAAAACCTTACAAAGGAATTAGTTGAAAGGGTTACTCAAAAGAGCTGTTTTCCTTACCACAAAGATGCATGTGTAGTAAAGTATCTCTGGAGAACTCAAGAGAAATTGTATCCTCCACTTAATATCAAATAGGTGATTGCTTGGATTATTGTACTGAAGGGATTATACTCTGTGCTGGTATAATTGAGTAGATTTAGTGGCAAATGTGATAAATACTCTCCTGGAATGAGTTTAGTGAAAAAATATGTTCAGCTTCTCACCAAAAAATTTTTTGCAGTCCATGCTACATTAATATAGCTCATCATGAATGAGACAAAGTCAAGGTTCCCTTACCACTTGTAGTATTGATCAATTCCATGGCACTATTTGTAAGAGCATGGATGTTAACCATTGGGTCCCGGTCAAATTCCTATTTGGGTAACCCAATTCTTCCTCTTAAAATTACACCTGCAATTTCCACTGGGTGTATTCTTCACCATTTGGGGCCTGACCCAAACCTCACTGAAGTCAATGGAAAGACCACAATGGATTCTGGATAAATCTCTATCTTAAATGGTGTTACTTATAACACTCACCAGAAGCAGCTGTTCATTGCTGGGTAAAGTGATATCTGCTTATCCTTTACCTTTCTCACAGGGGTGGTGTTAGGTTTAATCAATATTAGTAAAATACTTTGGAATTCTTGGATAAAAAGCAACTCGAAATGTAAGGTTTTATTACTGTGCATATGAAATTCAAAAAGACCTTTACTAAAAAAACCATGAAGATTACAAGTGTTCTGTCCATCTTCTCTTTGAGTAGAAATTTCTTTAATTCATTTTTACTTATGCACCCATGTAATTTAAATACAGTACTTACAAGAGATGAAGCCAGAGAAAGAGAAACACAGTTTTGTATTGTTTTTACTACACATATATGGTATGCAGGTCTTAGCTCTTCTGAAGGATTTTTGTCTACAGTTTGCTTAACCATCAAATAAGAATATTTCAACTGGAGAAGTTTCTTATAAGAAAATTGAATCTGTTTATACCAAATAACTACATTTAAGGTAAACTCCTTATGGGTTTTTTTTTTATCACTACCATTCTTGCCATGATACATTATTTCCTCATCATCATGCTTCTTATTAGCTCATTCCCTACATCTGCAAAGAGCACAACATAACAATGGATCACAAAACCCCAATATACCCATACCTATTTCAGTAATTAGATCACTTGTCAGTGTACTGAGTTTGTAAACAAGACTCTAAAAATGCCTACTATGAGAAAAATAATGCAACTGAAATGTGATTGGTACTAGATGAAGTTTGGGTGTTTTTCTGTGCTTCTTTTGATCTAATACCCCTAACAGAAAATTCAATAATACCTTTAAATAAGCCACAGCATTGCATTTTCTTTCAACTCCAGTACCATAGTTATATGTATTAAATGTATGAAGCACATGCAAGCAAGAAACAATTACACAATTTGTTCCTTTTAACCACAACATGTCTGAATCAAGCACTTATATTGTGACACCTAATTCATAATTGCAGCAAGAAGCAGCAACTCCAAAATATACCCAAAAATGTGAGGCAAAGGGACCTATGAATAAATTAGGGGAGGGACAGAAAATAGCTACCACACTTATGTCCTCCTAGAATGATGGCTGATAATTTGGAAATAAAAATGAAGAGGAATAAAACCTGTGATTCAGACTCTAATGTGGTAATTCCTATTGGCAACATCTGAGACTGAAGAGATGGTGTTGGTCAACCTGCTGAATGCTCTTAACCATCTAGTAATTTTACCCCACTGTTCTTGAGATGTTTATGGTTCACCACTTTGGGATCACCAATTTAGACATTTCTAGCCAGTTAGTCTGAGTTCAGAAAATCACCACTTAAGTCTTCTAATTTTCTTGTAACACTGGTCCTGTATTATCATTCTTCTGCTTTGTTCCATTATTTGTACAGCTAAGGCATGGTTTAAAGTAGACATTAAAAAAACCTAAAATGCATAGCTGCTTTTAATCTTTCTTAAAATAACTTTCATGTAATGATTTATGAACCATTTGTTTTTTATTTACAGTCACCAGGAAGAAAAGAATGTTGGAATCCTTTCAATTACTTCAATGCAATGTTCTGGTTTTTGATCAGTAAGGCAGCTTAATCAATATACAGTAGTGTGGATTGACTTAATGTACCTTATCCCACATGCAATAGTTCCATGACTTATAGGGGATGTTATTTAATAAGACATACATCACAATTTCTCTTCTCTGTCTTAATCAGGAAATATACCACAGCAGTAAAGTGCACAGTACATGTAATTTTCTATTTCAGTGGCTTTAAAATGTTTTTTCGAGAATAATTTTATTTAAACCTATACTTTTTAACAAATTGATTCAAAGCTTGTAGCTATGAAATAAATATCTCAGTGTTGCTGGTCAGAATAAAAATTATTTCCATTTTAGCAAAGTGACAGAAGCACTAAAACCTAGCTTGTGCATTGGAACGTGCATCTTAACAAGGACATAACAGGCAATAAGAATCACATTATGCTCCTGCAGGGTCTACCCAGATTTTGGGTCTTGGTGTGCCAACATAAGGAGGTGCTGCATGCCTGCTGCACACACATCCCCACAACTAGGTAGGCTTGGAGTAGGCAGGATTTAGCTTTACTCTGTGTTTGTCTGTGTGGAGAGATCAGGAAAAGGGGGTAGTAACTTGCTGCAGATATAGACCAACAGAAAATTATTATCTCCCCTGAAACAAAGGAAGGTAGGAAGAAGGAAGTCACAATTCCTTCCCTAGGCTGTCCCTGCTACATGCCATCTTAATATGGGCTATTTCCTTGGAGCACAATCTAGTCCTGACTCAGAGCTTTACACACACAATACCTGCCTATGCTACAAATAGTCCTATGAACCAAAAGAGGAGTATTATTTTTTGTGTTTATTCTGAAACTAACTCACTCATCTGTAATCAAAAAATAGAAGAGTAGCAATGTCTTGGAGAAATATCTATGAATATTACAAATTCTGATGTGGCTCAAAAATAGAGAGTTAAAAAAAGAATCACCCAGAATATTTAATTTATTCAAAGCTGTTTTTCTCACAAGCATTCCAATTGCCTCGTGGTTTGTATTCTGCGTTATCATATAAGGGACCTCATTTGGTCCCCATGTCTGGTCTTCACAATATGTGGGACAGGTGGACTTTGGAAGGGTTGTGAAGCGAACACACTCGAACCATTGGGGGCTTTTGTTTTGCAGTGTAGCCTTACTGATGGATGGGTGTATTGATTACTTTTTACCAAATCCTTAACCAATGCAGTCTAAGGGTACGTCTTCACAACCCGCCGTATCGGCGGGTAGCAATCGATTTATCCGGGATCGATATATCGCGTCTCGTTAAGACGCGATATATCGATCCCCGAACGCGCTCACCGTCTACTCCGGAACTCCACCAGAGCAAGCGGCGGTAGCGCAGTCGACTGGGGAGCCGCGGCTGTCGATCCTGCGCCATGTGGACCCCAGGTAATTCGATCCAAGATACTTCGACTTCAGCTACGCGAATAGCGTAGCTGAAGTTGCGTATCTTGGATCGATCCCCCCCCCAGTGTAGACCAGCCCTAAGAGATTAAATCAATAACCAAATACAGCCATCCATCAATAAGGCTGCAGCAATGACCTCTCTGGCCAATCTAGGAGCCAAGGACAACCGTAGTCATTTGTTTTTGACAGGATGGAAAAGCATTTTGCCACCAAGCTACCAACCGTCCCTCTCCAAAAAATTACTAACTGCTGCCCTATCTTCTCCACACACATACACCCCTAAAAATACTGATGACTTTTCTAAAGCCATGGTCGTTGCACCCTACTCTTCATTAATGTAAATGAACACACATAGTTTCTGTTTTATAAATAAATAGGGTAATCACTGTCCCTGAAATGAGAAATGTTCCCATTTTCAGGGTCTGGTTCTATCAGTTTCACAGAAAGCAGCGTTTGTCCTGGTAAACCCCAGCACAGCAATACTGAACAGAACTCAAGCAGAGAAGACAGCATTTGCTCCTCAAAATCTTTCCCTGCCAATGCACATGCAGACAGATGGCTATGAAACTGACTAAGCTTATCAGTGAAACAAGAAATTTTCCTTTCAGCAGGAGGGATTTAGACCAGCTACTAAGTGAAGACAGTCCAGATTAACCAGACGATATATATAACCCCAAACTAATCTGCTGTCCAAAATTCTGCCAATGCTACAGAACCATTTCTTTGCTTCCTGTGCAGCCACAGTTTAAGAATTTTTAAATGTATGTTGTAACTGAACAGCTTTGCTAATGCCACGAGTGCTCAAGCAGTCTTGTCTTTAGATTAATTTTTAGCAGGTCATCCATTAGCAAGACTGAGCCATGATGATGAAGCTAAGGAAAAGGAAGGCTAGAGGCCACTATCTCAATGGTGGAAGGGAAAGTCCTACCAATCCCTCAACAGAATGGTTTATAAGAAAAAACAATATTTTCCTCAGAGCCTTCTCATTCCATTAACCTTTCAGGGCAGACTATCCAGACAAGTCTCTTCTCATAACAGGAGAGACATGCCCCAAACTCAAAGTGCAGAAGACAGTGGTCAGAGGATGACATATGTCTATTTTCCAATTGCCTCTAATTCCAGCCCATGCACCAGATCCAGAATGTGGCCAGATGTCTGAATTGAGCCTATAGCTACCCCTGATGGCCAACAAGAAATCCTTAACTGTTTCAGGAGATTTATCTTCTATGTGGATATTAAAAATCACTGAGCACAATCACCCTCACTGTAGTTTGAGAACATAAGAACGAAGATCATCTCCATGATCACTCCACACTCAGTGATTCCAGTACCACAGTATTAAGAATTTTAAGTAGCAAGGTCTTTACAGTATGGTGGGGCAATCAGTACAATAACATTAGTCTTATCTTAATCCCTTACTAGAACTGCCTCACAAGATGAATATACCCTATCAAGCCTTAACTTTGGCTTTGGAGCAGGAGAGCTCCTGCGATTGGATGCAAACAGTTTGTGTGAGTGAGTGAGATTGCAATTGCATTTTATGTCCATTATATCTGTGCACTGTTTTTGTCAGATACTTGCTGTCTAAGGAAAATCCTATGTCAGGTCCAGAACAAATGTGACAGAAAAGAGTTTTTAAAAAAAACACTATATTTTAATTGACCTCCATTCACAGATTGACATTCAGGGAATAAAACCTATAGTACAATAAGTTTAGTCATAGCTTAGTAACTTCTGATGTATACTTGCAAACCAAAAGCAGGAACAAAATGAATGATGACTAATACTCATTTCCTTTCTCCCTCATTCTCCAGGATGTTTGAAAGAACAAAACATCCTCATGTATGTACCAGGGTTGCATGGTTCTTGAAAAGGCAGCATAGCACCAGCCAATTAGTATTCTGTATTCTACCAAATTGTTCCCCAAACAATTGCTACAAGCATTAACTTGATGATTCAGGTGGTGCCTATGTTTAATCAGTCTCAAGAAGTTGGCATCAGTGTTGTATATTAAGCAAATGAAATTGTGCACATTTCGTTAGCCTCTATAAATAATATTTTAAAAGTTTTTCCTTGTTAGTACAAACTGATCACCACTATGGAAAAAGACTACCAAAAATCAAAAGAAAAACCATGTACAAGAAAATATTAAGCCTAATTCATTTAAAGAAATTAATTTAATCAGATTACAGTCAGAAATTGCTGGAGGCATCATAAATCTATATTGTAAAATTGATGGCAGGGTTCTCAAGGATGCAAACTAAAAGAAAGATGCCAATTACAGGCCAGATAATCTCCCTGAAGACATCATTGCTAGAGCATTCCATCAAAGTAAAATTAAAGCTACCAGCATGAAATGAAACAGACAATAGAACAAGAGCAGAAAATTCAAACCATTGTGATATTACAATAGAGCTGGTTGAACAATAAAGAATAATCATGAATATTATTGCAAATAAATGGGGCAATTTTGCCCCACTGTTACTCATGAAGGTCATATTATAATACAAACTATTGATGATCATTCAGACAGCCTCCAGTTTAGTCATGAAAATGATTGCAAATCCAAGAAATTTCATGAATTTTAGCACAAATAATTATTCATGCAAAAATCTGTACCAGAAGTGTGTTATTGCTCAACTAATTATCATTTGTTAGTCTTCTGTAAAAGTTTCAGAGAACAGAAGCAATACCATGCAACTTGGATGACCAAACATATTATGAATTATGAATGGCAACCAGTGAATAGTTTACAAACAACCCACAGGCTGGAATTCATTCACAAATTAATTGGCAAATATTTAAAACTACATAAATAAAAATAAAGATCACATCTTGAATGAGTATCAAACAGAAAAAAAGCTAAAATTCATTATTTTTCACTAATCCATTAGTTAATGGATAATTAGTCCAGCTATACTCCTAAATTCAGAAATAGTCTACATTTAACAGTATTTTAAGGAACAAAAACTTTTCTCCTGTGTGAAGGGTTAATGAGAGAGACAAGGGTAGTTGAGGTAATACAGATTAGTGTCTACAGCTCAAAACACCACCAAAATCAACACAGATTGGCATCCTGTTGAATACTTAGGGTACGTCTTCACTTACATCCGGGTCCGGATGTAAGCAATCGATTTTCTGAGTTCGATTTATCGCGTCTGGTTAAGACGCGATAAATCGATCCCGGATCGATCCCGGAAGTGCCCCGGATCGATCCCGGAAGTGCTCGCCTTCGACGCTGGTACTCCAGCTCGGCGAGCGGAGTACGCAGCATCGACGGGGGAGCCTTCCTGCCGCGTCTGGACCGCGGTAACTTCGGACTAAGGTACTTCGAATTCAGCTACGTTATTAACGTAGCTGAATTTGCGTACCTTAGTCCGAAGTGGGGGGGTTAGTGTAGACCAGCCCTTAGGCCAAAAGACCAAGAATTGGATGGAAAAGTGGGAATGAATTTCCTTCTCACCTCTTAGAGGTGATGCATGAGGCCCATCTTTAATTATTCTCTTTTTATAAAATGTATCTTCCTTTTCTATACCTTGGCTTTATTTGTAAGAACTTTCTATACTATATTTTTATTTATATGGAGTGAGCTTGATGACAACTTCATTTCCTGAAGAACATTGTGGAAACAGCTTTATATATAGCATCACTCATGCTGTGAAAGAGAGGTATCAATGCTTATCTTATTTCAGCGACTGGCTTGTAAAGACATAAATCCCAATACATTATTCAGTCATCAAGGATATGCAATATCATGCAACTTCCCAGATTTTTAAAGCAAAATTTCTCCTCTCTCCTTTGCAACTTGAATATTTTATTTGACGTGTCCTTAAGCTGTAAATAAAGCATTTCAGGCTTAGCTTAGCTTTATAGTAGCTTAGCTTCAGCACTGTATTATTATTTCCTCCAAGAGTCAAAGCCACCTTTTCCAGAGACTGTGCCTAGATTTCTTTTAATCTGCACCGCTTTCCTCAGTGTGCCATCTGAAGCACTCTGCTTTTAACAGCCCCTCAGTGCTTTTTAAACCATATTTTTAGCACTGTGTATCATGCATGTGGTAATGCATATCATCAGGCAAGACGGTCTATTCTTGGGAAGTAGCCTCTCTAAAATTATAGGCTGCCCAAACAGTAGACTTCAAGCAAAAGTACACTTATTTGTTGCCATAGACATGCTAATTAAATGTGGATTTGTTGGAGAAACAGATATGTATAAGCTCACTGAAAGGCACAGCATTTGACAGATTTAAATATGTATGTCTCAGAAACAGAATTTGGGCCTAGTCCTGCAGTCTAACTCATGTTGAGTACTGCTACTCATGTGACTAATTCCATTGAGTTCAATGGGACAACTCAATGTGAATACGGTTTGCAGAATGGGGCTCTCTGTAAAACTTATGCTAATTCTAGTCTAGATTGTGGCTCAGACTTAAGGGGGCTGTAATAGAGTGAGTCGGGGCTCTACCCTTCCGGAGGCGGAGGGGAGCCACGCCGACTCACTGCGGCCGAAATCAACAGCCGGTTAGCTCGGGGCTCAGGCCCTCTGGTGTGGGGGCTGAGGAAAAACAACAGTTACGGAGTCCAGGCCCTCGGGAGCAGGGGCTGGATAATACAACAGTACAGGAGCCCAGGCCCTCTGTAGCAGGGGCTAGGCAAACGGCAGTTTAGGGGCCCAGGCCCTCGGTAGCAGGGGCTGGGCAAACAGCAGTTAAAGGAGCCCAGACCCTCTGTAGCAGGGGCTGGGCAAACAACAGTTAAAGGAGCCCAGACCCTCTGTAGCAGGGGCTAGGCAAACAATAGTTAAAGGAGCCCGGGCCCTCGGTAGCAGGGGCTGGGCAAACAGTAGTTAAAGGAGCCTAGGCCCTCTGTAGCAGGGGCTGGGCAAACAGTAGTTAAAGGAGCCTAGGCCCTCTGTAGCAGGGGCTAGGCAAACGGCAGTTCAAGGAGCCCAGGCCCTCGGTAGCAGGGCGGGGCACAAACAGTCATAGCTCAAGCCCCTTTGGAGCAGGGGCTGAGCAGGCAAGTAGGCAAAGGGGGCCCAGGTTCCTACCTGAGCGTTGGGTGAGGAGGAAGCCTGACACCCGTGTGTAGGGGTGGCGGGGGGGGACGCAGGCCCACCCACTCCACTGCGTCCCAGCCCGGGGCCCTAGCAGCGATGACTCTCACTGCCGGTCAGTGGGGTATCCTGACCAAAACACACTGACATCGGCTCACAGGCCTCTGCAGCCTGACCGGGGTCGGCGACCCCCGGCTACTTCCAAGATCCCCCTCGGGGCCTACCTCGTCCGTGGGGCTGGGTTCAGGCCAGTCCACCAGCATCGGCTCCTCGGTGGCGGGGCTGGGGGGCTGGTTCGGTAGCTCCTCCCCGGGATAGCTGGCACGGGGCAGACTTGACTCCTCCTCGGGGCCGCTGGTCCGGGCCAGGCTGGGCCAGTCCTCCTCGGGGGACCGGGTCCGGGGCAGGCTGGGCCAGTCCTCCTCGGGGTACCGGGCGAGAGGGAGGCTAGACCGGCGCGGGGCGTTAGCAGGCGGTTCGCGGTCTGCCGGTGTCTCCCAGGCGGGAGCTTGGTCCGGGACGTCTGCTCTCTCCGGCCGGCTGGCCCTTACTGAGCTTTGGTGGCGGGCTTTTATACTTCCGGGTCGGGGCCGTGACCTCGGCGGGGCGGGCCCCGGACCCGGAAGCTCCGCCCACGCTGGGGATGGAAGCAGCTCTACCCTGCCGGAGGCGGAGGGGAGCCACGCCTCACTACAGGGGCTATTCTTCTCTCAGGGTATCAGGTTATTGGGTCCATTCACATAGGAGTAAGTGCAGCTGCTTACTCCCACCTTGCAGTAAGTAGGTGAGGAGGGACAGGGAATAACTGGAGATTTGGCTCCACTCCTTCCTTCCAGTCACTGACCCAAAGCAGTTGCACCAGCAAGGCATTAGTAGTTGTTTGCCGCTGGTACAAGCCAGCAGTAATTATCTCTTCTCAGAAGCAAGGAGAAAGCAGGAGACGAACTGTGACTTAGAGATGTATCTGAGTCACAGTGCCTCCTGGTGATAATCCTGGGTTTAGGCAGTTTACCCTTTGCTCAGCTTGTGCCTAAAAATCAAATCCAGGCTTCTGTGTTGGGTGAAGCAGCCAGGAGAATCTTATTTCAATTCTCACGACTACGTGACTTCAGCAATGTATTGAGTACAAAGCAATTACCTTTATGATCCCTATGTAGATTTAAAGCCAAAAGGTTCCCGCAGAAATGTATGCGCCATAGGTGCTGGAACTAGGGGTACTGCCGCACCCCATGGTTTGAAGTGGTTTCCATTATATACAAGGTTTACAGTTTGGTTCAATGGCTCTCAGCACCGCTACTATACAAAATTGTTCCAACACACCTGGTATGCTCATAAGAACACTTCAGAAGCTAACTGTTCATTCAATCTGGTGGTCATACAGTCACAATTAATGAAGTGTCTCCATCCTATAGACAATTTGTTGTAAATATGACCAGCATACTATTGCTGTCATGGCTTGAGCTAGGAATCTTTCAGCTCTTAAACTAACAGCTGAACAAGAAATGCTAAAAAGAAGACTCTTTATGATCCGGACATTATGAATTACAGTAAGTTTTTCCTCAGCTGGAAGCAGATCCTCTTTACTATATAACTCCAAAGTTAGTTTGAAAATACCCATAAAGTGTATTTGATTTTTTCTTAAAACTTTAGGTGATAAAAGCTAGATAATTTTTGAGAAAGCTGCCAGTACCACAGCCAGACATTAGAATCATAGTATCATAGTATATCAGGGTTGGAAGGGACCTCAGGAGGTCATCTAGTCCAACCCCCTGCTCAAAGCAGGACCAATTCCCAACTAAATCATCCCAGCCAGGGCTTTGTCAAACTGTACATTGCTATAGTACAGTGCTCCATCAAGTTGTACATTTCCTTTAATCTATTTGGGGAAAACCTAATGTATCAGCCCTGGGTTTTGTGGGATTAAAACTCAAAGGGGTTAGTGTAGCTTCAAAGTCTCAGCTTGAAACTGAAAGGTGCATCTGAGAGGTTAGTCATAAAAGTGTTCAGCAATTGAGATACAAGAGTTCAGTCCAGTCCTGTAACCATGGTAACATTCCTTTCCTGAAATTGCAACAGCAAATACAGGAATGTTCTGTTATGCTAGTTCCAGTGAGAAAAAAGGTGTATTTTATTAGCATCAGTTTGTGAATCTTACTTATGTTGGCGAGCTGTTACTCATAGGATTAACTGGATTGATTTCACTGGGATTATTCCCTTGAGTAAAGATTTTATAATCTGGCCTTTAGTTACACAACATTCACCTTTAAAAAAAAAATCAAAGTTTATAAATTGTTTTAAGATTAAAGTACTATAAATTAAACCTTAATTTCATATTGATCTCAATGGGTCTTAAATTTGTATTCAAAAGCCAAAAATTAAGTATTAATATTTCAGCTTAATTCCTCAATATTAATTTAGGACCAGATTCTGCCACTTTTATTCAGGATGAGTCTCACCCTATTCTGCAAGAAATCCCATTGATTTTGGTGCTTATGTGGTTAGGAACTACTCACTGTCAGCAAGTGTTGCAGAATTAGGCTCAGCATAGATTAAAACTGCATCCCTACAAAAATTTATGCATATACTTGACAGCCCACAGTGTGTGAAATTAAGCATGTGAGTAAACCTTTGCAGAACTGGGGCCCAAATTGACAAAATCCAGTAAGAAACTTTTCCTAAAAAGAGAAAAAACATGGCAAAGTGCTCAATTTGTCTAGACAAATCTTCAGAAAAAACTGGGCCTTTACATTTAAATATGTAAAGTATTCCCTTAAAAAAAAAGACCCACAAAGAAAACAGAGCACACCTTACTATACTATTCCAAATCTGCAAACAGAGAACCTACTCTAGGGTTGTCCTCTAGTCCATTAAGACCTTTTTCACTAAAGTTTTTCTAGTTCAATCTGCAGGGAAGTTAGAGAAAATATTTTAAGTGAATTTATTTCCAGCTACAATCTTCCTCAGTTTGGCAGGAAAAAGGACTGGTAATTCCAAACTAATAGATTCAAAGTCAGGGCTGTGTCCAACAGGGCTGCCCAGAGGATTCAGGGGGCCTGGGGCAAAGCAATTTTGGGGGCCCCTTCCATAAAAAAATTTGCAATACTATAGTAACATGTATTTGGAAATATAAAAAATAACCAGTGAAATACATTCAAAAATTAATTTTTAATAATTTGAAACTACACGAAATACATTATTTAAAAACATTGAATGCTTGAATGGTATGTATACATTTGCAATTACATAATGGGCTGTCGCTGGGTGATGGTGATCGTTGGTGCCAATGGGGTGTCGCTGCCTGGGGGTGGCGCTGGTGTTGCCCAGGGCTGGGTGGGGAGCTGGGCTCTGGGTCGGGGGGTGCCCAGCTCAGAGGGGCTGGGCTCAGAGCTGGGGGTTGGGGCCAGGGGGTGCCTGGCTCAGAGGGGGTGGGCTTGGAGCTAGGGGTCAGGGCTGTGGGGGATGGGGTCGGGGGGTGTCCGGCTCAGAGGGGCTGGGCTCAGAGCTAGGGGTCAGGGCTGCGGGGGGATGGGGTCAGGGGGTGTCCGGCTCAGAGGGGTTTACCATGCTGCTTACCCCCGCCTCCCATCTCCCGGAGCCTCAGCGCGCCGCGTCCAGGAGCGGCCCTGGACAGCGGGGCCTGAGCTCCTGCCGCTCGGCCGCAGCTCGCAGCCCCGCCCCCTTACCACGCGGCTCTGAGCAGGAGGACCTCAGGCCCCGCTGGAGCCAGGCCGCTGCAGCGCTGTCCAGGGCTGCTCCTGGACGCGGCACGCTGAGGCTCCGGGAGAGGTTGAGGAGGAGGCGGGGGGGAGCCTCTGACATTCTCGTGGGGGCCCCTGCGGGGCCCGGGACCTGGGGAAAATTCCCCTCCCCCCCCTCTGGGTGGCCCCGCTGTCCAATGCCAATTGATGTCAATTGGATCAGGCACCTTTTTCCCCTTTTTTCCTGAAATTTTGTGCAGCTGTGAAGAGATAAAAGTTTTTCCTTAATGTGACAGGTTTGGCATTATCTTCCCCTTATCAATTAGAAATCCAAACATAATTATCAAGGTACAGCATAAAATTCAATTAAAAGAAGTAGTTAAAGAGGATCTAGAATGTAGAGTTGGTCTAGAATTTTCTGTTCAAATGTTTTTTTGGACAGAAAATGCAGTTTCTATAAAACCAAACATTTCCCATGGGAAATTTATATTATGTCTGAAATAATTGTTTTTCCCACTAGGGAAAATCAAAACAAAATATTTCATTTCATGTTGGGTTGAATCAAATTGAATTAAAACATTTAATTTCAGAACAGTCTGACGTTAATCTGTGCCCACCGCAACTGCAATGGTGTCTTGTGCCCCCATTCTTCTCCACGGGCCAGGCTCCCTGGCTGGACTATATCTCCCAGGATGCATCATGGTGGTTCACTACAGGAAAGACTGCAGTTCATCATGAAAGGCCCATAGAGGAGAATGGGGAGCATGTGGCACTTGAATTACAGTTTCCACAAGGCATCACAGCAGCTCAGGCAGACATATTTCGGTGTCAAATTGAGAGACAAAGTTTTAGTTGGTTCAAGAAACTGAAATGAAACATTTCGATTCAGGAATACTGAACTGATTTCTTCTGATTGAAGAAGTAAAAATGAAGGTTTTCCCTCACTTTTCCATTACACAAAAATATTTGATATTTTGACTCTTTGTCCTGATTCAAGAGGAAAGCATCTATCAAAATTTCCCCCATGATGGAAATTCCTATTGTCTACCAGCTCAACTAGAAAATAAGTAAAAAAAATTAGTAATCTGAAATGCTTCTTCAAATATCCCAATATGGTTTCTAAAATTTACAAAAATTATTAACATGAAAACAAATAAAAATCTTCTGATATAGACCTATAGTTAAAATATTTGATGATTTAATATGATATTCAATAACTTCTGATTCTCTAAGGAGTAGAGCATTATCTTTTATTAACATGCCTAACATTCTTAGGACCATCAAATGTAATTAGTTTTCTCTCGTAGCTTTGTGACATTTTCTTCCAAAAGACATTGTTTTCAGGACCACCAAATCCAATTTGGAGCCAAAAAGATCAAAGTCTGAACAGATTCTAATGCCTGAACAGCTAAAGATAAGATTAAACCTAATGATATATTAGAATACGATAGGCTAGAAAGAACAGCAAGTAACTTGTCTGCAGTATGAACAGCTTCCAAGTCTGCAATCTTTTTTAACTACTGCTATGGGCCTGGGGAAAGAAGGGAATTTTTTGTTTCTCCTCATCAACTGTAGTTCCCAATCACATAATTTCTAAAAAAAATTCTTTACCCTGTTCTTTTTTCTTCTCAAACCACCACCTGGAAAGTATGTCTATACAGATGAAGGGAGAATATGGGTATATGTGGTGGAGAAAAGATTTCTTAACAATGCTTCCTGGGGTGCAGATTCTGTCTCTCAGTATGATCACTAAATGATCTTCTCTTCCACTTGTTAGCTTGATGGCTTTGTTTACCTTATATGTAAATGTATCATCATTGTCCTCTGACTGTAAATCAAGCTGGTCAGACAGGTAAACACACATTCCTTTGTCTAAGGTGGTCTGGGTTTATGCACTGCCTCCCAAACACAAAACGCGCACACACACGCACACACACATATAAACTTTGTACACAAGCCATGCATACATCACAATTTACATTACATGGCACCTTTCAGATACATATTATGACAACAGTGTGTTGGGGGGTAATGAGTGTGTCAGGCCTGATATGAGTTACAGTACCTTGGGCCCTTTACCAGTTGTCACTGAGGTGCTCTCAGTAGCACAGAGGCCTTCCTTTCACAGTACAGATGATCAAAGGGGTGACAAGTCCAAAGACGTTTGGTGAATGAGAGGCATTTAAGCATCTACTGTTGTAACTTCAACAAGGCAACAGTGAGCCCAAATACCAGCATTAGCTGCCACAGCAACAAACTGGGAAATATCTATATTATTTTTTATGAATGTGATACGTGCCTCTGTGCATTTGTTTATGATGGATTACTTGCTATAGAGTTAGATCAAAATGGTTGTTAAACAATCCCATGAGGAAAGGTAAAACAATGGCCTAGATAAGAAATATCCCAACAAACACGGAGACGTGACAACTAGGTTTATAGCTATGAAGAGGTAACTCCATAGCTGTTTTGCCAAGGCTGAGAAGAGAGAAATCCAAAGAGAACACAAAGCTATTACAGGACCCAGAGGCCAAGAAAAGGGAGGGGGTTGAGTGAATCGCTGAGCGGTGTCTGGTCAAAGCTGATAGGCTGGCAAAGAAACATACAGTGAGAGCAGGCTGAGAGCAGAGTAAGTCTGTTTCTCCAAGTCAGAGATGGGGGGTAGCTGTCAGGGTTGCCACTTCCCCAGGTCTTCCCAGGAATGTCCCTTTTTTGAGGTAGCTGTCCCGGGAAATCTGTAAGGGTGGTCAGTACACACTGCCAGCTGTCCAGTTTTATGGGCTCAGGATTAGGGTGAGCAGATAGCAAATGTGAAAAATCAGAAAAATGTTATGGTGTCTACCTTTTGCTCTATGTGCTTTGTACCTTTGGGGGACTGACTGCATAAATAATGTTTTGTTTTGAAGCTGCTGTTTTTGAGGCACTTTAATCAACTTGCTGGCCACAGGTCCCTGGAGTGAAAGGGCTTACAGGTGCCAGTCGCAGTTGGGCCTGTCACAATAACACAGTTTAGAAACAGGGCAAGTGAGACCCAGAGACCTGGTTGCAGGGTGGTGGAATCATGCATGGTCCAACTCAGTGTGAGGTGTAGGAATCCAGACCTGCCATATGGGGGTGCATTTAAGAGGGATTAACAGTGATCTAAGGTGCATTTCACTCAGTAACTGTGACACTTGCTATGGAACAGAAATTTTTAAACAAAGGAGGAACAGATCAAAACAATAACAGCAGTTCCTGGACCTGAGCAATAGCTAATGACAACATTAGAGAAGAACAAGTAGTACCCCCAGGCTTTTAGATGTCACTTCCAATGAATAGAAATAGATAAGGATCCATAGGCCAGTAGCACCCTCTTCCCTGGTCACAGTCACTTCAGACAGCCCAGGCCTCAGTGTGAGCAGCAGCAGCAGCACTTTCAGTAGTAGCAGTGGGTTTTTTATACTCTTCTCCTGCTTTCTGCAGCTCTCTTTCCCCCACCTATTGACTGCCTGCCCACTTGCCTGAGAAAGTGTAATATACTGCAGTACAGAACAGAATGCAGTCAGGTTCATTCCAAAGCTGTATTTCAGAGACCATGTTCAAGATGTAATTTGTTACAAATATATTTATCTATCACTGACCATTTCTTTCTATTTCGTGAAGAGAAGAGGCATCAAAAACTTATTTGCCTAGAGCCATAGGACACAAAAGCACAGTGCATTCAGCACATACCAGCAGAAGCCATTTAAAAGTCAGCATATGCTAGCTCTTACTATAGAAGGTATCTGGTAACTGTGATAAGTGCAATACATGGAATCTAAGGGATTTGCCAGGTGTTAAAATCTGACATTTAAATGGTGATCATCATATATTAAGATTTAATTCTGTTTTCTTCATTTAGTCCTACTAGATTTTAAGAGACTTCCCCTGCTTTCCTTTATTAATTACTCTAAAGACAAACTCCCCCAGTGAGTTTAAAGTTTCTTTCTACAAGCTACTACTTAAAAACTTTAAAAGGTGCTTCAACTAATGTCATCACTGTTGCTTTTGCTTCATTGATCAAATCGCTCTGCTATTCAGAAACTATTAAAATGTTTATCTGTAAAATTCACCCAGGGACAGCGACATAGAAAAGCAGCAAATATGTATATCGTCTATAGGCATCCAAACATTAAAGACTCTGTACAAGATGTTCTTTCCACAAATGTTTTTATAAAGCAGCTGTGACAGAATATTTCTGTGCCCAAACCCTACACACTGCTCTAATAATCTTTGTACAACCTATGTCTTTTCAGGTACCATCTGAAAACTCATAATTTGCTGATCAATATTGCTCTGATCAAATAAGTGTGACAACATTGTATGTGAAGTTATAAAATTCCCCTGTATGATGTTAATACATGTTCCAAACCACAGAAGAAGTTGGCAAAGAGGTCTGTCTCAAACAAAGGAATGTGTGCTCTACTTAATTTGCATTTAAGCAGTAAGCAGAGGCATCAAGCAGGAAGAGTAGACAAAGAAACTTCAAAACAAGTGAGGAAAAGCCACAGAACAGCCTTCTCCATAGACTTTTGCCTCCAAAATCTCAGCTGAAAATGTTTTCCCAGAGGGGGACTGACACTATAAAAAGGAGGGACAAAGATCCCTCCTCTCTCTCTCTCCATCAATTCACTGCACCGGAAGAGAGAAAGGAAGCAGCTATTGAATTGGAAAAAGGGTCCTCAGCTAAGAAGTGTGGTCAATAAGACTGCTGAGACCATGTGATGAAAAAAAACTTTGCTTTGAATTTAACATAGTTTGTTAAGTTAGACACCAGTTGCGTATTATTATTTTTCTTATATCCATTTCTGACTTTTATACCTCATTACTTGTATTCACTTAAAATCTCTCTATTTGTAGCTGATAAGCTTGTTTTATTGTTTTATCTAATCCAGTGTGTTTAAATTGAAGTGTCTGTGAAACTCCATTTTGAGTAAGATGTGCACATACTATTTCTATTAAAGAAATATGGACTTTTATGAATTTGTGTTGTCCAAGAGAGGGCTGGGCAATACAAGACATACATTTATGGGGGGAAATCTAAGACTGGGGGTGTGTTGTGGTCACCCTGCAATATAACCAAAGCTGGTCAGAGCCAAGGTCTGGCTGGCTGCAGCACACACACACACACAGAGAGAGAGAGAGAGAGAGAGAGAGAGAGAGAGAGAGAGAGAGAGAGAGAGATGACTTGCATGCTGGAGGCTGTTTGTGAGCCATCCAAACTGGAGGCTACAGCAACAAAGCATAGTAAAGGGCATGCCAGGTTAGAGGACAGGGGTGACAGATACTCATTAGTCTAGATTGTACTGTGGGTATGTCATAGCAGCCCATTCTAAAGAAGCTTTTATACAAGACTATTTTCAATAGTGGCAGGAAAATGACTAACCTGATCTTTCAACCTCAGATACAGTGAAAGCATCTGATGGTTTCCAGAGCCAGAACTCCCTCATTTTGAAGAAGCTGCTGTGACAGACTGACAATATCTTGTAATATACTGAACAAACCTTATGGAATTAAGAGAAGCTTTACTGAGCTAAATTCAACCTGATTGAATTAGGGTTAATACCTTTGGGGTACATTGTATTAAAAATGCAACTGCGTATGTGTTGTTGTAGAATTGTATGTACCTTCTCTAGGAGGGTGGGGTGGATGCTAATGAACATCCACAGCTATCAGACTTTGAAGCCTTCCTGGGGAAGATATGCATATATTAGTTCAAATTAGATTCTCCAAAGACCCACAGACAAAGAAAAGACTTTTGGATAAAACGCCTAAGTTTAGGCTTGTTCGGGGTCTTCTACCTGATCCAGCAAATGGACACGACCCCTAGTCCACAGAAGGCCCCAATCGTTAGAGAAGTATTGGAAGAAGTTGGCCTACTGAGGCCTCAGAAGACTGTGCGCTTGTTCCAAGCTGCAACTCTGATGCACTTGTGATCACAAAGAAACCCCTAGGGAGGAGTGATGCCTGATAAACTTATTAGCATGCATGTAGGTTCTTTTATTGTTTTAAAAAGTTTTCTCTGTAATGCTTTTTACCTTAAGAATAAAGTAGGCTTGCTTAGAAAGAATTGAATGGTAACTTATATCTCTAGCAATTACACTGCTGTCTGTCTCTGACGAGAAAGCAAGCAGTCTGTTTAGGCAGACTGACTGTGCTAGGAATTACACAGGTTTAGAGATTCCCACTCTACTGTGATAAGTTGTATGCATAACTCACATCACAGAATAATAATATGCCGGCCAAACAAGAAGTTGAGTTCTGGCCTGCCATCCAGTACAATGATCTGTGGTGCATTGTTAAGAAATAAATGAGAAAAAGAACCCTGGGCATGTTAACTAGGGCTGGCCAGAAAACAGAAAATAATTCTGTTTCCACAAAATATTTTGAGGTTTTGACATGTGTTTTCATTTAGACATAGAAGAAAATAAGACCATTCAATATTTTTCATGAAAAAAGGGGAGGAGCAGTAAGCCACTGCAGAACAGTCAATAGCCTGGTGGTTACGACACTCTGTTTGGATGTGGGACAACGCACGTTAAAGTCCCTGTTCTGCTGAATTTGGATCTCCCTCATACATATGGTTCGGCCAGTCACCTGGGTTATTGGCTATTCTGGGATGTGTCATTCTCTCTCTCAAAATTCGATCCTGGACCTAAGAAACCTTCCCTATTAAAGTTTCAGTTAAATTCATATGCATCCATGAAAAGTTTCATTTTCGACAAACTTACATTTTCTGACAAAATGTATCAAAAAAATCCTGACCAGCTCTCCAAAGTAATATCAAGATGACATAGATAGAGTTGCCTGATTGCATATGAGCCATTAAATGAATGTGCTGTGGCACCATTAATTAGTTATGAATATTGGGGTCATTTGTTATGTTTTTGTAAAATACAGTAGATATTTAAAATAGTTATTTCCAAACAGCAAGAAAACACATTTTCTTGGAACATGTTGCGTCTACATTGCCATTAATCTTATCACACTTCCATGATTTAGATTCAGTGATCTCCTGCTCTGAACAGCTCTTGGCTTTTTGCTAACACAACAATTTGAAATACATGATTCCTCTTTGGCGATTCTGCTGCATGTGCTGAAAAGGCCAATTTATGCTCCATGATTTACTGTACTCCAATCACAGGAACACATCAGTATCATGTAACACTAAAACTGGCGTGACGCATATTTCAGACTTTAGTACCTAAAAGAATACTGGTAACACAATGTCAGAATTCCGCTAAATATAGTATATTGAAAATATCTTAGCAGAGGATGTATGAAAATTCAAATAAGTTCATTATCTATATTTTCAATCATATTCCTGGATAAACAAATATCACTAGATATATTTATTTTTGATGAACAATTATGTGAATTCACACAAAAAGTCAATTCAGACTTGGTCGCCCAATAAGTTGCAAATGAGACCTTTGGTGTCCCAATTTGGTGGATACCTGGTGTGATGTTATCTGATTAGAATATGACCATATAGATCATTGTTGCACCTACTGTTATATATTTGCAGCAAATATTGTACAAAGGTTGTCAAGTGAGGTGTCTATGAAAAGGTTATGTTTTGCTGGTTATGATTATGCTATCTGTATGCATGTATCATTTTAGTATGTGAAGTTATAAGTTATGGAATATCCACCAGCTTTATGGGGATTGTCTGCCCCATTCTTTGCAGCTCACCCTAATTGAGTGACCATAGCTATCCCCCACTGGGACACCGGTCACAGCCAGATATGCCATGTAAGATAGCTGCAAAAATGTTATAATTTGCCAGATATTATAGTCTTGTTTATATGTTTGTATCACCTTTGTATTATGAGTTATAGATATGTAAATATGTCTGTATTTCAAACTTGTGCTATGCTTCTGGGTGACACCTCCAGACAGTTTGACATCAGCACTGCCTAGCCTCCTTGATGGCCTATTAAGGACCATGAGCTATACAACTGATCCATTGAGAGAAGGCAGATACACCTTATGACTCAGTGAGGCATGCAGGGACATGCTCATGGACAGAACTCTAAGGCTTCCAAGCCATGTGCTGGGCAGCTTGTGTTTGAAACAAAGGAAGCACAGGCTGCATGGCCAAAGACTATAAAAGGCAGCTGCAGCGTCTCCATTTTGTCTTCAGTCCTGCTTCTTACCTCTGGAGGAACTTTGCTACAAACTGAATCTCTGAACAAAGGACTGAATGACCCATCCAAGCTGTGGCTGTACTCCAGAGACTTGACGTAAGCCAGCAGTTTATTCCATCACTGCTATAAGCCTGAACCAAGAACTTTGCCATTACTGTATGCAATTGACTCCTCTAACCAATTTTAAACTCTCACCTTTCGTTCTTTTTATGAATAAACCTTTAGATATTAGATACTAAAGGATTGGCATCAGCGTGATTTTGGGGTAAGATCTAAGTTATATATTGACCTGGGTGTGTGGCCAGTCCTTTGGAATCAGAAGAACCTATTACTTGGTGAGATTGGTTGTAAAGAACCACTCATCTCTGAATCCAGTGTTTTTGGTGGGATAGAAGAATTGGAATGCCTGAGGAAACTCCCTTTATGTTTTCTTTGTTAGCCAGTATGATGAAACAGGAGTGTACTTTTGTGGCTGGTTTGGTATATCTTATAAAAGAAAAACCACCAGTTTTGGGTTGTGTTTCCCATATTTCTCAGCAGTTTGTCCTGAATTTGGCATCCTCAGTTGTGACCCACTGAGGCACAGTTACACCTGGAGCACCTGATTAAAAATGTATTTAAAAAATTTCCCTTAGCACTTATTTCAGATGTTGCAGTTATTATAGCAAAGAAGTTAGGTGATATAAAAATGTACATTTTCTGAGAGCAAAAACAGCAGCTCTCCACTGATAAGAGACTCCACTTGATGGCTAGCTGAAAAGACAATTTATCTTTAAGAGCTGGCAAAACTTTTACCTGTCTGTATAATAATTACTCATCTGATGAAATACTTGATCTCTTTCAGCAGTGTGAATCTTTGCACTTCTAGATGTACTGTACTATGAGAAATACAAAAAGTATGGACCCCATTTATTTTGCAACTTCTCCCTTTTCTAACTTTTTCATGCAAAGTAGCTGAAGTTTTCCTCAACTATTCTGCTTTTTTTCCCTCACTCCTATTTTTGAACAGGAAAAATGCACTATCTTCATATTTTTAAAGCCGGCAGTTGGAGTTCCATGCAAAAGAAGTGCATAGGTATACATGCACGTGTATGCAATTACCATTAAAAGTTATTGCTTCAAATTGCCTACGAAATTAAATAACACTCCATTCACATTTTCATACTTTTTTTCACAACAGTGTGGGCTAGAAACATGGACCAGATCCCCAGATGGTGTTAATCAGTGAGTGTCTCATTCACCATACTGATTTCCAGTATCTGAGGATCTGGTTCATTTTTATTTTTATTTTTTCAAGTAAAAGCTTAGATTTATGACATCATCATGGGAGTCCAAGAGCCGGGACCCTAAATTCATGCCAATGCCCTAATCTGGTCCTGATTACGTATGCAAATTGGGGAAAGTGTATACAAAGTTAGTATCAAAATAGCTGTTTGAGTGTGCATTGTCCCATCTTTTTTGCCTACAATAGGGTTAAGTACAAGCCCAAATGAAGGTCCTTAAATTTGAGTAACTTTTTTCTGTGCACACCAGTGTTGCCAACTTTTTTAAATGGAGCTCTATTAGTTTAATGTAAATCCCAGAAAGCTGGTCATAGCATATTGTATTATTTGATCATTAATTTATGAACAAGTCTGAACAGAAGCTAGAAATTTCAATTTTTTTTAGGAGCTGAGATGCAACTAGTAACACAACAAGAAAGTGCACCAGTGTTGCATTAAATAGAACATTAGCTGAATGTACTGTGGCATCTAGCTGTCATCTATACCCTCCTGGCAACCTCAGTGATCAATTCAATAGTAATTTTAAACTTGGTTGTAAATGTTGATGGATGCTGCTTTGAATCCGTTTATCCAAATCCCACAGAACTGTAAAAACTGATACTGTTTAAACATATATTTGAGACTTTCTGATGTACAGTTTATTCAGTCCTAAAAATATGAGAAAGTAAATATATAAAGGTTTGACATAGGCTAACAGAAGCCTAGAAATTCAGAATGAATGGATGAAACTTAATGTTGGGGTGTCACTTGCAGTAATAAAATATTTTGTATGTATATGGTGCACCAACTCAGAGGCCTCTGGACATCAAACAAATATAACAAACGTGGTATAAACAATAATCGAATATATTAAAATATACAAATTGCTTAATTGGTCTTTTAGGCCCTGATCCTGGATTATGACCCATACAGACTGATACTTCTGTGCAGATCACAATGCAGGATCGGGGTCTTTAACTAGAAGTCCTTTGGGGCTGTAATTTAAGATGTTGTATAATGCCTTCCACTATGAGGTCCTGAGCTGGTCAAGGTCTCTTGGCACTAGCGCTAAAGAAATAATATTAGTGATAATCAGTCTCTGAACTGAGTTGGAAAAGGCAGACAGTAAACACCAACATAAGTTTTTGGGGCAGGGACTGTCTTTTTGTTGTGTGTCTGTACAGCTCCTGGCACAATGGAGTCCAGATCTGTGACTGACTCCTAGGCATTACCACAATACAAAATGAAAAACAATAGCTATTAAAAACTACCTACAAACGTAGGTCACTGGATTCACCCAGGTGGACTCTTGTTCCCATGTAGAGGTTTAATGGGGTCTGCCTGCACAGATCAAGTTACAAGATCTGAAACTTACAAGAATCAATCAACCAATCTTCAGGATGCCATATATGAATTTTGTTGTATACCCAGAAGGGGACCATTGTTAACCCTCAGCCTCCTGTCTTCTACCTGATCACCCATTCTAGAATCACTGATCTTACACCAACGAGATATAGGAAAACAGACATTTTCTCAAGTAGGCTGGATCCTTTATTATAAGGGTTTAAAAGGCCATTGGTATTACTTAGAATTATTCTCAAGGGATTAGAAGTAGGTAAAGCTCATAGCTGAAGGCTCTTGAATCACCATGCTCCCTTGTTCTACAGTAAATACAATCTATGAGTGGTTTCCAAGGGTAGTCCTGAATGAATTGCATTATAGTTATCCAGACAAGTAATCTCCATGTTACAGTCTAAATCTTAAAACACTAACTCCTGAATATTTCAGGTTAAATAAAATATTCTTGACCACTGTTTGTCAAGTGCAAATAAATTATTAAATAATACTAATGACAATTTCTCCTCTCATATTCTCTCTCGCCCTCCCCTCCCACCCCCCAGCTCCCATTTCAAATAGACAATAATTGGATATGGTCTTTGTGGACCTGGAGAAAGCATTCAGTTGTGTACCAAGAGAACTAGTTTGGTGGAGTTCGCCAGAGTTTGGAGAGATGTGCCGGAAGGATAACACATCTTATCCAGGACACGTGTGATGGAGTGATTACCATAGTCAAAACTAAATGGGGCTACAGTAAAGAATTTCCAGTAAATATTGAGCCCTTTTTGTTTGCAGTTGTCTTGGATGTGATAAGTGAGAACATATGAAGGGAGTCGCCTTGGAATATGCTGTTTACTGGTGACTTAATGATATGTGGAAGATTGTGAGAACTTGCAAATCAACTTTGAAAAGTGGTAAAATAGTTTTGAAAGGCAGGACTTAGAGTGAATATTGGTAAGATCGAGACTATGATAACTGAGGGAGGAGGACTCCTCATAAGGGATATAACAGGCAGAAAGCTTAGAATAATGAAAGAATTTAAATACCTAGGATCAATGGTTGCTGACTCTGGTGCCCTCCTAAGTGATGCCTGGCCTCATATTAAAACTGGTTGGTGCAAATGGTGGAAGCTGACCCCAAGTCTTTGTGATAAAATGATGCCAATAAGGTTAAAAGGCAGAGTGCATACAACTGTAATTCAACCCATTCTCAATGTACATAAGAGGGATTTGACCAGCCACTAGAAAAGAAATCAGAATGCTCTCCACCATGGAAATAAAGATGTTGAGATAGTCAAATGGTTGGAGATACTGTGATAGGAAATGAAATGAAGTTGTGACCTAAGGACTTCTTGATACCAACTGGCAGAGGGCACAAAAATCCCCTGGGTTCACCAAAAGAATGTTATGTAAGATCTCTAATGAAAGTCTGTGCCCATATTGGTCATCACAGTCATTGTGAGATGTATGTATGGAAAATATATGAGTTATGTATATATGCTGAAAATTATGTACTGTAGGCCTTGTGTTAAAGGCAGGTCACTCAAAGGTTGCATGGTTGGAGACAAACTTTTCCAGACAGAAGGTGAGAGACTTATCTCCCTGATGGACCATTGTGTGTCTTACAACAGAAGTCGATTAGCATACTGAGTCAGATGCTAATGATGAGCTTGCAGAGATTTCAGAAGGAAATTAATGGGATGAAGTAAACAGTGGGGGGAGAACCCTGTTTTCAGGTAAAGGCCAAAGGTCTGATCTGGTATATTCAGGGGTGCAGAAAGACGCTCTGGCATCCTTCAATCTGTGAAGACAAGCTGCCAGCAGGCTTGATCCTCTGAAAGCAGGAGCTCAGCCATCCTGGCTGAAAACCCTGGGGAAAGGCTTTGGGGTAAGCTATGCTGTAAGAAACAGAGGAATGTCTTGTGAGTTAAATTTAAGCACTAGAAAACGTGTTATGATTTGGTTTTATGCAACCTTGTTTCCAATATTCTGACTTACTATTATTTACATCATGGAGGATGGGTGAGGGCCCAGAGGATTGGAGAAGGGCAGACATAGTACTTACCATTAAAAAGGGGAACAAGGAAGACCCAGGGAATTATAGATCAGTCAGTCTAGTTTCAATAGCTGGAAAAATGCTGTCAAGGTTCCCTTCACACTCTGAACTTTAGAGTACAGATATGGAGACCTGCATGTGAACCCCTAAACTGAATTACCAGCTTAGATCTGGTTTTGCCGCCACCACTCCCAAGTACTAACTCCCTTCCCTGGGTAGCCTTGAGAGACTTCTCCACCAATTTCCTGGTGAACACCGATCCAAACCCTTGGATCTTAAAACAAGGAGAAATTAACCATTCCCCCTCCTTTCCCCCCACCAATTCCTGGTGAGTCCAGATCCAACCCCCTTGGATCTTAAATCAAGGAAAAATCAATCAGGTTCTTAAAAAGAAGGCTTTTAATTAAAGAAAGAAAGGTAAAAATCATCTCTGTAAAATCAGGATGGAAAATAACTTTACAGGGTAATCAGATTCAAAGAGCCCAGAGGAACCCCCTCTAGCCTTAAGTTCAAAGTTACAGCAAACAGAGGTAAACCCTCTAGCAAAAGGAACATTTACAAGTTGAGAAAACAAAGATAAACCTAACACGCCTTGCCTGGCTGTTACTTACAAGTTTGAAATATGAGAGACTTGTTCAGATTTGGAGAGCATGGATTGATGTCTGGTCCCTCTTAGTCCCAAGAGCGAACAACCCCCAAAACAAAGAGCACAAACAAAAGCCTTCCCCCCACCAAGATTTGAAAGTATCTTGTCCCCTTATTGGTCCTTTGGGTCAGGTGTCAGCCAGGTTACCTGAGCTTCTTAACCCTTTATAGGTAAAAGGATTTTGGAGTCTCTGGCCAGGAGGGATTTTATAGTATTGTACACAGGAGGGCTGTTACCCTTCCCTTTATAGTTATGACAAATGCTGAAACAAATTATTAAATAATCAATTTGTAAGCACCTAGAGGATAATAGGGTTATAAGGAATAATCAGCATGAATTTGTCAAAAACAAATCATGCCAAACTAACCTAATTTCCTTCTTTGACAGTGTTACTGGCTTACTGGATTGAGGGGGGGCGAGAAGTATATGTGATATACTTTGATTTTAATAAGACTTTTGATACAGTCTCACAGGACATTCTCATAAGCAAGCTAGGGAAATGTGGTCCAGATGAAATTACTATAAGGGGGATCCACAACAGGTTGAAAGACCATACCCAAAGAGTAGGTATCAATGGTTTGCTGTCGAACTGGGAGGGCATATCTAGAGGGGTCCGACAGGGATCAGTCCTGGGTCCAGCACTATTTAATCATTTTCATTAATTATTTGGATAATGGAGTGGACAGTATGCTTATAAAATGTGCAGGTGACACACAGCTGCTAGCATTTTGGAGGACAGGATTAGAATTAAAAATGACTGTCAAATTGGAGAACTGGTCTGAAATCAACAAAATGAAATTAAGTAAAGACAAGTGCAAAGTACTTTGCACTTAGGAAGGGGAAAATCAAATACACAACTACAAAATGGGGAATATTTGGCTAGGTGGTAGTACTGCTGAGAAGGATCTGAGGGTTATAGTCTTGTTTTCATGGTCTAGATAAGTGACATGTGTAAAGTAAAGTGGTGATCCCGAGTTGAATCTTGTCAGCTAGTGTGTACTACTCCTTTCGGAAGAGAGGATCTGTGAGTTCTGTGAGCATTCAGTGGGGCTGAGGACTCACAGATTGGTGGGTGCCTATCGCTAACCTGTATAGAGTGTCCTGCAGAAGCCTGGAAGGCAATGTTTATGTTGCCAGAGGCTGGTGGAGTCAGGGATCTGATGTACAGCAGGCACAGACAAGACTTCCTCATGCTAAGGGCAGGTGGCAGCAAGTTGCCTCACAACCCTGGTTACCTCTGGGATGTGTCACAGAAGGGCCTAATGTTGGTTGCCCCAAATGAAGAAAAGTTGGTATGTTGGTATGTCCAGCAGAGACCTAAGAGTTGTATTGGTAAAATGGCCCTTCCAATGATCATGGATGGCAAACAACCAAGGCCAAAGACTCAGTACATGGACTGGGTATCAGAAGACCTTACAGAGACCAATTTGCATGTTAGCCAGGTGTACAATCATGTTTTGGAAGAAGGCTATAAAAAGTCACCAACCCAAATAGGGAAGTGGCAGGAAAAAGAAGAAGATATAAAACATTGCTCATTTTGTCACACTGACCACCACGCTAACACCATACTGCTGGTAGTGTTATTTTCCTCCAAGGAGGGTTAGGATCACCTTCCTTCCAGGCAAGCATCCTTCTATAAAACAAAACAAAGTCAACTACACCTGCCAGATGCCAGAGAGAAATCTAGAATGCTGTCAGAAATTGGTTTTATACTGTGTGCTGTGGAAGCAGAGAAAGAACTGACAGGAAGGGGATGCAATGCATGACAGTTCGTTAGCAAGAGTTAGGCTAACTGTAGCCCTAATAACGCGAGATTTGGAGAAGCGAGGAATGTGTGAGGCGAGTGGGAAAGAACTGTGTGAGAAGTTGTTGCGACCTTGTGTAGATAATGTGTAGATAATATGGAATGTAGACTAAGAGTCTACATTAGTGAGCAAAACAAGATATCAGAATGACCTATGTATAAACAAAATGCAGCTGTTGCTCATTATTGTCTGTAACAAAAGGTATAAATGCTTGCTGTAATTGTTTACCTGTTGAGAGACCTGTTTAGCTCTCTCCCTCTATGCAACTGATAGAGAGAAAATAAAGTATCTGATTTGCTGTACCCAAACAAAAAGTGAGAACTCTGTTATTCTCCGACAATTTGGGGGCTCGTCCGGGATGGCAACGCCCGCAGAGGTACCGGCAGCAGCTACGGATCGTTCCCCTTCGAACTCCAAGGCGCCACAATAGAGGTAGGAGACCTTTTGAAATCTCTATTGGGGTGTCGGAGGAGGACTGTCCGTGGGGCCGTCTGTCCCTGTTGGCCTCACGCCATCCGAACTTATTGACTGTGCAGCAAGATCAGATGCAGAGCGGTTCTGGGGAATTGTTTTGCTGCCCCCAATAAGATAGTTGTATGCGGTTCTGGGGACCTGTTAGTTTGGCTGCCCCCATATGCATATGAGAGATGCATAGGTATGCACTGGTGCTGAGGGGTTTTTACCGCCTCAAGAGGGGTTGTTACCGCCTCATAGTGTAGATGCATCGTGGTACTTGGGAATAGTACCTGGAAATAGAGGCCTTGGTGTGTGTGTGTGTGTGTGTGTGTGTGTGTGTGTGTGTGTGTGTGTGTGTGTGTGTGTGTGTGTGTGTGTGTGTGTGTGTGTGTGTGTGTACACACCAGTGTGAATTGAGAGTTACCGGAAGACGCCCAGAGTACTCTGCGAAGTCTTTTGGCTCGTGACCAGAACTACTCTAACGCAAGCCCGGTAACTAGAGGATCTTTTAGGAGATCCGACCCACGGTGGGCTAACTCGGCCTGGCATCGTCCGGCGAGGAGGCTACCTGGGTCTAGGAGTGTGTGAACCCATCTTCCCTCCCCTTTTCCTCTCTGTGTGAGCCACTGACAGTCTGATCATCTCACTGGATGCAACGAGAGTAAGCGGCGATGTCTCTCTGAGACTAGCCGACGCTCTTTGCTGAAGGGAGGTGTAGGAGGGTCGTGGCCATCCTCGTTAGCCTCTCCTGTGTGAGTACCCTGTAGGGAGAGATCCTTAGTTTATGTGCCGCTAGAGCGGACAGGGCATCCTCCCTGTGTGTGTGATTGGAAAATGGGTGGCGGACAGTCTAAGCATTCCCTCTCACCCCCTAAGGGTACCCCAGCTTATTTCATGTACGTACATTATGGTCCTAAAACCTGCAGGTATTTAGAGAATTGGAATCATTACACGCGTGAAAATTCATCTAAACAATGCCCACTAGAAGGTACCTTCAATCTAGATAAGATCATACATCTCAGAGGAGCTTTTAATCACCAAAAAGCCTCTGACACACAATGGGAGCAATTTGTCTATTGAGGAAAGGAACGGGTTAATTTGAAATTCAGCTTGGTCCAGAGATAAAGAGAAAGTTAATCTGCGTTCAAGGTCAAGAATCAATGCAGACCAGGCTAAGTACAAAGAAAAACTGCTTTCGGCCCCAGCTGGCTGTGAAAAAATATAGACATAGTCAAACCAAAGGCAATACAAGTTACAGTGCTGAGATTACATTTGCAAAGCTTAACTGTCCAGTGAGATCCAACAGTCTGTCTTTGCGACCCTGGAGCCAGCGTGGTTTGGGGACGCTGAAGAAGCCATAGGCAGCCGGCCTGGACTGGAATCACTGAAAAGACGCCCCAGGAGACTTCAGGGTGTAAAAGAACTGCCCTCCCAAAAGAGGAAGCAAGTTGGAGATTGCACAGCACCTTCTCTGAACGTTATACACAGACGTGGCTAGTCTGGACGTACGTGTGTGAGTATGAAAGTGTGCCTACTTTCAGCCGCAGTAAGTCTGAGAACTGGAGAGGGATTTAGCATTCCTCTCTCCACTCCGGTTGACCGGAAAGGGTGTCAGGTGGATCTACCCCAGTCGTAGCAGGACTGGGCAATAGAGAAGTTGGAGAAAAGGGAAGAGTTGTGTCCTTGATAACTAGAATTGAGCAATTAAGAGCATAGATCATGAACCAGGCAGCAACTCAAACCTACGCCCAGGGCAAGTTGCAAGCCTTGAGACAGGACTTCCAGGCAGAAAAGGAAGCACTGGCTAAGCAAGTACCGGTCCTTCAGGGACTTGTCAAAATTTAATTATTTGTGCTCAGTATATGCTGTAACAGCAGTGTGTTTGCCACAAGAGAAAATTGAATAGTTAAACGCCAATGGGCCATGCGTTTTGCCCAAGTGGCAAGCCTCATGAGGGAGGACTCGGGTAGCCTTGTGAGTAAGAATGTTTAAGGGAAGAGACCAGGAAGGGTGGGGGCTAGTTGAGAAGCCCACCCTCCTATCTAAATTGGTAGTGAAAAAGCCGGTGCCCATGGAAGGGACGGTTCAGCGAGAAAAGCAGGATCGGGCCCAAGTGGGCAGGCAATAGATAGAGAGATTGGAAAACAGGTTGGAAACTTTGAGGGCATAGTGGAAGGAAAGGAGTAAGTAATTATAAGCATGGGGATTTCAAATCCCCAGGATAATAATTGGAATGGTAAAATGTGTGTAAGACAGAGTCTTTGTACCAAGGTGCAAGGCTCTCCTTTCTTCTGCAGAATAAAGCAACTCTTCCTTATCCCTGTCTGGCTGTTATTGGCTCTCAGCTAGGTGGACCCGATATTTCGGTGACAGTTACTGGCGACTCCGGTTAATGAATTTCTGTCTTATACATTTGGACGTTAGGTGTGTGGACGGAACTGAGCCTCTCAATCGTAATTCCTCAGAGTGGAAGCCATCGCGTGCGATGAAGCTCTGAGGTTGAATTGGGATCCTTCTGCCCCGTCCCCTGTAGCGGTCAATATTAGTAGAAATTCCTGTAATAGGATCCTATTAGGCCATAATTCCCTCTGTTCTCTGTGTAATTCTCTGTTAGAGTATCAGCAGGCAGATGGGTGGGTCTCTGGTAAAACCCTCTGAGGATAGCCCTTTGGATTATATGTTAAGTAAATGGCCTTTACCCGGAGTTCAAAAAAGAAATAGTTACACCTTGTGTAAAAATTGATGTGGCTAGTGTTGTGGACATTGAATTGTGGAGAGGATGTGCATTTTCCCCAGAACATGTGCAGTGTATATTGTAGTAGAGGTAAAAGAAATGCAAACCTACCAATATAGGTTGTGTTGTCTTTTTCAGATCACTGTGTGTTTGAAAGCAGAAGTTAGAAGTAAAAGGCAATCAAAAGTCTGGGAAAGTTAATTGTGTCCCTTTTTAAGTAAGAATCTTTAAGCTGTGGATAGCTTTGGATCTGGAAGCAAGCCAGAAAGCATCTGTATTAATGCAATTTTCTAACTAATAAGGTAGAAGCCACTGAAACCTGGGCTGCCTATGAAACAAATACAAGGAAATATGGGGTAATTCCTCTGTTTTGCCTAAAATCAACAAGAGTATGTGTATATAAAGGAAATATTTTAAGCAATGACTGACTGCCCAGAAGGGGTAGACCTCTGTTCTTTTGTCTTTCAGATCATCAGAGAAAACGGATGCCAGCTGAACAGCATTCAATGTATCATGCATTTACTGGTACAATAGGAATTATTTTTGTGTTCTATGTCCTGTCTTGTGGGGTTTGTCTTGTGGCCAGAATTGTTGGGTTTAATATTTTCATAAGACAGTCTAGTTCAAAATTAAATAGAAGGGTTAAATCAAAAAGCAGATACTTGTTTTATTCAACTTGGAATACAAAGTGTTTGGATAAATCAGGAAAATGTGATATACTAAAGTCTAATACATTTGCTTAAGTAAGAAAAAGAAACTTCATTGGCCAGATTTTTTTAATTGAAAAATTGTTGTTAAAATTTGCATACCAACAGTCTTTGGAAGCAAGGACATGGAAGGTTAACCCACTCCCCATATTGCCCATGGGATCCTTCTGGCTACCTCAGATTTCTAGCCAGAGGGCTGGGGAGGGAGGAAAGCTATTGGACACCAGAGGTTGTACCAAGTGGACTCCTCAAAAGTGGGTGTGCTTGTCCTGGTTTGTTGCTCCAAAGCTCTGTAATAAAGTTATTTTACTGGAAGGGTGTATATGGCATACATTGAATAATAAGACTAATGTACTGTATAATGGCAATGTGTATGTGTTCATTGTTGGGAAAAGGTGTATGAGTGAAGAGTGGAAGTTTCCTTTGTAGGTTAAAAGAAGCCAAGAAGGGGAGAAGGAAAAAGAACAGAATGAGTTAACTGGAAAAAATAGCTAGCAAGCTCAGTCCAAAGATAAGACGCTGGCCCCATCCAAGGACACTGCCCACAGCTAAGACTTGGCTGACAGCCAAGAAAAGGGGGGCCTGAATGTGCCCAAGCAACTATGAGATCTGCAAAACACTGCCAGGCATTAATGAAATGTGTTAGGTTTCTTTTCTCACAGATAAAAGAAGTGCTACCCAAAGACCCTAGCAGCCCTGCCGTTCATTGAAACAAGGAGACTGAGTCTATGTAAAGATCCACCAACGAAAGACTGCTTTGGCTCCACACTGGAAAGGCCCTTTCCAAGTCCTGTTAACCACCAACACCGCTGTGAAGTGCCAAGGACTGCCTACCTGGACCCATGCTTCTCACTGTAAAAAGACCCCTCCACCTCGGGAGGACTCTCCGACTGATGATAAGCCTATTTCTCCTTCTAGCTCTGCTGTGCCTTCTGGACAGCAGGAAAAAGAAAAAAAAGACAAGGTGAAGTGCTAGTAACCTCTCCTTTGTCCACTGACAGACCTACTGTGCCTTTGGATTTTTCTAGAAGAAGCAAAACCATTACAGGGTGATGTGCTAGTAACCTCTCCCCTGTATGATGCTAAACCACACTGTTTCAGGAAAAGAGAAGAAGGAACACTTGCTTCATTGAAACCACAAAGTTCAGGGATTCCTGACTACAAGAGACATTAAGAACTGACCCTGGTGAAGAAACAAAGAATTATACACTGGCAGGAAGAAACTTGTGGGACCCATGCTTGGGAACGTGGTATTGATTGGATTTTGGGGTTTATTCTACAGGCTGCGCCCTGTGTTTTGGATAAGTCCTTCAGCATGTATTGCCCTCCCTAATCGGCTTTTAAATGATAAATACCAAAGGCACCTTGTTGCCATTGCCCCTGCCATCTCCTCCATTACACTATTATCCCTGTAACACATCCAAATACAGACAATGCCATATATTTGATAAAACCAATGACTAAGGCCTTCACACTTTAGTGATTTATTGAAATATTGTTTGAAAAAAAATATTTTTAAGGTGAGGATATCCCATATAATGGAAAAGAATGGATCAGTGGAGATAAAAGTATATGATATCACTACCAGTGAACCCCAAGAATCTGTAATTGCAATTGATGGGTTCTATAGCGAATGTTCCTGGAATTTGCACTGTGTTAAATGAGAGAGGCCCTTATTGTTATTTGGTCACCCAATTAGTGAACAATCAAATGAATACCCAAAGAGTTTGTTCTGCCACTGGAAATTTTACCTGCATAGAAATTATTCCAGTGACTAATAATGTTATTTCTGCCCTTAGTTCTATGACCCAGAAGTTGCTGACAGAGATGGTATTGAATATCAGTGAGGCTGGGAAGGCATTGCAGTGGGATCTAGCATGTTCAGGCTTGGCCCACTGCCCTTACAGACACATCAGGAGTACCATCTGATCTGTGGCCATGGAGACATACTTGGAGACTTTCTGGGTGGAAGTGCAGACGTTCTCAGTGCTCCTTCCAAGCATATGGACCGGTTGGGGGGGGGGGGCTCCCACATACCGAATCCTGCCGGGTCCATGGGGAGGATGCATGTGGGATTGGGTAATTCACCGAGACATCTGGGAAATTAGACCTCCTGGTATGCCCAATCGATTTTTAGTCAGTGCTCCTGGGATTACATCTGACATTTGGATGGGGTTAGGGAGTCAATGGACATTTTGGCCGTTAGAACCCCCACAGCTTCAGTGTATCCGTAAACTGAAGCCAGGAGAAGTTGTTACTCTTCATGACTACGTTTGCTGGGAGGGTAGGGGACAAGGAACTACCCTAACAGGACACTTACTTTTTTCAAGCTAATGATAGCTGTGTGTATGTTAAAGCCACCACATTGCAAGACATACATTTTAATCTCATTACCACTGCAGGCAATCATATTATTTACTGGCCTGCAGATAGAATTTTGCAAGTAGCCCTTAGGTTCCAGATACCCTTTAATTGGACTAGTTTAGTACCTGATCGATTTCAAAATTTGCTTTCACTGTTACCAGAGGTTCAGAAAATCTCTGAAATACAAGGGTAAATTCACATGCTTCAATATATATATCAAGCTGAAAAGTAAGCCTTTCATACAGCTTATAGAGTGTCCACCTTATGTACTAAGTATGATGTATTGTGTTTTATGACTAAGACTGTACAACAAGCCCATCATATTATCGCTATGGGAATGTTATTGCTTGTGTTGTTCTTAGGAGTATGTTATTGTTGTTGTAAAGGATGTAATAATAGTAATACCTTTCATGTCCATGCTCATCATGCATTGTCATTACATCCAATCAAAACCCCTAAGTTTGAAGCATCTGATGTAGAATCTGAATTCCAAGATTTAATGCAAATAGAGATTTGAAAATGTTTGTTGTACTAGTAGTACAAAAGGGGGGGTTGTGGAAGCAGAGAAAGAACTGACAGGAAGGGGATGCAATGCATGACAGTTCGTTAGCAAGAGTTAGGCTAACTGTAGCCCTAATAACGCGAGATTTGGAGAAGCGAGGAATGTGTGAGGCGAGTGGGAAAGAACTGTGTGAGAAGTTGTTGCGACCTTGTGTAGATAATGTGTAGATAATATGGAATGTAGACTAAGAGTCTACATTAGTGAGCAAAACAAGATATCAGAATGACCTATGTATAAACAAAATGCAGCTGTTGCTCATTATTGTCTGTAACAAAAGGTATAAATGCTTGCTGTAATTGTTTACCTGTTGAGAGACCTGTTTAGCTCTCTCCCTCTATGCAATTGATAGAGAGAAAATAAAGTATCTGATTTGCTGTACCCAAACAAAAAGTGAGAACTCTGTTATTCTCCGACAGTGCCTTCAGGCCTACGATGAGATAGATATATCCCAACAAGCCAAGTGGAGGCATAAAAGGGTTGCTTCAAACAAAAAAAACTAGTATTATATAAAAGAAACTAACTAGCTATGCTATTCATTGTTCTGTTCATTACTGGAGGATGGTGGGGAGGATGTCCACACACACATACACACGCTTATGGCTGGAGTCCATAAAAGCTTGCTAAGAATTTGGACCAGCACAATTGACAGAGTGCCACCCCAGATATTTGAGTAGCCATATTTAGATAATTAGATCCTACTTATGCAAAGTCCTAAGTGTCTTCTAACAGTGCTCAGTAACCCTAATCTCCCAGTCACTAACATAGAGCATTGAGAGCAAGGAAAACCCGCATATAAAGTGCTAGCTCCCTCAGGTATACAGTGCACCAACAGTTTGTAACTAGGGACATTTTTGCATTACTACTTTCCTTTATTAATGTTATCATGCAACCTCATGGTTTTCCTCCACTGATAAGCCATAGCTGTCTGAGAATTCCTTCCAGCATTGTGGCTTATTGGAGACATGCAGAATAACATGCTGATCAAAAAGGTGGCACTATTCCTCCTATGCTCATTGAAATTAAAAGATGGTGCAATGAAAAGAAAGAGAAAGTCATTTTTCCTTGAACTAAAGCATGTGTGGAACTCCCAGCCACAAGGTATTACTGAGCCAATGACCTTAGAAGGATTCAATAAAGGATTAAACGTTTATACAAACAATAAAGTAGCTGCAGTTAAATGAGCTTGGATACAAATTTATGAGGGTAATAAACCTTCATGTTTCATGACATAAACCTACCACTAATTGTCTGGGATCAGGAAGAAAGTTCCAAGTATATCTTAGCATATAAGTGTCCATTATGGGAGGTTTTTATACACATTCTTCTGAATCATCTCTCTCACTGAGCACAGTCTAAGATGGAATTCCCATTCTGGAGCAAAGCTATGTTCCTAACATTATCCACTAGCATAGTTCCTTTTCACCACAGATGGCCTTAATCCGGGAGATATTTTAATACAATCCATAAACTATGAGATAAGGTCAAATGCCTCATACATTGAATGGCACACTGGATAGGAAGAAAACTAGCAAGTCTGAAAAATACATTAAACAAACTGACACTATTATAGAGTCTTATATTAAAATGTTGAAAGTAAAGTGCCTTTAAAATACCATTGTAGTGACATTATTTGAAATCCCAAAGCAAGCATTATATTTAAGAAATTTTATCATTAAAACCAATGACTCATACATACAGGGATAGCAATTTCACTCTCATATTGGATTAAAGCAATTTGATCCAATATGACAAAAAACAAGTGTTTAAAAGTTTCATCTCATCCACTCAAAGAATTATTTTGCAATCTCCTCTTTTACAATATGCAAACAGTTTTATATGGAAAATTGTTTACTCGTCATTTATGTTATGGCTTTATAATGATGAACCTCTGCACTATGATATACAGCAGAATAGGGTATTTTAGCATGAAAGTGGTTGGTAACAAATGCATGTTAAATTATTTTTATGCTTCCACGTGGCAGCTGTTGGTGAGCTTACTAGATACAATCACAGCACTTATTTATATAGCAGGGCTGCCTAGATGCAATGGTCCCATTTTGTTAGACAGTAAAGAAAAAAAAAACAGTCTCTGCCCAAAAGTTTACAAATTATTAATATTTAAATTACAGTACAGCCTAGAAGCCTCAATGAGGTTCGAGGCCTCAATGTGCTAGGTGTTGAACAAACACAGATAAAGATACAATCCTTGTCATGGTTTGTGTCTTATGTTCCTAAAAATCTCATGCTTTAGGGCTTCAGTTGGTCACCTGCAGGGGGTCAGGAAAGCATTATTTTCTCCTCCACTGTATTCTCAGTTTTTGTCTCCCCATGTGCTTGGCTGGCTGGTTCTTACTAACATGCTCAGTCATGTGTGTTGCTAACATGATCCTCATATGTGCAGTCAGGAAGGAATTTTCTCCCAGGTCAGATTGACAGCGACCTTGGCAAGGCTTTTTGCCTTCCTCTGCAATGAGAGGTGTGGCTCACTTGTTGGGATCCTCTGACTATATCTCACTTAATTCCTTACCATTGCAGGGGCCTCAGGCACTGGTGCTCCTCAGTTCCTCCTGTTCTTGCCCTGTAATACATAATAGTTTAGTCTCCTGTAGCCTGTAATACTTTGGTCTAATTTCAGTTATTGTGTTTAGTGTGTGGGCGCTGGGTGGTATTGGTGACCTGTGATATACAGGAAGTCAGACAATATGATTTAGTGACCCCTTCTGGCCTTAAATTCCATGACTACAAGCTTAAAATCTAAGAACACTATTTTTCAAATTAACAAATACATTGCATGCCAATTCAGCGCTTGTGCACATGGGTAGACACCTGCACACAAACAGAGCCCCACCAAAATCAGGGTTGATTCAGATATAGATATCCATGTTTATGGAAACTGCTCACCCCATCTTATCCCGTTCTGCAGGGAAGTATTTTTGTTGTTGTAAGCAAATGTAACACCATCAAAGGAGCTGGAGTTGCAGATATAAAGACTTAACGTCCTCTGTGTTTCTACATAACGGACACAGCATGGACATCAGCAGTGCAGATTTTCCCACACTGCCCTGTACCTCAGTTTTGACACGGTGTGATCCCCTCTAGGGATGAGATTATCACTCAGTCTCCATATTGATTCGGTCTTTTGCTGAATCTTCCATTGAGGATGCTAGTGACTGTCATGGGTTCTCAAATGTGGGCATCTAGTCCCTGGAGCCAGACTAAGACCATTAACTTATTTCAAATTGTCACACACCGGAACATGGGCAGTCAGGCCTAGGAGTCAGAGGCCAGGAATGACACAGAGGGTCCAAAAACAGAACTGAAGACAGAGCCACAGCCACGGTGCAGAGTCAGGAACTAAACAGGAGAACAGGGCTGGAGGGGACTGGAGCAGGGCAGGAGTAAGGCAAGTACAGGAGTTATCACAGCTGCAGGCACAGCCAGCGACCTGTCTGCTGCTGAGATTAAATACTGACTGGTAAGCTCCTTGCGGGCAAGTGGGCAGGTCAGCCGAACAAGCTGAGGCCTCAGGCCGGTTAATGAGCCCAGCTAGGCTCATTAGGAATTCAGGCCCATAATTTCTTCCTGGACATGACCACTGTTGGGGACAAGTGTTTTAGAAGTAGAAACTGAATTCTGAGGATGAAAATTGCCCAGGGACATCTGTAATCGTACGACCAAATTGGCATTCATACACACAAGTACCTGCTTCTGTGTAACTGCTCAATTTGCATGCAAAGAACCATTTGTGAAGACTATTTTCATATGCTGACTGACATCTCTATTTTGATTCAAAGGCACCACTGGCAAGGGATGGATTGAACCAGGGACCTAATGAGATCTCCCAGCTTGCCATGAGCAATATTAATACATAGTTTCAGCCACTTCCATTTCTTTGGAAAGATACTCAATTTCTCTTTCCAATAGTTTACTATCTAGTGGGATATTTTAGAAAATGAAAACATTTTTCATATTCCATCTTTATGTAAACGCTTATAACAAATTCCTTACCTTTTCTTCTGTGGAAAGAGGGTAACCTGATGCTTCTATCTGAAACCTCTCAGCAGAGATTAACCTTCCACAACCTAGGGCATTTGCCCAAAAGTTATGAGACTGGACCAGTAGGTGTCTGAGCTCAGACAACCAAGGAGTCGGGGAGGTCATGAACTCACTTATTTTGGAACAGATATTGCAGTGTCTCCCCAAGGTCACTAGGGTTGGGTGCAGAATCACCAACTCACTACTTTAAAAGCGGCTACTGAACTCAATGAGGAGTTCATGGAAGCCGGTGTCCCTAATAAAAGCACCTATCTATTTAAAGGACACGAACCAGGGAGGAAAGGCAGGAAGCTCAGGATCTCAGTGAGAAGAGATTTCTCTTTCCCACCCCCTTCATTCCCCAGGGCCTAAGGTTTAAGTTGAAGCTAGATTCATAGATTCATAGATTCTAGGACTGGAAGGGACCTCGAGAGGTCATCGAGTCCAGTCCCCTGCCCGCATGGCAGGACCAAATACTGTCTAGACCATCCCTGATAGACATTTATCTAACCTACTCTTAAATATCTCCAGAGATGGAGATTCCACAACCTCCCTAGGCAATTTATTCCAGTGTTTAACCACCCTGACAGTTAGGAACTTTTTCCTAATGTCCAACCTAGACCTCCCTTGCTGCAGTTTAAGCCCATTGCTTCTTGTTCTATCCTCAGAGGCTAAGGTGAACAAGTTTTCTCCCTCCTCCTTATGACACCCTTTTAGATACCTGAAAACTGCTATCATGTCCCCTCTCAGTCTTCTCTTTTCCAAACTAAACAAACCCAATTCTTTCAGCCTTCCTTCATAGGTCATGTTCTCAAGACCTTTAATCATTCTTGTTGCTCTTCTCTGGACCCTTTCCAATTTCTCCACATCTTTCTTGAAATGCGGTGCCCAGAACTGGACACAATACTCCAGCTGAGGCCTAACCAGAGCAGAGTAGAGCGGAAGAATGACTTCTCGTGTCTTGCTCACAACACACCTGTTAATACATCCCAGAATCATGTTTGCTTTCTTTGCAACAGCATCACACTGTTGACTCATATTTAGCTTGTGGTCCAGTATAACCCCTAGATCCCTTTCTGCCGTACTCCTTCCTAGACAGTCTCTTCCCATTCTGTATGTGTGAAACTGATTTTTTCTTCCTAAGTGGAGCACTTTGCATTTGTCTTTGTTAAACTTCATCCTGTTTAACTCAGACCATTTCTCCAATTTGTCCAGATCATTTTGAATTATGACCCTGTCCTCCAAAGCAGTTGCAATCCCTCCCAGTTTGGTATCATCCGCAAACTTAATAAGCGTACTTTCTATGCCAATATCTAAGTGGTTAATGAAGATATTGAACAGAGCCGGTCCCAAAACAGACCCCTGCGGAACCCCACTTGTTATGCCTTTCCAGCAGGATTGGGAACCATTAATAACAACTCTCTGAGTACGGTTATCCAGCCAGTTATGCACCCACCTTATAGTAGCCCCATCTAAATTATATTTGCCTAGTTTGTCGATAAGAATATCATGCGAGACCGTATCAAATGCCTTACTAAAGTCTAGGTATACCACATCCACAGCTTCTCCCTTATCCACAAGACTCGTTATCCTATCAAAGAAAGCTATCAGATTGGTTTGACATGATTTGTTCTTTACAAATCCATGCTGGCTGTTCCCTATCACCTTACCACCTTCCAAGTGTTTGCAGATGATTTCCTTAATTACTTGCTCCATTATCTTCCCTGGCACAGAAGTTAAACTAACTGGTCTGTAGTTTCCTGGGTTGTTTTTATTTCCCTTTTTATAGATGGGCACTATATTTGCCCTTTTCCAGTCTTCTGGAATCTCTCCCGTCTCCCATGATTTTCCAAAGATAATAGCTAGAGGCTCAGATACCTCCTCTATTAGCTCCTTGAGTATTCTAGGATGCATTTCATCAGGCCCTGGTGACTTGCAGGCATCTAACTTTTCTAAGTGATTTTTAACTTGTTCTTTTTTTATTTTATCTGCTAAACCTACCCCCTTCCCATTAGCATTCACTATGTTAGGCATTCCTTCAGACTTCTCGGTGAAGACCGAAACAAAGAAGTCATTAAGCATCTCTGCCATTTCCAAGTTTCCTGTTACTGTTTCTCCCTCTTCACTAAGCAGTGGGCCTACCCTGTCTTTGGTCTTCCTCTTGCTTCTAATGTATTGATAAAAAGTCTTCTTGTTCCCCTTTATTCCCGTAGCTAGTTTGAGCTCATTTTGTGCCTTTGCCTTTCTAATCTTGCCCCTGCATTCCTGTGTTGTTTGCCTATATTCATCCTTTGTAATCTGTCCTAGTTTCCATTTTTTGTATGACTCCTTTTTATTTTTTAGATCATGCAAGATCTCGTGGTTAAGCCAAGGTGGTCTTTTGCCACATTTTCTATCTTTCCTAACCAGCGGAATAGCTTGCTTTTGGGCCCTTAATAGTGTCCCTTTGAAAAACTGCCAACTCTCCTCAGTTGTTTTTCCCCTCAGTCTTGATTCCCATGGGACCTTACCTATCAGCTCTCTGAGCTTACCAAAATCCGCCTTCCTGAAATCCATTGTCTCTATTTTGCTGTTCTCCCTTCTACCCTTCCTTAGAATTGCAAACTCTATGATTTCATGATCACTTTCACCCAAGCTGCCTTCTACTTTCAAATTCTCAACGAGTTCCTCCCTATTTGTTAAAATCAAGTCTAGAACAGCTTCCCCCCTAGTAGCTTTTTCAACCTTCTGAAATAAAAAGTTGTCTGCAATGCAGTCCAAGAATTTGTTGGATAGTCTGTGCCCCGCTGTGTTATTTTCCCAACATATATCCGGATAGTTGAAGTCCCCCATCACCACCAAATCTTGGGCTTTGGATGATTTTGTTAGTTGTTTAAAAAAAGCCTCATCCACCTCTTCCACCTGGTTAGGTGGCCTGTAGTAGACTCCTAGCATGACATCACCCTTGTTTTTTACCCCTTTTAGCCTAACCCAGAGACTCTCAACACTTCCATCTCCTATGTCCATCTCTACCTCAGTCCAAGTGTGTACATTTTTAATATATAAGGCAACACCTCCTCCCTTTTTCCCCTGTCTATCCTTCCTGAGCAAGCTGTATCCATCCACACCAACATTCCAGTCATGTGTATTATCCCACCAAGTTTCAGTGATGCCAACAATGAAAAGTCTTATGGTGATGGGACATCAAACTACATAAGACTTTGTAAATAAAGTACAGTGTGGTGAGTCTACATAGGAGTCTGTGAGGACTGCTTGCAAAGAGAAATCCTGGGTGAAGGAGCTTGTCCTGTGACAGTCCCTGATAGACCTCGACCACCTATTTCACCAGCACCTTTTGGGAGCCCAGCATGGACATTATAGCAATTTATTCCGTCATGAGGGTCTAACCCACAACATTAGCAATTCATTGGTTCTCATACACAAACCACCACCAAAAAACAAGCCTCTGCAAAACACCCCCCTACTGGGGCAAAGATAGAAAAATAGTTGTGCAGGTGTGTCACTCTCCGGTGTGGTCTGAAATACAGTTATTGCTTAACAAAGAACGTTTATGATGCAATTATTTATCTGCAACATTCCCCCCATCACCATATAGAAAGCCATTAAATGCTATTATTGCTGCAGTATAATAGAAAAAATTATGAAATACCCATTCCTCTGTGGAATATAGCTGGAAAGTTTCCTTATATTTGATTATATTATAGTTTTTCACCCTTTCTTGGGTGATTAAGAAGTTTCATTATCTTTTACCTTCATGTAATAAAACAAGTTAAAGTGTTTTTCATATCAGTATCAATCCACAAGTCTTGCACAAAAGCAGTCCAGGAGAAACAATACTATGTTGTATCTTGTTTCCTTAAAATAAAGAAACTAAGATCATCACTGAAGCTTGCACACCGTCAGATGCAGTTTTCACGTCAGATGGAATTTAAGATCACTTCGGTTTAGACATCAAAGCAATGCATTTGTTTAGTTTATTTAAAAATATTTATTCAGAAACAGTCTCACTGCAACTAATAATCTATTTTGTAGAAACGCATTCATTTTTGACAGGATGTCAAAAGCTGACATTTATTTAGCTTATAAATTGAAGATGTTATAAAAAGTCAAAGAGAATTGAAAATTGAATCAAAGGGTAATAAATACTCCTGAAAAGAAGCTTCCTGAGAGAGAACTCCAACCTTTGTACTTTCTGAAGGGACTATATTGAATTTCAAAGTGAAACTGAAATATTCACATCTAGCCCAAATATTTCTGATTAGAGAATTAAACTGTTAATAGAGATATAATTATGAGGAGATAATATTTTTGTGAATAGCAAGAGTCTTCATATCATCGTTTCAACAGCACACATGATTAGGATCCAAAATTTACCTCTCTTCCTGAGCAGTGGCGGATTAGCCACTGGGCCAATGAGGCCTGTGCCCAGGGGCCCTGGCCAATTGGGGCACCCCGGAAAAATGGGTGCCCTCGCACCCTGACCCACTCTGACCACCCAGCGCTCCTGCCAGGTAGCAGGGGCTTGCCCGGCAGAAGCACTGGGCAGAGCGGAGCAAGCCCCCACACCGACCCCATTTCCCTGGCAGGGGAGCACGGGGGGGAGGGGGCGGGAGTACTGCAGGCAGAAGGAGTGGGAAGGGGCCACCACTTGCTCTGGCCCAGGGGCCCCACAAAACCCTAATCCACCTCTGTTCCTGCGGTTTGCCTTTATTTTTCATTTAAGCACTAAAAAATAAGCCTCAACTAAAGCTTTCTCCTGATCTAAGATTTTTCTAGGGTTTCTCCCTGAAAAGTCCTTCTGTCCCTGCCTCAGTTACTTCTTCCGCCTCTAAGAGACCCCTTTTATATAATCAGAATTGTAGGTTGAGCCCCATCTGGTCCATCTTCCAGACTAAACCAGCGTGAGTCAGCAGAATAGTCCTGCCTCTTCCTTTCAGGGTCTAAACTTCAACATCTTGCGATAGTTTTGTGTGTGATATTTTATCATACAATCTGTTTTATCACTTTTAATCATACCTAACACATTTATCCAGTTCAGACAATTTAAAACAGGACTGCACTGTCAAGATAGCTGAACACAGATTTTGAGGTCATACATCCTGTAACATTTTTAAATAATGAGCAGCACTTATTTCAATGGAAATGTGTACTAAAAAGCCTCACTTCCCAAGGATAGCCTCTTATTTGTTTATGCGCAGTGGTGAAAAACACATTGTTTAAAAAAATCTCTTCTCTGCTGGTGTAAACTGCTGGATATCTATTCAATTTGATACAGCTGCAGCAATTTTCTCCAGCAGAGAGTTTGGGCCAGTCTCTTTTTAGGTGAATGTTCAATTTTGTTCTTAATTTACCTTACCATAATCTGCAAGGGAAGGATGAAATAAAATATTGATGGTTCACAAAGAAAATAAATATTAATATAGAACATACATATATAATCATATTCATGTTTCCACCCAAGCCTCCTCATCTCCCTCCATCTTCTCTCTGCCACTTTTGATAACACCATCATCCATCTTGTCATTCAGGCACATAACTTTGGTGTCATCCCTTACCATGCAAATCTAGAGCATGTCCAAGTCTACTTTTTTCCTCCATAATATTTCTAAACTCAATCTTTTCTTTCTATCCATAGAGCCAAAATTCTCTTCCAGGTCCCCATCTCCTCCTTGATTTTGTGATAATTGTGCCTACAAATGTTGGCCCTAATTATGATCTCAACTGAGAAATGAATGAGAATTCATAAAGTGTCACAATAACCTATAAAAATAAATGCTGATGGTAAAAGGTGCAGAACAAAGATAGAGTGACTAAATTAGTCCAAAGAAAAAGGCCAACTGATATAACACAAGGGCTGTGTTAAGATCATGCCTGGTGAACACAAATGTGGGATCAGAAATCAATAGGCCAAATGTGGTGTCAGAAAATAAGCCCAAAATAATGAAGGGATGTGCTATTCTACCTACCACACCCTTCTGGGGTCCTCAAAAAGAGACTTTGAAAGGAAACTTAGCAGATGCTGGCTGACTGAAAGACAGGAGAACAGGAAGGAACAAGCTTCACCATCATAACTGCCATCTCCACCATCTCCTGAGACCCTGGGAGCCATCATGACATCACTGAGCCTTCATTACCCTGGGATCTGAGAGATATCCTGACCCAACCTGGCCAGAGAAAGGACTCAGATGACATTACCACCTCCACCAGCTCTGGCTAAATCAAACCACCACCAGGGATGTGAGACTGTCATTCTCTTCCCCCAGTCCCATGTGTACTTTTCCTTCCCCACCTTAGTTCTTCTCTTTCCTATGCCTCGCCTTTTGCCTTCTGACTAATAAGAGTAGCTTAGCCAGTCAAGACTGCATATTTTGCAATGCTGCTGTGAGCCTGTGACAAGAGAGGCAGGTAAAAACAATGCCCTAACCAACGGCCTGATGCTGTTACAAGTTTGTAGGTCTTGAAGTGACTAAGACGACTATGCTGTGCCTGTGTTTTTCCAGTAGTTAGGCTGCAAGTGTGAGTCAACACCAGAGACAGAAGCTGTATTTTCTATTTTTGCTATTCTTTTCTCTCTCCCTTTTGTGTGGGTTTGTCTTGTTTTGTCTTTTAGAAAGCAGAATTTGACGTTAGCAATAACAGCAGCTCCAGCCCATTTTGACAATTTTTTCTCTTTTCCCTAAAAGGGCAGTTATTACCAATTTTAATACCACCTAAGAGACTGTCAAGCAGGGTTTTTTCCTTCTAAAAATCTCTATAGCTCAAGGAAAAGGGAACAAGGGATGCTATTAAAATGACAGTCTTATTTAATACTTTACATTTCAAATGCTTTAACTATTTTTCCTTCTTTTCTGTATCTTTAATAAAAGGTTAACAATATCTTTAACGGTGTGTTTGCCATGGTGGTAAGCAGGCTGAGGTCTCTGTACCTGAAGACCCAAACCTTGTTTAAAACTATTAGTGTTGTACAGTGACAGAGTCATGTTAACATCTTTGATTCCTTGGGCCCATTTATTCCATCAAAATTAATACAACATTGATTACTACAACTTTTCTCCCTCTGACCAACCCAGCCCCACTCCATTCCATTCCAAACACCACTGCTAAGATCAGTTTCCTTGACCATTGTTCTCAATACATCACCAACCCATTTTCAATACCTCCACAAGCTCCCCCTTTTCTGCCAGTTTCTTGTCTTTACCTTCAAGGACCATCATGAACACACTGCCACTCTCTCTTCTTTTTAATTAATGGAGATATCCTATCTCCTAGAACTGGAAGGGACCTTGAAAGGTCATTGAGTCCAGCCCCCTGCCTTCAGTAGCAGGACCACATACTGATTTTGCCCCAGATCCCTAAGTGGCCCCCTCAAGGACCAAACTCACAACCCTAGGTTTAGGAGGCCAATGCTCAAACCACTGAGCTATCCCTCTCCCCATGTACTCTTCTTGCCTCCTCTGCCAATAAAACTTGTCTTGCCTGCTTCTCGAACAGCCACCTTCTTCCATGCCCCTACACATGGAATCCCCTTCCCCCAACTTATCCACAAGACCACTACTCCCTCCTCCTTCCAAGACCTCATCCCATGACACTTATATGTAATTAGACATCTAGTTAAGGACAGGAGAAGCAGTCAGTTCCAGTAGTGTGCATTTAAATTTTGTTAAACAATTTATAGAAATAGGTATAATATTGCATAAAAGTTGTACTTGCTTGTATCCCTCCGTGATTGGGGGTATATGCCTCACACAAGGCAGAAAATGGTTAAAGAGCTTATCTGGGCGGGAGTGACCCTGTCCCATCACACCTGCAAGTCATGTCAAGAATGGAAGAGGAATTCAAGAGGAGGGAAGCCCAGCTCAGTAGCGGCAACTCTCGGAGGTGAGCAGAGTGCTAAGCTTCCAAGCTCCCATGGAGAGATCAAGCAGACAGCAGAGCCTACTTCCTTGCCTAAAAGAAGTTCCAAGACCCCCAAAGCAAAGGGCGATGTACCATATTCCTCTGCTGATGAGCCAGCAGACTTAGAGCTAGACTGTGGCCCATCCAAGGCCCTGTTGTGGGTAAGCCTGCCCCCAAATCCCCACCAGACCACAATCTGAACTGCTTACAGAGTCCTTCCCCTGTTTGTGGCACACAAGGGATTCTCCAAACAAAAGAAAACAAAAAGGTCCTTTTACCTCTCCTTCCCCTGAGTGAAGGAGAATCAGAGTAGAAAAGAAGACAAGAAAAACAGAGGAGGTCAGTCTTAGGCAGGTTTTAGTCACCCTTTTGGGGTTTGGCTTATCTGCAGGTATAGTGTCTTTACTCAAGGTTAGGACCTGCCTCCGGCCCCTCCTTTCAGGTCACCCCAGGTCTGTGACTGTCTTCCTCTTTGCTGATCTGTCCCTGTAGCCAGCAGTCTCTGAGGTTCAGCAGTCTTCTGCCAAGTCACCACCCCTTCCAGGGGCAGGCTTTCCCTTTTTAAGCTTCTTCTCTCCAGGCAAAGTAAGACTTACAGTTGTGCCTGGTTAGTGCTGGCTGGGCCCAGAAGAGCTCATTAGCCTGCTCTCTACTAGAGTGAGGATGTTTACCCTCACAGCCTCTCTGAAGGAAGAGAAGCCAGTGGCCTGGCTGGGACTGACAGTATTTCCTTTCCTTCATTTGTTTTCCTGTTCCTAAGTTGTTTGTTCATTCCCCAGGTCCCCAAAAGGGGCAACCATACAGAGGAACTCAGCCAGAGGGCTGAGAATCCATCCCTTTCAGAATGGGGCCTCTGGACACAACTCCTATGACAACAATAAGCAATAATTTGCATTTCTATCAATGCCTCTGATCCTGTGGTAATACCCTGGTGTCATCCTGTCTCCCTCTAACGCAGTGTTTTTCAACCACTGTTCCGCGGCACACTAGTGTGCCGCGAGATGTTGCCTGGTGTGCCGTGGGAAAAAAATATTAAACCATGCTTGAATGTCGGAACTGGTTACTAAAATTTTTGAATCCCACCACTGATGTTAAGGACTATAAATAGCTCAGAATATCAGCTTTGTGTTCAGCCAAACAGGCCCAGGTTGCGCACTGAATAAAGTATTTTATAATTTTTCATATTTCTGTTTACTTACTATTTCATAATAAAGTAATTATAAAATACTTTCTTTGTGTTTATTTGATTCCTATTCAAGAGAATTACTTTATATATAGTCAATATAGGCACAGAGTTAAATTTTTTAACATTTTCTAATGGTGGTGTGCCTCGTGATTTTTTTCATGAAACAAGTGTGCCTTTGCCCAAAAAAAGGTTGAAAAACACTGCTCTAATGGATGATTAACACCAAAGATAAAAGGACTCAGGAGAGAATGCTCTGTGGACATATTTAAGTCATTGGGAAACTTAGGCCTGGTCTATAATACAGAATTAAGTCAATGCAAGGCAATTTATGTCAACCTATGTAAGTGTCAATACTAAAATTTCACTCCCACGGATGTAACTGACCAGCTACGCTGACTTAACTCCACCTCCACGAATGGCATCAAGTTTAGGTCAATGAAGTTAGGTCAATGCAGTGTCAGTGTAGACATTGCATTACTTACATTGACTGTTAGTGGCCTCCAGGAGGTGTCCCACAATGCCCCACCCTGATCGCTTTGGTCTTTGTTTTGAACTCTGCTGCCCAGCAACCCCGTAAACAGGAAGCTTCCCCTTCTCTTTAGAGCCCCGTAAATTTTTGAAATTCCATTTCCTGGTTGCCCAGCTTGGAGAGCACATCTAGCAACTCTCAAGAACAACTAGCAATTGCCCAGCTGATCATGCCAGCTCCATGCTACAGATGCACTCCTGCCTGGTGTACACAGGAGGTGTTGGCTCTCTCAGGTCTGTGGGGAGAAGAGGCTGTGCAAGCACAAGTCTGATCCAGCCATAGAAACATTGACATCTATGAGCAGATTGCTTGGGGCATGGAGGAGAAGGGCTACAAGAGGGACCAAGAGCCTCTTCTGCTTCAGATACCAAGCACAGGGCTTGGAGGATCACCCTGGCATTCAGCATGGCCAAGGATAGAGCAGAGAGGAGAAAGGTGAAGGAAAAGGAGGGAAACCTGCAACAGGAGATGCTAGTGCTTCTCAAGCAGCAAACAAACATGCTGCAAATTATTGCAGCTGCACTACCCTCACCACTCCACCCCAGGGAAGAGTACAGGCAATCACAACTACACATACATCAACCTTGTCTTTCACAGGTCAGTGTATGTGTTTATGAAATGGAAATGACTGTTCTTTTCCCTTCAGAAGTTCTTTTATCTTTATTTATTAACTATTATTCAGTTACAAATGTGTCTGTTTGGATGAGTATGGAATAAAAGTCTATTTTTAGAAACTTAGTTCATCTTTATTAGTTCCCAACGTATGCTGCCTGGGGCTGATATCATTTGCAGATAATAGCAATAGGTGCATTTGCAATGTTGTATTACTTCACACACAGCACTCATTACAGGGTTCTTACTGGGGTGCAAGGGAGCAATGCCACATAGAGCACACTACAGCAAGACATATTACTGTGGCTCACTATTGAAATGGTCTTTCAAAGCCCCCTGAGCCAAATAGCTCCGTATTGAGCTCTTCTTATAGCCCTGGTATCTGGCTGCTCAAAATCAGCAGACAGCCATTCCACCCTCCACCCGGGTGGAAACTTCCCCCCTTTGCATCACAGATAGTATGCAGGACTCAGCAGGCAGTTATAACCATTGGGATATTTTTCTCACGGAGGTCCAATCTCAAGAGTAGACAGTGCCAGCACCCTTTCAAATGACCAAATGCACATTCAACTGTCATTTTGTGTCTGCTGAACCTGTAGTTGAAGCGCTCCTTGGTGTTGTCGAGGTGGCTGGTGTATAGCTTCATGAGCCAGGGGAGGCTGGGTCTCCTAGGATCACTATTGGCATATCAACATTCCCAGTGGTAATCTGCCAGTCTGGAAGAAAGTCCCTTCTTGCAGCTTTCTGAACAGTCCTGTGTTCTTAAAGATGCACATGTCATGCACCTTCCCTGACCAGCCCGCACTGATGTCGGTAAAGAATCCCCAGTGATCCCCAGCACTTGCATTACCATACAAAAGTAGCCCTTTGTGTTGATGTACTCTGAGGCAAGGTGGTCTAGTGCCAAAATAAGGATATGCATGCCGTCTATCGCCCCACTGCAGTTTGGGAGCTCCATTGCTGCAAAAGCATCCATTATGTCCTGCACATTGCCCAGAGACACAGTCTTTCATAGCAAGATGCGATTAATGGCCCTGCACACTTGCATCACAACAGCCCCCCACTGTGGATTTCCCAACTCCAAATTGATTCCTTACTGGTAGCAACTGGGCACAACGATTGCCACACGCTTCTGCACTGTCTGTGCAGATATCATTTTAGTGTCACTGCACTGGAGGGCTGCGGCGAGCTCTACACCCATATCCAGGAATGTGACCTTGTGCATCCAGAAGTTCTGCAGCCACTGCTCATCATCTCAAACATGCATGACAATGCAATCCCATGAGTCAGTGCTTGTTTCTCAGGTCCAGAACCAGTGCTCCATCATCTGCAGCTGCTCCATGAATGCCACCAGCAACTCTGAATTGTTTCTTTCTATGCCTCACAGCAATCTAGCCTCCAAGGAATAGTCACATTCCCCACAGCTCCTCTTGTGGCTCTGCAAATGCTGCAGGATCAGGTGCCCCATATTCACAATGCTCATCACGGTGGAGCCTGCACAGCTCTGCACTATGCTTCTGACACAGATGGTGGACAGTGAGGAGGGAGGCATGGGTTTGCAGTGATTTTGAAAAGAGGTGTGAAACATTATGGGATGCAGATGAAATTATGGGATGGGGAACAATGCATTATGGGATGTGGAAATCATGCATCCAATCACCCCTGTGCAACTCATTTCAGCCATATGAGGCATTGCAAAACCTTCTGGAATCATAGAATCATAGAACAGGAAGGGACCTCGAGAGGTCATCTAGTCCAGTCCCCTGAACTCAAGGCAGGACTAAGTATTATCTAGACCAGTGGTCTCCAAAGTGGGGTGCGCGCACCCCAGGGGGTGCGCAAGAGGATCCTTGGGGGTACACGGCAGGAGAAGCGCTTTTTTTTTTTTTGCTTCGGCAGTTCGGGTGGAAGTCCGAGCGGCTTTTTTTTTTTTTTTTTTGCGCTTCGGTGCAGCAGGGGGTGCGTGCTCAAAAAATTTTTACTGAGAGGTGTGCGCGATCAAAAAAGTTTGGAGACCACTGATCTAGACCATCCCTGACAGGTGTTTGTCCAACCTGCTCTTAAAAATCCCCAATGATGGAGATTCCACAACCTCCGTAGGCAATTTATTCCAGTGCTTAACCACCCTGACAGTTAGGAAGTTTTTCCTAATGTCCAACCTAAACCGCCCTTGCTATAATTTAAGCCCATTGCTTCTTGTTCTAGCCTCAGAGGTTAAGAAGAACAATTTTTCTCCCTCCTCTTGATAACAGTTTTCAAGTACATAAAAGATTGTTACAATGTCCCCTCTCAGTCTTCTCTTCTCCAGATTAAACAAACCCATTTTTTCAATCTTCCCTCATAGGTCATGGTTTCTAGACCTTTAATCATTTTTGTTGCTCTTCTCTGGATTTTCTCCAATTTGTCCACATCTTTCCTGAAATGTGGCGCCCAGAACTGGACACAGTACTCCAGTTGAGGCCTAATCAGTGCGGAGTAGAGCAGAAGAATTTCTCATGTCTTGCTTACAATATTCCTGCTAATACATCCCAGAATGAACCTTCCCAAAACACCCTGCACTACATTGTGGCAAGGGACACTGTGGGATAAGCTACCCACAGTGCACCACTCTCTGCCTCGATGCAAGCTCTGCAAGTGAGGACTCATACTCCCAACACAAGAAGCATAGTGTGGACATGCAAAAGCAATGTAATATTGAAGCAGCTGTATGCCAACATAACTTAGGTTGAAATTTTTGTAGTGTACACATGCCCTTACTTAAAACTCCAAAGACCCTGGGCTTTGATTTTCATTCTGGTTCAGCAACAGCCAAAATCTCTCAGGAACAGCTCTATCAAATCCTAAAACAAACCCTTGCCTAATCTGGATCTCCATGAAACTGTCTCACAGTCCATCTCTGCAGTACATTCTATCAAATGCCTCATATTTAATCAAAGAAAATACATCCGGATCATTAATAAAGTGATTCACTCTATGCAGGTGGAAATACAGTTAGATGTTAGAAGGTGGCAATGTGTATTTCGGTATTCTAGGTCATTTTGGGCTACTGCTGTCATATTTAATACTTTTATCTCATTCTGATATCTGGGAACCTAACTCCCATTAATTAGAAGGATCAGGGAGGTTACTTGATTAAATAAATGGAGGCTGGTAACATTACTTTGGAAAAGCTTTAGCATGTCTGACATTTAATACACTCATTAAGGATTTGGAAATGTGTACTTCAAAACTTAAATTTCTGAGGACACAATTGTGGAAAGGAAAAAAAAAACATTGGGAGGGGGAAAAAACCCAATATATCAGTAACTTCATTCCTCAGAGAGGAAAGAATTTCAGGATTCACATTGATCTAAGGCAAGATAATTGTGCAAAGCCCTTTTTTATCATGTACTCTAGGAAAGTAAGGAGCACTCCTTGTCCAAAAAGTTAATGTCTTCTTTGTAGCAAACAAGATTGGGAACCTCTTAGTAGGTATCCAATTACTGAAGTATGACCTTTTTACAGTTTAACAAACTGAAAATTGAATTTTTAATCTTGGTTGATATATCAGATGCCAGTCATTCCCTCTACCCCCCTCAATCTGGTACAGACTGGAAATTAAATTGATCAATACAACTAATTTCAGATCTGGGTTTGTTTGTTTTTTCCTTTTAAATTGTCAGCAAACTGTTGCCAAAAGCCATATAATGAGAAAGTACTGACACATTTCTTACATGTTATCAAAATTAAATTGTCAGCCTTCCACACACTCAATACAAGCTCATCATTTTTTTTCAGTTTGTGGACAGGACAGTTTGGGAAAAAATTAATTAAAGTGTCTGACAAAAACTGGCAAAAGCCAAAGAAATATAGAACAGAGGGTCACACTCAATGATTTACATGCCCTATTCGGCTTAGGCATGGCAAAAGTCCCAGAACAGTGTGTGATGTTTTCAAGACCACAGGAACACCTAGACATAATGGAGAGAGTTAGCTGAAAGCTGTACTCATTTGAGCATTCTCGAGTATCAGATGACAAGAAGAATTTCTAGCTATGTATGTAACCAGAATGCAATGAATATAAAGTCTTTTTAGTTAAAATCAGTACTTTGCATCCACCTGCTGCTGGCCACCAAATAGCTGTAAAGTTACTACTTAAAAAATAAAAAACAAAACACTGTCAATATTTGGCCTAATGGCAAGTCCTAAACTACTTTCCAACATGTTTTAATTTTGCTTTTAATAACCTGCTTTTAAACATCATTTCTAATTATCTTGATTCTTTAGCACCCACCACTGTAGTGCTCGAACTAGAGAGGGGTGAATTGTTGGACATATCTTATGGGGGGGAAATGGCAGGTAAGTGAAATTTTTCTCCTACAGAATATATCCAGAAATTTGACACAACTTGAAGGTTATGTTCACAGCATATACATAGAGAAGTTAGATTAAAACATATAATATTCTTTTTGGAAGGTTGCAACATGACATTACTTTTTCTTAGAATCCAGAAGAACAACACACAAGAACCAAAAATCAGATAAAAAAGAAGGCTGCTTCCTAAGGCAGAGAGGCAAAACTCAGCACAAACTTGCTCTAGGCTGGCTCTTTGCAGACTGACTGCTAAAGACCCAGATTGCATGCTTACAGAACCCCTTAGCCTGCAAGTGGGACCAGGAAACCCCTTGCACTTAAAGTGATAGTTTGTTATTTTAACAGTTTTCAGTACATCACAGACAGGGTTAGCCATCAGTTACTAAGCAAAGGATAGGCATCCAAAAAGAGCAAACAAAACTATTTTCACTGCTATAGTGTGAAGTACCTTTTGACTGAAGGTTGAGTTTGCTGAGACCCAAACATTCAACTTGCAGTGTCTCAAAAAAGGTATGACAACTGAATCCGGTGGATGATTTTCAAAATTCTTCAGCAGATGTCAATGCTCTTAGCTCACAACATAGTGTGGAGTTGGTTTTAAGAGCCCTACTGCCTTCTAAAAAGGTTGATGTACTAGTCTTACAAGTTTCTGCAGTGCATTGTTCTGTCTCTCTCACAACTGTGTCCTTCGCTAATTTCTTATCCTCATATATAATTACTACTTGAGATAAGTATATGAAAACATCTTCTTAAGTCCTTTGTCCTTCAGATTTTACAATGTGAACCTTGTTCTAAGATGGGTCTTATCAAAACAATTTTAAAAGAGATCTCCTGTGGTCAATAGATAAATGAAATCATAGAAACAATACCTTTCATATATCCACAAGAGAAACTGTATTTCAGATCTTTGTTTTAATTGAGATTCTTTCCACTCTTATAACTAGCACGCTCATGATCTGAAAGGCTAACATTTCACAAGAAGCACTGTGGTATTTCTTCAAATCTGAATACAGCTTCTCTGTACTGTATACCACCTAAGTGATTTAAGGAATGGACTGCAACATTTATTTGGAGGGTGAGAAAAGTGACAATGTCATTAAAAGGAATTATTTGAGTGAAGCAAAGCATGATTTTTAACTTCCTAAATCTCTACAACTGTTGTACATCTTTCATCTGTGATTAGAGCTGGGCAAAAGGTTTTCCAGCCAAAACTTGTCTTTGTTGCACATTGTTATGAATAAAGACACGTTGGAACCAATTCAGCATTGCCCTGCAACTTGTGTTGTAATTTACACCTCTGCAGAGTAGAGTCAAATGCTACCACTCTGATTTGGTAGCACTCTACATCCAACTTTGCATTCACTTTGCAGAGGTAGAAATTATAATACAAGTTGTCTGGAAATAGTGAATTGGGCCCTGAGTGTTCTTACTCCCATGTTCACAGCAGGCACTTCCCAGCTGATCTTTACTGCTCTGATGGGCTATATCAGGGATCGGCAACCTTTGGCATGCGGCTCGCCTGGGTAAGCAGCCTGGCGGGCCAGGCCAGTTTGTTTACCTGCCGCGTCTGCAGATTCAGCGAATCGCGGCTCCCACTGGCCGCGGTTCGCCGTTCCAGTGAGGGCGGCGGAAGTGACAGCCAGCACATCCCTCGGCCCGCACCACTTCCCGCAGCCCGCATTGGCCTGGGACGGCGAACTGCAGCCAGTGGGAGCCGCGATTGGCTGAACCTACGGACGCGGCAGGTAAACTAACCAGCCAGGCTTACCCTGCAAGCTGCATGCCAAAGGTTGCCGACCCCTGGGCTATATCATAGAATCATAGAAGATTAGGGTTGGAAGAGACTTCAGGACATCATCTAGTCCAACCCCCTGCTCAAAGCAGGACCAACCCCAATTAAATCATCCCAGTCTGGGCTTTGTCAAGCCAGGCTTTAAAAACCTCTAAGGATGGAGATTCCACCACCTCCCTAGATAACCCATTCCAGTGCTTCACCACCGTCCTAGTGAAATAGTGTTTCCTAATATCCAACCTAGACCTCCTGCACTGCAACTTGAGATCATTGCTCCTTGTTCTGTCATCTGCCACCACTGAGAACAGCCTAGCTCCATCCTCTTTCGAACCAACTGTACTGGCAGGGCTGCTGATGGGGGCGGGGCAAAAGGGGCAGCTGCCCCGGGACCCGGCGATTTAAAAGGGCCCCAGGCTACCAGCCCCCGCTGCTGCTATCCCAGGGCTCCAGTGGTGATTTAAAGGGCCCGGGGCTCCCAGCCGCCACCGCCACCGCCACTACCACACCTGCGGCCAGAGCTCCGGACCCTTTAAATCACTGCCGAAGCCCCAGGTGGCGCAGGCCAGGCAGCGCTCAAGGGCTGGCTGGGGGGATTTTGGCCCCAGCCCTGCCCCTTCTGCCCAAGGTCCCGCCCCTTCCGGGGGCCCAGAGTTGCCCCCCCCCCAACTTGCCCAGGACCCCAGCCACCCTGCGTACCAGTAAGTCATTTAAGTTACTTTCATCCCTGAAGGCTGCTGACTCGAAGCAGTTGCCCTGGCTCAAAGTCTTCCCTCCAATCAACCACTCAAGGCCCACCTGGAACAAAGCACTCCCAATTCACACTTGTCAAACAAACACACACATAATCAAACAGTCCCTGCAAGCAGCACCAGTTGAACAAATGGGCACCGCAGAAAGACACTATATGGTGAGAAAATCTCTCAGACCATTTGGTGCTTTGAAGATCATCACCTTGACTTACACTCAGATGTGAATAGAAAGCTTTAGAAAAGATCTAACAAAAAGCCAAGCTCAAAACATTAAAAAATGTGGCTTCCCCAAAAAGTGTCAAACTGATAGGTCCAGATTTTTAGTCATCCTATACAACTGAGCCTGCTATACTTGTAGACACAATAGATACTGCACACAAATGTGCTATTCTGCCTGGGCAAAGGAATAAGTGTGCAAATATTGTGCAGGTGTGAAGGCCAGTTGAAAATATAGTCCATGATGTTTATCTAGGTTCAAAACTCCACTTAATGCATCTCTACCTTCCATAGAAACCACTTCTTCTCTATAAATAGCCTATTTGGAGCAGAGAAGTACATCCTCTGCACTGGGTAGCTAAATTGAGCAAGAAAACAAAATATCTATTTTAAAAGAAAGTGTGATCTTAAGAGAAGAACTAAACAATGGTTCGTGATCCAAATACGTATCTGTTGTGGTTGCAATTTATAAATTGTACTATCTCTCTTTACAAGTCAACTCCAGGAGAATGCTTTGTGGTCCAGTGTTGCTAAGTAACCTTGCTCGTCAGCAGCAGACATTCCAGTAGTAAGCAGTGGCCAGCTTCAAAAATCATTTCTTTGTATTCTATAACTCATTTCTTTAAAAATAATACTGAATATTTTACTATGATTAATCAGATTCAATGCCAGATAATATCAGCTATTGAACACACTGAGATTTTTTTCCCCAGAGTAAATAGAACATGTCCAGTAGGAGTTATTTTTCTGCTCTTCCTACCTATTTTATCTTTGATCAAATATTTTGATTTTGTTATCACAAACTTATCCCTCTCAGAAACATCTCTTTAATTATTGATTTTAAAATGGTCTCCAAGTTACTATTCCCTTTTCTTTTTAGTGACTTTAGGTGACATACCAATAATATTGTATTATTTGTAATAAATTCTATATTTCAATAACATGTTTCTACTTTGAGATTTCATAAGAGCAGTACTGGATGTTAAAGAGGAATATTTTTCAGCTGAACTGACTACTTTATGACATTGTCACTTTGTCTATTTCAAATCTTCATCCATATGCAATTGTCTGTACCAGGCTTTAGGTGCTTTAAAACACCTTCTGCATTTCAAAAATCTCTTAGCCCCAACCATGATTAAAATAATTGGCAAACTTAATACCTCTGCAACACATTAGATTCCAAGTATTTTTTGCAAAAATTGTGTTTGTTTTGCCAAGTTCCATAATTTTATTAAATATAAATAGTCAAAATTCATTTACATGAGCAAAAAACAGCTTTTCAAGCTAGTGAAGATAGAAGTAGGGCAGGTGGTTCAGATAAAAAGTGGTTTATATTGGATAAAACCTCAGACTTTTTACACAGTAGAACAGGGGTAGGCAACCTATGGCAGGCGTGCCGAAGGCAGCACGCGAGCTGATTTTCAGTGGCACTCACCCTGCCCGGGTCCTGGTCACTGGTCCGGGGGGCTCTGCATTTTAATTTAATTTTAAATTAAGCTTCTTAAACATTTTAAAAACCTTATTTACTTTACATACAACAATACTTTAGTTATATATTATAGACTTATAGGAACTTCTAAAAACGTTAAAATGTATTACTGGCACGCGAAACCTTAAATTAGAGTGAATAAATGAAGACTCGACACACCACTGCCGAAAGGTTGCCGACCCCTGCAGTAGAATATACTACGTTATTTGCTTTTGACCCATTTTTGTCACCTTTACTCACACCAGCTAGCACCTTAGACCCCAGACTTACAATCAGATCCATGCAGGAGGACTTTCGCACCTTCAGAGTGCCCCATTACATTGACTGAAGCTCTGTATAAGCTAGGGTTGCCAATTTTGGTTGGATGTATTCCTGGGGGTTTCATCACATCTTTAGTTAAAGATTAATCTTTAATTCCTAGAGACTGCAGGACAGTCCTGGAGGGTTGGCAGCCCTAGTATGAGCACAAGGGCCCACTCACGCAGATCTGATTGCCAGTTCAGGGCCTCAGTTCTTAAGTCAGGATCAAAGCCTTAGTCCATGAGTAGTCCCTTCCGCCCCACAAACTGACAACTACTTGCAGAGTAAAAATGCTGAGAAGTAATATTGTAATCTGGCCTTTTGTGAATCTGATGAAATCATGATTTTTTTTCACCAGCAATACAAGTTTTTTCTCTATATATCCATGTTATAGCTCACACACACACACACACACACACAGTGATTTTGTATCCATATACAGACCCATACATCCGAAGAGAATCTGAGCACTGAAGTCAAAGGCACCAATCCTGTTTTCCTTTACATTGGTGTAAATCAGGAGTAGCGTTATTGAACTCAGTGGCATTACCTAGTTTAAAAATCAGTAAGAGGGGAGAACCAGGCCCAATGGCTTTTGCTGGTGTAAAGCACATTTTAGGATTTGGCTCAAAAAGCCTAAACAATGTTACCCTCTTCCGCTGCGGGTGGGGGTAGGTGTGAGGCAGAACCCATTGTGTAAGAGTGTAGCTACTGACTCAGACTTTTACCTCAAAGTGGTATTGCTGGTCTCATATTCAGCTTTGATGTTCTGCTAAGATGGATAAATATTAGCATAGAGCAGGTGATTATTCAGAGCCTACCTATCCTGAAACTCAGCTGTAGGTATTGGAACAGATGCCTGTCCATGAAACAACAGCCATCATACATTTTCTTGAGTGTAGAGAAGTTTCTTATAACTGTGGACTTCCCTTCTCCCTACCTCTGCTTTGCTGACTTTTTACCACTTAAAAAAAAAAAAAAAAAAAAAAGACTTCTGGATTCAGCCACCATAATGGCTTGATATTAAAATATGTTAAGCTCTTTAAGTGGCTTTTGCTGAAGTCTGCCAGCACCATCACATAAGTGGAGTTCAGAGATAGGGATGCCACCATCAGGCCAAGCAAAAAGTGAACTGAACTCCATCAATTAATTGCACACATAGGAAATGGGAAATGACTGCCTAGGAAGGAGGACTGCAGAAAGGGATCTGGGGGTCATAGTGGATCACAAGTTAAATATGAGTGAACAGTGTAACACTGTTGCAAAAAAAAAAGCAAACATTCTGGGATGTATTATCAAGAGTGTTGTAAGCAAGACACAAGAAGTAATTCTTCTGCTCTACTCTGTGCTGATTAGGCCTCAACTGGAGTACTATGTCCAGTTCTGGGTGCCACATTCCAGGAAAGATGTGGACAAATTGGAGAAAGTCCAGAGAAGAGCAACAAAAATGATTAAAGGTCTAGAAAACATGGCCTATGGGGGAAGATTGAAAAAATGGGTTTGTTTAGTCTGGAGAAGAGAAGACTGAGCGGTGACATGATAACAGTTTTCAAGTACATAAAAGATTATTACAAGGAGGAGGGAGAAAAATTGTTCCCCTTAACCTCTGAGGATAGGACAAGAAGCAATGGTCTTAAACTGCAGCGAGGGCGGTTTAGGTTGGACATTAGAAAAAACTTCCTAACTGTCAGGGTGGTTAAGCACTGGAATAAATTGCCTAGGGATGTTGTGGAACGTCCGTCACTGGAGGTTTTTCAGAGCAGATTAGACAAATACCTGTCACGGATGGTCTAGCTAATACTTAATCCTGCCATGAGTTCAAGAGACTGAACTAGATGACCAGGGCCGGCTCCAGCGTTTTTGCTGCCCCAAGCGGTGGAAAAAAATAAATAAATAAAAAGCCACGATCGGGGGCACTTCGGCGGCAGCTCTACCGCCGCCACTTCATTCTTCGGCGGCAGGTCCTTCCCTCCGAGAGGGACTGAGGGACCCACCGCCGAATTGCCGCCGAAGAGTTGGAAGTGCCGCTCCTTTCCGTTGGCCGCCCCAAGCACCTGCTTGCTGCGCTGGTGCCTGGAGCTGGCCCTATAGATGACCTCTTGAAGTCCCTTCCAGTCCTACAATTCTATGATTCTATCTTTGTCCCTCCCTTACATCATGAAATGCATCTTCTCAAATGATAGCTGAAACTGAGTGGGGCAACTGAGATCTCCCATCCTTCTGGCAGCTGGGAAGGAATGGTTTTTCCACCCTGCACTGGTTACTGGAAATACAAGACTCTCTCACTGTCCAAACTCTTTAGCCTACTACACTCCTTCTGGCTGCTAAAAGAAAGGGTATCTTTCCCCCTGTAGTAAGGGATTTCTTTTGGATGGGAGGGGGACTTTTTCCTCCCTCATTGCTTTGTAGATTAACTCAAATAACACCAATCAATTGCAAAGCTTAGCAGCAAATTGAAAATCACTAATGGAACACTGCCGTTGATTCTTCCTATTAGGAGCCAAGAATCATGCATAATGTAACAGGTATTGTTAATTGCTCAGCTGCTGTCATTTAAACAGGTTTTGTAGATATTTAAAATGCATGGCAGGACAGTACACTGAATACTTTATCAACTTCTCTGTAACAGGAGCTTTCCTGTAAGTGGCACTGCAATTTTCATATGGCATTGCATGAAACAATTCAGAATGTCAGTATTCACTGAGTTCCACTATATCCAAGTACCACTTTATTTCATTATATTTTTATACATTATATTTTAAAAGGTATTCAATTAAAAAAAACCACCACTTTTTTCTGAAAATGTTTTACTTATTATCGTTAAAAGTAAGACCTAAAAGAATTATAACTGAAAAACATTATTTTTCCTCTGGGTTTTTTTCCAGTTTGTTACCTCTGTGCATTTCAGAGTACTATATGAGGTCAGCGTATTTGTTTTCTTCTCCCTAGCCATTCAGTCTGTCAGTTTCCCTTCTTGCTTCTGTTGCTTTCACATAACCAAGGGAAAAATCATTTATAATAAAGGAAATGGGATTGTAAAACCACAACATTTAGCAAACATAAAACCTGCAACTGAATTCATATTTTTTAAAATCAGTTAATTTCACATTTGATGTGGACCCTTTTAATATCACAATTGTATGTGTGTGTAATACAGATTATGTTATATCGAATCTATCTTAGCAAAACATATTATTTCTACATATAGTTCAAATTTTCAAATGAGGTAGTTGGTAGGAACAAAGCAGAGTTTTAAAATAGCTGTTGAATGTCAAGAATGTAACACTGAAAGACTGCAACTATTGTAATTCAAATTACTAGAAGTGGACTAAGGTGAAGACAATTTAATGCATATGTATCAAATGGATTTCTTTATATAGACATATAGACTTAGGGGACTTCAGGTGATGTAACTTAGTCTTTAATTACAGAAGCACCAGATTCTGCTATTCTTATGCATATTAATATTTTACACCATACCTAGAACTATTTAAACCAATGGGACTATTGGCACATTACTCCACGTTTTGTTTTGAAGACTCTTATTATATTAATAAGAGATCAGCCGAAGAGGCAGGGTTTGGATCTTGACCAGGGTTAGGCCTTGTTCAAGGATGAATGAGGTAATTTTTCTGAGTGTTATCATAAGATTTTGTTGAAAAATGGAGGAAATCCTGAAAGACCAGCTATTCTCATAAGGATCTCTGCCATCTTGGGAAGAATGGCCATTCTCAAACAATTTGAAGTGCATCCAAATAATAACCACACTTTTTCTGGTTTGGGGTCTGACCTAAAACAATAGAAGCAGGTTAGGCGATGAAGACTAGAGCTGGGCTTTTCAAAGGTGCTTAGGGGATGTAACCACCCAACTCCCATTGGAAAAATGAAAAGTTAATGAGATTTGGCCTGTCCAACACCCACCCTAGAATCTTGCCTTTCTGAAATTCAAAAGAGTTCCAATTTTGGATCACTCAAATGTCCACTTTTTAAATTTATGATATATTATTATTATTTGATACTTTTATTCCAGCACACAAAAATGCCTATCAAGATCAGAGCTGTATAAACACACAAAGTGGTCTTTTACCTTCCAGTTTGGAAGAATCAGTGTTTGAATTTGGATATGGAAGGAAAAGGTGTTTCAGCTTGATAAAGTTATGATTGTGTTGAACAGAAATGTCTTGTTGGCTGCATAGTTCTCTATCTAGGCATTTATAACATGCTCATCGCTACAGTGCTTGAGTGCAAACATATTTGCAGAAATCATTAAGGGACAGATTCTGCCACCCCTATTCAGGACATTACTCCTTCTGAAATCAATGGGATTATTTATAGGTAAAATATTGTTTGATCTAGGGCAGGAAAAATTTGGCCCCAAATCTGTAAGTCAAAGTTTTAAAAGAAATTGTAACAGAAATAGTTTATGTACAGCAAGAAAAATACACTACCAGCTTTAAAAGGAAGTTGGATCCAAGTTTATCAGAAAGCATGTTTTTCCCTAAAACTGTACATAAACAGAAATCCATATGGCAAAATGGGTGGGTGTCTTTAAAGGTCTCTCTTGTTCCGAATTGGGGTGTGCACTTTGTAATGAGAGAGTTTCAGGGCTGAAAGTAACTTAAAGGACCTACCGGTACGCTGGAGTCCTGAGCGGGGGCGGGGCCTCAACTGGAAGAGGCGGGGCCTCAACCAGAAGAGGCGGGGCCTTTCAAGATTTAAAGGCCCTGGGGCTCCGGCTGGGGCTTGGAGACCCAGGGCCTTTAAATCACCCTGAAGCTACCAGCTGCAGAGGCGGTTGGGAGCCCCGGGGCTCAGGGGCAAATTAAAGGGCCCAGGGCTCCGGCCCCCATGGAGCTCCAGGCCCTTTAAATCACCGTGGGAGCCCTGCCGCCGCTACCCCAGGGCAGCAGGGCTCGGGCAGGGATTTAAAGGGCCTGGTGCTCTTGCCACTGCAGGGAGCCCCAGGCCCTTAAAGCTCCGCCAGGAACCCTGCCGCTGCTGGGGTAGCGGCAGCAGGGCTCCGGTGGCACTTTAAAGGGCCTGGGGCTCCCCGCAGTGGCTGGAGCCCTGGGCTCTTTAAATCACTGCCAGAGAAGCTGGTCCAGTACGGCACGGCGTACCGGCTCTTGCTGGTACATCGTACCAGACCGGACCGGCTTACTTTCACCTCTGGAGAGTTTTCAAGACTAGTAACTTTCTATTTAATATTGAAAAGCAGCTGAAGGAGAAATATTTTAAATCACATTAAACTGTTTGTAAATATACTGGAAATTATCAGAGCTATGGTTGGCATACATTTAAATAGTTACACATTTTTATGATTGCCTCTTCATCCTTTCTGTATATTAGTCCCTTCTGAGCACAACTGAAAGGTTTAGATTTATCTGCCAGGGGCAAAACTGTCTTATGAATATTGGAAATCCACACTTTAAATTTACTCTTATTCTCCCACAGGAAATGGCCAGCCTGATTTCATTTTATATGAATGTAAAGATTAGGTAAACTGCAAAGGACAGAGTTAATGGAATTCCAGCGTTTGCCAAGAAGTATTCTGAAATCTCAGTGATGAGTAGACTTTCTTTTTAGACCTTAAGGCCAGATCCTTAGGTGGTGCAAGTCACCATAGCTCCCGTGAAGTCAAGGGAGCTACACTAATTTACACTAGTTGAGGATATAGTCTTCAGTCTTTAAACTCCAGTCTTTAGTAAGTATATTTTGAAATAGCTGGATTTTTTCCAAATATTGCTCATGATAACTGATATGGGAGCTTTACTCTTTTTTTAACTGATATTCTGTTATTTTCCTCAGTCAAAATGCCTTTCAGGATTGACAGTATTTAACTGTCACTGATGACTCAGAATATCAGCAGAAAATTGGACAAGAAATGTCACATTTTGGGAGGGAGTCTATCTTCAAAGTTAGAAGCAGCTCAATTCACCTTTCAGGAGCAAATCAGTGCTTTTCCTTGCCTGCCTTCACCTTTACATTAGTCACTCTTTACTTGGCATCATAGCATTCACCCAACATGCCATCTTTAATCCACAAAATATTTCCCTTGATAGCAAGAAATTGCAAAAAGCAGTAAGGCCTGTCTAAACTCAGCCAGTTATAAAACCAAGACTTCTCCAAGAAAACTATATACAGAGTAAATATATTTTATATATGGGTTAGCTCATCTACTCTGGGTGAGATATGCCCAGGCCAGTTGAGGATGGGGCGTGCAGAGATTATTCTAAACCATTTACATGCTGCTGTGATCTTGGCGTTGGCTGGGGATCTGCTAATTCTCTGGGAACAGACTGCCCACCTACCCCAGGCTCCAACAAGTTATTTTGTCAGACAGGGATCACCAAGGCAAGGACATTCTAGCTATCACACCTTTCTTCCGGAAATACCCACTATTCGGAGGATGAGGAGCAGGCAGACATACAGGTCCAACACAGGTTCTATGCCACCTGGGGATTTGCGTTACATAAAGAGAATCCTTATGATGCCAGTTAAACTGGTTTCTAGTACTGCAAAGCAGCCCAAGCTGACCCAAGCATCAGGGCTATTATAGTAAGGTCCAAAGTCTCATGACAGCCCTATAGGGTAGTTAAGTACTGTTATATGTATTTTACGGAAGGGTAATTTGAAGCACAGATTGATTTCAACTCCTGGTGTGGAGATGGCAGGAGGTGTATATTACCACCCTTCCCAGATTTTCCACCAGGAGAGGGAAGTATAACTTGGGGTCTGGATTGCAGGAGAACTCTGCTAGTGGAGGCTGACTTGGGGGTGCATTAAATCAACTCATCCATGCAGATCTTGACTGTACCATCTGTCCCTGAACTACCCTGCTATCTTTTGGGGATGCTCTGTATAGCTGCATGCCTCCTGGTGGCCCTGAAGTCACAGGTACCCACATACTGCAGCACCATAACCCCTCTTTCCCCACAGCCTCCAGCATCCGTTAGGCTTTCTGATGCACAGGTCTCTGCAACCTAAGACACCAGCACCACAGTGTATCAGGGCTCAGTATGCTCGCTGTTGCAAATTCCAACAATTTCCCAAATGGCCCTTGTTACCTCCTTCTCCTAGGGCTAATTAGACAGAATTTATAAACTACAGCAACTCCATGGAGCAACTACCACCACCTCCTTAAACTGCTGCTATTCTTACTTTGCAGCTGACCTTTTGGCAAGCTCTAAGCATGGAAAATTTCAGCCTCAAAATTGAGTTGATGTGGAATGTTAGAAGCTTGAGAGATTTTTCAACCACTACTCTATCAGACCCTGCTGGCACAACTACTATAAATTCATAATTGTATTCGTGTTAGGCAGACTGTTAACATGAGCAAGTTCAACACTTTTTATACTTAGTCTGGTATTTAAATAATAGTGCAAGCAATCTGATGATGAGTCTGCCAAAACAGACTTAATTAACCATCTATTATTTCCAACATTCTTATCTGCCTAATTTCAAAAATAAAATACTTCATGCACTAGACAGCAGTTTTGTAATTTAAAATGTTTTAAAAGAAAGAGTTTGGATATTTTTAGATCAGTTCACTTCAGATGGCTTGTAAGTGCTATATGGTCTAAATATAAATTTAGAACAAAAGGGATTTCAAATTAAATTGAAAAATAATCCAAATAATACTGATTCTATGTGTGCAAGCAAACTCATTCAAGGACAGTTAAGTGCACTTCCATTTTATTCACACGCCTGTTAGCAAGAAATATTAGTAGCAATGTGCCACTTTTATTGGCATGCCACACTATGCAACTGGAATATGAACTGAGGTCACTGGGGCAAAAGCAAAATCGGAGTCAGCCTTTGCAAATTAGGATGACCTAAAAATATAAGAGAAAATCTCTAGAATGTGGATGTTTTGAGCAGGCGGGGAATGGTTAGGAGAGTTTGGCAGTGGAAGAGAGTAAAGCTGCCCATTACTTCCTCATATTTCTATGCTTCTCTCTTTCTCCATCCTCCTTTCTGCCTCCCCAGTTGTCACCCTCACTCTCTCTGTAAGACTTATACGCGCCCGCTCTCAGTCCTTCATCTCCCACTCCCTTTTGTTCCACCACCAATTCTTTGCCACAGTTCAGGGCTTGCTTGTGGTGCAGGGGAGATGAACAGCTCCATGGATGCCAGCCCCAAATCTAAGCCAGGAGTTGTCTGCATTTGGTAGTTGTGCAACAGAGCTACCTGTAGATTTTTCCCCAAAGTTTCGGGGAGTCTGGGTCCAGTGATCCAGCTGGGGCTCATCGGTAATTCTAATTATTCAGTAGACGTTCCTTAATCCTGACAGCCTCCCCATGTAACTAGATGGCCAATCACACATCACTGGCAGCAGCAATAATGAATATACCCAGTGAACACAGTCCACACGTACTGAAATTTGTTCTTGTGAAACATTTAATCAATAATGACTAGCAAACAAATTAATAAAACCCAGAGCCTATTTGGACAGCACAAACAAAACAAAAAGGCTAAAATTAATCATGCCAATTGCTTGCATCAAAGAGTTTCACTAGTTGTAGTGCTGATAAGGATTTGATCATGGCTTATTATTAATGCGCAGATGGCAGCAGCCTGCCTGGAAAAGCTATGCATCCTATATGTAAACAAACACTACCTATTCTGGAAGGTGGGATCTGACTTCCCTCTTGTTAGAGATCAAGACAGATAATATGTGGTGAAATCAGTCAATAGACGCTATATCAACTAAACAAAAGGGTAGTTGCCTTCATAGTGCAGAAGGGTAGACTGTTCCTCAGGGAAGGAACTGTCTCTTACTATGTATTTGTACAGTTCCTAGCACAATGGGGCTCCTATTCTGATTGGGACATCTGGGCACTACACCAATATAAATGTTAAATAATCATAGAAATGTAGGGCTAGAAGAGTCCTCAAGAAGTCATGTAGTCCAGGCCGCTGTGCTAAGGCAGGATCAAATAAACCTAGACTATCCCTGACAGGTGTGTGCTAACCCTGTTCTTAAAAACCTCCAATGGCAGGAATTCCACAACCTTCCTTGGAAACCTATTCCAGTGTTTACCTATCCTTATAGTTGGAAAGTTTTCTCCTAATATTCAACCTAAATCTCCCTTGCTGCAGATTAAGCCAAATGCTTTCAAGTTTTGTACAACTAGCTTATTCCATATTCCTTCTTCTCCCATTTCCCCTTAATTTCCTGTCATTTCACATTGGTTCACTCTACCAGTGTGCTACAAAAAGAATAGATCGTTGGAAGTGTGTTCACCACACTCATTAGGCAAATATAAGGCCCATCTCCCTCCCAGACCCAATCTCTGTGGACACAATGGAGCCAAGACGCAATAGAATCACAGTTCTGCCTTGTCAAGCCTGTGTAGGGTGGCATCCATACTCCTTGCACTATTGAGAGCCATGCTTTGCAATGACTGCATCAACAAGTGAGACATCCCGAGCTAGTCAGGGCCAATGGGTTTGCAATTGCACGTGTAAACCATTAATTATTATTTATTATTATTATTAGGGTGACCAGATATCCCATTTTTAAAGGGACAGTCCCGTATTTAAGCCCTCCTGCAGGCGTCCCGACTTTTTCTTAAAAACGGGCAAATTGTGCCGTATTTTCTGTCGTTCCCCACCCCCCATCAGTGTTGACGGGTCCTGCTGCTGGCCGGATCCCTGCTCGCCAGCCGCCCTTCCACCAGTGGTGATTGGGGGGGTCCAGTCACCGACGATGTGGGTGGGTTTGCAAAGCTGGTGGCAGGGCAAAGATGCAGTGCACAGGGCCGGCCACTCCCCTGCTGGTCCATCAACACAGCCCCTGTTGCGTGCCAGCTCTCGACCAGCAGGGCCCTGCTCCCTGTCCCATTTCTGGCTAGCACTGGATGCGCACTGTGAGCTGCGGCGGCTGGTGAGTGCAGGCAGGCGCCAGGCAGCGGCCAGTTACGTGTTGCCTCACCTGCCCACCCATCCACCCTATACATGCTCCCCCTCTCACTGTCCTCTCCCTGCTTTGTCCCTTCAGCCCCCCCAGCCCCACTGCACCTCCATATCCCCACCAGTGGGGCACAGCCTGCTCCCAGCACTGAGCGGAGAACCAGCCCCTGGTCGGAGCGCTCAGCTCACCAACAGCCTGGCCAGCAGACTCCTTCCTTCCCCCTCTGCCTGGGCTGGTGCCCTGGGAAAGCCCAGGACCCTCTGGCCGGGGCACTGGCCAGGAGGAGCCGAGCCCTGCATGTGCCAAAGCCTCGCACAGCGCTGGCACGGGGAAGCCTCTCCGCCCCTCAGCTAAGCTCTGGAGTGGCAGGGGGGAGGGAAGTGATTTCCAGCCTGTTCACGCCCCAAACCTGCAGGTTCCTCAGCAGCCCCCAGGCAGGGGCTTAGCACCCTTTTCACTGCCACCCCCCCTCCATGTCCCCAGGGAGCACGGGGACTGCTGTATCCCCTAGGCACCATCCCCTGCTGAGCCACCTCTCTGGCTGGGTTCTCTGAAACCCCTGAGTCAGGTTCCCTGGGCTCTGGAGCACAATGCATCCTTAGGGCTTAACCCCTTCCTGACCATGGTGTAGTTGGGGGACAGGAAGCAGCTGGGTTATGTCAGTGGCCAGCAGAAGCCTGGAGGTGTTAGCTGCCTTTTGACACTGTGCAAGTGAGTGGGCAGGAAGGGACAAGCTGCTTCCAGCCATGAGGGTGTGGGGGGGGGGTAGAAGAGATGAGCTCTGCAAAGACATAGGCCTGGTCATCCCTTCCCACCCTCTCCCCGGTGGCTGGAAGTAGCTTCTGTCCCTTCCCTCCCGCACAGTGCTAAAAGGCTGCTGCTTGCCACATTCTGGTGTGAACCCTGGCAGAAATCGGGGGGTGGGGGGCATGCGACCCTGTGTGCTTTCCCCCTCTCCCCCCCCCCATGTAGTCTCAGGAAGATGTGGGCCAGGTACCAGGAAAAGCAGGTACGGCCTGGGGGCTCAGCCAGGTGTGGAGGTTGCCAGGCAGGGAAGGTCGGGTTGGTCAGTCATCCCACACCCCCCATGTGAGAGAGGTGTATGAGAGTGTGTGTCACCTTTCCCCGTGTGTGCGGGGGGGGGGGAATAGAGGTGTGTGTGTCACCCCTCCCTGGGTGAACCCTAAAGCCTTAAAGATAAGAAGGTAAATAAAAAGAATCCAACGATGCAGTATTTCTTTTTAACGGGGGCTCAATCAATTTGATGTTAATTTGAACGTTTGTACTTCATGGTTCTGATTGATTGCCATTGAACTCTCTTGAATATGAGTAATTTTACCAGTTGTCCTGTATTCAGCAGAGGGAAATATGGTCACCCTAATTATTATAATACAGGGGACCTGTCTGTCCCCCTCTAGTTGCTAGTCCACAACTAGGGGTTCGTGAATCTGTTACAGCCTGTGAGCTACAGACCCTGGATTTAGCAGCTCAGGCAACAGATGTTCATGCTATCAGATGGGGTACCAGATTCAAACTTCACAGATGACAAAGTATCCAAGCGTGTAACATTTCATACAGGTCCACTGTCCATACTCCTTCTGCTGTAGGGAGGAGACAATGGGATGGCTGAGTAGTAATTGCAGAGCTGGTGCACGGAAGCTCAGGGGCCTCAGAGGGGAAACTCCATTCCCCACACACCCCTTGATACCCATGAAACTCCCTTGCTTACTCAGGATTTGTGCAGGCTTTGTGCAAGGTGAGCTGATTTGGCCTGCAATGCTTTCACTTCTATTATTTGCATTCTATAGGGCTGTTACATATTACATATTACATATTATTTTGCTTGCTATTCAACATCACTATTGGTGAGAAGGGTAGGTAGCAGATGCTTGTACAGCAAACACATACTGAAAGTCTCAGACATTGGAATGACTGATGAAACTGCAGCCAAAAGAAACATTTTGATACCATGTCAGACACATGGTGTTCAACGGAAAGGGATGTGGTCAAGTACAATTGAAATTCACTTCCTCTTTTGATCCAAAATAGCCCCAATCTGAGACATTCAGAGCATGCTACAAAGCGTTTTGGCAGGCTTTTGGAAACAGGTGGAATGGGAACGGTAAGGATGAGGATTTGTTATAAGGGAATTTGCACTTAGAGCTGCCTGGTTTTCTGGTAGTGTTATGCTTAATTGTATTGCTGCACTTTAGTTATGTTTGGGCATTACATTGATTGCATTTTTAAGTTATTCAAGCATGACAAAATGTAAATCTAAAGAAATAACATCAAGGTTCTTTTTTATCATCATTATAGAAAATCAGAGTACTTCATAGAGAAAAAAAGAAATAAAGATGTACAGTTTTAAAGTTACCATTGCTGAATATAGGAAAGGAATTGTTTACAGTCATATAACAATGGAAGGATAATGATAGGTGTCAGGACAGCCAGAATCGACAGAATGAACCTTAGTATAATATAATTGGTCAATAATGGACAAAGAATGAGACTAAACAGCAAGTTCCCTGGACCATGCAATGAGACATCATTATGTCATCAGCACACTGATGACACTCTACCATGTCTTTAGATATGATCACTAAGAGGTCTCCTAAAAACATTATGCAGCTGGGAAATAGGATAGATCTTTGAGAGACATTGCACTTCAAATCCTTTAATGACACATTAGTATTTCATCACCACAGATTAACTATCTTCTAGGTCTGACTGAATCTGCTAGAGAGCAGCTCCTGACACACCATCCCACCAGGGATTTTACAATAACCCAGGCTTCCTAAAACATTTCTAACTGTTGCTAGATTTTAATAATCTGTTCAAGTTAGATTCTGCTAAAGCACTTCACAGCACCCCCCAAAATTCTAAGTTGCTTTAGATTCAGAAAAATGTAAAGTCCACCACACACATTAAAAAAAATCATTGTACAAGCTTTAAAGCTAGTGAATCAATTTCCATCAGATACAGGCTGTTCCTTAGCCAACGCTGAGGTTTGTATCTGCTAAACTTATCATTTGAACATGTAAGACTGGAGAGTTGTTTGTTTTTAACCATGCAGGTTAATATGGCCATATGGATTTTTTACTGACAGTTTTCAAAGAGATGCATCTCTAGGTGGAGACCAAGCATGGAATATTTCAGCCCCAAAGCACTTTGTTTTAGAATATTGTGTGGGCACCTGAAAAAGGAGTTACATTGGAGCTTGATATACAGCAGTTGCTACCGCTGCTGCAATACCATTAACTGTGGACAGCGGCGGCACCAGTGCTCCAAGCGCGTGCCTGGGGTGGCAAGCCGCCGGAGGCACCCTGCCGGTCCCTGCGAGGGCAGCAGTCAGGCAGCCTTCAGCAGCTTGCCAGCGGGAGGTCCTCCGGTCCCGCGGTTTCGGCGGCAATTCAGCGGTAGGTACGCCGAAGCCGCGGGACCGGCAGACCTCCCGCAGGCATGCCGCCGAAGGCAGCCTGCCTGCCGTGCTTGGGGCAGCAAAAAAGCTAGAGCTGCCCCTGACTGTGGATATACCTACCTCAATATTAGGGCCGGCTCCAGCATTTCTGCCGCCCCAAGCAAAAAAAATAAATAAAAAAGCCGCGATCGGCGGAGGCAGTTCAGCGGCAGCTCCTTCGCCCCCGAATTGCCGCAGGTGCCGCCCCTCTCCCTTGGCCGCCCCAAGCACCTGTTTGTTAAGCTGGTGCCTGGAGCCAGCCCTGCTCAATATTATATGAAACATGTATCAGAGGGGTAGCCGTGTTAGTCTGGATCTGTAAAAAGCAACAGAGAGTCCTGTGGCACCTTTAAGACTAACAGATGTATTGGAGCATAAGCTTTCGTGGGTGAATGCCCACTTCGTCGGATGCATGAAACATGGTGCACCTGTCTGAAGTGAGGTTCTTACCCACGAAAGCTTATGCTCCCAATACTTCTGTTAGTCTTAAAGGTGCCACAGGACCCTCTGTTGCTTTTTACAGATTCAGACTAACACGGCTACCCCTCTGATACCTGTCTGTATTGTCTCTTGTATTTTCTATCATTGATTTCACTTATCATAAGTGGACAAGCCTCTCCACAGCATCCAACCAGAAAGGTAAAAAATGAAACAACAATCAGTCTGAAGAAGTGGGGTTTTTTACCCACGAAAGCTTATGCCCAAATAAATTTGTTAGTCTTTAAGGTGCCACCGGATTCCTTGTTGTTTTTGTAGTCTTACTACAGTAAGGCAGCAACTGAGGAATTATGGTCTGACGGCGTACTTGATCTTGTAAGGAATGTGTCAGCTTCCAGCTATATCAAGACTTAACTTATACAAACATATGCCATGTGTGACAGTCTGTACCCCTATGTTTACCCTTTCTCCAAGACAATGATAAATTTTGTACAAAGTATGCCTTGTGAGGTATCATTTGACAACTCAATCTGCTGAACATTATTGTCCTGATAAAATGTGTGTGGTAACAGTGTATGTGAAGTTATAAAATCCTACCATATAAGACATGTTCCAAGTCTGGGGAAGCAGCTTCAAACCAGTTCCTCAGGGACAAAAGGCTAGTGAGTGCCTCAACCAGGTGTCAGCATAATCAAATGGACTATCACCAGGTTAAATGGCCATTCTTTCACAGACAGACGGGTATGAGCGAGAAATTTACATCGTGGCAAAGGAACACCTGGTGGTTTCCATGCAAACAGACTTTCTGTCTCCTGAACCTCAGATATTCAGAGAGGAAAATATAAGAATCAAGAACAGAGGACATAAATCATCTCTCCCTTCATCTCTACTCACGGCATCGATAACACTTGAAAGACAAAGGAAGCATCATTGGACTGGGGGGAGATCCTGGCTGAAAGAGTCAGCCAGTAAGACTGCTAGAACATGTGGTGAGAGAGACCCTTTTGCTTTAAGTTGACTTTGCTTGTTAAGTTAGATATTAGTTTGCATTTTACCTCTTATTTCTTTGTAACCAATTCTGACTTTTATGGTACATTACTTCTAGTCACTTAAAATCTATCTTTCTGTATTTAATAAACTTGTTTTATCTAAATCAGTGCATGCGTGGATTGTAGCATTTTAGAAACTTCATTTGGAATAACAAGATTTATGCATATCATTTTCTATTAATAGAATGACAGACTTTCTGTGAGCTTGTATTGTCCAGGAGGGTACTGGGCAGTAGAAAATGCACATTTCTGGGGACAAATCTGGGAATTTGCTGGTGTTGCTCTGTAATATAATTCAGGTGTGGCTGGCTAGAGCACTCGTACAGTATAGGTGGGGGTAATTTACATGCTAGAGGCTATGTGTGGGCAGGGCAGGCGTGGTTGCTCCCACAGCAAAGCAATGTAAAAGGCACCCCAGGTATATCTCCAGCATACTCCATCATAGGTGCTGGAACTAAGGGTGCTGCACCCCCTGGCTTGAAGTGGTTTCCATCATATACAGAGTTTACAGTTTTGTTCAATGGCTCTGAGCACCTCCACTATACACATTGTTCCAGCAACCCTGATCTCCACTGAAATGAATAGAGTTACTGGTATAAAAATGGTAGAAGTGAGATAAGCCCTTTATGCACTTTCACAAAAGTGGAGGTCAGCTATTGTACTGTTAATCTCAACCCCTTGGTTTAAATGTCTCTGGCTTGGGGGGGGGGGGATTCCCAGTGGCAACCCTGGAGTTGGGAATTAACATCCACCCCTGGTTCCCCAAAGTCTGGCTTGTAAAAATCCTCATGGCAAGGTTCTAAGACTCCTGTAGTGATGGAGGTTTTTGTCTGAGGCAGTGTTTGGGGTGGGAGAGATGACATGTACAGAGCCAGGCTTAACATCTTTGGGTGGACTTGCTAAATAAAAAAATATTCAAGAGGCCCATTAAAATATTTTGTTAGGCAGTATTATATGCATTTATATTCCATGTAACACTTCAAACACTTGTTGTACTTAGTTGCTAGTTGATAAGGAATGTTGATTGGCAGCCAGCATCTCAGTGATTTTCCTGGTTGCTAATAGCTTTAACACACTGAAAAATTGTCTCCTATTGGTGAACAACCTACGGTTACGAATTCATAAGCAAGTAGTGACAAAACACATTAGCATGTTAATAGGACTTTGCACCCTAAGGTTCTGGCTCTTCAGATATTAAGAACACATTAGATATTCACACACACTGATAGGATTCATTAGCATGCAAATGCTACCTGAAAATATACAGCTGTTGTTGTACGAAGCTTTAAAGTCAGTTGTAATGATATAACATTTTAAAAGTAGACATGAACTTTGCAGCTAAGCAAACTCTGTCATGACTCTCTCACCAACAAAAGTCGATCCAAAAAAAAGATATTCCCTCACCTAGCTTGTCTGTCTAATATCCTGGGACCAATATGGCTACAGCACTGCATACAAACAGTATCTGTAATTGAATTTGCTTAGTGAGTTTTTGGTGACTCAATTTTGGGCTGCTTATCCTGAGATGCCTTTTAAAATGGCCTGATTTCCAGAAAGTACTGAGCACCCACTGTCTGAAAATTAGGCTCTTGCAAAGTGTGTCAGGTTGGTCAACCCAAAAAAATATCAAGCCCAGTGAGAAAGGGCTTTACAAAACAAATCGTCATTAACAACTTGATTTGTATCCAGAAACAAAGGCAATCAGAGAAACAGTGGTCAGCATTGCTTTTGAAGAATTGGTGTTATATGTTCTCGTCAGATGACATAAAAAGTGGCAGGCCAGCAGTGACACTCTGCACCAGCGCAGTGGTAATTAAGGGTCATGTCACATGGTGACTAGACTGGGTGAGAACTGCAAAGCTGTCTGGTTCTGACACTTATAATGAGAACAAGTCAACACTCTTGGGGCCAGTAAGGCATAGTGTGTTTCTGGTGCACAAAAGGGAGAGGTTATACAAGATAATACAAACAAATAATAGGCCATTTAGAGCAGTATATGCCCTGAGGGCATAAAGAGAAACCAGTCCCTGTAGTGCAGGGACAGCAATTGTGATAGGCCCTTGAGCAGTGTGCACCAGGTAAGGTAAGGCCTTTTACACAGTCCTCACTCGCGCTGTGATCTCATACAAGGCCGGTCAGAGTCTTGTCTTTGCAGTGTAAATAGTGTCCTGACAATGTTTCATATTTTAAATGGAAGATTGCAATATTATTTTCTCACATGCAACATCTCTGCTGTTTCAATCTTGAACAGAAATGGATAGTGGAGCTCAATGTTTTGAAGGTTTTGTGATGTGGATTGGGGTAGAGTGAAAAGTAGAAAGACAGCCTTTGTGAAAAGGCTTTACCATTCAGGTGCAAATTTTAGTTCAACCCTCTGCATGACCCTTTTGTGTTCAGTTTCGAACATTTGAGAATTCAAACTTTAATAGGTCTCTCATTCATTTTTTCCCCCTGAATTTTAAGCGCATATGCTGAAATACCTGCCAACACACAAATTTTGTTTTTTATATCAAATATATATATATTTGTTTTATAGAATCTGCAATTTGTGCAGTGCTGTTTAGTTAAATGAGTCATCAAATCAGGGAACAAACTCATTAGCACATAACATTAATTGCAAATAGTCGCACAACAAACTGTTAAAATAATGACCAACAGTTAAGAAATTCACAGATGTTATATAGTGACTAAACCTGGGAATTTTGTGACTTGTCTGTCAGCCATTCACAAACAGAAAAGAAGACGACATTCAAATCAATTATTCATTGGAAATTATTTGCTCAGCTCTATTGCAGACAAATTTCCAGCAGGCACTAAAATGAGAACACTGAACTCATTTTCACTTGCATCCTAATTAGGAGTTGAACCTAGGACACCAAGGTATTACTTTACTACATCATCTAGCTCTATTGATCCCAGCCTCCCTTAAAACATTATTAATATAAAACAAGCTGACTGGTCATCAGCCAGCATGATAGGCTGCTGTAGTTATACAAGACCTCAGAATGTTGACAAAAACAAAAATAGTTGCTAAATATTAGAAACCATTTATTTGCTTGTATTATTATCCATTCATTGGACTTTATCAGTTATGAAATCACTATATAGAGTACTAGGTATTCTCAGTCTTGCCTCCAATCCCCTGTACAGTGACAGGTATAGACTACATTTGAGTCATTTCATTAGTGTGACTATGTCTGATCAATGTTGCAATACAGGGTATGTCTATACTCATGATTTTTGACTGCTTGAAATTGGCAATGCTGTGTATCTTGAAAGAATAACTCCTCATGGGAAGGCACACTGCTGCAGGGCTTCCTTGATGACTTTGTGCCTTCCAGAGTAGCAGAAAATACAGGGGGAGCTCAGTTACTTCTACACCCTTTTTTTTTTCTTTTTTACTACCTATCCCATAAGGTCATGGATAGAACTGGACAAACTATTTGCAATAATTTAACCATCACATTTATCCCACTTTTCTATTCACAAATTTTCCCTGAACAGAACAAGCAGCCATTGAAAAGGAACTCATGTCTTCAGAGGTTAAATATTAGCAAATACATGATGGCCACCATCTTGACCCACACACCCGGGAGTGAACCAGGAACCTCCACAGCTGAAAGTATAAATCTCTACTACTTTAACTAAAGAGACAAGCGCACAAGCTGAGAGCTACAACAAGCCCATATCCTCTGTGGGATGCATGACACATACTGACCAGTAGGTCCCACTTGCACAGCCCCTTGCTCTTTAATCCCCTGTTATAGGCCACTTCCCCCAGAAAAATATATGGCCCCTTTTTAAATATGTTTGTAACTGAATGTCCATCCTATGAGCTGGGTTGTGCAATCCTCACCCATGTTGGTGAGCAGCAGCTTACTCCCCTCATGAAGCAGACCCACCCTGTTGGCAGGATGTGGGTGGAAGGAAGCCATGGACCCCTCCTGCTCTATTGGGAACCTTCAGGGAAGTAAGGACAACCCCTGTACTCTCCAGAACACAGGAACTACAATTCTACATGACTCTTACTACAGGTTTTGCAAGGTGGGAGAAGTCACCCTATGCCCTTGCTCCCAATACTGGGCACTGGTGGTAGGGGCAGTAGAATCTGGCCCATGGTGAATATACAGCAGGTTGGTCGGTAAGCACCCACAAGAAGAAAACATGAGTTTGCATCTTTTTTCAGTCCATTATGAACAAATTCAGCAAAAGTTTAAAAATTAATATGAAGCAAGTCCTTGTATCACAGATTTAATGTGATGTTACTTACTTTTCGATTTTGTTCAGTTGTTTCAAGTGGAGGCAGCTCTGGGGGGGGAGAATATGTCAATTTATTTAATACACTCTATGAAGCCTAATATGCTTTATTAATCTGCCCCATTGAACCCTGATCCCTCAACTACAAAATGGATAAAGGAACCTCAGTGATCACCAACTTGCCAGGAAAAGGGACACACATAGGGAAAAGATATTTAATAAAAAGCCATCTCTAATGGTATTCAATTTTATTCCCCTTTCAATTTGAACTGCAGGTCTGTCAAAGGTAAAGTTGTCACTGCAGAGCAATAACTGCTACTTTACATTTGAAAAAGTAATATCAAACATTTTCCTTTTATAAGGTCATTTGAAAAGCATGCTATAACAATATTTGGACTTAGTCAAGAGAATAAGTTCATTAAAGTTTAACTGTTCCGCTATTCCTTCCATTCTTTAAATAGCAAGCCATGAAAGAGCATAAAGATAGTGACGGGTGATCATCAAAAGATTTGGATGTTTGGAAAGGGTCGGATTACCCTCCCAAAATTCTAGAAAGGAATAGAGATGGGATCAGACTTTTTTGGTGAGATTTTCAATACAGCCTGATTTGGAATGCTGGTCAGTAAGGCTGCTTAAACAGCCTCTACAACTATTTTACTTCTTTCACTTCCAGCTGAAACAAGCAAGGAATTGTGAGAAATTCACACATGCACAAATAAAGGTGAATCCCATTTTTACAAACCTGAAAATAGGTTCACATGCAAGTTTAAATTCTGGGCAGAGGTTGATACAAAACTTGTGTGGAATTTATAGATAGGGTCATGAGCTGGAGGAGGCAGAATTTTGGAGAAAGGCATCTGCACACAAAACTTCCTCGTGCTAAGGACGTTAAGCTGCTGTTGGAGCAGTCTTGTAAATAATTGATTTAATAAAGAGCGAGTTTAGTTTAATCAGAATGGAAGCATCTCATGTTATTACCCAGCACTTAACACATGAAGCAGTTTTGCTTCACTCTTAATTTAAGATGTTTGCTCTCTGAGACAGCCTCATGATCATTTTGTGATAGCCCCAAGGGAAGGTAATGCAGCCTTACAACACAACGCTTCAATACCAGACAAACAGTATAACACAAGACACTCAATTGGAAGAGAGAAGAAAATATTTAACACTCACTATTATTGGGTGTGGGGAATGGGGTTATGTTGACAAGGTACTTAAGATGAATCCGTTGGTTCACTCGTCCCAAATAGCTTCACTATATTAAAAAAATCTGATCCCATACTATTGAAATCAATAGGAAAAGTCCTTGCATTTAGCCTTCCATAGAAGAACTGCAGGTTAATGAAAATAATTGCAATTGCTCTAGCAAATTGCTCAACCTGTAACAAGCTAGTATGGTTCTTTAATTGACCCACTCTATCAGCAGATGTTCTTAGAACTGTGCACATAACTGCTGACTCATTGTGGAAGGTGTGGCTCATTAACTACACTAAGAATAACAGAGCAGTTGGAGTGGTTTTCTAGAGAGCAAGCATCTGGAAACAAGAGAACTAGATCAGAGGATGTCCTGGAGGGATGCTATAGGGAGAGAGAACAAGGAGTACTTGTGGCACTTTAGAAACTAACAAATTAATTTATAAGCCCTCGAAAGCTTATGCCCAAATAAATTTGTTAGTCTCTAAGGCCTGGTCTACACTAGGAGGTTATGTCGAATTTAGCAGCGTTAACTCGAATTAACCCTGCACCCGTCCACACAACGAAGCTATTTAGTTCGACATAGAGGTCTCTTTAAATCGATTTCTGTACTCCTCCCCGACGAGGGGAGTAGCGCTAAATTCGACATGGCCATGTCGAATTAGGGTTAGTGTGGACGGAATTCGACGCTAATAGCTCCGGGAGCTATCTCACAGTGCACCACTCTGTTGACGCTCTGGACAGCAGTCCGAGCTCGGATGCTCTGACCAGCCACACAGGAAAAGCCCCGGGAAAATTTGAATTCCTTTTCCTGTCTGGCCAGTTTGAATCTCATTTCCTGTTTGGACATCGTGGCGAGCTCAGCAGCACTGGCAACGATGCAGAGCTCTCCAGCAGAGGTGACCATGCAATCGCAGAATAGAAAGAGGGCCCCAGCATGGACTGATCGGGAAGTCTTGGATCTGATCGCTGTGTGGGGTGATGAGTCCGTGCTTTCGGAGCTGCGATCGAAAAGACGGAATGCGAAGATCTACGAGAAGATCTCAAAAGCCATGATGGAGAGAGGATACAGCCGGGATGCAACGCAGTGCCGCGTGAAAATCAAGGAGCTGAGACAAGCATACCAGAAGACCAAAGAGTCAAACGGATGCTCCGGATCCCAGCCCCAGACATGCCGTTTCTACGAGGCACTGCATTCCATTCTAGGTGCGGCCGCCACCACTACCCCACCACTGTCCGTGGACTCTGACGATGGGGTATTGTCGACGGCCGCTTCCTCGGAGATGTTTGCGGATGGGGAAGATGAGGAAGGAGATGAGGAGGACGAGGCAGTCGACAGCGCTTTCAACGCTGATTTCCCCGACAGCCAGGATCTCTTCATCACCCTCACGGAGATCCCCTACCAACTCTCCCAAGGCGGTAACCCGGACCGTGAATCAGGGGAAGGATCAGTAGGTAAGTGTTTTAAACATTTATTTTGAATAGAATAGGCATGGTATGTTAGCAATGGGTTTTTAATGATTAGTTTGCCCTAGGTGCTTAACTTTTTAGTCGTTGCCAGTGCAGCTACTGGAAAAGTCTGTTAACATGTCTGGGGATAGAGTAGAAATCCTCCTGGGACATCTCCACGAAGCTCTCCTGGAGGTAATGTGAAAGCCTTTGCATCAGGTTCCTGGGGAGAGCGGCCTTATTGCCTCCTCCATGGTAGGAAACTTTTCCGTGTCAGGCTAGCAGCAGGTACTCCGGTATCATTGCCTGGCAAAGCATGGCGGCGTACGGCCCTGGTGTTTGCTGGCATTCACGCAGCATGCGGTCTTTCTCTGTCTCCGTAATCCTCATCAGAGTGATATCACTCATGGTGACCTGCTTTGAATTAGGGGAATTTTAATATGGGGACTGATTTCCTGTTCCTTTAAATAACTGTAACCGGCGGTTTACAGCCACGCGGTGGGGGCGGGGAGGCGAACCGTTCATGCTGAGCGGTTCGCCGGCAGCGTGCAGGGATCTTTCCTGGGAACAGCCACGCGGTGGGGGCGGGGAGGCGAAACGTTCCTGCTGAGCGGTTCGCCAGCAGCATGCAGGGATCTTTCCTGGGGACAGCCGCGATGGGGGTGGGACAGGGGCAGAGTTCATGCTGGCCGGATCGCCGGCAGCAGGAACTGGCCAACGCTAGGAGCATTGCTTGGAACATGAAAGGAGGGCACTGCTGTAAATTAAGCTTTAAGCAGTCAAAAGTCTACAGCTTACCATGGCCGCCTGCTAGCAGAATTCCGTTGTCCGGCCCCGCTTGTGTGATCTGTACAGCAAGACCCCAGGCACTCAATGTGAAGACAGAAAATTCGACCTTGTACTGAGTGCACATGTGATAGGTACTGTGCATGGTCTTGTTCACAGAGAAAGACTATATTCATTGTTTGCAAAAATGTATCTTTTTGAGGAATTCACTCCCTTTTTCCCATCCCACAGCTGCGAGTGTCTCCCGAGCTACCCCGGCATCCCCCTCCCAGAGGCTGGCGCAGATCAGGCGGCGAAAGAAAAGGACACGGGACGAGATGTTCTCAGAACTTATGGTCTGTTCCCGAGCCGAGGCGGCACAGCAGACTCAGTGGAGGGAGAACATGTCGCAATACCAGCGATCACACAGCGAACGGGAGGACAGGTGGCGGCAGGAAGACCAGCAGGTGACTCAAACGCTGCTTGGACTAATGAGGGAGCAAACAGACATGCTCCGGCGCCTTGTAGATGTTCTGCAGGACCGGAGGCAGGAGAACAGAGCCCCGCTGCATTCTATCGCTATCCGCCCTCCCCCGCCACAAAGTCCCATCCCCCCCTCACCCAAAGTCCCAAGAAGGAGGGGCGGCAGGGGCCATGAAAACAGTCACTCCACCACTGCAGACTGCTCAAGTAACAGAAGGCTCTCATTCCCAAAGATTTGATACGTCCTTTCCTTCCCTCCAAATGCACCTCACCCAAGCCCCCGTCCCAGTTTCATCCCCTAACTGTGTAGTTCTTAATAAAAAATACGTTTCTGTTAATTACTGTTTCCGTCATGTTCTTTTAGAGGACAGTGTGTTTGAAGGGGGCGAAAGGGGGTTGGTAATTGGAGAGGACAGTCACCTTTACCAGGGTACAGACACGGGGGCAGGTTCAGCAGCAGGTCACACAGACATTGCAGTCACTAGGCACACTGGTCAGTCTGGGAGGTGATTTTCATGTTCTGTGTGAGGGGGCTATGTGAGTTTGTGGCGGGGGAGGGCGGTTACAGATCTTATGCAGCGGTCCTTAGCCTCGATGACAGAGCCACGCAGCAGGGGATCTGTAACTGCCCTCCCCCGCCACAAAGTCACATAGCCCCCACACACAGAGTCCCGAAAAGGAGGGGTGGCAGGCTCCGTTGAAACAACCAGTCCACCACTGCGGACCGCTCTAGGAGCAGGAGCCTGTCATTCCTCGAGTTTAGAAGCGTCCTTTCCATCACTACACCCGCTCCCCACCACAGTCTGCATCCCAGTTTCAACCCTTTACTGCGAAATCCTTAATAAAGAAAACGGTGTTAATGAACAAAGTTTCATTTATTTTATTTTTAAAGGTGTGTTGGAAGGGGGAGAAGGGGGTTGGTAACTGGAGAGGATAGTCAACATTAACTGGGTAAAGAAACGGGGGCAGGTTCAGCTTCTGTTTAAAAAAACGTAATAATCACAGGTTACCCTGGTCACTCTGGAACCTAGCTTTCAAAGCTTCCCGGATGCCCAGCGCATCCCGCTGGGCTCTTCTAATCGCCCGGGTGTCTGGCTGGGCGTAATCAGCAGCCAGGCTATTTGCCTCAACCTCCCACCCCGCCATAAACGTCTCCCCCTTGCTCTCACAGAGATTGTGGAGCACACAGCAAGCTGCAATAACAATGGGGATATTGGTTTCGCTGAGATCAGAGAGTCAGTAAGCTTCTCCATCTCCCCTTCAGACGTCCAAAAGCACACTCCACCACCATTCTGCACTTGCTCAGCCGGTAGTTGAAGAGTTCTTTTTCACTGTCCAGGGAGCCTGTATAGGGCTTCATGAGCCAGGGCATTAGCGGGTAGGCTGGGTCCCCGAGGATGACTATAGGCATCTCCACATCCCCAACAGTTATTTTGTGGTCCGGGAAGTAAATACCTTCCTGCAGCCGTCTAAACAGACCAGAGTTCCTGAAAACGTGAGCGTCGTGAACCTTGCCCGGCCATCCGACGTTGATATTGGTAAAACGTCCCCTATGGTCCACCAGTGCTTGCAGCACCATTGAAAAGTAGCCCTTTCGGTTAATGTACTGGCTGGCCTGGTGGTCCGGTCTAGGGTTACCATATTTTGAGCGTCCAAAAGGAGGACACTCCATGGGGCCCCGGCCCCGCCCCCAGCCCCGCCCATGCCCCCCGCCCCAACTCCGCCCCTTCCCCAAAGTCCCCGCCCCAACTCTGCCCCCTCCCCTGCTTCCCGCGAACATTTGATTCGCGGGAAGCCTGAAGCAGGTAAGCGGGGTGTGGGGGGAGGAGGCGCGGCCCAGTCTGGCCCCCCCGGCGTCTCCAGCCTGGGTCGGCTCGGGCTCTGGGGTGCCGGTCCCGGGCCAGCCCCCGGCCGAGCACCCCCGGCCCGCCCAGCACTGCCGGTCCCCGGCCCGGCCCCCGGGCCCCCAGCCGAGCACCCCCGGCCCGCCCAACACTGCCGGTCCCCGGCCCGGCCCCCGGCTCAGCACCCCCTGTCCCCCGGCCCCCGGCCCCGGCCCCCGGCCCCCGGCTCGGCACCGCCGGCCCGGCCCCCGGCTCGGCACCGCCGGCCCGGCCCCCGGCTTGGCACCGCCGGCCCGGCCCCCGGCACCGGCCCCCGGCTCAGCACCGCACCGCCGGCCCGGTCCCCGGCCCGGCCCCCGGCCCCCAGCTCGGCACCGCCGGCCCGGTCCCCGGCCCGGCCCCCAGCTCGGCACCGCTGGCCCGGCCCCCGGCCCGGCACCACACCACCGGCCTGGTCCCCGGTTCGGCACCGCCGGCCCCCGGCCCCGGCTCGGCACCGCCGGCCCCGCATGTCCCGATTTTCCCGGACATGTCCAGCTTTTTGGGATTTCCCCCCGGACGGGGATTTGGAGCCCAAAAAGCCGGACATGTCCGGGAAAATCCGGACGTATGGTAACCCTAGTCCGGTCCCAGGATAGGGATGTGAGTTCCATCTATAGCCCCACCGCAGTTTGGGAATCCCATTGCAGCGAAGCCATCTATGATCACCTGCACGTTTCCCAGGGTCACTACCTTTGAGAGAAGTAGCTCAACGATTGCGTTGGCTGCTTGCATCACAGTAACCCCCACGGTAGATTTGCCCACTCCAAATTGATTCGCGACTGACCGGTAGCTGTCTGGTGTTGCAAGCTTCCAGAGGGCTATGGCCACTCACTTCTGGACAGTCAGGGCTGCTCGCATCCGGGTGTCCTTGCGCTTCAGGGCAGGGGACAGCAACTCACAAAGTTCCAGGAAAGTCCCCTTCCGCATGCGAAAGTTTCGCAGCCACTGTGATTCATCCCAGACCTGCAGCACTATGCGGTCCCACCAGTCCGTGCTTGTTTCCCGGGCCCAGAATCGCCGTTCCACAGCATCAACATGACCCATTTCCACCATGATGTCCACGGCGCGGGGTCCCGTGCTTTGTGAGAGGTCTGTGCCCCTCTCAGACTTAATGTCCTCACTGCGCTGCCGTAGCCTCCTCGCCCGATTTCTCAGCATCTGCCTCTGAAAAAGGTGGATGATAAGGCGCGAGGTGTTGACAATGGCCATAACTGCAGCGGGCTCCATGCTCGCAGTGCTGTGGCGTCCGCGCTGTCAATCACCAGAAAAGTGCGCGAACTGATTGCCCGCTGGCGCTTTCATGGAGGGAGGGCGGGAGTGAGGGTTGAATGACGACAGTTACCCAAAACCACCCTCGACACATTTTTTGCCCCAGCAGGCATTGGGGGCTCGACCCCGAATTCCAATGGGCAGCGGAGACTGCGGGAACTGTGGGATAGCTACCCACAGTGCACCGCTTCCAATGTCGACGCTTGCCCCGTTAGTGTGGACTCACAAAGTCGAATTACTGTCCTTAGTGTGGATACACACGTTCGACTTTGTAATATCGGTTCCACAAATTCGCTTTAAGTAACATCGAACTACTCTCGTAGTGTAGACATACCCTAAGGTGCCAGAAGTACTCCTCATTCTTTTTGCTGATACAGACTAACACGGCTACCACTCTGAAACCTATAGGGAGAGAGAAGCTAAGGGAGGAAGTTTAGCCTAAGGTTTCACATTATTATTTTCTAAATTTTCAATACAGCTATAGCTCAGGAAAAACAGAAAAGTAGGATATTAATTCAGGATCTGTGTACTCTACTGATGTTTCAGTAGGGATTCAGCCTGTTCATAGAGCCATATAATTCACTATCTGCATGACCGTTTAGGGGTGGAAGTTTTAAAAATACCTAAGGCTCGGGTCTATGAAGGGACTCTAGTGTTGTAATGCTGAGCGTTGCAGAGCCTAGAAAATCCCAGGAATGACACTGAGATCCCCAATACCTGAGTTACATGCCTAGGCTATGGTGCTGTGACTCACAGCTCTGACACAAACAGCCAGCCTATACACATGCAGGTCACTCCCAGGCCTTCACTGACCAGTTACTTTTTGCAGAATGACCCCAATGCCCCAACTTTCCCTGAACTGTGTGCCCGCCCTGTGTGACAATCTGCTGAGGTTCCCAGAACTGAGTTACTGTTACCCCTCTTGGCCTCCACAAGAGAGAGTTTTGCTACTGCTAAGCTGTGTGACAGCTCCCTGACACACTCGTTGTCTGCCTTGCTAGCAAACTCACCAGGACTCCGCCTGTCCAAACCTTGCCTTGCAAGTAACAAACCGTGAACCAGCACTCCCCAGACACATCTCCCTGCAACGTCCAACCCTCTCCTGGAACACCCACACAAGCTGCTCCTTTAAAGAAACGATACACTACAGCTCACTAATTTATCTGGGGTCTGACAAACACTCTTATTTCAATCATGGCCCTGAACTGGATGACAGTAAAAGTAAAACAAGTTCATTTAACAAAAGGACATAGAATTAAGTGATACCAAGTATAAGGAATAAAGATAGAAGGGGTCACAAGCAAACAAAAGCACAAATCCATTTCTAAGATGAAAATTTAATTTCAGCAAGTTACAATCTTTGCCTAAGCAGGTTTTTCACCTAAACTCAGTTCCCAGAGACTTCAACCCACTTGGCTGAAGGATCCAATTTTCTGCTATTTCAAGTGCTCTGGCCCCTTTCATCCCCCAAGGGATGGATAACTCTCAAGTGTCTTCCCCACCCCCCAACTTAATGTCTCTGTTTTAAGAGCCAGGACAGCTTCCTGCTGTTCTTCCCTTCCTGTTGACTTCCCAATTCCCTGCTGATTTTTAAATGGAGCTTCCATTGTTTTGATTCCTCACTGCTTACTTTACATTGGAGACAAGTAAAGAGCGGTCTTCCCTCCTGTCTGGGAACAAATCTGTTTTCCCTGTGTTTGGTCACAGATTTTAAAGTATAATATCAGTGAGTATCCATAATTCTTCCTATTGTGTTAATGCAGACATTTCATAATTATATTAATCAACAGGGTGTCACAGATTTTCATAAACGACCTTACTCGATACACTCTTATAATACAGAAATATGGTATACAATCAGTTGATTCAACTGCTTATTATATTATTATTCAACTGTCTTTATAGCCCCCTAAACCTTTGAAATGTATTCTTTGAAAAGTAAGGTCAGACCAAGCTTTTCTCTCCTACTGGGGTGTAGCTGCCATCCTGTCTTCCCAAACTTCATTGACCCTGCTTCAAGGGGCAGAAAGAGGCCCCGGGGGTGCAATCGCCATCTCCCTTTGAGATTGTTAAGTATTCCTCTTGCCCTGGTTGCTCTCCTGCTGGCTTTTTTTTTACCTTGCATGTAAATGTGCTTTTTCTTTATCTTTGGTCATACCTCATCTAATTTATATTAGAGACACATTCAAGTGGGTGGAACCATAGTCACTGACTTCTGCTCCCTCCGGAGGGTGCTCAACCCCTCCGGAGGGTGCTCAACCCCTCCTCCGGCCCCACCCTGCCCCCTCCCACCCTTTCCCCTGCCCCAACTCTGCCCCCTCACTGTCCCTATTCTGACTCCTTCCCCAAATCCCCAGCCTGGCCCCACCTCTTCCCCGCCTCCTCCCCTGAGCGTGCCACGTTCCCGCTCCTCCCCCTCCCTCCCAGCACGCTGCCAAACAGCTGTTTGGCGGTGGCAGGGCAGGAAGCTGGGAGGGAGGTGGAGGAGCAGGGACACGGCACGCTCAGGGGAGGGGATCTTGGCTGCTAGTGGGTGCAGAGCACCCACTGATTTTTCCTCAGGGGTGCTCCAGTCCCAGAGCACCCACGGAGTCGGCGCCTATGGGTAGAACCATATTCCTTTGTCTAGAACTGGCATGACTTAGACACTACTTGCCAAATGCATTTTAAGAACATAACTCTAGTACCTATTTATAACCCTGTACATACATCACACAATGAATTTTCAGGACCAGCACGTTACCAGTTTCTACACAATACCTTACATGACACCTTTTAGATACACATTATGACAAGTGCATTAGGTGTAGTGAGTATGTCAGGCCTGACAAGAGTTGCTGACAGAGTAGTGAACCACCGATGGACTCTGTGTCACAGAATACCAGGTTCAATTTCCCCCTCTCTGCCTAAAGGGGAGAAAGCATTTGAACAGGGGGTCCCTTACCTGTCAGGGGAGTGCTCTAACCACTCAGCTATGTGATATTCTGATGTGGGGCTCCCTCCATCTCTCCTGTTAAAGCTGTTCCACTGTGGAGAAATAACTACAGAGTCATTGGACCGGAGGACTCTATGCTGGGTGCCCTAACAACCAGGCTACAGAGTCATTCCCACAGTCAATCTTGGCCCCAATGACTAAGTACTGAGAAGTGGGACCTATTCAAATCCTTCCCCCCCCCATCAAGCAGAAGGGGGGAATTGAACCTGGGTTTCCCACATCCTAGGTGAGTGCATTAACCACTGGGCTAAAAGTTATAAGGTAAGCAGGCACACCACCCTCTCCTCCAACCAGATTTTTAATGGGCTCACCTATTGTATTGGGCCCCACACACAAGGTAGACATTCTTCTGCCTATCCTCCCTCAGTTCATGGATTGTGTCATGGCTTAGGCAGGAGATAGGAGTCCAGAAACCTATACTGAGGCAGCAGTGCTCATGCTCACAGGCAGGAACACCCGTACCCTGAAAACTTAGGTGCTGAATGAGTTTGGGCACCTACAGGTTCAGCAGGAGTTTTGTGGATCACAGTGGAGCCTAAAACTGGCACATAGGTACCTAAACCCCAGACTTACATGCCTAAGTATCTTTGTGGATCGGAGCCTAAGGGGCTAAATTAAAGTCAATGGGCTGTATGCTCCTAAGTCACTTAAGCCCTAGATGGCTAGTATTTAACTGTGTATATGTGTGTGACCTAGAATGCTGAATGAATTTTTTCTTCCTTATTGAAATCATGTTATCACCTATAGATTCACAGCAAACCATAGATCAAAATAGAGATTGGAACCTATACATTAACACTGCCATTTGTTCAGTATTTTATTCACTTATCTTTACTTCTCTATGCTTACACTTTTCTACAATAAAACCTAATTTGAATTAGACTTTATCATGTAAATTCATTTCAACTGTGTGTAGGTTTCTTAGCTTGTGGAGTTTTTATCACTCACACAATTAACACATAATATTGCATGCTTTCAATGAAGATTTAAAGCTTTGTTAACCTGTCAGGACTCTTCCCAAAAAACAGGAATTTCAAACAAAGGAAGTCAATTTGTTCACTGATAAACTTGTTACGCAATTAAGATTTCAAATCTGCACACATGCTGGGAGAGAATTGATAAACACACCCTATACCCTGAAAAAAAACCAAACTACATATTTCTATTCTATGGCAGCACCTTGAAGTATTATTACTATAATAGAAACAAGTCTGAGATGTCTTTTGTAAGGTACTATTTTGCTATCTGAGGGACAAAAAAATCATTTAATAAGTCAACCAGAAGATAAGGCACTCCAAGTCTAGGGAAATACCTCTCTCACACCAATAATCCAGTTATTTAGCTTTTAACTCTGAGTTCTGTGAGATAGTTGTTGTTCAATCTTCCAACCTTATTGCATTGTTGCTGGTCAGAGATGGAAATCATTGCTTTTTCAATTAAATTTTTTCTAAAAGATACTAAATTGTTGCAACCATGGTTTCTATTTTAGTTCTTCAAAATTCTCCTGTGACAACCTATGTGAGCTGATGTAAGAGACATCATGATTGTTTAAATTTATATGTTTGCTATTCCTGCTCTCAATAATCACAACAAGGCAATTTCAAGTGGGGTCAAAAGGCAGAAATATTACATCAATCTATTAGGCTCAGCCCTAACTAAGAGGTTCAAGAAAACCGGACCTCATCCTGCAGTCTTCATGCAAACAAAACTTCCATTCCTCTTCTGAGCAGAAACTGAACCAATGGGAGTATTATGAGTAAGAACGGGGCCTACAATCTGTTAGGCCTATATTCCTCTCTCATATTGGAGGTGGGAAAGTAATTTGAAATATCCACACGCTAATAACAGAATAATCTCTTTAAAAAAATATTGTTCAACCTGCCATGTGTTAAAAATACGCTATGTTACACAGGAAAACTGAAGTTATCCGTTTTCCAGTAGCACACTGTACAGTAAGTGGAAGGGACGATGAGTGGGTTATTCAAATACACCTCGGTGCCTTACGAGCAGAAATTCCATTGATTTTCAATGAGGCTTCTGCTCCAAAGTGATTTAGGCACTTTTGAAAAGCCGATCTCCTGTCTTTTCACATTTCTATGAAATGCTTCACACACTTTCAAAAATAATTAGTAACTAGCTGATTCCCAAGATATTGGACTTTAATATTTTCATTGCAATACCTAGCAATACTTTTGTGCTATGGTTCCAAGACTAACTATGGGACCAGACCTCAGACCAGTGTAAACTCTATTCTTGTCAACCCTAATTTCCTACCATTCTGAAAATCACATTTAATGTTATCAGCATGTGGGAAGAAAATGGAGAAAATTGAAATTTGTCTTCATGATAACACAGTAATGTCCTTTGGTAGGACTTGTGTTCCTAAATACTCATGTGCCTTATGGGTTTTTGAAAATCTCCCCACCTCCCACCCTTGCTTTTGTTTTTGTTCACTGTTGAGGCTTAGAGCTCAAACAGTGCTCTGCCACACCTGCAGTTTTGCTACATAACTTTTGACTTTGGATTTCGTAACTATAAATTTAACATAAAAATACTTTCCAGTAAAGAGGCTGAATAGTAGACTTCACATAGGGCCTAATCCAATGCAAACTGAAGTCAGTTGGAATCTTTCCACTGACTTCAGTGGGCACTGGATCGGGTCCCTCATGGAGAAGGCAGGCAAGCATATTTCGTGTCCATCAACAGCTACACCTGATACTTAATAAGGAGTGACAGTGAAAGACTTGGGGGAAATCCTGTCCAATACTCCTCAGCCAGAAGGTTGTCTGCTGCTACATTAGGGGGAACCTTTTGAGTTTGGGATATGAGACTCAGAAGAGTGACAGGGGGCTTTATGGCTCTGAGAGGGATGTGCAGATTTAAAACAACAAAGTGCTAAGAAGAGCATGACCTTGCGTTTTAGTGGATTTTAAACCCTTGAGAGTGCAAAGCTATGAAAACGCACGTTCCCACTGACTACAACAGAAGCTGTGTGTGTGCATCTAAGGGCATAATTTAGCCTATGTATTTTCCAATATAATTCATCCCTCCCCTTGTTTGAAATTCTTATTACATCCCAAAATGCTATTTTCTTTTACAGACTATTAAAAATTGTGATAAAATGCCAGCTACACTTTATACAGTGTCTATTCATTTCTGTTCTGTTGAAATGCCCGCAGTCTCCTTCTGAAGTGTGTTTGCAGTACTAATGTCATCTTGTGCTAATCAGGTATCGTAGAACAAGAAATAGCCATGCAGTTCAACATGGCCCATTCCTACATGTTTGCCCATAGTTGCTCTGTAAATGATCTAGGTGTTTTTCCCTAAGGAGCAGTATCTGTTGGGCTGCTGCATCATTATTTTGCTCTGAATTATGAAAATTGTTCCCAGACATTACACTTTACATTTAATTTTTCGTTTAGGTTCTTTTGTTTTAGTCAATTCTGACATTATCTATGTCAGTGGTGTTGTAGCCAAGTCGGTCCCAGGATATTAGAGAGACATGGTAGGTGAGGTAATATCTTGTATTGGATCAACCTCTGTTGGTGATAGAGAAGCTTTCAAGCCTACAGAGCTCTCTTTAGGCCTGGGCCCAGTGTAAGAGCCTGTGTAGCTCAAAAGCTAGTCTCTCTCACCAACAGAAGTTGGTCCAATAGAAGATATTACCTCACCCACTTTGTCTCTCTACTGTCTACACCAGTTATTTGTGTGGCATCTTTTTCTCTCCAGAAAAAGCTTTTCTGTGCCAGGATGGGATGGTTCACAGGGGGTGGGAGTCTGAGAAAGGGCTAGTCCATAGCCAGCCAAACAAAAGTGGAGAAGTTGTCATTAAGCAACAAAAAAATTAATTAAGAGGGTTGGGATCCAAGGAGCTCACCTAGAAAGAGGGTTAAGTGCCAGGTGAAATTTTCTGAATTTCAAGCCATGTTTACACTACAAACTTTGACCAACACAAATTACATCAGCATATAGCCACTGAAGTTCGTATATCGCTTGGGCACATGCATACTTTGGCTGCTTGTGTTGGCGCTGCACATACTCGCCAGAAGCACTTGTGTCAATGTCAAGTGCAGTGCACCATGGGTAGGTATCCCAGTATGCCACATGCTGCCATCTGGCAAAGTGCCTTTGGGAAATTTTCTCAATGTGTTGTGGGATCGAAATGACTTGCCCAGGGATTGTTGGGAGTCATGTTCCCAACATGCAATTTTCAGCATCTGCCATCTCTGACGGAAGCAAGAAGCCCACAGACCTAAGCACTTTGCTCGTGCATGTTGCAAATACAGGACACGCAATCCTCCTGTATTTGCAGACCTGCAATAAGTACTGCAACAATAGAGAACATGGTGATTTCTTCAAGGATCGTTTGCTGAGGGACACTGAAAAAAACAATTCAAGGTTGTTAGTGTTGTTCATGGAGCAGCTGCAGATGGTGAAGCACCACTCTGGGCCCAAGAAATGAGCACTGGCTGAGCGGATCGCATCGTAATGCAGGTTTGGGAATGATGAGAAGTGGCTACAGAACTTTTGGATGCAGAAGTGCACATTCCTGGATCTGTGTGCAGGGACACCAGAATGAGAGCTGCACTGATAGTGGAGAAGCAAGCGGCGATCACATTCTGGACACTTGCAATGCCAGATTGCTACCATCCACTGGGAAATCATTCCTCCACAGTGGCCATTATCATGCAAGTGTGCAGGAGCATTAATCATATCTTGCTACGCAAGACTGTGGCTCTCATCAGTGTACAGGACATAGTGGCAGTAATGGGGTTCCCGAACTGCAGTTGAGCCATAGACAGCACACATGTCACTATTTTGGCACCAGCTTACCTTGCCAGAGAGTACATCAACAGAAAGGGCTAGTTTTCTATGGTCATGCAAGTGTTGGTGGATCCGGGGACACTTTACCAATATCAGTGTGGACTGGACAAGGAAGGTGCATGATGCTCACATCTTTAAGAACGCAGGACTGTTCAGGAAGCTGCATGCAGGGACATTTTTTCCTAACCAGCAGATTACCATTGCCAATATTGAAATGCCAATAGTGATCCTGTAGGATCCTGGGGGACCCAGCCTACCCCTTGCTTCCCTATAACATGAAGCCACACACCAGCCACGCTCAGCAAGTTCAACTGCCAGCTCAGCAAGTGCAGAATGACAGTTGATGCTTTTGGTAGAATGAAGGCTGGCAGTGTTTACTCACTCGATTGGATCTCAGTGAGAAAAATATCCCAATGGTTAAAGCTGCCTGTTGACTCCTGCATCATATATGTGAGGCAAAGGGGGGAAAGCTACTGCAAGGGTTGTGTGCTGCCTTTGAACAGCCAGACACAAGGGCTATTACAAGAGCGCAATGTGGAGCTATGCAATTGAGGGAGGCTTTGAAAGAGTGCTTTAACTGTCAGTCACAGTAGTGTTCTGTGCTGGAGTATTCTCTGGGCCTGGAGCTTTGGGTACTGCTGAGAACTGTGTTGTGCTTGCTGTACATTTATAAATACGACTGGGTGTTTTCCTGAAGCTATGAATTATATGGTGCTTGCTGTACATTTACAAGTACTTTTTGCTTGGAGTACCATAGGTATTCTCCAATATGTATTGTAAACCAATAAAGACTATTTTATTCTCCAAAAATAGAAATTTATTGAGTGGGTGAAATAGTGCAGAAAAACAATGTGCGAAAACACAGGCAATTCACTACAAATATTTAACATAAATTAATGGAGTGGAACTTTAAAATTGGAAAGGCGGCAATCATTTCTGTCCATGTCAGTGCACAAATGTAATCCATTGTGGCTACACATACTGACCTGTGAGAGCCACAGCTAGAGTGTATATGAAGCTGTGGTTTTCCTTGCTCTCCCCTGGCATGGAGTGGAAGGGGTAAGGATGTGGCCCATTATACAATGTGGCACGTTGGTGGGTGTAGGAAGCAGCAACCATGGAGTTCTTGAAGAACTGCAAAGGTGGGGAGTTCAGGATTTTTGGACCTGCAGCTCAACCAAGGTCTGCACCATTTGGGTTTGCTGCCTCAGAAGACCCATAATGTCCTGGTGCATTTCCCACTCCTTATCCTGCTGGGACTCCTGGGCCTCCATGATCTGAAGCAACACCACCTTGCAGGCTCACAGAATACGCCCTCCCTAGTCCTCTTCCTTCTCCTCATCATCAGGGTCAGGCGTTCTGCAGGTGTGCAGGGGACAACCTACAAGGCCACCATGCAAAGCAGCTGCTGATAAAAACAGAAAGATGTACCACTGGATTTACAGTCACAATGAAAAGGGAAAGATACGTTTCAAAACTCCATTCCCTTATTGGCATGATGTGATGAGTCACCCCTGAGTTACCTCTTTGAGCCTGCTTAAGCCTGATGAGTCGTCCCTGAGCCAGAGAATGTGAAGAGTCATCAAATTACCCGCAAGTCTTGGGATAGGCTCCACACCATTCAACCAGTGTTCAGTCAATCCACAGGCCAGGATCCACCCAGGTGACAATGCAGGTTATCCCAAAGCAGATAAATAGGCTCCTAAGGGGAGCCCTCTCTCCAGTCTGCTCAGTCCAGGCTGGGATCCTTCCCATTGCCAGGTTGCTCTGACAGATACCCCTTGCTTCTGTCCCCATTCCAGCCAGCTCTTGTTCTATCCTGTGTTTGTTTCCATAATAACCAGCCCCTGCTCCAGCAACAGCTGGCTGCCAAGCAATTCTGACACAAACACTTTTAAAAAGCCTTGCCTATTGATGCTTCAACTTTGGAGCATCTCGGCACAGCACCAATCTCCAGCCCATGTCATGGTGAATATGGCCTGCCTGGAATGAGGGGGCAGCAGGGTTTTATGTTGCATGAAGCAATACAATGTTGGTCCCTATTCCAGGGGTACGAGAATAGGGCAAAGCAGCGAATATTGGCAGTATTACCCACAGGTGGTGGTAGTTTTAGCTAATATATCACTCCTGAGGGCAACAGGCACAGAGAACACAGCTGCTACTGGAGTCCCGAAGCCGCGTCGGCCCATATATTGCTAGCCTGTTTATTGCAATGGTACCAGCCAAACTCATCACAGAGTGGCGTGGGATGTGTCCCACCGCAGAGGAAGAAATAAGGCAGTCATCCCTAGAAACCTTTGGGAGAGGACTGCAAAGTATCTCCATGAAACTTGCATTGATATCTCTCAGGAGGATAAAAGGGACATCCCTAAATACATAAACAAAGTGTTCCGCATACCCCACTACCACTCACCTAACCCAACAGGGGAATGAAAACCAGATGCCAACTCTACCTCTGTTTGTACCCGTATTTCTTCTCGTACAAGTAAAACAATGAAAAGTCAATACCTGTGTCTTGTAAATTTGGAGATGGGCTGGGAACCATTTTTAAATTTAAACATTATAAGGAAAAAATGCATACACACACTTACCCAATGTTTCTTCCCCTTCATCAGGTTCATCCGTGCTCACGTGGCAGGACTGGCTAGACTGTGGAGTCTCAAATAGGTCTTGGCTCACTGCATGGCTGAAGCAGGGGCGGCTCTAGCTTGTTTGCCGCCCCAAGCACGGCAGGCAGGCTGCCTTTGGCGGCATGCCTGGGGAGGTCTCCAGTCCCGCGGCTTCAGCGTACCCACCACCAAATTGCCGCCGAATCCGCGGGACCGGCGGACTTCCCGCAGGCATGCCGCCGAAGGTGGCCTGACTGCCGCCCTCACAGGGACCGGCAGGGCGCCCCCCGTGGCTTCCGCCCCAGGCACGCGCTTGGAGCGCTGGTGCCTGGAGCCGCCGCTGGGCTGAAGCTGTCTGCTGCATCTCCCTCCTCCTCCTCCTCGCTGTTCACATCATTGATCTCTGTCCTGGGCTTCTTCAAGGGTTCTCTCCATGGACACCAATGTCTCTCCATGGACACCAAGTGGAATGAGGCTGCACAGCATCATCAGTTTCAGATTTGGTTGAACAATGATATGAAGGACAAACTGGCTCTGGTCAAGCTGCCATCCCATCTTGATGACCTAATCAGCCTATGTATCAGAATTCACAACTGCCTTATCAAACAGTGCCATGAATGTGGCCCAGCCCCTCGAGCCCTGGCAATGCCCTGGCCTCCCGCCCCTCAACTGCACACCCCACTTCAGGACCCGGAACCCATGCATGTCAACCAGGCCTCTCCATGCCTGTCTAAGGCTGAAAAGAACCAGCACCAAATGTAGGCTTGTGTCTGTATTGTAGGAGCAGCAGACACTTTGATCTTTGCAGGGCATCTTAAGGCAGACCAGCCTCAGGGTCAAGAAACAGTAAGTCCCAACCCCAATAAGGGGGTCTGGGCTGGACTGATCCCCTTCCCCCCCCCCCCCCCGAGACTTTCAACCTCCACACACTTCTCTTGGGATAGCAGCAACTGTGAAACCACCCTTGATGCCTCTCTGACTACCACTACGCCTCCAACTCCCGATGAGCCCAGCAATCCACTGGAGGTTCTAGTCAACTCAGAGGCCTCAGGCAATTTTGTGGACCAGGATGTGGCTAAGGCCCTTGGGATCCGTGCTATAAGAATTCCCCAGATCTGGTGGAAACCGTTGATGGGTTGGCTCCTGGACTTGGGGCCAGTCACCCACCAGATCACCCTTTTGGATTCATTACCCTCTAGAGACTCTTCAATTTGGGTTGATTTGCACCCCCCACTCTCCAGTCATCCTGGGAATGCCCCAGTTCACTGCCCATGACCCCAGTATCCACTGGCGAAAAGGGACAGCATGCTTTTGTTCCCAGTATAGCCAATGATATTGCCTTCCCAAGGCCAAAGAGAGAACCAGTATGCTCTGCAGCTTGTGCATTTTGTGGGGAATCCCTGCTGTGAGAGAACGGGCCCATGGGAGTTTGACACACCCTCACTTGTCCCACCTGCTACCATTGAAATATCTCACAAGTACCATAACCTTGCACATGTATTTGACAAGAGAAATGCGGACACCCTGCCCCAGCACCACAAATACAAATGCCCATTGACCTTCAGCCATGCACCGAAATTCCCTTCAGCCACATATATGCACTTTCTGAAACAGAGCTCCAGGCCCTTTGTGTTTATCTGCAGGAGAATCTGCAAAAGGAGTTTATCGGGCTAGCCACCTCTCCAGCAGGGGCCCCAGTCTTCTTTCTTAAAAAGAAAGATGGTTCCTTAAGGCCCTGCATTGACCACCCATCCCCAATAAGGTACAGTTCAGAACCATTAACCACTTTCCCTCATTCATGAACTCCTAGACCAAGTACGCTGTGCCCAAATTTTTACAAAGTTTGACCTCTGTGGGGCCTATAACCTGGTGCAAGTGTGAGGAGGAAATGAGTGGAAAACCACCTTCCACACCCACTATGGGCACTTTGAATATCTGGTTATACTGTTCAGTCTATGGAATGCTCCCGCAACCTTCCAACACTTTATCAGGGACATTTTCTGGCACATGCTAGATCAGTTCATTATTATCTATGTCCCAGTTCGTTTCCCACTTTTGGTAGGAATTTATGTGCTTCCTGGGCATTGAACCTTCCACCTCAACCACTTACCACTCTAGTACCAACCCTAATATTCTATGATTCTTCATAAATTATGGGTTCCATCCTTGCTATCACCCTGTAATCCCCCTCAACTCGTCAATGCCCACCATTGCTGATCTCACCACACATATCCCCAAGTGTAGGCCTGGCTTGACACGAGTAATTGGACATGGGTTAAGCCTCATTTCTTGGGAGAAAGGTTAGGGAGGTAAATGGATCAGCAGGCTGGAAACAGAAATGTCTGTACTAGCTAAGATAAAGGGGAACACTCAGGGAACCCTTTACAATGGATAAAATAAGTCTGGACTATAAGATTAGGTAAAGAATGAGTCATGCATGAACAGTGTGTGCTGTACAGGAATTAGATCCTACAATGTCACCAAGCCAATCCAAAAATGTATGATGCAGTGTACAGCAAATGCAATGTAATGTGTAAATGTATATAAAGGAAGAGGTTTGCTGTGTAACTTTGGATGTGTCTACTCCTAGTAGTCACCCCCCATGCTTAAGTCTGATCAGCTCAGCATAGCTTTGCTGTATGCCAAATACAGAAACTTAAAGGATAAGATTGGAGTCAAATGGAATTCTTGGGGAACCGAGTGGAAGAGGTGTTGGGGGAACCCCAACACCAAGTACAGCAAGAACTCATGCGCCAGTTAGAAGAGGCTAAGAGAGTGTACAAGCACCACAGCAACTGATACCATAACCCATCCTCTAGCCTCAAGATAAGAGGATAGGGTTTGGCTGTCTACCCAAAACCTGCAATCTAGCCATCCATCCGTGAGGCTGGACCACAACTACTTGGGGTCATTTGTGTTCACGGAGCAACTTAACCTGGCAGCCTTTTGAGTGCAGCTGCCAGAATCCCTCAAGATCCACCCTGGGTTCCATGTCTCTCTCCTGAAATCTTTCACCAAGAATCCTTTCGCACACCACACTCCTCCCCCTCCTCCAACAACTGTATAGGGCCAAGAGGAATGTGTGTTCCAGCAGATTCTGAACTCTCACCAACCCCGGGGAAGACTCCAATATCTGATTGACTGGGAGGGTTACAACCAAGAGGAGCATTCATGGGAACCCACTGAGACACTCTGTGCCGCAGAGTGGCACCCTTGAACCGCCATATTCACCACTGTCATATAATTTTGTACAGAGTATGCCTTGTGAGGTATCATTTTAAAAATCTTGATCAGTTGAACATTAATATCCTGTTGGATTGTATATGTTATCATTGTATGTGAAGTTATGAAGTTTTGCTATGTGAGTGTTACTGAAATATGCTATGAGGTTGGGAACACCCACAACCAGCCTTTCAGGTACAACAATGGAAAAAACAGATGCGCTGATGGCCCATTAAAGGAAATCCGCTCTCCCACTGACCATCCCAGAAGACTTCTCAGAGAGAACACGTAGAAAAAGGAGACTGCTTGACCAATGGGGGCAGACCCCCATGTCATAGCAAAAGATCTTTCCAGCAAGCTGGAAGACACTGTAAAAAGTGGGAAATGACATCATCAGTGGGCTTCACTCCCCCCACAACTCAACACCTGGAAACACATCTGGAGGACAAAGATTTTGAACTGGGGGAGGGTGGTCCCAGGACAGGAAAAAGTCCCAGCCTGTGTAGTGAAGATCTGCAACCTGCTTGTACCATCTGTCAGGGTGAGACACTGTTTTAGAGATATCCTATCCTATCTCCTAGAACTGGAATTCTATCCTGTTTAGTTTGGAGAACTAAGACAGCAAATTTATTTTTATTTCTTGGGTAACCAACTTTGATCTCTATGCTTGCTATTTATAATCACTTAAAATCTATCTTTCTGTAGTTAATAAATCTGTTTTGTATTTTACCTAAAATGGTATGTTTAGGTTGAACTGCTTGGCAAATCTCAGCTCAGTTTACAAAGACTGGTGTATGTCCTCTCCACATCCAGAGAGGGGCGGACTGGGTAATGAACTGACACTGGTCATGTTTCTGACCAGTACAAGACGGTACAGTTCTGGGGTGCAAGACTGAGGAGCTGGGAGGAATTGGCTGGAGCCTCTCTATTGTTGGTTCATGGGAAAGCATTCATGTAACTCAGGTGGGTGTGTCCTTGCCTGTGGATGTCTGTGTAAATACACTACCTGCCAGAGGTTTGTGGCTTGACACAGCATCACAGAGTGAGAGGCAGCCCAGGTTGGTGGGATAGAGGGTTCAGCAGTCCCACAGTCCAGGTAGCACCCTGGGGATCCCATCAGACCCACAAAACAGATTCACTCCCTGGAACTCCTGCAGACATCTTCACCTACCCATCTTACATATATACTCATACACTCACTCCTCTTCCTCTACTCCACTCAATTGTCACTTCAATTCAAAAACACTTGATTGGCATGTGTGAGGATTTGAGAATCTGTCTGTACAATTAATTCTGTATGGAATTATGAATTGTCTGTATGCATCTTTACCAAGCTGCAGCCTCCATTTTTAGTGTAGGGACTAGTTTTCTTGTCTATGGTCTCTTTACCTCCATGTTGGGCTGAAATGCCAAAGTGCATTGATGCAGGGCTGACAATGGAGGGCCATTAAGTCAGGATGATCCTCTATTGAAATATAATCCTAGGCAACGAAAACAATCCTAGGCAATGAACGGTCTCCTATTCTGAAGAACTCGTGTTTCAGGGGAAATGTCACCTAGTAATAAGGCCACCTGTTGGGACGAACAACGAGGTCATCTGACAGAGGTTATAAAAGGAAGGTTTAAAAGGACAAGAGTAGATCTCTTTGGTGTCTTCAACCATTTTCACCAGCTCAAGATTAGGGAAGCCGTTGCAGGAATCAGATGAAGCAAAGGAAATCTTGCCTTCCTGAACACAGCTGGGCTGTCAAGGGAAGGGTGATCTAATGAGTGGCATTGTGTTTAGGATGTTTGTTGTTTTCTAACTGATCTGTACTCTCTTGTGCTTTATCCATAAAGAATGAACAATGGTTTTATAATTCTGTGCAAAGTGTGTGTGTGTGTGTGTGTGTGTGTGTGTGTGTGTGTGTGTGTGTGTGTGTGTGTGTGTGTGTGTGTGTGTGTGTGTGTGTGTGTGTGACTCCTACCATGTGGGGCTCACACCTTTGGGTAGAGAGGGAAGAGGCAAGATGTCTCCTAAACTCTTATGACTTTCACATTTGAACAAGAAGAGTTGTACTGTGATGCAGTCTGAAGTCTTGTGTTAGGACCAGTAGGTGATTTCATACGCTTCAGTGGCAGTGCTTCTCTAGTAGGTGACATTTATGGATACAGGAAAGGAAAGGACAATTTCAGAATTTAACAATCTACCCAAGGGAAGGATGTAGCAGGAAAGTTTCTCATTCTCCTTTTATTTTCCCAAGGTGACTTAAGCCTTTGTGTCCTCTACATCCATTCTTCAAGCACATTTAGAATTTATATACCTTACTTTATACATTTTAATTCTAATGAAACTTGCTTGTCTTTTCCACATCTTTTCAAGCAATAAAAAATGATGTGATGATCAAATATGAACAACCTGTTCGAAGTACCATCTTACAAGAGAAAGGAGTACATTTATTGTAACTGATCGTAAAATTTACACGTGCTGCTCCAGTTACTGTGTCCTGTACCTAAGCATAATAGCGGGTTTTTAAATAATTAATTCTTCTCTTTAATAAGACCCTTTTAGAGAAACAATTAGCATTTTCTTTCAAAGGTTTATCCCATGTATCCCTATTCATAGACCATAGGTTAAAGTATTTGTGTTTTCCGTGTGTGTGTGTGTGTGTGTGTGTGTGTGTGTGTGTGTGTGTGTGTGTGTGTGTGGTGTGTGTGTGTGTGTGTGTGTGTCTCCTTTAAATTGCCATAAAAGATGGGTGAAATTATGATTCTTTCTCTCTCTCTCATGCACACGTGCTTACCTTCTGACCAGCTCTAACAAAAATAGAAAAATTCATGTTAATGTACATCATGGGAGGCTACTTAGAATACAATACATTCAGTTTCTCATTTGCTGTGTTATGTTAAACTGTTTTCATCATGCAACGAGCAATTTCCAGTTTAGATCAACACAAGTCCTACTTCCCTATTCAGAAGAGACTCTTTTGGCTCACTAAAAAACTAGGGTGAAATCCTGTTCCCATTGAAGTCAACAGCAAAATTCCCATTTACTTCAATGTGGCCAGATTTCACCTTGATCTGTTCCAGACTGTGGCATAACAAGATCCAATAGGATCAAGCAGGAGAAATTCAAACTGGAAATCAAGACTGTCTGTCCTCCTAATATATGGGCTATAGGTCAACCACAAGATAATGGGTTTAATGCAGGAATTACTAGGTGAAGTTCTCTGACCTGTGTTATGTAAGAAGTCAGATTAGACAATGAATGTTTCTTCTGCCCTTAAAATCTATTAAAGGTGTTGAGCACCTTCCATATGCACTGAGATTTAAGAATAATTAACAACATTTAACCTCAAATTCCTCTGTTTAAAACACATTAACTCCCAAGTAGCTTGAAATCCGACATCATAATCAATATATTTCCACACTTTAGGTTAAAGGTCTAATTCAGTAACAGGGCATCCTAGTATTAGTTCTAATAATTTCCAGAACTAGTTATTCACTCCTGTAGTTTAGGATCATAAATCTCTTCCCCCTCCTCTGCCCCCCTCCCTCCCCTCCGGCCAGGTTACTGTTACTGAAAGAACACTTCTCTGAGCCATTGATTTTTTCCATGACATAGGTTAGACTTAATGGCATGCTAGTAATTAAATAACAACTATATGTAGAACTCCCTGTGGCATTACACCCCATATTCTTCATAGAGATATTCTTATGATATGATTATGGCCTAACTATGATTTTATACAAGACAGGTCATGTGAAGTATCATTGAAAAGGTTATGATTTACTGAATATGATTATCCTATTTGTATGCATGTATCATTTTTGTATCTGAAGTTAGGAATATTGTCTATGCATCTATTACAAGTGTGTTTACACCTGGGAAATGCCCACTAGACAGAATGCAATCAGTCTAGTTGGCTCGCTGGGAGGGGCAGTCTAGGTTAGGTGATTTTACAGAAGCATGAGGATTGTTTGCAACCAGTGGCATATGCATCCAAAATCACTGAGTGAGGCAGAAGCCAGATATGCCCAGATCTAAAAGGAGCTTTTAGGAATCTTGTTTGTGAGAGATTCAATTAGTATATTTATGGACAGACAGTGGAATTTGAAATGGACCACAAGCCCCTGATAGCATTATTTAGCTAACCGCTAAATGACTATTTTAAGGATTCAAAGAATGATGATAAAGTTGCAAAAGTATAATTTGGTTGTGACCTACATGCTCAGAAAATTCATGTTCACTGCAGATACACTTTCCAGAGTAGTGGCTCCCACAAAACCAGAGAAGACTTTAGAGAGCTGTACAAGCCTATGTAGATCTGATTGTAAAGTAAATTCCCATAGCTAATAGGAAACGGCAACAAATAAGAGATGAAACAGAGAAAGGTGAATCATTGGAAATCCTTAAAGAAGTGATAATTAAAGGGTGGCCTGAAGAAATAAGCAGTTGCTGGCCAAGTACAAGAGACAATTGGAACTGCAGACATGAATTTACTGTGATAGATGGGGTGATTTTCAAGGGCTGTAAAGCTGTAATTCCAATGAGCCTCCGAAAAGAAATGCTGTAGAAGATCCACGGGAGTCATTTAGGAATTGAGAAGTGCATACCACAAGCACAAGAGGTGCTGTATTGGCCGCGGATCAATCATGACATCACTAATGTGGTAAGAAACTGCTTTTCATGCTTGAAATACAAGCTATGCCAACAGGCAGAGCCACTGAGACCTCATCCAGTCCCACAAAGGCTTATGAGAAGGTAGGCACTGAGTTATATATTTGGCAATCTAAAGGATTATTTAATAGTCACAGATTATTATTCTCTAATAATACAGTACTAATAGTAAATCAGTGATAGCTGGCATGAAGGGAATCTTCCCCAGACATGGAATTCCAGATGAAGTCTTTAGCAAAAATGGGCTGCAATTTTCCACTACAGATTTTAGGCCATTTGCCATAGATTGGGAGTTTCATAAAAATGACTTTTCAACGGTGGGAATGATTTGTATAGAGCTCTACTGGTTTACCAAAGTACACCTCTGGAGAATTGCTTTTTTCCAGCTCAGCTGTTAATGGGAATAAAGATCAGATCGAATTTACCAATTACTGATAACTTACTGAAATCTCCTAACAATGAAACCATACGGAAGAAGAAAGAAAATCAGAAGAGGAAGCAGAAATATTATTTTGACAAAAGGGCCGGTGATGTCCCATCTCTTAAGTCAGGTGATAGAGGTGTGATTCCTCAGGCACACTCTAATACTGGGGATCAAAGGGGTACTATTAAAGAACAGCTGCATCCAAGGCCTTATGCAGACAGACCAGGAGGACACATTTTGATGTAATCAAAGGAATTTATGAGTAACCCCAGAAAGTTCCAATGCATTGACAGTAGATGTGAACTCTGGCATTTCCCATCTGACTGATCCTTTATCAACACATAAAGGAGAAACTGTCAAGGAACAAGAGAACAACTCAGATGCTAATGAAAAGCTGATACTGAGAAGATCGGAGTGGGAGATTAAACATCCTGAAAGACTCAGAGACTTGCTAACCTGTCTGGAGAAAGGGTATTTGGGGAAAGTGAGTGGTAAAGACTCACTCAAGAGTGATGTGCTCATAGCCTCTCCTCTCCAGGTAGTTGATATATTGGGTTTATGGAAATGTACTACATGGGTTGAGAATTTAATGCATGTGTTATTAGAGAGTTGTTAGCTGTTTATATATGTATCTAAGAATTCATTTGTTTTTCTTTAAGAGGGAAGATGTAGAGTTATATTTGTAGAAGATTATAATTTAAAGACACTCCCTCATAAGGGACAGTATTATGAACATAGGAATTTGGAGATGTACCCTGGAGGTGGGGGTTAGTAACACCAGGTGGCTGTGTGCAGCAGCTCGCTGCAGAAGCTCTCTAGTATGTTTTATTAAAGTTTTATTCCTTTCTCATTTACTGGTTTGTTATTTAATGAACCCCAAGATCATTACACATGTCAGTGAGTGTCAGGGACTGAAGTATTTGACTCAGTCTATTTAATTAAACTAGAATTGCATCCACAATAAAAGAGATCATTGCTGCTCTTCTATTTGAGAATAACTGCCAATGTCATCTGAGAATAACTGCCAATGAAATATATATACATTTCAGAGCCTCATCTCTTGTATTGTGCAATTTACTGAGAATAGGTGACACTAGCAGATTTCTTATCATCCCCTAGCAATGTTTTCTAGCATTTGCATCTCTTCCTTTTGTCACTTTTAAATATGGATCAAGGTCTTGCATTCAAGATCCTTAATGCAGAGCCTTGTATCTGCATGAGTGTCCCTCTTGAGAGTCCAAAGATTCTCTGGTGTGACTAGCATAACATTCTACTTCTGAGCTCACCTTGGCTCTCCACAAGGCACTCTGCCTGATAGAATGTGAGAATCATGACAGAGGATATGTGTAGTGTGATCAAATAGTTTAAGCTGCTGAGGGGTGTGATACCTTGGTCTAATTCTGGTTGTTGGGTTTAGCATGTGGGTGGCTGGGCAGTGTTAGTAGCCTGCAACGTATGGGTCTGACTAGATGATCTGGTAATGCCTGCTCGCCTTCAACTTTGTGGCTCTGGCTCATTTAGGATGTATGGAAACTGCTAACTTCTGAAGATGGAGACAAATTTAAAATACAGTGTGTGCTGAAAGAAAGGTAGAAGGACTAGCTATGAGCTGTGAATACAATACAGAAAATCAGTGCAAGAGGAGCTAGTAGATCAAAGGTCAAAATGAATTATAGGGATCCACCATAGACCAAGTGAAAGAGACGCCAGTAAGAAGCAGTATATACTAAAACAAAGCGTAAATAAAACAAGATTGAGATTATAGGTGACTTCAAACTCCCGAATATTCTGGACCTGATTCTGCAAACATTTAATCGAAAGTTGGAGAGTTTTGCAAGAGTAATGATTGCAGTGCTGGATCCTCTGAGAGAAACTTACCTGAAAAGAATTTGTAATCTACCACCATAAAGACAGGAATGATTGAGTCAATAAGTGTTTGCATTTTGAGCAAATCTTTTAGACACCTTAATCTGACTACTGTTAGTCTTGGAATGTAACAGGATTGCAAAATTGGTGACTCACTAGCATCAGTTGAGTTAAACTTTGCCTCCTATCAGAGTCTAGTCTACTAGAAACAAATGAATGGCTCCTAGAAACTGAAGTGTGACCAAAAAAAGATACAAATAGCAGAAGATGCAACTCAGGATAATAGGTGAAGCTATGCTTGAAAAATGGTGGACGTGGAGTGAAAATATGTACCTCCTTTATAAGGATAAAGAGACAGGTGCCCATGCAGAAGAATTAAAGGGAGTAATATGGGCTCATGCCACAAAATCTGATTGCTGCATTTCAGACACTTGGAAAATTCCTACGATCTCTAGAGATGAGGTTTGGTGGAGGTGGAGTTTTGAGAACTGAACCCCTGCCCTGGGAAGGCAAGTACCTGGGTATTCTAGCTCTACATGCCATGTTCAGCCACTAGGATTATCAGAAACCAGCTGTCACATGAGCCTATGGTACCCAGCCACTTCTGTGCACGTTCAATCATTGCTAAATGACCCATTACACTTTCCTACCCTGGGCTGCAGATACTCAGCAGGAAGACATGCAGTGTCAACCGGTAATAGGAACAGACCACACATACAGAAGAAAAATATAGAAATGAAAGAGCTACATGATAGATAAGGGCAAATAATATATTTGCTAGGTCAGGCTAGTGAGAAATGTTGCAGGAAAAGAATTAATGGGATAATTGGCTGCTGAAACATGCTTTTGCCACAAAATCATTCATATTCTCTTCCAGGTCCAGTTTCTGAACATCATCTTCGTACTAAACCCCTTCTCCCCGACCCCTCATTTGCAGGCTTCCAAAAAAATTAGCAAGATCAAGAAAGGAAAGGATGAGAGTGGAAACAAAACCTCACAATAAGGTGGAAATAATGCTTAAGAATAATACTGAGCGATATTAATCAATGTTGGATTTTTGCAATCTGATTTTTCTGTTAACAGATGTTTAATAAAATGGGGAGACGCATTTTTTAAAGGAAGAAGAACAACATCTGAGTCAAATAAGAAAATCTTTTTAATTGCATCAGCAAATTCAATATTATGGCCTATTTTCCTCACTTTTAAGGTAAAAGGAAATATAATTATGTAGCTAATGAAAGCCATTTTATTTTCACAGGTGGAGGAGAGTTCAACAGGAAAATTCACGTAATTAAAATGTTCTCATTCGGTCTTTGGTGTAGACCATACTTGCTCAGAGAGCATAGAGAAGTATACATAAAACAAGCACAATCCAGCACTGAATATAGCTATTTTTTATTCAGTTGGTATTTTATCACAAAAAAGATAACAGAAAAATAAATGGACTCCAATGCACCTGGATTCTGGTCATATCCTTAAAATATACCTGCCTCCAAAAATTCATTTGTAAGATGATTTTAGCAAATGTGACAATATATTATTTTTGTGGGTGCTGTTGTTTTGGGATTCCTTGCTAAAAATGGCTCTTTTCTAATGATGGAGAGAATACTTTAAAACTATTGCTGTGCTGGAGGTGTGTCCTAAAGAGGACATTGGAAGTGCTGCCCATGGGTCCTATTCCTGGCTATAAAAAAAAACTTATTGTTGTAACATCTATGATTCACTTTACCCATCTCTCAAATAATACTTTCTTTCCTCAGATGTGTTCTTGAACTGGGTGTACAGACCCTTTCAGGCTTTTGATGGGATCCCTTCCAGACCAGTACTACCCCCAGTTTGAGAGTTAAAAGATATTTGGATCCAGGAATACAGTCACTGTGGGAGAAGGGAGGAAGTGGTTCAAGGAAGCTGTCTGGAGCCTTACAACAAAGCCTATGCTGAGGACCCAGGCTTTAGGCTGAAGTTCCAATAGCAAAGTGGGCTAGAACTCCCTTCCTCCATCAGCGGTGAAGGCTCACGTTACTTCCTGATGGTTCCAACCAGTCTCTGTTTTAGACTCAAGAGAGCAGGACAGGCCAAGAAATACAGTCACCTACAGCAGGCTTATTATAGTCCTAGCCTGGGGCAGGCTTGCTGGGAAACACATAAGCCCTGTATTTTCCACAGCTGGAAAGAGGTTGTGCTGATGGTCTCTCTTTGAAGGGGCAGAGCAACTAAGCCCATTTTCTCTATATTTTTTAAATGTTGCAAGCCTTTGTTAATAATAAATTTTGGAGCATACACCTCTGGAGAGTGTCCAAATTCACCTGTGAGCATGTCTGGCTTTCTTTTTGGGTAGGCTTAAATAAATAGCCAGACAGGGAGACCTTGTGTTTATAAGCTCTAAGGATGTGCCTTTTTTCCTCCAACCTGTGACAGGTTAATTCACTTTTGCAATGCACACCCAGATTTTCGGGTATTGGTTTTGTACTATTTGATATACACAGTGTTGATACAGTGGTTGCATCCAACAGCATTATAGGGAATGCTGCGGTAACTCATCTAGCTACAAAGGTAAGTGAAATTTTTTTAAATAGCAGCCACTCTAAGAATAATACGCAACTCTAAGAGAGACAAGGTGGGTGAGGTAATATCTTTTAATGGACCAACCTCTATTGGTGAGAGAGAGAAGCTTTTGACCTTACATAGAGCTCTTTCTCAGACCTGAAGAAGAGTTCTGAGAAAGCTCAAAAATTTGTCTCTCTCACCAACAGAAGTTGGTCCAATAAAAGTTATTATATCACTTGCCTTGTCTCACTAATGTCTGGGACCAACACGGCTACAATACTGCAAAAATAACCCTCTAAGAATAGATGAGATGCATAGTACTTCCACACAAAGGATTAGATGCTGAAATCTTGTTGACATTGTCACAAATGGAATCAAATCTTGAATAGTTTAAAAAAAACAGGTTTGTTTCCATTGATATTTAACATCAGTTACGCAAAGTAAGAAAACACCAAGTGTATTTGAGAGGATTACTTTTTATTTTGCTCTGTATTGTTTAACATTGTAACGCATTCAGGGATGAAGTTTATAAGATGCTATATCAGGGGTAGGCAACCTATGGCACACGTGCCAAAGGCGGCACGCAAGCTGATTTTCAGTGGCACTCACACTGCCCGGGTCCTAGCCACCGGTCCGGGGGGCTCTGCATTTTAATTTAATTTTAAATGAAGCTTCTTAAACATTTTAAAAACGTTATTTACTTTACATACAACAATAGTTATATATTATAGACTTAGACAAAGAGACCTTCTAAAAACGTTAAAATGTATGACTGGCACGCGAAACCTTAAATGAGAGTGAATAAATGAAGACTCGGCACAGCACTGCTGAAAGGTTGCCGACCCCTGTGCTATATAATGTAAGATCCTGGTCCTGCAAACCTTGCAGTGCCAGATAACGAGCTCCTTCCTCTCATTGAGCAGTACCTTACTTTACAAATAGCCCCATTCAACAGGGCTCTTCACATAATAAGATACTATCCAATGTGAGCAAGTGCTTCACACTATGGCCCACAAGTAGTCCTTTCTTATACGAGTAGTTCAACTCAAATCAACAGAACTACTTGGATGAGAAAGGGCCTAATCAAGTAAATGTTTTCAGGAATGGGCCCTGGACTTGTATTGTCAGTGGCATAGAAAGAGAACATGTTTTGTATACACATTAATCCATAAATGAACACATAAATAATCCATCTTTTGCTTCTAAATCCGGGTGGATTATATTGTACGCATGCTGTATTTACAGATGGATTATGGTACATATCCTCATTACATGCCTCCAGCTATTGTTTCCTTTGTTAGAAGATAGAAATGTGAAACAATACTGTGGATCTGGAACTTAATAAATCAGAAGGGGGAAAAAATCCTTTGTAAGGGCTTTATTGTTCCATTTTATACCCAGCTCTGCAATGGGAGCAGTCGGGGGTAGCACAAGAAGGCTTCCTTGGATGGTCAGCTCTGTTGACTAATGTATGCGAGTGACAGAGCCATGGCTGCCCCACCCCATCCTCTGGGATACCAGGCATACCGAGAGGAGAACAAAGCAACCAGGCTGGGTGGAAGAAGGATCTGTCTTTGTATTTTTAACTAAACTGAGTAGTAATTGATACGAGTGAGGGGTTTTTGTAGTGAGTAATGTTGTATGTCTCGTTATGGTATACAGGAAACTGATCCCTTGAATAGGAAAAGGGATATTATAATCTGGTAATTTTTTCTGACCTTTACATATATTTCTGGAAATTTTAGAGAGCTAAGATACGATTGCATGGCTGGTGAGAGATGAATGGATGGTAGGGTAAAAGAAACCATTTTGTCCCTTAACTGTTCATATACATATCTCCCCTGGTCTCCTTCCCCATGGTCCCTAGTATGTGGTAGCCTATTCCATGCCTCTTGTGGACCTCTGACCCACTCCATGCCTCCTGTCCTTGCTGCCTTCAATGTCTCCATTCCTTAGTACCCCCTCTATTCCACCCCCATGAAACCCCTTCCTCTAGCCTCCATCATAGTCTCTCCATGCTGAGATCAAGAAGCCCAGCACCATGTCACCCCTCCATCTGCTCTCTAGTTTCCTACCTCCAGGTCATTTAGCCACCTCTGTTTTCCCCTCTACATCAACCCTAAATACTAGTCAACCTCTCTTCCTCAGCACAGCAACTGCACCAGAACAGACTGGTTTATATACATAAGTATTTTAAAACAATTTACTACCCTATCATTACAATTTATTTTTATGTATAATGTACATAGAAAGTTAATTCATACATTTCCTTATGTTTGTTATATTATTATTATTATTAAGGCTACGATTTAGTCGCGGAAGTCATGGAATCCATGACTTCCAGCAACCTCCGTGACTTCAGCCTGCGATGGTCAGGGAGCTGCAGGGTACCCCTCCCGCCTCTGGGGGCCCCCAGAGCTCCACACTGCCATAGGCAGCAGGGTACCCCCAAGCTCCCGGTGGCAGGGGAACCCCCTGAGCTCCCAGCTGCCAGCGGAGTCACGGGAAACCCCCCCGAGCTCCCAGTGGCTGGGGGTGATGGGGGAACCCCCTGAGCTCCCAGCTGCCACGAGCGGCGGGGGAACCCCCGAGCTGCTGGCCGCCATGGGAAGCGGGTGAACCCCTGAGCTCCCAGCCACCGCGGCCAGCCATGGGAGACCCCACGAGCTGTGGGCAGCAGGGTGACCCCCGGAGCTGGGGGGGTACCCTGCAGCCTCCAGCTGCTGGTGGTGGCTCCTAGCCTCTGCACAGCTGCCCACTTCAGATCCTCATTTTGTCATGGATATTTTTAGTAAAAGTCACTGACAGGTCACAGATTCTGTGAATTTTTCTTTTTTGCCGGTGACCTGTCAGTGACTTTTACTAAAAATATCCATGACAAAATCTTAGCCTTAATTATTATAAATCTTTTATGGTGCCTATATTTAGATATAAAACATTTCCAGGTTTAAAAATTCTTGATGTATACATAATTATGAACTGAGATCACAGTGAATACAATTTCTTTTTATTCTTATAGTAACCTATGTACAAAGAAAAGTCTAAGCAGTGTGGTGTACCCTCCTTTTCCAGTCAGAACCATACAACTAATAGCCCACACGCTGACACTTTATGAATAAGGACTGACGGTAATAGTTATTTTAAGATGTATATTAGATCATTATAACTACAAATAAATTTAACTTTATGTAACTGGAAAAAATTCAGAGAATTTAAATGTGTTGCCAAACTCTCAATCTGAAACATTTTTGCCTGATCAAAACAGGATTTGTATCTTCCCTTCCTGCAGAAAATATCTAGTGAGCACTTTTATGGAGCTGCACTCAGCCTATGGGACCTCAGAAAGGCTGATAATCCACGGCTTTATTTAAGATGCAGTGATGCCACAAGACTTTTTGACTTGCTGTGGGACATGAATAGTGAAAACTCAGCAGGCCATGCTTAATTTCAGTGTAATACTTAATACTTTGAAGTTCATGTATTTTTGCTATTATGCATTTTCCACTGCAATAAAATTTTGTTATGCTGGAGGTTGTGCGAAACCTCATGGAAGCTTGGGGACATAATAGCCATCCTAAATTCAGGTTAACTAGATGAAGCAGTTAAAGCTTTTTTTGTTGTTGTTTTTTTAGTATGATAGTTGAAATAATAGGAGCTACCACCCAAAACACAGGTCACATGCAAGACTGGATTGAAGCAGAGAAGGTGGAGGAGTGTTGCTGGCACTGAATGTAAATTCAGGTGAGTTGGTATTGATTGGTGAAGCTCTGTGTATGGGAGAAGCAACTAGCAAGAGAAGCACTGGTAATGTCGCCCGGAGAGAAAACCAACAAAGAGAGAGTGTTTGAGGCAAAGTGCTGACTGGAAAAAGGCTTGGAACTGTGAGTAAAGAAACTGCCTCCTGTTTGATCCTACTGCATTCAAGGAAACAGGACTTTACATGCATTCTTTGTATATAAACAGGATTACATCAATAGGATTGCATCTAACTCCATTACCAATTGCTCCTCCTAACAGAAATGACTCACAAGACCTTGAATATTGGTTAATGGCTCAGGTCAACAGGTAACAATATTATGAAACTAAGAAGAGGTCAGGGAAATCTGGAGAACAAGCTGAAGCGAGAGAAGAGATGGGAAAAGAGAAGTAGGTAATAAAGAAGGATGCAAAAGATAGGTAAAGGGGACAAAAGAGCAAATGAAAACTACCTTTCTTTTTCCCAGCTGCAATCATTTCATTCCCTCCCCGATTTCTAGTCAGATGTCTCCTTAGCTAACCTAGAAGGACATCCCCATGGTACCCATTTCACCCTCTGAAATCCTCTTGGAGTCAGAGTTCTGGCACATATCAGGGCACAGTTAGTAAAGTCCCCTGCCAGTACAGAATTGTTCACTCTGGTGTATTCTCTAGTGATTTGTCCAGTCTTGATTTAAGACAGCAAAAGGCATTATTTAACTCTTGGTCCCAATGAAGTCAAAGAAGATTTTCCCATTGGCTTCAGTTGGGCCAGGATTTCACCCATGATATGTAATTGCGACATTGGTAAATTAACCCCAAAGAACTGAACAAAGTGGTAAACACAGATAGTGACATGACTGTGCAAGCAACCAGAGCAGCCAACACGAACACAGCAATACCTTTGTCAGGAAGACCATGAAGGTTATTTTTTTAGAACGGGAATGCAGACAAGTCCCCTCCTATTTCTGAAAAAGTGATAGGATATATACACCTCTCACCTAGACAGACAAGACCTCCATTTATATCTACTCCAAAGCTCCAGAGAAGTAACAGAACTGAACTTGTACATAAGTTATTGACAGAAGCCTTGACGTTATAATGGCTTGCAGACTTCCACCTAAATATGTATTACTAGATAAGGAACACGGGAATGTATCATACCACTTGGTTAAAAATGTACATATAAAGGCAATTCTTGCTAATTTACATGACAAAGCTAGGTGAAATGGGAGAAAATAAGCAAGTTATTGATCAACAGTTTATGTTAATTTAAGATGTTTGCTAATAAGTGATTTTGTGTTAGGACATATTTACCCTGAATTTTGGATAAATATGCTGAGTGGATTTATGCTGGTAGTAAATCTAAGCCTTTTAAAATGAGCAAAGAACAAACTAGCTTTGTGCCTTTATAATCTATTTTAAAAGACCTGAAAGTAAGATTTAGTTTTCTTTTTTGTTTTTTCATCTTAAATATCAGGAGTATTCTGCTCAATTTATTTCTCACCATTATACATTTACAGCGGCCACTTTAGTGATGAGTGAGGTATAAAACACGTGTTTGGTTAGAAGAAGGAGTTTTCCCTTTGCCAGTGTTTGAAATTCCTGCTCCCAGCAGGCAGACATCCAACCCCCAGAGTAGTGCCACTATGTGAATGCAGAGGTTAATATCTGCCCTTCTTAATTTGTGCCCACCATTATCTGACACTTCTATCAAGAAAGAAAAATTATTGAGAAAATTCCCTTTCAGAAATATTCCAGCTTACTTTAAATATCATGTTTTCCTGTGTTGTGAGGAGTTCTCATATGGTTCCATTTCGTTGACATCTTTTCTGTACCAGATTGTTTTAAAACATGAGTATCAGCCTTGTTTTTTTATTTCACACCAAGTGTGAATGAGGCTAAACAATCATATAAAATGAGAATCTGATTACATGATAATTTTGAAGGAACCACAGATGTCACAGGTAACTGCTATTTAGGCAAAATCATGACAATGTATATAACACACATTTTATACAGCGATAACACTGAAAATGCAAATACATTATATGGTCACACTTTGACCTGTCTGCACTTAAAAATTAGATCTACCTAGCTATATTGCTCAGGGCTGTGAAAAAATTCATGCCCTGTGCAATGTAATTAGATCAACCTAACCCCCATCTTCCATTGACCTAGTCACCACCTCTCAAGTGGGTGGATTTACTATAACAACTACTGCACTTGTAATGCAGACATACCCTTAGATTCCTGAAACAACTTGGTTGTGGTCTTCTGTCTTGTAACCAAAACAGGGTTGCATTAAGCCAGCTCATGGTGACTTAACAAGCTGGAATTTTCTGTTTGTGGCTATGTCCTGTGCTTTTTTGGTTTGGTTTTAAATTTCCAGCCATTATAATTGTAAAGATAACTTTCAGAAAGTAAATCAATACAGTGAGATCTACCTGAGTCTGCAGCCAATCAGGAACACCAGTTCAGAAAGATGTGAATTGCCACTGTTCATTTCAGCTCAAGCCTAACTATGATCGTTTTACTATCATTAACTATTTCACTCTTGATCAAAGCACTCAAGAAAGAAATGAACAATTATATTATGAAGATCTGTACACTTCATTGTGAATAGCCTCTCATTTTGTCTTCACAAGGGAGCAGGGCTTGGTTGTCGATGGAGTTTAGACTACTACCACTTTCCTGCACATACACTGACTATTGTTCATAACACACCTAAAATTAGTGAATGTTTAATATAATTTTATAGTTGGTCATTTAGTTCTGCTTATATGATGTTTTATTGTATGCCAGGTTTAGACTGGGTAGCCTGGTTTATCAGAGTATTTTCTAGTATTTCAATACTTAAAGGAAGCCATTCATCTCCTTTTAAAAACTACTCAATATGTCCCTACTACATGATACAGATTATATTTAAGCATACAGCAGAAACTAATTCCACATTGCAGCTTGGATCATTAGTTATTTACAGCTTAATAAGGGGCACCCAAATTTGTAACTACATTTTACCTGGGAGAAGTTAATCTGCATTACTTTACTTTTGTATTTTGGAAGCTAGATTTAATGGAACATACAAATAATTCTAGACTATTGGCTAAAAGAAGCACAGTTTTATCATCAATAAGTAGTGCAGCTTTTGGCCATGTCCATGAAATGTTGTTACATCATTAGATTATCTTAACAAGAAAGGTGATAAATTCCCAGAATTCTCCTCCTCTGGGCTGGATCAGGAACTGGGCCCTGCTGGGCCTGTAACCTGATTGAAAGGGCCAGCACTCCCTGTTACTGTGGCTTAAATCCCGCTTTGAGATACCCCTTTCTGAGATGTGCTGTGCACTCCTCAGTTGTAGCCAATGACTGAGTCCAGCATGTGACTGTGTAACTAAGAACTATTTTAATGAATTAAGGCAGTGGTTCTCAACCTTTCCAGACTACTGTACCCCTTTCAGGACTTTGATTTGTCTTGTGTACCCCCAAGTTTCACCTCACTTAAAAACTACTTGCTTACAAAATCAAACATGAACATACAGAAGTGTCACAGCACACTATTACTGAAAAACTATGCACTTTCTCATTTTTATCATATAATTGTGAAATAAATCAATTGAGATATAAATATTGTACTTACATTGCAGTGTATAGTATATAGAGTGGTATAAACAAGTCGGTGTCTGTATGAAATTTTAGTTTGTACTGACTTCTCTATTGTTTTTTATGTAGCCTGTTGTACAACTAGGCAAATATCTAGATGAGTTGATGTAGCCTCTGGAACCCCTTTGTGTATCGCCAGGGTATGCATACCCCTGGTTGAGAATCACTGGATTAAGGTTGTAAATGTGTAAGGAAGGATTGGAGGATTTCCCTGCCACTGAGATATCTCTAATTGGAGTATTTGACTCTAGATTCTGTTAGAGGATTTATCCCAAAGCTCAAATGTGCTTCTCGAGAGCTTTCCTCCACCTCCAGGTCCCCCACTATAATGGACCAGAATGCACCAAACATAAGGGGTATCTTTTCATGAGAATTTTTTTTTATAAAATACCTTCCAAGATCCTCATCCCAACCCTTCATTTTCAATACTACAGGTGGAACACTGTGCTGTACTGTCTGTTTAATGAATTAGTTTGCCAGTTGGTGTTTCCTCTTTCCTTGTTAAAGTTATGAGAAAGCATTTCTCTTTAAATGGAAAAACAAATTAATATATTCCCCAGTCTTTCACACTTGGACTAAGGGAGACATTCTTGTGGAAGTTCTTTGATCAAATATTGGCAGCTCTCAGTGTCACATGCAAAAACTGGTCATTGGTCATCTAGTAGGCTGTAAAAGACAGACATGGCAAGAGTAGACAGACGTAGCAAGGGTCTTTATCCCTGGTAATAATAACCTTAAAAGTGCAGCCAAGAAAGAACAAAATTCTATTTATGATGCAGTATCTGGACATTAATAACTTTTATAAGGAATGCAAGGAGATTCCCTTAAATCTCATGAGCCAGAACCAACTTAATACTCATCCTCTGCAGAGGGCTTTGAAGTGACAGCCCTATTACCAGACTAATGCTACTCATAAATCGCCAAATGAATTTTTCTGGCTGAATTAAAAACCCCTTATGAACCTCAAACTTTCAGATGGCCCATCGTTAATGAGAAGCATTACCTTAACTCATTGCTCTGAATCACTAACTGAATGACAAGTACATAATGCAACCAAAATATCCAAGTTGATACTAACATACTCTTATTAATAGCTGGTTATGTATCCTTGCATTGCTTTTATATTATAGAACAAATACTACTATGTTGTAATACAAATATGCAAATAGCATTTACAGCATACACACTGCATCAGAATCTTCTTGTGATAAAATATTGCTCTTAATGGGCTTACCTGAACACTGCTGGTAGCAGCACTGTGTAAGCCTAACAACTGCACAAAGTGTCACAAAGGGTCAATGCTATAGTGTTTTGTCCAGAGACTTTAATTGCAAATTTTATCAATGTACTGGGCAATTTTACAACTGTGACCAATCCATTCATTACAGAGGAAAAGGATTTCTAAAACCTCTCTGAGGACATTAACTACTAGAGTTAACAGATCTTAACAGTTTCATACAGAAGCAAGATAAATTATTTGAGATATCAAATTCCAAAGTGTTTTCTAGGTCCCTGAAGAACAGTCACTTAAGCTAACATAACCGTATTATAGGGTCCCTAGTGTATTTTCCCGGAACCAGGGTCCCTCTGGCACAATCACCACAAAAACATCCACACAAATTGCCGTCATCTGCCTGCCATTCTCCATAATGGAAACACATACTCTGGTTTGGGGCCTGCTCTTCTCAGAACAGCTCAAGTTCCCAGATTAGCTATTTACTGCAGTAGCTCCTCTTTCAACACATTAGCCAAAAGAAGCCAATATCATTTCAGATTATAACAGAGACCCCACTAGGTCTTTTAATGGGAAGGACTCCATATGGCAGCCTTTTATAAGATATTGCAATCAGTTTGGGTAACCACCAATCCTCCTCAGGCATGCAAAAAAAAATATGTTTACAAATTTATTAGAAATGATAATACTTTAAAAAGCATTTGTTTCAGTGCCTTGCAAATGCAAATTAGTGCTCATTCAGTTCCGTTCCTCCTTTTCCTCTATATATCAATAATTTCTTATTGGGAGATTGTTTATTAATGGCTCTTCTATCCTTAAATTTAGTTTAGTGGCACATCAGTCTATTCATATCATAAAACCATCATGGCAATAAACTCTAGAGAGATTGCACCGAGATCAAGGCTCTCACTAGATTTTATTGGGCTCTTCCAAGAGATCAGCACAAGATTTCAAAGAGGCCAAGCTTTTGTCAACGAGTACTCTCCTGAACTGTGTATAAGCAAAATCATATCAGAGAACCTAACTAACTCCTCTCAGTGGGGGAATCCCTATGTTTACACAGTACATCCAAATACTTTCTTCTGTTAGAGTTGTATTAAACATATGAATTTTATTCTGTGCATACTTCAAGGCAAAAGTTTGTCTTGTAGTTTTTCTTATAAAATTTAGCAATATAATATAATTTTTTGACATTCTGGGTAAAATTCAATCAGCCCTTGCTTATAATATAGCAGATGGAATCAACAGAAGACTCTGACTGCTCAGCACTTTTGTAAGTCAAGCTACGTATTTTAGGCACTTAAAGACGATCTAGGCCTTGGCAAGTGAATCCAAGTTTTGTAGCTAGAGCCATCTCTAGATTCATAGCTGATTGTTTTTATCAACAGTCTTATATCACACAGAGTGGTAAGCCACAATTTTGTGCAGATGGGCTTGTGACAAACTGCTGAGGTTCTCAGAATTGTGAGTTACTGTGTTACCCCTCTCTGCCTCAGCAAGTGAGAGTTTTGTTAGTGCTAAGCTGTGTAACACACCAGCGTGTCTGCCTTGCAAGAAAACTCTTCAGGACTCTGCCAGTCCAAACCTTGCCTTGTAGGTAACATTCAGTGAACCCCAACTCCCAAGTTCCCCAGAGACATCTCCCTGCAGTGTCCAACCCCCCTTGCTCAACATTCACAGAAGTTAAGTCCATTGCAACTTTAAAAATACAATACACAGCAGCCTAATAGCTTAACTGGACTTCCCTTCAAACAGTGCACTGAATTGGTTTATGTAAAAGTAAAACAAGTTTATTTAACAAAAGGACATAGGATTAAGTGATACCAAGTATAAGGAATAAAGATAGGAAGGGTTACAAGCAAACCTACTAAAACTTAATTTAACAAATTAGATTCTTGTTCAAAGAAGTGTTTCTCAATACATTTCTTTTCCAGAACGGCTGACCAGACTCTATGGCCAGGACCCTACATAGATCTTAAAGTGCTTGGTTCCTTTGTGTCTTCAGGTGAAGGATACCAAAATGGCTTTCTGTTTCTGCTTATATCGCCCAAATTTCATTGACCCTGTTACAAGAGGGCCGGAAAGCTTCCTGCTGTTCTTCCCTTCTTGTTGACTTCCCATCCCCCTGATGATTCATATATAAATGGCGTTTCCATTGTTTTGATTCCATAATGCTTAATTTACATTGAAAACAGGTAGGTAGCTACCTTCCTTCCTGTATGGGAGAAAACCTGTTTCTTCCTGTGTTTGGTCACAGACTTTAAAGCATAATATAGGAGAGTATTTAAATTCCTCAGACATTTCACACTTAATCAACAGTGTGACACAGGCTTTCATGAAAGCTTTTACTTGATACACTCTTATCATGCAGTAATATTGTGAGCAATCAGTTGATTCAATTACTTATCATTTGAGGTTCAGACCCCCTGTCTTTATAGCCCAGTAAACCTTTTAAATGTATTTTTTGAAAAGTAACCCCAGACCACGCTTCTCTGTCCTGCTGGGGAGTAGACACCATGCTGTCTTCCCAAAGTTCATTGACTCTGCTTCAAAAGGCAGGAAGTTTCCTGCGGGGTACAGTCTCCATCCCCATCCAGATTAAATATTTGTTTTTCCCCATATGCTCTCACTCCCCGTTAGTACCTGGCCCAAGCCGAGAAAGCTAATGATCCAACCAGCGGACCAAATTCGGTGATGAATCCTGGTCCTGTGCACTGGAGGCATGTTGCACGTATGTTAAGAGGATGGCTTTGTTTACCTTGCATGTAAATGTGCTTTTCTTTGTCTTTGGTCACACCTTGCCTAATTTACATCAAAGACAAATTCAAGCAGGTGAAACCACATTCCTTTGTCTGGAACAGGCATTTTAAGATCACATTTGCAGCATATATCTGTAAAGTTCTTTGTGGGTTTACCATGTATTCATCGCACAATGATTTTTGGGACCAGCTGTTACCAGTTTGTATATATGATAATCTGTATTTAAAACTCATTTAAGTTATGACAACAGTGTGTTAGGTGTAATGAGTATGTCAGGCCTGCCAAGTGTTGCTGACCCAGAGTCAGGGGCGTGAACTACAAAATGTGGATCTTGGTTTGGATTTTGAATCCCTCCAAAATTCCCCATCTCCATGTAAAACATTAAAATAACAAAACCGTTTGGATTCAATCAAGCAGATCTGAAGAAGCCGAGGAAGTCAATACTAAAGATCAATAGTCACATCGTTTTATGGCCATTTCATCATACTGTAGAGAAATTAGAATGGAAAGCCTACTGCTCCCAGAATGATACGCTGATTGTAGAGTATTGGCAGAGTTATAAATCTGCTCTGGCTGCATTGCTCTGGCAAGGATACATTTCCTTCTTCTTTAGTAAGCTATATCAATATATCCGTTTATTTACAAGTGTGTTGCCTCATCCATCAAGATTGCACTGAAGAGACTGCATTTAGTAGGTAAGTGAAGTATGGCACACAGTGATAAGGAGGAAAAATGATTCCAACTCCAGCTCTGCTAATTCTGAGTTATGTACAGTAAATGCTTTCACCAACTGTTACCACTTCCCTAAGACAAGTTCAGCCACATTCTTGACATGTGAGTAATAAAATAGCACCAACAGATTCAAATGGAAGCTGGACAGTTATGTATCTTTATTAGCTGATTTAAAATTAAATTGTCTTTGGTTAAATTGATTCCAGTAAAACTCAAATCCCAACACAGCAGACCCAATATTATTTTTTTAAGAAATAGGTGTTTTACTTGAAGAAAAAATGTCCCCCAAAAATGCAAAGTCTATCTACAGTAACACTAGCATCTGTTGTATTATTAGAAATAAGATACCTTGAAACTGTGTGGCTCACATTAAAAAGTCACTTAATTACCACACAAGGGTATGCAAGATATTTCAGTATTTCCCTGGATTTAGTAAAAAATAACTAGTATTAGATACAATTGTAGTAACTGTTGGTAGATAGTAATGGCTGCCATTCTAAATACCTCTGTTTTGCTAAAACAGGATGGGGATCGGGACGGAAATCAAACTCTCAAAAGTGATCGCTTACTAATTTTATAAAGCACTTTCCCTCCAGACTGAAAGGATCGCAAAAGGATTTGAAAAATTGGAGACCAAACTCAGGATTTGCCCCAAGCCCCACAACACGCTGCCCCAGGAGCACCCTGGAAAATTTATTCTTTCCCTGCTCCGTGGTGGGTGTACCCTACACCAGGTCTATACCTGGCACAGCTTATGTCCTTCTGAGCTAAAGCTCCACCCACTCCTGCCACCTGTGCAGGAGGAGGATTAACAGCTATCGAAAGACTTTTCCCCCTCCTCCCTGGGATGTTGGTAGCTAGAACAGGGGAGTAAGGTGCACATGTTGAAGACATCTACTTTTGCCCCAGTTTTACAATCTCAAAAATGTGTTTATGCCAAGAAATGGCATTTTTACATGCAGATTAGGTAGTCATTGTATAAGCCCAATGGCAAGAAACTCCAAAGAGGAAAGAACTCTACTTTCTCTACTGGTGACAAGGGAAAGGTGCTGCCACAAAGAGCTTTATTTGCATAGGCTAACTACCCACAATCCTCCAGCGACACTTGAGAAGTCACTATAAATATACATGAACTTGGATTTTGGGACGGTGGTAGTGGGCTCCCAGAGAAGGGAGAGCACTCTTACCTTGTAGCAAAGAGTTCATTTGCAAGTAGCTAGGACTCTGCGCAAGGGTCTTAAATGTTCTTGGCTCTCCTCCTATAGTGAATTTGTTGCAAGTTATCATGGAGGACTTGGTGGCACATCTCTAAAGTAAAGCGAACTTTTTCCCCCATGGAATTTCCACATATGCATATTATAATTATTACACACACATATATATACTACATAAAGAAAGTCAAAGAAAAAATAAGCTATTCAGCTTGCAAAACTTGTAAGTTTCTTGAAGCTTCCTGAACCCAGACAACCTTAGCCTACAAGCTACCTGAACCAGACCAGATTTAATGGAACTTTGCAAACTTAAACTTCTTATGATGCTCTAACTCTTCTTTTTGAGGAAATGACGTGAGCCTTCTTCATAGCATGCTCTCAAAAGCTAGAGTAAAATAATTCCAAATATTTTCTCTAATGCAGGTGTTCTCAACCTTTTTCTTTCTGAGGTCCCCCTAACAAAAACTCCATGGCCCACCTGTGCCACAACAACTTTTTTCTGCATATAAAAGCCAGAGCTGGCATTAGGGAGTAGCAAGCAGGGCTGTTGTCCAGGGCCCCACACCACAGCGGGCCCTGCAAGGCGCAGTTGCTCAGTCTTCAACTTCAGCCCCAGGTGACAGGGTTCAGTGTCCCGGGCTTCAGCCCCGCATGACGGGGCTTCAGCTTTCTGGCCTGGGCCCCAGCGAGTCTAACACTGGCCCTGCTTGGCAGACCCCCTGAAACCTGTTTGCAGCCCCCCAGGGGGCCCCAGACCCCTGGTTGAGAACCACTGCTCTAATGTACAGTGTGAGGAGTCTTGATTCCCTCTGGACTTTTTCTCCTTGGAGGACAGGATCTAGTCCTAGGTGTATTTAAGGTTTTTGGCACAGTCAAAAAATGGGAAAGATATTTCATGACAAGTTTGTCTCCTTCTAATTGAAAAATTTTGAAATTCAGAATTTCTCTACCAGCTTTCTAGCTGATGGGGAAAATGGGACGAGTTTTCACATACACACAACTCTGCAAAAAAATTGTCTGTTTTGGGAGAATCATTTTGAATTTTTGGACTAACTCTATTCTTTAACCTTTTTCCCCCCAATACATATCACATTTGTTATTTTATTTTCATTATTTGACCTAGCATCTTGGGGAGCTGTAGCCACTTTATAATATTTCCTTCTAGGCTAAAACAAATCCTGCATAAGCACACCTACCTTTGCAGACCATTACTATACAGTACTCCAGTGTACTCCACCACATGTAGTGCATTGATCTAAAATTATAAATAAACTAGTTAGAACTTCTGTTCTTCTAATAGCTAGCAAGGCATAGTAAAGGAATACAGGATATTATATCCACTAGGCTTTATCACGGATCCTTTTGATCCTTTATAAATATATTGAGGGGCAACAATATTACATTCTCTTTATATTTGGTTCTACAAATTAATTACATTAAAAAGATTACAATTTACATTCTGTTACTGTTTTGGATTGCTGCAATGTTTGTAGACATTGGAGTCCAGTGGAGCTCTGCATTATTCCATTCTGTTTTAAGGTGCTTTAGTGTAAGGTATGGTAACTTCAAGGAGTTATAAGCATGTTTAAACTGTTTTAAAGCTATTAAATATGCATGATTTGGTAAAGACATGATCTTATATTTATAAAACCTTTTGTCATAGTTGCAGGGCTAGTTGCACTTCTGTCCCCTATCTGGTCTCTCTGAGCACACTCCCTCAGGCTTGCCTTAGGCTGCCTTAGAGTGGAATTTCTTAATTCTCTCTCTCATAGGGGCTTGTCTGCCTTGAATTGCAATGCAGACTACAGGGGTGTGAATTGCAGAGTGCTCCAAAGCCGTGCACTCTAACTGGTCCATGTGGATGTTGCTGGTGCAAATTAAAGGTACCTAGTTTGCGTTAACTTAGTCCTCTTTCAGACAGGACAACATTAGTAGAAACTAAGTACCTTTAGTTTACACCAGCAGTGTCCACATGAGGTAATTAGAGCATAACACTTTGGTGCACTCTGCAATTCACACCCTTGTAGTCTGTACTGCAGTACACTGTAGACATAGCCTTAGACCAGGACCTGGGCTATAGTACCCTCTGTGTGAACAGTCATTACCCTGTAGGTCCAACTGGATTCAGTCACCCACCATTCTTCCCTTCAGGAGCCTGTGATCAATGAGAGGCACCAACAACCCTCTTAAAACAAGAGTACACCTCTACCCCGATATAACGCGACCCGATATAACACAAATTCGGATATAACGCGGTAAAGCAGCGCTCCGGGGGGGCAGGGCTGCGTGCTCCAGCAGATCAAAGCAAGTTCGATATAACGCAGTTTCACCTATAACGCGGTAAGATTTTTTGGCTCCCGAGGACAGCGTTATATCAGGGTAGAGGTGTACATTTATTGAGCAGTAGGAACAAATCATTAGAGAAAAAAGGATTGCAAAACAAAGTGCTTGCACATATCTTTATCGTACCTAAAGTCCTACCATCCCATAATGGCACCCTAGGTCTGCCTAGCTCTTCAGACACCCACTGGAGTTCCTATGTCTGAGTCTTGCTTCAGTCTGGTTCCCCCTGCACTGTTGAGAGTGTGCCCTTTTTAAACTCTGCTAGACCTCTTTGGCCTGTTGGTGAGCTTTGATCCTTCTGGTCAAACCAGTTCTGTAGGTTCAACAGGAGATAGAGCCAGATTCATAAAAGCCAAGGCTTCTGCCATTGTCCCTTAATAACTTAAGTGTATCCATCTTCTCTAGCTGTTACTACTCAAGAAAGCGATCTTGGAGTCATTGTGGATAGTTCTCTGAAAACATCCACTCAATGTGCAGCAGCAGTCAAAAAAGCTAACAGAATGTTGGGCATCATAAAGAAAGGGATAGAGAATAAGACAGAAAATATCATATTGCCACTATATAAATCCATGGCACACAATGAGACAGAAAATATCATATTGCCTCTATACAAATCCATGTTACTGTGTGCAGATCTGGTTGCCCCATCTCAAAAAAGATATATTGGAATTGGAAAAGGTTCAGAAAAGGGCAACAAAAATGATTAGGGGTATACAACAGCTTCCGTATGAGGAGAGATTAATAAGACTGGGACTTTTCAGTTTGGAAAAGAGACGACTAAGGGGGAATATGATAGAGGTCTATAAAATCATGACTGATGTGGAGAAAGTAAATAAGGGAGTGTTATTTACTCCTTCTCATAATACAAGAACTAGGGGGTCACCAAATGAAATTAATAGGCAGCAGGTTTAAAACAAACAAAAGGAAGTATTTCTTCACACAACCCACAGTCAACCTGTGGAACTCTTTGCCAGAGGATGTTGTGAAGGCCAAGACTATAACAGAGTTCAAAAAAGAACTAGATAAATGCATGGAGGATAGGTCCATCAATGGATATTAGCCAGGATGGGCGGGGATGGTGTTCCTAGCCTCTGTTTGCCAGAAGCTGGGAATGAGCGGCAGGGAATGGATCACTTGATGATACCTATAAAAAGCAACAGAGGGTCCTGTGGCACCTTTAAGACTAACAGAAGTATTGGGAGCATAAGCTTTTGTGGGTAAGAACCTCACTTCTTCAGATGCTTGATGATACCTGTTCTGTTCGTTCCCTCTGGGACATCTAGCATTGTCCACTGTCGGAAGACAGGACACTGGGCTAGATGGACCTTTGGTCTGTCCCAGAATGGCCAATAGAATCATAGAATATTAGGGATGGAAGAGACCTCAGGAGATCATCTAGTCCAATCCCCTGCTCAAAGCAGGACCAACACCAACTAAATCATCCCAGCCAGGGCTTTGTCAAGCCAGGCCTTAAAAACCTCTAAGGATGGAGATTCCACCACCTCCCTAGGTAACCCGTTCCAGTGTTTCACCACCCTCCTAGTGAAATAGTGTTTCCTAATATCCAACTTAGACCTCCCCCACTGCAGCTTGAGACCATTGCTTCTTGTTCTGCCACCACTGAGAACAGCCTAGCTCCATCCTCTTTGGAACCCCCCTTCAGGTAGTTGAAGGCTGCTATCAAATCCCCCCTCACTCTTCTCTTCTGCAGACTAAATAACCCCAGTTCCCTTAGCCTCTCCTCATAAGTCATGTGCCCCAGCCCCCTAATAATTTTCGTTGCCCTCTGCTAGACTCTCTCCAATTTGTCCACGTCCCTTCTGTAGTGGGGAGATCAAAACTGTATGTAATACTCCAGGTGTAGCCTCACCAGTGTCTAATAGAGGGGAATAATCACATCCCTCGATCTGCTGGCAATGCTCCTACTAATACAGCCCAATATGCCGTTGGCCTTCTTGGCAATGAGGGCACACTGCTGACTCATATCCAGCTTCTTATCCACTGTAATCCCCAGGTCCTTTTCTACAGAACTGCTGCTTAGCCAGCTGGTCCCCTGCCTGTAGCGGTGCATGGGATTCTTTCTTCCTAAGTGCAGGACTCTGCACTTGTCCTTGTTGAACCTCATCAGATTTCTTTTGACCCAATCCTACAATTTGTCTAGGTCACTCTGGACCCTATCCCTACCCTCCAGTGTAACTACCTCTCCCCCCAGCTTAGTGTCATCTGCGAACTTGCCGAGGGTGCAATTAATCCCATTATCCAGATCATTAATAAAGATGTTGAACAAAACCGGCCCTAGGACTGACCCTTGGGGCACTCTGCTTGATACCGGCTGCCAACTAGACGTTGAGCTGTTGATCACTACCCATTGAGCCTGACGATCCAGACAGCTTTCTATCCACCTTATAGTCCATTCATTCAATCCATACTTTTTTAACTTGCTGGCAAGAACACTGTGGAAGACCATATCAAAAGCTTTGCTAAAGTCAAGATATATCACATCCATCACTTTCCCCATATCCGCAGAGCCAGTTATCTCATCATAGAAGGCAATCAGGTTGGTCAGGCATGACTTGCCCTTGGTGAATCCATGTTGACTGTTACTGATCACCTTCCTCTCCTCCAAATGCTTCAAAATGGATTCCTTGAGGACCTGCTCCATGATTTTACCAGGGACTGAAGAGAGGCTGGCCGGTCTGTAGTTCCCCAGGTTCTCTTTCTTTCCTTTTTTAAATATGGGCACTATATTTGCCTTTTTCCAATCATCCGGGACCTCCCCCATCGCCACAAATATTCAAAGATAATGGCCAATGGCTCTGCAGTCATATCAGTCAACTCCCTCAGCACCCTTGGATGCATTAGATCTGAACCCATGGGCTTGTGCACATCTAGCTTTTCTAAATAGTCCTTAACCTGTTCTTTCACTACTGAGGGCTGCTCACCTCCTCCACATACTGTGTTGCCCAGTGCAGCAGTCTGGGAGCTGACCGTTCTTATGTTCTCTTTCCTAGCTGTATTCCAGATCCAGGCACACCCTAGGCCTTGTCTTCACTGCAAAAAGGGCTGTATTCTTATCTCCAGTTAGCTAATTTGAGTTAACACCTTCTTTATTTTATTTTTGTGGTGAAGACAAGGCCTTAATGAGAAATACATAAACCAAGGTATTTCATACTGAAAACACCAACTCAATAACCAAGCATTAATAAATTACAAGGCAATCTATATTCATCAAACCTTTCGTCCTGATAGATTACAAAGTTCATTACAAGATTTGCTGAAACTCAGTAAGTTCAGGTCTAAGTTCACTAAGGTCAGTGCTACAAAGTAGTGTTTTGTGGGAAACGTTTGTCCAAGCCAACAAAAAGTAACAGAAAATATTTAGTAGTGTTAATCAGTGGTTGAGGGGAAGGGGGGAATAAGCCACTACAAGCTTGCTTCTCCTTCCCTCCTCCCCACCCAAATCAAAGACCAATAAATTGTAATTGCTTATTTCAAACATGCATCTGGTTGTTTGGCAAACAAGAGTGCTGACTCAGTTATTCTAAGAGACTATATAAAAACAATTTTGTTTTACCTGTTTCATATTCTTGTGTTTTATATTTTCTCTGCACCACTGAGCCCCTTGCATCTTAAACAGCAGTCATACAGACTTGCTTTTAGTTCTGTTTTCCTTTCAGAATATCAAATGCTAACACTTTATATGTTCAAAACACTGTACAAACAGTGACCAGTTAACCTCAAACACCTCTGGGAGGTGGGAAGTCTCAGCCTCACTTTACAAGTGAGAGCACTGACTTACTCAAAGCCACACAGTGAGAGTCAGTCACTGAGTCAGGAAAAGAGCTCAATTTTCAGACACCCAACATGGTTCAGTACTCCAGGCCATGCTGCTTTGGTCTAAAGGCTCACCTACAGAAGAGAGTGGTACCAATTTTAAACATCACTGGAGTTTCTAAAAATTATAGATGATAATTTTCTAGCACAAGGTAATACGTTGGACCTCATTATGTCAGATAAAGATAAATTAATCACTGGGGCTGGAAGTTGGTGGTTACCTAGGGACCAGTGGTTATGACCCAATTGCATTCAGTATGGGCAAAGAGAGGACAGTCCCAACCAGTAATATATAATACTTGGTCCTTTGAACAAAATTGATTGGGATGAAAAATCCAGATAGCGAAGTGTGAATGAAAATTGGGAGTTCTTTAAGACAAGTTTATTAGATGATTAAAGATCAACAATTCCTTCTGAAATGGTAATCACACAGCCCCATGGAAGCTGGAACACCCCCATTAACATCAGCATCAATCAGGCACAATTTAGCCCTGGAGGAATTAACTCAGCCAATTTAGTAGCGACTCTGAGATCTTCTTTATTCGGGTCATCCAGAAGACTTGCTGCTTCAGCATTTCAAAATAGAGGTTCCTTTTCTGAGTGCCTGACTCAGAATTCAGCTAGGAAAATTACTGTTGCTTTATCATTTCCTTCTCCAAAGCCTTTCCTAGTAGAGACAAGTTCCCTCTTCCTCCCCTATGTTCCAGAGCTTAAACCTAAGGAGGACATATGGGATCGGGGTGGGGGAGTTGTTTGTTTTAGTTTGTAAGAGAATAATACAGCCTTTCCTTCCAAAGCAGCTTCTAGAATTCTGTGCATCACAAATACTGGAATTGTAAGTGTAATAGTTATCCCTGCATCCTGTACAGAAACCTTAGATGCAGCCTTTCCAGATGCTCTTTTGATATTTATATAACTATACAAAGAAACCAGAGTAAAAAGAATGTCACTAATGCCCTAACCCTGCAATTAGCTCTGGGTGGGTGTAAGAGGGTAGCTGGCCCGTTAAGTGAACTGGGCTCTGCTTTCCTGTTCTAGTCAAGGGACCACCTCATGCTCTCAGCTGTGGGGCGGGAGATGAGAACTTCCACAAACAGAAGGGTCCTGGGAGAAGGCTAAAGGCAGGAGAACAACAAGAGGTGTTTGCTGGTTGGCATCCCCAAGTCAGAGAGCCAGGGCAGAGGCCTGGAGGCAGAAGGCACAGCAGGAGTTGTCTGCTGGTTCTAAGATGGAGAGCCAGAGCCAATGGCTAGAGAGGGTTGGAGGAACGGGGGCAGCAAGGGGAAACTCCTAAGAGCGATGTGGGAGTGCCCACTAGGATGTGGCAGGTCGCACTCCAGAAGAAAGATCTGGCAGAAGAACAGAGGAGGACTGAGAGTCTGGGTGTGATGAACGATGCCAGAATGGGGTATGAGTTATGTTAATGCCTAAGAGGAGATGTGATTTTTAAGGACTATTTGCACTGGGGCGATACAGACTATATTTGGGACTTTTGTTATGGACAACTTGCATAAGGTTTGTTAATAAACTGTTATTGGACTACAGGACAAAATTCCATGAAGTTAGTGGGGATCCAAGAGGGAAACTGAGGTGGGGGCCACTTACAGGGCTCCCCCCAGGCCGCAAGGGGGTGCCTGGGAGGAGGCCTCGCATTTACAGTGGGCTTACACCTGTGCTCACACAGAGGCCCACTGACTTCAGTTTAGCTCTATGTGGATGCAGGAGTGCACCCATTCACAGCACTAAGATTTGCTAGGGGCCCCTAAAAGGCTCTATGCTTAAGATGATGGGTATGTTGCTCTGCCACAGTACCAAAACCAGAGATGGGGCAGGCACCCAGGGTATGAATCTGGTTCAGATATATCAGTAGCTAATTCCCTGCTGGCAATATGTGGCCAGTATCTCATCTCTTTAGAATGCTTGGGTGGTGCAAAAGGCAGGATCCATAAAAAAAAATCTGGCCCATAGTATAATTAAATCATTATACTATCTATTTTCACTCCCCTGGGCCATTATATGTACATGTAGATACATTGCCTAGCTCAGTAGGACCCTGGTCTGACTGATGCTTCTAGGTACTATACCAATACAAACACTAAATAATTTTGATGATCAGTACCAGAAATGATGTGACTAGGCACTGTGTACTCTCCAGAGGTTCAGTTTTGTGTGGGTGCGTCTCAGCAATGGAGCAGGCTGGTTGGGAGTTAAGGAAACCCACACAATGCAGCTGGAATGTTCCGAAAATTAAAGAACAAGCCTCTAAACTCTTAAACATATGCAAAAGTGTCAATTTTCAGATTATTATAACTCGGACACACCTAGGAAGATATCCATGAGGACAGTAACAAAACCCCTCTGATCCCCAGTCTTTTCACCTACCTGCTCTAAACCATGGAGGCAGTAGTTACTTTTCTACTTTTGTCTTCAAAAATAAAACAACAGTTTTCATGGAAACTTTTGAAAAAAAATTCAACTTGAGGTAGGAAAAGTGTAGTCTGAACAGTTAAAGTTTGCTGAAGTTATAGGCAACTGAAAATAGAGTATTGGACAACCTTAATATAGCTGTTTGAACTGCTCTGACTGCAATATTGAATCTCTGTATTACCTAATTCTGAAGTATTAGATAATGCTACGAGTCAGTTTGCTCTAGGTATTTCCTGGAGCTCATAGCTTAAATTTTTATCTCTAATTTGATTTCCAACTCTACTTTGATCAATTTATTGTCTTTTTTTATATCAATATAGAAAAAGCTGACTCAAATTCTCACCTATTTTAGAAGTTTCTGCTCTTACTAGTTTAATTTCTGCAGCAACAACCAGCCTTCCAGGTTTGTTAACCTGGAAATCAGGTTATCCTTTTTTAAAAGAAGTCTTATATAGCAATAGCAGCATGACCACTGCCAAAATTTTTATTAATTTCTGAAATAATATCTTTGAAAGACTCACTGGGTCCTGACACTCCCATTGCAGAGCTAACAGCATGTGCTTCTTTTTTTAAAAAATAGGTTTTTCTACCCTGTTCATGTGGCTCTCCAGATAAAGAGAGCAGTTCTTTGATGTTCCTGCTTAGTGTTCTTGCCTTTAAAAGACACAGACACGCTGGGTCTCTTTGTTTTCATTAGATATTTTTTTCTTTATGAGGCTTGAATTAAATTATGCCTTGAAAAATGCTAATTTTAAGTTTAGAGTGCCTTGTTTCTCTTGCTGGAGAAGAACTCTATGGAGACATCTTTTCCCTGACATGATTTTCTGATACAATTACAAAATTAATGAATGACATGTACATGGCAGACATAACATTTATATTTTAGTGAAGCATTTGATACAGTAATTCATGAAAACTTGCTCTCAAAACTAAGATAGGTTTTGTCACTTGGATTGAAAAGTGACAAACACTAACAGAGAAAGTTATGTATCGAACTGGGGGAGTTGTCTAATGGTAGCATCACAGGGATCAATGTTAAGTTCCATTTTATTTATCATCATGAATAATTTCAGAAGCATACTAATTAGATTCAGAGGTATACTAAATAGGTGGTGCTGAAAACACCTCAGAGGACAAAAATAATTTGAAGGGACCTGGAAAGATGAGATATATGGACTGACGATAAAATAAGATTCACTCTGGAAAAATGCAGGCTACTATAACTGAAGGGAAATTACATGAAGCAAAGATATCCAGTGGCTGAGTGTAGCCTGGAAAGAAATCATGCTGAAAGAGACAATAGTGATTATGGATAGCATATTAGACATAAGCCTTTAATGCAAGATGGCAGCACAAAAGACCAATGCAGTTTGGTGATGTATATGCAGCATCACATGGCTCTTGCATAACAGCTGAGCTAGTAACCTTACAGACCTGTAGCCTTCACATCATCCCAGAAAATTAGGAGTACTGACCCAGTAAGCTCAGAAAGTGAAGTGCCTTCACGTAAGACTAGCAAACTCGAGATGTTGATCCAATGAATGGATAGGCTTGCACTTTAATTTACCTAAGACCAATAAATGAGAGAATCTAAGCAAATAACCTCACAAAAGGTCTGTTCCTTGGCCTTTCTGCCCAGCAAGCTAAAGCTGCTGAACCAGTGACCTTGAGGAATCCTCTGCTTTGACATCAGTCCAGCATGCTGCAGCTACTGAGCCGATGATGTCACACTACTTTGGGTCTCAAATAAACCTAGCAAGCTCGAAGTGCTGAGCCTGTGAGCACAAAGATCTATGCATTGACATCCCAGCAAGCTAGAGTTGCTAAGTAGCCTCAGAAGCCTATGACTTGACATCAGGTCAGCTGTCTAGAGATGCTGACCTGGCACTAAAATAACAGGAAGCATATCGAGAATTCTCCCTCTCCTCGGCTTAGGGATCTCTGCTCTGCATCTTCACTGTCTGGTGAAATGAGGGCTCATTAGACAGAAGAATCTGAAGTGGGAGCAGCAAACAGAGCTGGTGCCTGGCCAATCAGTTTATGAGGCTCCAAACCTTTCTGCCAGGCAATGGAGCAGCTCCAGCACCTGATAGGAAAAGAAGAATTGTTCAAGCTGGGAGCAGCTACCTGCCACCTTTCTGGTTCTCCCCACCCCCAGCCACCAAGGGCAACAAAATGGCCTTGTGAGTTTTTCCCCCATGTGACTTTCCACAGAGGGATGTATGGGAGCAAAAAGGGATGTGGTCCTGCACAGTTACACAGTCTGTGCATGTACGTGCTTGTGTTTGGCTAGCTATGGGCTTTCCTGAGGACATGAACACTTGTCAGGTCCATTAAATCATTTGTTCCCATTCTCTTCCTTGTGCCATGTCCTATCACAAAGGATGGTGCAATCTCCCCCCATCAACCACGATACTGTACAGCCACCAGAATTGATGAGCTCCCCCTCCTATTTTGAGCTGCTTTCACCACTACCCACAACAGTAACACTGCATTCAAGTTGGAGCGCCCCCTACCAGAAAAATATTAACAAACAAATCAATTTGATTCCAAGGAAAGAGCAACAACAATGGGTGGGGGGATTGAGGAATTGGTTTCTGAGGAAAGTTTAAAATGTGTACATTGTAATATTGTAACAGTATGTACAGTTACAGACTAGAAATGTTTGAAGGGTTAAGCACTAAGGAGAAAGAATTATTTCTGTGGGACTGCTCATGTGAGTAAAGGCTATAGAATAAGGCACATGATTTGCAGCTTTTTTCCCTTCCCACCACAGTTACTCAAATCTGCATCTTCCAAGTAGAACTGGCACCAGTTCTCACTAACATGCCCACATGGAGGGGGAGCAAGGGGAGGGAGCAGACAACATTCATCCCAAGCACTAGAGATACACATATACAATAGAAAGCAAATCCATACAGCTATTCCTTCCTATGCTCCCCCTTCCCAACCCTCTGTACTCAAGCATCTCCTTATGTTGGTAGTTGGTGGGTAATTTAATTTGCTTGAAATAGATAATGTGGGAGTTACAGAATAAGTGCAACCATTTGGATTTGCCTTTCCATGATGAAGTCATTGACTATAGTATGCTACATAAGTTTCGATTCAATAAAATATGCATCAAGCTTCTTCAGTATAGAGAGTGGACATATTTTTGGTTAAGTCAGCATATTCAGTAGGGGTTCGTGCCTGCCAGGTTGAGGGGCACCCACAAGTCCCATTGACTTTTGTGGAAGTCCAGGGCACTTAGAACTTCACAAGAAGCACTTGGCACATCACAGGATTGGGTCTTTCAGCAAGAGCAGCAGAAAAGAGTTTGCATTTGAACTTTTCAGGCCTGAGTCATCAAGGGCTGAAATGTATAACCTTATTCAAATGTGTGCATCCGCAGGAGGAGAGCTTTTAACATCAAAGTCAAAGAAGAAATAATTACTAACATATTTGAACTTCTTTTAGACTATCTAGCAAAAATCTGACAAAGGCTAATTGCATTTTTTTCAAAACCCAGTGCAAGTAAGATGTCAGAAAAATGTCTCACAAATCTAGAGTCAGGCCTGAAATAAAGGAAATTGCGAATGCAAAATATAAATACATCCAAACCTAGCTTCTTAAGAAATGAAAAATCTTGCAAAAGAAAAACAGGCCATTTTAGAAAAGTAGAAAGATGAGAGAAATACAAAGGAAAAAAATACCTCCACTATCTGAAAAGTGTACTGTACTCAATGTAAGCATTGACCATGAGTGAGTAACTTAGTAAACCATATAGATGGGGTGGATTTAAGGAAAAAAGAAAGAGGACCAATGGGAAAATGAACAAAAAGGTGAATGGCTATCCAACTACAGAAGCAGTTTCTCCTCCCTTGGTGTTCACACCTCTACTGCTAGCAGAGCACCTCACCCTCCCTGATTGAACTAACCTCGTTATCTCCACACTGATTTATACCTGCCTCTGGAGATTTCCATTACTTGCATCTGAAGAAGTGAGGTTCTTACCCACGAAAGCTTATGCTCCCAATACTTCTGTTAGTCTTAAAGGTGCCACAGGACCCTCTGTTGCTTTTTACAGATTCAGACTAACACGGCTACCCCTCTGATAAAAAGGATCCTGTGGTTCTAGAGTAGATGGGGAGAGTCAGAGCTCTATAAAAAGCAATTAAAATAGACGATTATGCCTAGTTTCTTGCTGTTCTTTCAGTTTGTTCTCCATCTGGCCAATTTCTCCATTTCTTCTTTGAATCAATTCTTTTTATCCTTCCTTTTGTCGCTTCCCTATACAATTGCAACAGGATTCTATTTTGTAGTTCATATAAATATTAATAAGCCAAGACACTATGTACTACACTTTAAAAAAAAAAAAAAAAGAACAGCTTTATATGCTAGGAATGAATCCAGTTTCCTTATATGGGCTGAATCCTGCTGTCCTTAAGCAAGCAGGAATCCCACTGAAACACACATTGCAGAATTTAATCCAAAGAGAGAGAGAGAGAGAGAGAGATTATAGAAGTAGAGGGGAGAAAATACCAAAAAAATAATGAGAGCAGTATGGTTTTAATATTTAAAATATGTAACATTCCCTGGGAGTAACTTTTAAAAAATTGCTACAAGACAACACCTTCCTATCTAAACTAGATAAATCATCAGAACACATTTCTTTACAAGCATGTTGAGTACACTACTATTCATATAATATATCTCTACATCACAAGATGTTATACAGTCTAATAATACAAGGAACAAGTGAGCTCTGACGTCCAATGACAAGCTCACTCTGTGTTCCATTAACACCAGATGTTATATCATAGCTGCCAAGGAGAAGAACGGCAGATGGCATGTACCCAGACAGGGCTTTCAGTGTGGGACAGGGTTTTTTGTTTGTTGTTTGGTTTTGGAGTTTTGTGACAAATAAGAGTTGGGAGTTTCAGAACCTCTTAAAACACACATACCAGGTTTGGGACAAACAAAAGCCAGGCCAAAACCTCAAAGTCTTGAACTAAAACAGATGTTATGGTAATTTTTGGTAGTCTCCCTTCCACTTATCTCTACCAGCAAGCCTCTTCAAGCCTTATTTCAGTAAACCCTCCTCCCTCACCTTTGCTTTTAAATTATACAAAAATCTATACGACTTGATAGTGTTCCTTAAGACGGGTTCTCAACCTTTTTCTTTCTGAGGCCCTCCCAACATACTATAAAATCTCCACGGCCCACCACAATTGTTTTTCTGCATATAAAAAAACAGGGCCAGCATTAGGGGGTAGCAAGCAGGACAATTGCCTGGGACCCCATGCCACAGGGGTCCCCGCAAAACTAAGTTATTGCGCAGGCTTCAGCTTCAGCCCCAGGTGGCAGGCCTGGGAGCCCCGGACTTCAGCCCCACACAGCAGGGCTTCAGCTTCCTGCCCTGGGCAGAATCTGCAAGTCTAACACTGGCCCTGCTTGGTGGCCCCCAGTGGAAATCTGCTTGCGGCCCCCCAGGGGGCCCCAGACTCCTGGCTGAGAACTGCTACCTTAAGATATCATTATCTGAAGATATAAAGAAGCATTTTAAGATTGTCTACAAAGCTCAGCACTGAATATTGTAAAGAAATGGAAAACTGCAAATAAAATATGAAAAGTGTGATGGCTTATATTTATTTACAACATAGGGATGGTGTTTCCTAAAACTGCTATGGAGAGCAATGCATCTGAAGGTCAATGGATTCTTTGTTCGGGTGGAGTGTGATGCTGTATGATTGAAATATGACCATTTATATTATTAATATTGCCACTGTTAGACAATTGCAACAAATCTTGTACAAAGTATGTCATGTAAGGTATCAATGGAAAAGTTACAGTCAAATATGATTATCCTATTTGTATGCATGTGTCATCTTTGTATCTAAAGTTATGAATATTGACTATGTACCAGTATTTCAAATGTGTTTGCTCTTGGGGTAACACCCACAAGGTAGTTTACATCCAGTCTGGCGAGCACATTGTGAATGGACCATTCAAGTTGATTGCCCTTTAAGGAACACAGTGCACTTTCCTGCAGACGCGTTAGCCAGAAAATGGGTAATGGCTGCTCCTATGAGTCATCAAAGCATGCAAGGGCATGTGACTAGCTCATGTGACCCTGGACTCCATCTTGTGCCTCTAATTTTCCATAAACTAAGATTGAAAGCAGTCCCTCCACATGGGAAAAGGTATAAAGGACCTTGGAAGCAACTCCATTTTGCCTCTTTCCTGCTCTGATCTCTGGACTATGGATTTGCACTAAAAGGAGTATTCCAATCTTTTCAAAGTTACCAGAGACTTTGCAAGCCAGCAGTCTGTAACATCACTGCTACAAACCTGATCCAAGAACTTTGCCATGACTGTATGTATATGATCTCCTTAATCATTTTAACCCTCTCCTCTTTCTTTTCTCTTATAAATAAACCTTTAGATATTAGATACTAAAGGAGTGGCAACAGTGTGATTATTGAGTAAGATCTGAGTTATATATTGACCTAGCTATGTGACTGATCTCTTGGGATTAGAAGAACCCTTTGTTTGAGGAAACTGCTTTTCAATAACCATTCATCATAAAGTCTAGTGCCTGGGTGGTGAAACAAGGACTAGGATCCCTAAGGAGACTGCAGTTTGGACTTCCTGTTAACCAGTGTGGGGAGACAGAAGTTTACTTTTGTTTCTGGCTTGGTATCTCTAATAATAGAATCACCACCAGTTTGGGGTGAGTCTGCCCTGTTTCTCAGCAGTTTGTCCTGAATTTGGCATCCTGAGCTGCGACTCACTGAAGTACAGTGACAATGGGTAGCTAGCAGAGGTTGGTTCATTATATGTTAAAGTACAAAAAGAAAATAGAAGTTTCAGAAGTCTGGCTTCCTGGCATATGCAGCTGGTGAAAATACTCTTTGAAGGGTTGAGTCCATCCTGTGCTCACCCCACAGGGCTGGGAGCTCACCATTCTGCCCTATGGGCTCTCACTGCTCACAGATTTGGAGGAGTCTGCCATAGCATCACTTGACACACACGTCTATGCGCAGGGAGGGCCCTCCCCTTGCAACACCCCACCACCTTCCTGGTCCTGGCATTACTGGATGTGGGGCCTTAGGATCTCCTCTCTCCCCCCCCCCCCCCCCCAGGACTTTCCTTTCCCTTCCACCCATTATCTCAGGATGGGTAGGGTTGCCACCTGACTGGTTTTTAACCAATCAGGCCAGTTTTTGTACTACCTTCCTGGCTAAAAGATTTAACATGCTTGGGTATTTTTTTTTCCAGTTGGGACAAGTTAGAGCCCTCTACAATTCACAACCCTGGAGTCCAGACTGCAGCACTGTATTAGGATAAGGAAAGAAAAACAATGAAATTGTGTGTGTGTGTGTGTTTGTGTTTCTCGAAAACATTTCAGTAATAACCAGCTATGGTGGGGGGAAAGGAGAGGCCAGTTTTTTGATGTTGGGGGGGTGGCCAGTGGCTGCTTTTTCTGCACCTTGGAGGTGGAAACCCTACCTCAGGATCTCTTCCCCCGCCCTGCCCCAGCCATCAATCTCCTCAGGTTCTCACCCCTGCCCCGGGACTTTCATCCCATCCCAACAAACCTCATCCCAATCCTCAATGTGGGAACTATACGCTCTACTCCACTCCAGCGCCTCCTCTTCCTCTCACAAACCGCCCAGGATTTGTATTCAGAGAGATCTTTCCTACCCACCTGCTAGGGCTCCCCAGACACCATACCTCCTCTTGCCGCATGGCCTGCTCCAGACGCAGCTCCCAGGCCTACTCACCTGCTGGAGCTGCCTGCAACTGGCACTTTTCAAACTAACTTTTCCAGGAAGTGGTGCCCAGGAGCCAGCACTGCTTTCTATGACTGAGGTATGTAGCTCTACCTGCTGAGAATCCAGCGCACAGGTAGACCCCTCACCCACACAGGAAGGCCCCACCCTCTTCCTACCCTTGGCACCATGGGACAAGGGGCTTCACCTACCAAGCTGGGCATACAGAGGTGGAGGGGTGGCTCAGAAAATGAGATGGCAGAGATGGGGGGGGATTAGCCCCCTCTAGCCCTACCCACCTGCCCACTGGCTATGCTTCCTGGAACACTAAGCTATTCTTTGGCTTACTAAAGGCCAAGAGTGATCCTGAGCACCTGATATGCCAACTGAATTCAGAGGGTGTTGTAGGTGATCAGCACTTCTCAGGATTTTACCTTAAGTGAATAGTGGTGAGCTCCCATAGCCTAATTCAAAAACCAAAAATATATACTTAACTCTTAACAGCACTTTTCACATGTAGTGTGTTGGGAGGGAAGCCCTCCTAGGTTTAGGTACATAACTGACTGAGCTAGGTAGAGTCTCAGACCCAGATTCTCTGCTATGATCTGTTCTCTTTGCATCACTCAGACGGCGCAAAGTGACAGATATAGCACAAGCATGTAAAGACAAAATCAGAAAGGCTAAGGCACAAAATGAGTTACACTTAGCAAGGGCCATAAAAGGCAATAAGAAGTTATATAAATACATTAGGAGCAATAGAAAGATGAAGGCAAGCGTAGATCCTCCACTTAGCAGGGAAGGAGAGCTAATAACTGACAGCATCAAGAAGGCTGAGGTGTTTAATGCCTATTTTACTACACTACAGCATTTCTGCATCATCATTATATTATGATACTTAACAGCTTCTGCCTTATCATAAAACAATGCCAAGTTTTTCCATATGACTGCTTGAAATTTACCATTTTCTCTTGAGGTTGTGCAACATGAAGTATCCAGAGGTACAGTACATATAAAGAAATACAGGGGAAAGCAGGCATTCCAGCAAGAACCACACCATAGCAGAGGGAGCAAGCAGGTTTTCTGGTCACCCAACACCCACCCTAATGGGACTTGCTCCCTTGTTTCATCTAGCATTGGCTTCCTTTCTAGTCCCTGTATATAATGGACCAGAGGCTCCATTTCACTGCACTTTGTGTAATCATTTACACCAGTGCAAAGTGAATGTAAAACACTATCAAGTCAGAACAATAGCATTTTACTCTTGTATTGCACTGGAGCAAATGGCTGCACAGGAATTCAGGGCAACAGAGAATCTTGCCCATTCTTGACTGTCTTGTTAAGAGACCCATCTCCTCTGTACCGCCATCCCTCTGGAACAGCCTAACTGTATTTTGCCACTTCATGTAACTCCAGATATTTTCAAATCACATCAGAAAATGTATCTTTTCCTAGGCCTATGCCTCCTCTCATTCCTGTTTTGAGTTATTTAACTTTGCAATTATACTTAATGCTGTGAAATGTTCTGGAATACAGCAGAGCCGGTGTAAAGGGAGTGTAAGCTGCCTCATGCCAAATCTTTTCCCTGGAGCAACATGGGATCATTTCATAGTCACTGTTCCTTCTTGGGGCTCCTCCTGAGGTGGTGCCTCTTACTCAGGGCTACACAAAGTCTCTCACAAGTTCTAAATTTAATCCACCAGATGTAATAGCATCAACTTTTCCACCTCACATGCTATAAATGAAGTTATCTGTAAATAAAGCATAGAAATATTAATTCCTTTGTCTGTGAGAGTCAGAGTTTTGGCCTTAATTCAAGGAAGAATGTTATGTCTCAGAGGACATTTATTTTGTTTCTAAAAACTGTAGGAGGATGAGGTTCCAGCTTTTAGAAGATGATTTTGCTAAACTACTGTAAGCACTGGTGTAACCCTGGGCTTGATTCTCCTGTCACATCAGTTTTACTTTGATGTGAGTACACTGAAGTTCTCCCAACTTAGGGCCCGATCCTGAAAACAGTCAGGCACATGAGTAACTTTACTTATGTTAATACTAGTAACGTGGGTATAAGTTGTGTCATCTGTGTTAGCAGAATCATGTCCTAAAAGTGGTGTAACTGAGGGGAAAACTGGGAAATAGATTTATATTTATGGGCTATGATGAAGCTAACAGGTTTCTTGAATTCTAAATTCCTGTCTTCACCAGACCAAGATGAGTACATGGAGATAAGTGATGATTTACAATCTGTATAACAATTTCTCCTAACTTCCTTATCTTTTATTCAGTTATTCTTCCCTCTAAGAAGAAACAGTTCTACCTTGAAAGTTTAATTTACAGTGAGAAAATTGTCATTGACCATCTAGAATGCACCTCAGCATTGCAAGCTATTTTATTTAGTTGTGATCACTAAATATTGCGTTATCCTTTTTCAGTCAAACTAACTTTTTTTTTTTAAATAGACCAACAAAGAATTGTTTTCATTCTTGAAAAAGACTCAATGACTGCAAGCAAATATAACAAGGTAGGGGTATAAATTTAGAGCAGCATGTGAAAAGTGTTAGTTAGTCATTGAGAAATGCATACCTTGAATTTCTAAACTGGTGAAAAAAATCTGAAATTAACACTTTAATTTGGCTTGAAATCGGATTAAATGTATCTGTCTTTGTACACATGACAAAAGTTTTGGTTCACCCTATGGCATAAAATAAATGCACTACCCTTGTACTGACAACAAAATGTGACCTTTTCCTGAAACATCTAGAGTTATTGGTTACCTAAATGTCAGTTTGTCTCAGATCACAAAGTTTGCTAGTAACTCATGTGAATCAGATGGCTATTTCTTTCCCGCAGTGGGAGAATAAGATCTGTGCAGTCTGAAATCATAATGAAAAGTCTTTGTTTCAGATCATGTATATTGAGGCTGTGTTGCAATCAGGTAAGATGAGGCAATCAGGAACTAGTCTTTAGTGCCCTTGAATGGTGTAGAAATCTTCCATCAATTATCACAAGTCTAAAGTAATTTGCTTTGAACTATAGAAACTTTCATTCTTTAGGGCCAAATCCTGACCCATATTTACCTGAGAGTCAAGGAAACATTAGCCCTTTATTCTCACATAGCCCATTGTAGAGCTAGGTTGGTGCAGAAGCAAACTGAAGAGTCTCTTCACCCCCACCCCGGAAATAGGTTTTATTTAAGAGTGGAACTCAGATACATGAAAACACAACAATTACAACTCAGAACAAAATCTTCTGTTGTGTTTTCCTACCCAGAGACAGATTTAAGATTATTGCTGCTACCTCAGCATTTTTAAAGGTCGACTCTTCAGAAGGACTATTCACCCATTCTGGGCAAAGTTTGTTTACATTTACAGGAGATAATGCTGCCATCTTCTTATTTACAATGTCACCAGAAAGTGAGAACAGGCATTTGCATGGCACTTTTGTAGCTGGCATTGCAAGGCATTTACGTGTCAGATATGCCAAACATTCATATGCCCCTTCATGCTTCGGCCACCATTCCAGAGGTCGTGCTTCCTTACTGATGACACTCATTGAAAAAATAATGCGTTAAATTAAATTTATGACTGAATTCCTTGGGAGAAAACTGTATGTCCCCTGCTCTGTTTTACCTGCATTCTGCCATATATTTCGTGTTATGGCAGTCTCGGATGATGACCCAGCACATGTTCATTTTAAGAACACTTTCACTGCAGATTTGACAAAACGCAAAGAAGGTACCGATGTGAGATTTCTAAAGATAGCTACAGCACTCGACCCAAAGCTTAAGAATCTGAAGTGCCTTCCAAAATCTGAGAGGGACGAGGTGTGGAGCTTTCAGAAGTCTTAAAAGAGCAACCCTCTGATGTGGAAACTACAGAACTCGAACCACCAAAAAAGAAAATCAACCTTCTGCTGGTGGCATCTGACTCAGATAATGAAAATGAACATGCTTTGGTCCCCACTGCTTTGGATTGTTATTGAGCAGAACCCGTCATCAGCATGGACGCATGTCCTTTGGAATGGTGGTTGAAGCATGAAGGGACATATGAATCTTTAGTGCATCTGGCATGTAAATATCTTGCGACGCCAGCTACTACAACAGTGCCATGCAAACACCTGTTCTCACTTTCAGGTGACATTGTAAATAAGAAGCGGGCAGCATTATCTCCTGCAAATGTAAACAAACTTATTTGTCTGAGCGATTGGCTGAACAAGAAGTAGGACTGAGTGGACTTGCAGGCTCTAAAATTTTATATTGTTTGGTTTATTTTTGAATGCAGTATTTTTTGTAAAGAATTCTACATTTGTAAGTTCAACTTTCATAATAAAGAGATTGCACTATAGTATTTGTAATGAGGGAATTGAAAAATACTATTTCTTTTGTTTTTACAGTGCAAATATTTGTAATCAGAAATAAATATAAAGTGAGCACTTTACCCTTTGTAGTCTGTGTTGTATTTGAAAATGTAGAAAACATCCAAAAATATTTAAATAAATAGTATTCTATTATTGTTTAACAGTGCGATTAATCACACTATTAATCACGATTATTTTTTTTTAAACATTTGACAGCCCTAATAGAAAGTAAATTGTAGATTTTCTACAATTGTTTCAGTTGTTGGATTCAAGAGGTAACTGATTTTTTTAGACAGAGGAAATGCAGTAGATCTAATCCTGGATGTCAGTAAAGCATTTGATACAGTTCCAAATGAGAAATTTTAGTTAATTTGGAGAAGATGGGGATTAATATGAGAACTGAAAGGTGGATAAGGAACTGGTTGAAAGGGAGACTACAGTGGGTCATACTGAAAGGTGAACTATTAGGCTAGAGGGAGATTAGTAGTGGAGTTCCTCAGGGATCAGTCTTCAGACCAATCTTATTTAACATTTTTATTATGGACCTTGGCACAAAAAATGGGAGTGTGCTAATAAAATGTGCAGATGACACAAAGTTGGGAAGTATTGCCAATATGGAGGAGGACCCCATGAAGATCTGGATGACCTTGTAAACTGGAGTAATAGAAATGGGATGAAATTTAATGGTGCAAAGTCATGCATTTATGGACTAACAACAACAATTTTTGTTTTAAGTTGGGAACTTATCAGTTGGAAGTGACAGGAGGAGGAACAAGCCCTGGGTGTATTTGTTGATCACAGGATGACTATGAGCTGTCAATGTGATGCGGCCGTGAAAAAGGCTAACATGGTCCTGGAGTGCATCAGGCGAGGTATTTCCAATAGAAACAGGGAAGTGTTAGTACCATTATACAAGGCACTGGTGAGACCTCATCTGGAATACTGTGTGCAGTTCTGGTCTCCCATGTTTAAGAAAGATGAATTCAAACTGGAACAGATGCAGAGAAGATGATCTGAGGAATGGAATACCTACCTTGCGTCTGACGAAGTGGGCATTCACCCACGAAAGCTTATGCTCCAATACTTCTGTTAGTCTTAAAGGTGCCATAGGACCCTCTGTTGCTTTTTACCTTATGAGAGGAGACTCAAAGAGCTTGGCTTGTTTAGCCTAACCAAAAGAAGGCTGAGGGGAGATATGATTGCTCTCTATAAATACATCAGAGGGATAAAAACCAAGGAGGGAGAGGAGTTATTTAAGTTAGGCACCAATGTGAACCCCAGAACAAATGGATATAAACTGCCATCAACAAATTCAGGCTTGAAATTAGGTGAAGGTTTCTAACTATTAGAGGAGTGAAGTTCTGGCGCAGCCTCCCAAGGGGAGCAGCAGTGGGGGCAAAAAACCTAACTGGCTTCAAGATTGAACTTGATAAGTTTATGGAGGTGATGGTATGATGGGGCTGCCTACAATGGTGTGTGGCTCATCAATGACTGCCTGTAGCAAAAGTCCCCAACGTCTGGAGATGGGACACTAGACATGGAGGGGTCTGAGTTACTACAGAGAATTACAGAGAACTACAGTAGCCATACTTGAACAAAAAAACTTCAGAAACAGACTTCAAAGAGAAACTGCAGAACTAAACTTCATTTGCAAATTTAACACCATTAATTTGGGCTTGAATAGGGACTGGGAGTGACTGGCTCACTACAAAAGAAGCTTTGCCTTTCCTGGAATTGACACCTCCTCATCAATTATTGGGAGTGGACTACATCCACCCTGATTGAATTGGCTCGGTCAACACTGGTTCTCCACTTGTGAGGTAACTCCCTTCTCTTCATGTGTCAGTATATAATGCCTGCATCTGTAATTTTCACTCCATGCATCTGAAGAAGTGGGGTTTTTACCCATGAAAGCTTATGCCCAAATAAATCTGTTAGTCTTTAAGGTGCCACCGGACTCCTTGTTGTTTTTGTGGATACAGACTAACACGGCTACCCCTGTTACAGAGAATTTTTTCCCAGGTATCTTCCTGGTGAATCTTGCCCACATGGTCAGGGTCTAATTGATCACCACATTAGTGGTCGGGATTTTCCCCTGGATCAGACTGGCAGAGACCCTGGTGGTTTTTCGCTTCCTCTGCAACATGGACATGGGTCACTTACAGGTTTAAACTAGCGTAAATGGTGGATTCTCTGTAACTTGAAGTCTTTAAATCATGATCTGAGGACTTCAGTAACTCAGCCAGAGGTTAGGGGTCTATTACAGGAGTGAGTGGGTGAGGCTCTGTGGCTGCAACATGCAGGAGGTCAGACTAGATGATCATGATGGTCCCTTCTGACTTTAATAAGGGTATCTGAGAAAGAATATACATTACAATATTAAACCTAACCAGTGCCCCTTAAGTGACTTGCCACAAGATGTCAGAACATTAGAGCTGAGTGGGTCTAATATTTAATTTTCTTTCTTGATATAGGAATTAAATACAATGCTCCTGTCAGAAAATTTCTAAGTTATTATCTGCAAAAAAAATTCGAGTTTTCAGTTGCCTAAGTAGCCCCTGGAATCACTGCTAAAGTTGCCCCCCACGCCAAAAAAAATCTGAAATGGTGCCCCTGTGGGCATGCACAGAATCCCCTCCACCCTCCAAGGCCCCATTGGCTTGCCTAGAGCTGCCCCTCCCAATATAGAAGTCAAATTACACCTATGGGCATCACAGAGATGAATGTGGGCCCAGAATACTGATAACCCCATGCGGAACTACTAACTATGGTTTGTAACCTGTCCTTTAAATCATCTTCTGTACCCAATGACTGGAAGATAGCTAATGTAACGTCAAAATTTAAAAAGGGCTCTAGAGGTGATCCTGGCAATTACAGACTGGTAAGTCTAACATCAGTACTGGGCAAATTAGTTGAAACAATAGTAAAGAATAAAATTGTCAGACACATAGAAGAGCATAAATTGTTGGGCAAAAGTCAACATGGTTTCTGTAAAGGGAAATCATGTCTTACTAATCTATTAGTTCTTTGAAGGGGTCAACAAACATGTGGACAAGGGGGATCCAGTGGACATAGTGTACTTAGATTTCCAGAAAGCCTTTGACAAGGTCCCTCACCAAAGGCTCTTAAGTAAATTAAGTTGTCATGGGATAAGAGGGAAGATCATTTCATGGATTGAGAACTGGTTAAAAGACAGGGAACAAAGGGTAGGAATAAATGGTAAATTTTCAGAATGGAGAGCGGGGTAACTAGTGGTGTTCCCCAAGGGTCAGTCCTAGGACCAATCCTATTCACCTTATTCATAAATGATCTGGAGAAAGGGGTAAAAAGTGAGGTGGCAAAGTTTAAGATGATACTAAACTGTTCAAAATAGTTAAGACCAAAGCAGACTGTGAGGAACTTCAAAAAGATCTCAGAGGGTGGTGATGGACGGCAGGAGAGAGATCACTTGATCATTACTTGTTAGATTCACTCCCTCTGGGGCACCTGGCATTGGCCACTGTCGGTAGACAGGATACTGGGCTGGATGGATCTTTGGTCTGACCCAGTATGGCCGTTCTTATGTTCTTATAGCAGTTACAGGGGAACCAGAACCGTAGTCCATGTAATTTTAAAAAGAAAATAAAGCTGGTAAAAACACAACTATCTCTTCCCCACACACACACACACACACTTAGAAAATGTTTAAGGTCACACTCTAGTCACCCTCTGAGAGCTGAGCTAATCACAGCTCAAGGGAGGGAAAATTATAAATACAGGAGTTAAGACAGCCCTGTGGACTCAGTGGCTGATCAATGCAGGGCCAAGAGATGTGCTGCTGTGAGGGCTGAGTCCCAATCCATGTAACACTTTGGATACAAGCTACTGCCTTCTGTTTTACCTGAAACTGAGAGGACAAGTCAGCTACGGACCCGAGGATTGGAGGAGACCCAGTCTATGTGTGTGCTGACAGCATTCTGAAGTGTTTGAAAGGATTGAGATATTGCCACGTCTTAAGCTATGAAGAGTCTAGGTAACACACATGACATACTATGGTCACACACCATCAAGACTGAAAAGTCATCCCTGAGAAAAGATCATAGGGGAAGGCATTGTGATGTGTGTGCTAAACGATAGAGAATATTATGTTGAAACCATATATGTGAATGACTGTAACAGAATCAAAAAGAGGAAAGTCTGTATAAGGAACACCAGCAGATTTACTGTCTAACATTTGTTCAAAAGTTTTATAATATTCCAAACACTATTTACAATATTTGATTCTATTTGCAATGTGTTTTGTGTTTTTATTACAAAAATGTCTGGTGCTGCCTCTTTGAAGTTGACTGGGGACTATCAACATTTATTTGTCAGGGGTTTACATACAATTACCCTAAGGTTTAACTGTTGCTTTCTGAAAAGACAATACTCTGGTCTGTGCTTCTGCAAAGAGTTAAGCTGAGATGCAGAAGGAAGGAAAGTGTATAGTTATTTAGAATATTGTCTGAGCATCCCCATCCCCCAGTACATAGACTTAGTGATACCAGCAAAAGAGTACTTTAGCCAGGATAATTTATTTTACTCAGGGAAGTGGTAGAAGTCTATATCTGGAAAACACACATTTTTGCTGCTATAAACTGCATCTACACTAGGAGGTTTTGCCAGTATAGCTATACCAGCAAACCTTTTCTAGTGTAGATCCAGGATAGGGCTCTGGAGCCAAAGACAATAGCCAGGCCAGAGCACTCTGGCTCTGTGCAATGGAGGCCCTGAATTTAGCCTTTACAATGGATGTGAAACATAGTTTAACATTTACACTTGCAATAATGCTACAATCCTTAAAGAAAAGGTAGCAAGTCTTCAAGTATTGACTCATTTTTTCCTCTAAGGCCAATTGCATATCCAAAAAGGTTTTAAAACATCTGATATATTATCACTACTGAATATCAGTTTGTCATGGATATTAACAAAGAGGCGGGAATCTTTGTCATGAAAATTTGCATAGTCACACTGTTTCTTTATCCACTTGGATCTGTTTTCAAAAGTGAATAAAAATGTAAATAGCGACCTTATCCCCAACTGTCCTAGTACAGCTTCCATATTCCTAACTAATTAATAATGCATCTTGATGCAGATAGTGATAATTTATGTATATTCAGGATCCAATCCTCCATTATGCAGATAAGAATAAATGATTAGACGGAGTGAATTTTAAGTATTTTCAACTTAAAGTTAACATACGTTGGCTTGTGGCATCATATTTTAACTGTTACCCCTTTTTGTTGGTTAGATGTCATTTTGAATCACTTTTTCTAGTTTTCCTTTTATTCTCTCATGTGTTTGAGAGTCCTTTATGACCCAGGCAGTTCTATTTCTTATGATAAAATGTGTTCATCCTGCAATATCTTTTTTTTTTCTAAATTCAGTGTCTGCCCCTAAATGTCTGCCATGGAAAGATAATGCTTCTAAGTTAATGGCAGCAGTGTGCTGAAATCTTTATGCATAGAGAAGAGATTTGAGCCTCTATTGAAATATCAAAGCTCTTTTTGTCTAATTGTGTATTCCTTTCTCCTCTGTTTCCTTTGTGATGTTGCAGTACAGTATGCTGTAAAACACTCTGATGGAGTCTTGATTGCCCTCAGATGTATTATTTTCAGTTCTAGGGAGGGAGGGACGGAGGGGGCAGGCAAGCTCTGAGAAATATGCCAATTTCCCTTCTCTATAAAGGATTAGGTTCAGATGCAGTTTAGATCAATTGCTTCTAAGACTGATTTTTTTAAAAAACCTTTTAACGCCACTGAGATGATTCATAACTGGGATCAGACCAGAAACTCTTTTCTTCGTTTAAAACCACAACTGGTCCAGTGGGGTCATCCCTTATCATTTGAAGGGAGTGACTCAAATTACAGCAGCCCACAGGTACTAGCTCTGTGTTCTGGTATACTGGTGCTACTCCAGGCCTATCATATTAGTGCAATGTACTGACTAAGTTAAAGGCATGCCACTGCCCAAAGTGGATGGAGTGGCAGCAGGGGTGTGCACAGGAAGAAAAATTTGGCCGCTTTTGGAGGAGCTCACTCTACTTGCCGCGGCCCCAGGACCGGAGGAGCTGGCATCTCCCACCCCAGCCCAGGGCCAGAGGAGCTCGCTCCCCACAGCAGCTGGAGGAACTGGTTTTCCCCTCTGCGGTACCAGGGCCAGTAGATCTGGTTCTCCCCTCCTCACCCTGCAGCTGCTGGAGCTGCTCTCCCCTGGCAGCCAGAGGAGCTGGATCCCCCCCAGCCCCAGAGCTGAAGGAGCTATCATCTTCTGCCCCGGCCCAGGGCCAGAGAAGCTAGCTCTCACTGCCCCGGAGAAGTTCTCTGTCCCCACTAATTGGCCCCATTTGCATGCTCCCCTGAGTGGCAGACCTGCTGAAGTGATTTGGTTGACCTCTAGAAGTAGGCCTACAACTTATAAAATCTCCTATGTATAGTAGCATTAAGTCAAGAGATAAAAAGCTTGAGTTTATGGAGCTAAAAACCCTGGGTTCTTTCCCTGATGCCATGCATATACTTAACAGGTGAAAATGGTGCCCCTTGTTTGTAGCCCCACATTATTTACAGCTGGTTGTGGGTATATATATATATTTATATTACACTCAGCCCTGGCTCTGAGAGCAGGCAGCCTGGGTTAAAGAGGAAGTAGAGACACTCAGGTTGCATACATATCTGGCCATAGCTCTGACCCAATTCACAGTGACTTCTGGGAAAGGATCATTTTATAAGTTTCCTGGCTGAATTCCTCCTTCAAGCAGAGAACAGCCAGAAACAAGCCAAAGGAAGGGAACAGAGAAAGATAAAACAGAGATGGGAGAAGTGTACTCTGCCCAGCATCTACCAGCAGTAGTTCAGGCCATCCTCTCTCCAATTTAAATATTAGTAAGAGAAAGACAGGAAAAGGAGTAAGAGTCCTTATTTTGAAGGTCCCTACAGCAGGGGACACTTTAGGTCTCCTTGTGATAATGAAGGTTGTGATTTTAAAATGAGTCAAAGTGAGTTAGATGCCTCAAGTCCACTAACATCCAATGGGAGCCAAAATTCCCAACTCCCTCAGGCTCATTTTAAAAACCCAGCTCAACTGGCTATTACTGGAGATAGGCAAATGGATTTTTCGGTTCACTGGCAAATTCCAGAAAAAATGTTTAGGATTAAAACAACTCAAAAATTCATAATTTTTGGCAAATTGAAAAAAAATTCATTATGGGTTGAACAAAATACTTTGTTTTGATTTTGAGCATTTCATGATTTTAAAAAAAATCTAAATTAAAGGAAATTTCTAAATGAAGTAATTTCAAAAAGAAAAATCAAAACATTTCATTCCAAAAATGTCAAAACCAAACATTATATGAAGTTTAGTTGTAACCGTGTCTGTCCCAGGATATTAAAGAGACAAGATGGGTGAGGCAATATCTTTTATTGGACCAACTTCTGATAGTGAGAAAGAGAAGCTTTTGAGCTACACAGAGCTCTTCTTCAGGCAGGGAAAAGAGTGTCCCAGCTAAATACAAGATTGAACAGATAGTTTAGAATATGTGCTAATTACTTATGCTAAGGGACCATTCAAGGTGAAGTGGCCACTGACATCCTTGTACTCATATGATTACATGCTAAACTATCTGTTCGATTTTGTATTTAGCTGTGACACTTAGTATTTTTCCCAGACCTTTTTTGTCAGAAAAATTTGCCCAGCTGTATCTAGCACTGTAATATTCTTCTGGGTCTCTAACTCTACCACTATTCAGATCACTTCAACAACTCTCCCCTCAGATCTCTTCATTCTTTTCTTGTCTTCTGCACCATGTTTGTTCTCCTTGTCTTTACCTTCAAGACTCATCTCCCAACCTTGATTCTGAGAAGCATTTAAGTATGTTGTGACAGTTTGGGAAATTTGTCTATATAAAAATTATGAATTCTGGTTAATTTCATGTAATTGCAGTATCATCAGATGTTCAGTGTATATTGGATCAGCTAACAGGGTTTGTGACCCACCCCTCCCAGACCACGTCTAGAAAGGTGCAACAGGAACCCCTGAGAGTCATTAACCTCAATAGCCTTCCATTCAGATGGGAGTACTCAAGAACAATGAGATGGCTATAGTGTAGGGGAAACTGGTCTCCCCAGTTTGTTTGAAGAGGGTGAGGTTGGAGCAATGGAAAATCCCCAGCAGAAAGGAAAGAACAAAAATTAAAGGGGTAGGGAGTTGCTGTTTAAAAACAGGGAAATGCTAGCTGAGACCTGCCAGACCTGAAGAAGTGAATGGGAGCTTGTTATAGGAGTCAGGGGAGACACCATGACAAGAAAGAGAAAACTGAGTTGAAGGAGTGGGGTCCAGGAGCGGGGGGACTGACAAATCTAGACAACACTCAAGAGTGGTGAAGACACCGAGGGAGGAAATTGCATAGTCTGGGAGTAATGTGTGACTGGTTTAGAAATCCCTCTGCAATATCTGAGTTTTACTTGCTTCAACTGCCATATGTCCCTGAAGAGTTAAACTATAAACCAGAATACCCATGAGGGTGGCACTTGACACAGTGCCTGAGCAAGTGAGGTGTCAGGCACTCAGGGGAGTTGGACCAGCTAGAAGTGGTACCAGACAGTGTGTGCGCCTGGGAAGTGTGTCTGAGAAGCTAGAACCTGTGGTTGGAGCCTGCCCAGACGCAAAAGGAGCTTAGAAGCACAAGTACAGGAACCTGGTGTGCATCCAAATGGGGGAGCTCAGCCAGGACTGACATACTTGCTTAAGTGAACAGAAAAGAGGTGAGAGAAGCCAATTAAAATGGGTAGATAAAACCAAAATAAACCTTTCCTCCAAACGTTATAATAGTTCTTATGAAATATGGCAAGAATAAGAACAGATAGGGTAACAGTCTTTCAAGCCATGTCAGTACATACATAAACTCTCCAGATCATCTAGTTACATAACCATAATCCATTGTCCTCTTTCTATACATTGCTAGTTACTGTTATCATTGTTCTGTGCCATCCACCATAGGAAGCCAACTTCTATATCACCTTCTACCTCAGACTGTCAAAACAAACAAACTTTGAATAAGTTTAGCTTGAACCAACCCCATGAAGTAGGTATACAGCAGCAGCAGCATGTTTACAAGTGAAAAAACTGAAGCATAGTGAGGTAGAATATGTGCAAATGCAGGTTTTAACGATGCAGGGGAAGGGAAAGGAGGTGTGTATTTTTGCAGGCTTACTTGTTACATCCTCTCATATTTGAGGACTTGGCTGCAGAAAATATGAAACATAAAAGCTAGAAGCTGCACTTTGCCCCAAGATCTGATGTTCCTAGCTTTATTTGGTGGTTGTTCTTTATGAATCCACTTTTATGATTCACTTGTGTGACTGCTTGTAAATATATTTTAGAAGTGTTTGGCACCATTCCTTGCATCTCACATAGTTAGCACACCTAAATGCCAGCTACCAACTTGTTTTCTTTTTATTTGATTGAGGATTACACAAGGATAGGCAAGAAGAAAACTTTTTATTGCTGTATTATTAGCTTTGCTTTTCTAAGTTTGTTTTTGGTTTCAAAAACCTGTCAGCAATAGCTACAGCAAAAGTCCACACCCCAGCGGGAGTGACATGTACATGTGAACTTTCTGGTCTACCTCATGGGAGTTAACTCAATTTTAAATCACTGCAGGAGCCTCTCAGCCTCTATTTTTGTTTTTTTGGCTTGTGCGATCTGATTTGATGGGGAAGGGTGGGCACCCTGAGGGTGATCCTTGGGGTCCATTCCAGTTATTTAGCATCGCTCTCACATTGCAAAGCAGCCAAATTGACACGGTCAGGACTCCTCTTGTGGCAGAGAATCCCCAGCTGGCGTAGAGCAAGTGTAGAAGATCTAAGCAACTCCAACCCAGCTCCCAGTGTAAGGGGCCATAGGCAGCCACAAATAATTGAGAGCAGCCCTGAAGCTGCTATAAGCAATACTAGGGACCAGACCTAGACTGAGGATTGGGGAAACTCAAAGTGGCTTAGAACAACCTTTGCCCCACAAGCTCTTTCAAGTGTATCTCAACCTCAGTTTGCTCGCTTTACTCTCCAGTGCCTTTCCATGCCTTCCTAAGGTGTTCACATCTTTATAACTTCATCTGCTAGAAACGGTACAGAACGACCCCACCACGTGTTTTTTTTTTTGTGGGGGGAGGAGGGTTGAGGGAAGGGGTGGGAGTGGGAGGGAAAGGGGGAGGAGAAAGAGGATTGAAATCCAAACTCAGATTCACACTTTGAAAAGGAACACCTATCTTTGTAATGGGACTACCCATAAAACCAGATATGAGAGAAGCATCCAGACTGGGGATTTTCAAATCTGCATTAGAATATGAATGTTGTGGCTCAGGCCTGCTTGGCTCAATTCTCTTTCTGCTCTCATCAGCAGCAGTGGAGGATAGTCCCTTATTACATTTTCACACATTTAGTAATTTTAGTCACGAGGATTCGTTTTAATCTAGATTGTCCTGAACCTGTTAAAAAAAGCCATATAGTATATTGCCTGGTGTGTATTTAAAATCACGTAGGGTTGGTCCAGAGCCCATTGAAGTTAATAGGAGTTTTTCAGTGGAAGAAGTGTCAGATCTAACTGCAAGAGATTTGGTGTGCTGCTATTAAAGACGGCTCTAGATGCAGAGACATACGAAGGAAGAACTCAGATCCAAGTGAGCAACAGTACACATGTTGTTCACTTCTCTTAATGAAGAGTTATACTTTAAACATACTCAGCTATATCCCTAATGATCCTTTCACAATTCTGAGCTCTGGTGACAGAAGCACATGCACAGCCCACAGCCATTGGACTGTGAGAAATCACAAGAAGGCATTTTGGAATAGGTATTTTGTTTTTAGAATGTACAGTCTGCTGGTCTCTTTGCTGCACTGAGTGAAGGTTTGATAGATGGCAGCTGGGATGGATATAAACTCCTGTCTTTTAGGAAATCTTGTAATATGCATTAAAAGTAACATTTTCAGAATTTAATTTTATGAGCGATTAAGTCAGAATGAGGCCTTTGCTATTTAATTAGTGTCACAATTACAGGGTGAGCTTCACTTTTGACCTTTTCAGTCCCTCTTGTGTGCACCCTCAGGTGACAGGTCTGGCTTCCTGCCTCTCTCCTTGGTGCAACCTCATGGTCCAGCCACTCCAGGACTGGATCTCTAGGCTGCAGCCCCCATTTCCCAACTACATTAACACAACAACCAACTGGGTCTGGCACCTGCAAGCCCTTTCACTCCAGCATCCTGGGATAACAATGGATAAAAAAGTGACTCAGAACTCAGCTTCTTCAAAGTATTATTTATTCCTTCACCCAAAGTTACATAGCACGCACAGCAAAGGGTAAAAACAATAAAGGTCTATATGCCTATTTCCCCTTACCTAAACCTTAATCTTTCCCTGTAAGCTTTGCTTTGGTATGGTTCATTCAGCCCAGTTACCTTCTGCAGCATGTGCTCTGACTCTTTCCCTGAGTATGTCTGTCAGTATGTTGATAACCTACTCATCCCTTCCCACCAGAGGCTGGCATCTGTAAATTGTCAGATGATGTAGTCATACAACACTCTTCTCATTCCAATATCTCAACAGAATGTTAAAAAAAACCACTACAAGAGTTAGACTTTTTTAAAATCAGCAGGTCTGGATAACTTGCCTCCAAAAAATTTAAAAGACCTGGCTGGGGAGCTCGCTGGAGTGTTAATGTTTATTTTCAATAAGTCTTAGAACACTGAGAAAGTTCCAGAAGACTGGAAGAAAGCTAATGTTGTGCCAATATTTTAAAAGGATAAACAGAATGACCCAGATAATCAGGCCTGTCAGTCTGACATCTATCCAAGCCAAGATAATGGAGCGACTGATAATGGGACTCAGTTAATAAAGAATTTAAGGAAAGGAACATAATTAATGCCAATCAACATGGGTTTATGGGAAATTAATTCTATCAAATTCATTTGATGTCTGTTATGAAATTACAAGTTGATAAAGATTGATAAAGGCAATAGTGTTGATGTAATAGACTTCTATAAGGCATTTGATTTGGTACCACATTATATTTTGATTAAAATGCTAGAAAGATAAATTAACATGGCACACATTATATGAATTAAAAGCTGACTTACCGATGGGTCTCAAAATGTAACTGTGAACAGGGAATCATCATCGAGCAGGTGTGTTTCTAGCAGGGTCCCACAGGTATCTGTTCTTGACCGATTGCTATTGAACTTTTTTTTTTTTTTTAAATCAATGACTTGGAGGAAAACATAAGATCATCACTGACAAAATTTGCTGATGACACTAAAATTGGGGCAGTGGTTAATAATGAAGGGGACAGGTCACTAATACAGAGCAATCTGGATCACTTGGTAAGATAAAATGCACATTATTTGCCTGTATCTAATGCAGCCAAATGTAAACATCCGCATCTAGCAACAAAAAATGTGGGCAATACTTACTGAATAGGGGTCTATTCTGGAGAGCAGTTACTCTGAAAAAGATTAGGAGTCATGACAGAATCAGCTAAACATGAGCTTCCAGGGCACTATTGTGGCCAAAAGAGCTAATGCAATCACTGGATGTATAAACAGGGGAATATCAAGTAGGAGTAGAGAGGTTATTTTACCTCTGTATTTGGCACTGGTGCAACCACTGCTGAATACTGTGTCCAGTTCTGATGTCTACAATTCAAGAAGGATGTTGATAAATTAGAGAGGGTTCAGAGAAGAGCCACAAGTATGATTAGAGGACTAGAAAACATGCTTATAGGTCTAGGCTCAAGGAGCTCAATCTATTTATGTTAATAAAGAAAAGGGACAACTTGATAGCAGTCCAAAAGTACCTACATGGGGGGGGGAAATATTTGATAATGGACTCTTCAATCTAGCAAAGAAAGGTATGACAAGATCCATTGGCTGGAAGTTGGAGCTAGAAAAATTCTGGCTGGAAAGATGTGTGACGTTGCACTCTATATGATTTTATGAAAATATGCTAATGAGTGTGAATATAATGTAACTGGAATATGCTTCATGCAAAAGGTCTCTTGTAAGCTATCATAACAAAGCTTATAAACTACTGAGTGTGGTCATCCTATTTGTATGTATGTATCATTCTTGTATCTGAAACTAGAAATATGAAATATAACTCTGAGGGCCTATTGTAATTATGCGAAGTGTGGGCTATTAAGGGTGGTTTGGAATCTTGATGGCTCCCATCAACCAGGACAATTGACTATGGATGGCTCTGTTTGCTTGCAAGCCTTCCTGGGAGTCAGGCTGGGAGGAATGAAGGCTTGGGGTCTCAGAGGACATGTGACCATGTTACCTGGTACTGAAATCCATCTTAAACCTGGTGCTTTTCGATTTAGAAGGGGGGGGGGGACCCAGAGAGACAAAATATTCCCACCTTGTGCCAAAGCTATATAAAGGAGTGGAACAGAACAAAGGGGGCTTCAATCATGAGAAATCCCCTAGCTACCACCTAAGCTGAAACAAGGGCTGTACCAGCGGAAATGATTGTGCCCAGACTAGGAAGGCATCCAGTCTGTGATAGAAGCTTATTGAAACATCTGAGGGTGAAATTTTAATCTGTATTCAGTTTTCTTACTGTACTAGACTTAGACTTGTGTGTTTTATTTTATTTTGCTTGGTAATTCACTTTGTTCTGTCTGTTATTACTTGGAACCACTTAAATCCTATTTTTTGTATTTAATAAAATCTCTTTTTACTTATTAATTAACCCAGAGTATGTATTAATACCTGGGGGGGGGGGGCAAACAGCTGTGCATATCTCTCTATCAGTGTTATAGAGAGTGAACAATTTATGAGTTTATCCTGTATCAGCCTTATACAGGATAAAACAGATTTATTTGGGGCTTAGACCCCATTGGAAGCTGGGTACCTGGGTGTTGGAGACAGGAACACTTGTTAAGCTGTTTTCAGTTAAGCCTGCAGCTTTTAGGGGATGTGGTTCAGACCTGGGTCTGTGTTTGCAGCAGGCAAGTGTGTCTGGCTCAAACAAGGCAGGTTCTGGAGTCCCAAGCTGGCAGGGAAAACAGGCTCAGGGGTAGTCTCAGCACATTAGTTGGCAGTTCCCAAGGGGTTGTCTGTGATCCAACCCATCACAATAAGGCATACATTTTTAACAAGGGTCATAGTAGATTCTTCCTCACTAGCAATTTTTAAGCCAAACTTGGATGTTTTTCTAAAATATCTGCTCTAATTCAGATAGGACTTCCCTGAATTAATCTATCACCTGTGTTATACAGGAGGTCAGACTAGATGATCACAATAGTCCCATCTCACTTCATAATTTAATTTTAGTACTGAGTGAAACATCTTGTTTATTCTAATAAAACTACTGACTGGATTGTTATTTTATGGTAATGACGGTGAGAAACATTCATTTGTAATTCACTCATAAGTGCTTTTTCCCACCTTAAGAGGGCCATCATAACCTTTCTTGCCTTTGAAGTGTCCCAATTTTATTTTTTTAAAACTACTTAATGGGTGGGAGGCACCATAAATCCACCTGCAATGATATTTTTGTACATAAGACATGTGTATCAATTATTTCATTTTTCTTCTTATACTATTTTTATTTAAATGGGAAATGCAGGAATTTAGCTAAAACTTCTTGGAAATTATAGTGCAATGAACTATAAATTTTGCAGCCAGGACACATGAAGCTGGGATTACAATAAGCAAAGTGAGCCCATGCAAAGCATCATATTATTTCTTCATAACAGATCATTTAAGGGCTTGCCTGTGGGTGTTTGTGGAAGACACATGCTTTTAAATGTTAAAACAAAACCTGAAGAAAAAAGTGATGTCCGATCTAAACAAAGCAAGAAATCAGAATGGATGCTTTACATCCACTGGGAATGTGACAATTACATGGATTTGTGAATTATTTTCCAGTAGTCTTACATTTCTTTCTTCTCCTTTGACAAGAAAGTGAATAGAATTATAGCTTGTCATTGCCTTCCAATATGCTCCAAGCACCTCATTAGCCCAACTGGGTCCTGGGTTCCTCAGAGTAACTAGATGACAAGGGAAAAGAAGGTCAGTTTCACATCTCAAAAATGTGAAAGTCAATCATCTTTGTTTGGACTTATTAATTCAGTTATCCTTGAGCAGCATAGGAGACAATTAGAATGATTGGGCTTGATTTGCTCCCTCAGTTTATTGAACACTGGGCCTTGATACCTAGTCCTAGCTCTAAGAGAAATAAAAGTGCCAACGTTAAGAATATAGAACACTGATTTGACAGTACTATTGTGTCCCATTGAAAAAAATTTACTGGCAAAAGGGGAAAGACTTTCTGTTTAGAATAATGGAGATGTTTCAGGTAAGTTGCTTTAACTCTACCCTGATTTGTATTTATAGCCTCACAATATATTAATGCAAAAAAGTTAATGAAATATTTAGGACACACAGTTAACATTCTTTAAAGTCAGGAAATACATAAGTAAAGGTCCCTTAAGCAAAGTGAACTCAGCCATGTTGTGCATATCTAGTATTGTATGTTTCCTGGTTAAACACGTTGTGTAATACACATTAATACTTGTCATAAACTGTATACCATAAAATGTATGCCGCATTACATAGTCCAGAGTTAATGCTGGTGTAGGAATCTTAATTTTTGACATTTCTTCACATTTTTCATTTAAACTGGGCAACCATAAAATTAAATGGAGGCTGTGTCAGACTTCTGCCAGCACATCGCTATTGTTCAGGGATACAAAGAGGTGTGACCTGGATGACATAAGTCTGCCAGCAAAAGCCCCTAATACAGACTCAGCTAAACTGACAAAACTGCACTTTTGCCAGCATAGCTTGTTTCGTGTGAGCGTGAGCATATGATACCAGTATACCACTATACCAGTATAAAGCACAGCTTTGCCAGTACCATTATATATATACACACACACACACACACACACACACACACACACCACACACACACACACTCTGAGTGTTTGGCCAGCATCCTACACCACTACAGCTCTCCTAGTGTACACATGGCCCACAAGAAAAAAAAAATTGTCTGTCCCCATTATAGCTGGTATATTTAAGGATCTCACTTAGGGCTTTGAAATTTATTGACGCGACTGTGAACTTGTCTTCACTAGCGTACTAAATGACCACCACTGCGATCAATGCAGCGGCATCAATTTAGTGCATCTGGTGAAGATGTGCTACATCGACAGGAACACACTCTCCCGTCGACGTAATTAATCCACCTTAAAAAAAGACGGAAGCTATGTTGGCAGGAGAGTCTCCCCCACCGACATAGTGTGGTGTAGACACCACGTTACATCGATGTAAGTTATGTCATTCAGGGGAGTGATTATTTCACACTCCTGGCAACATAACTTACGATTTAAGCAGTAGTAGACCTGCCCTGTGCGATAGAAAGGTGAGCCCACTAGAACAGTTCTATAAATCTGATTAGAATTCCTTAGTGATTATAATAAGAAGCAGATATAAGTGTGATATTGTTTTGTCAGCATAGGTGCATGTCACAGGTCCACCAACCCCTAGAGGCACTTTCCCCTGGCCGCTCTGGGGATTAGCTCTTTCCAGGTCTGATGCCCACTTCCACTGCTTACTGCATGTCCTGCCATTGCTCTCCCTCTCTTTCTCACTCTCGGTGACTCAGGGTGCTCTGTATTCAAGGCTTGGCCCTCCAGCCAGGTCACTCTAGTTTCTCCTTTCCACGAGTATCTGATGCATCAAAGTCTCTCTGGACCTGCTGTCCCAGGCAGTCTTCTCTTTCACTGCCCCTTAACGGTGCCACTTCCCCAGTGACTTGTAGGGGAACCCAGGCCTGCCCTCTACACTGGTTCCAGTCCAGGGAGCCTACAACAAGCAGTCAAGGTTCTCACAGTCCTATCCCTTACTGCTGTATCCCTGGGCTACTTCCGACTTTGCCGTCTCTCACCCTCTGATTGCAGCCTCTCTCTCTCTCTCTCTCTCTCTCTCTGCAGCCTCCTTCTGCTCTCAATTACTGGACTTGAACAGGAGCAGCCTGTATCCTAACCAGATGAGCTTCCTCTTTAAATTAGTTCTCATTGCTCCCTGGCTCCTCCTCCAGGTGCAGCCTAAGTGGTTATTGGCCCACCTTGCCACCTTAATCCCTTCAGGCCTTTTGTCGGGTGGACACCCCATCACCATGTATAGCTCTGCTGAATCTAGTATTTGGGGCTATTTACTGCAGCCTATAAAATTGGCACCTGTGAAGGTAGATTTTCCCTGCTTCAACTCTGTTTTAAACAAATCTCTAGGTAAACCCAAGAATGTTGTTGAAGCTTTGCAGCTTACACCTCTCTCAGCCACTTGCTTTGCAGTTTCTATGGTTTCTGTTTCTATGGTCCTGCGAAGAAGCATGTACGATATAATCAATCTTGAAACTTTGATTCTCGCCATAACAAGTAGTAACAATCTAATTGACCTGTAGATCCCACAGGCTTCTTTGATCGTTGAAGCAAAGCTACATACGCATCCTACAATATTTAAAAATTGATTAATATTTTATTGCGGTGTTTGAAATTTATCTATCCTGTCTATGCTGATGAAAACAAAATGAATTGCTCACCAGTATAAAAATACGAAGAACTAAAGAAATACTCATTTCATGACCTGTGATGTGGCGGGGGGAAGTTGTTACTACAAGAATAGCTCTGTAATTCTATTAATACAGCAGAGGAACAGGGAGTGCTGCGCTGAGTGGTACATTAGCAGTCCTTATCTCTAATGCAAACCAGACTTCATTAACCATTTACTGTACAACCCCCACTTATACAGCCCCCATTCACTAAAATGCCCTTTTATCTGAAAGATGGTTATTTTCCCCACAGTGAGAAACTAGCCTCGTCATTACCATGATTAGCCAAAACCCTGTTTATCTAAGAATTGTTTATGCTCCCAAGTCTTTCAGATAAAGGGGGTTGTGCTGTATTCTCTCAAGCAGTTCCACCTCTACTGAAGCAGGAAACCTCCAATCCTGCTCCTTCCAATGACAATACAGTCATAACCTTTAGAAATGAGCTTAGAATTTCTGTAATGGACCTTATTCACAGGCAGGAGGGGCCTGACTCCTTTGAACAAGGAATGGAAAAACATGGAAGTAGGGAACCAAAAAAATAATCAGCCAGATCTTCTGACCTAGCTGAGCTCTGTTCAGTTCAATGAGACACAAAAACAGATACTAATCTTCATCAGCCTGGATCTTTGGTGTAAGTTAGAGCATCTTCCAAGCTGCTCTAATTTACACAGACTGTCCACTGCCCCAAGGGGCCAGTCTGATAGTGGGAAATCACCAGGGCCTCCCGCGGGGGGGCAAGTGGGGCAATTTGCCCCAGGCCCTGGGCCCCGCGAGCCCTGGCCGAGAATCCCTTCCCTGGCTACTCACCCGGCAGTGGTCCGGGTCTTCGGCGGCACTTCGGCGGCAGGCCCTTCAGTCACTCCGGGTCTTCGGCGGCAGGGCCGGCTCCAGGCACCAGCTAAAGAAGCAGGAGCTTGGGGCGGCCAATACCAAGGGGCAGCACTCCGGCCGCTATTGGGGTGGCACATCCGGGTCTTCGGCGGCGGGTCCCTCAGTCCCTCTCGGAGCGAAGGACCTGCCGCCGAATTGCCGCCTAAGAGTGGAGCGGCGCGATTGCGCTGCCGTGGCTTTTTTTTTTTTTTTTTTGGGCCGCTTGGGACGGCAGAAAACCTGGAGCCGGCCCTGTTCGGCGGCATTTTGGCGGCGGGTCCTTCAGTGCTGCCAAAGACGCGGAGCGAGTGAAGGACCCGCCGCCGCCGCAGACTCGGAGCGCCGTCCGGTGAGTACAAGCACCGCAGCGGGTGGTGCCTTTTTTTATGTCCGCTCCCCTGCTTTGCCCCAGGCCCCCTGAATCCTCTGGGCAGCCCTGGAAATCACCAGAGCATAGGAACACTTTGGACATCCTCTCTGCACTGGAGTGAGGTAGAAAGTGATGTAGGATGCACTACAGTGGCTCTATGTCACCCAAGTATTCCCCAGTGTAAGGAAAATCCTCAAAAGACCAGCTGAGCCTGCTTTAGACTTGTTGCACTAAAAGTACAAAACATGAGGGGAAAGATGGCCCAGTGGTTAGGGTGCTAGCCCGGGACTTGAAAGACCTGGCCTCAGTGCATGCTCCACCACAGACTTCCTTGAGCAAATCACTTAGGACCAGGTTATTAAAGGTATTGCGGCATCAAAGATGCCGCATGAAAATCCCACTTGGCACCTACCTGCATCTTTAGGCACCTAAATAACTTTACAATTCTGGGCCTTAGACTCTGTGCCTCAGTTCCTGTCTGTAAAAGGGCAAGAGTAAGGACTTCTCTCTCTGAGGGCTGTGGAGGATAACTAGATGGAAGACTGAGATGCTCAGATACTACAGCAATAGATGCTGCATAATTATCTAAGAGATAGATAGCAAAACACAGGCAATTGGGGCCCAAAGATTTCATCAAAATTTCTCTGCAAGGTTTTATCAGCAAGTGCATATTTTCTTCTAGTTTGGGGGCGAAGTAAAGAAATTCCTCTTTCATTCATGTCCCTTTCCTGTAAGATGTGCAGGTATAAGGATGAATCCTGGAAAATGTTTTCAAGATTTAAATGGCCACATAAATCGCATGAGCTAGATTCACCTCTTGCTTTGCATTTTGTGTAATCATTAAGCTTCGTGCAAAGTGAGTGCAAGAGTCAATGTAAAATGCCATTCTTATTTAGAAGCCTTTTGGACTCGCTTTGCACACAGATATAAGTAACTACACACAGATGGAAAGCAGTGGAGAATCCAACTGCATATACTTGAAAATGCCCACATTATAGAATGAAGCCATGACCGTGGCTGTTTGTGCCTTCACAGCATGCCGGTTTGGGATTTTAATTCAAGTTGGAAATTGAATAATCACTGGCCCTAGTAAGATACTGGAAATTTAAAAATCATACCCACTTATGAAAAGCTGTTAGTCTTTCAAGCACTAGGATTAAAATAATAATGACTGGCATAGTTATCTTTTATAAATCAGAAAAGCGTGATCTATTAAACACTTTAAATTTCACCTTTGGCCTTTAAATCATTCCAGACAGTGCTTATCTGACAGTCACAGGCTGTCATACACCGAAACATAGTAAATATTAAGACCACGCAAATGGATAGAAGCAGGTGAACACTTCTCATTTGATCTTTGAATTTCTTCAACCAGGAATGCGCATTGGTTAAAGGCCAACTCTGGGATGTAGCAAGAGCCAAACATGGACATTAACTCCCAGATAATGGGTAGCACACTAGTAAAACTGCATGGGAAGCACATTGCAGTATTTCACTACTACTCGCCTTCTGAGCCTCTGTAGTACTATTTGTTTATTTTAAATTAAAACAGCAGTTCTCTTCCTCCCCATCTTTCAATTACTTTTAAAAGTCAATAGCCAGGTAGGCAAACTCAAGAGTGCCACCAAGCAGTAGCTCAGCAAACTAGATTAGCCATGGATTTGCTTTTACAGAGCTGACAGCATGAGAAGTACCACTCCCCCATGCACTCACCCATCAGAATGAAAGTTGCAGCCAGCAGTAAACCCCAGCCTCTTTGGAGCCCTCCCTTGAGCTGTACTAGCTGTCAGTGATTGCTCCATTCCCCTGATTAGTTATCACTCACTCTATCAGTCCTATTCACCTTTGGCTGGCAAGGACTCCACTGAAATGTCAGATTTACCCATTTCCACCCTCTTGGGGTTAAGGAACATATTTCACCCAGGTGTCCACAATATTTGGGCTACATAGCAGAGATGCAAATATAGTAGAACAAAAACTTGTTCCATTTATTATTCATACCCATCACTGTCCTGTGGCTCACCAGAGCCAAATTTAAGTCATTTCAAGCAGTTGCATGCTATTTACTGCGAATTTTCCCCTCAGTGGCCAAATGCCAGCTCCACACCAAAACCACAAGTGATTTTCAACATTTTTTTCCACTTGAAATAATGATTTTCTTCCTCGAGGATTTACTTGCTCTTTAGGGATGAATGCTCATAACGAAACAGTTACCTCACGGTGCCCCTGCCCAATCCACATTTCAATTATAAAAGGATTCTTTCATCAAAGACTGACTACCCTTGTTCTGTGATGAAGTCCTATCATACAGCATTCAGACAGTTGTAGTAGTAGTATCTACCACAGCAATAGCGATATAAAAGAGCCAGTGGCTGCAGTAGTAAGTAATAAGTACTGCAAACTGCAGGAAGATAACTATTGAAATGTGAGCAGCGACTCGCTGCTGTAGATCATAGACCAATTGTACTTTTGTAGAAGCTTCCTTTTGTCAAGGTCCTAAAAAAAGTAATTGGTGATGGATAAGCCTTAGAGACTTCCACCTTACACAAAAGATAATTTTTTAAAAAACTGAAAAAACTGCCTAAGGTCTGAATAAAGCAAAATAAAATAAGCCCATTCAAAAGGGAAATGGACTCATTCCTTAGCAAAGAGAACATGTTGTCGCTAAAATTTGGAGGTATACAGTAGAGTACATTTCTATTTACTAGAGTTAAGAAAGTCTTTATAGACTAGGGGTGGGATTTTCAAAAGTGCTCAGAGTTGTCCTAATTCTGCTCTTATAGAAATAAGAGTTTTACCATGGCTTCAGTGAGATCAGAAATAAGTGATCACTGACCCTTTTTGAAAAATCCCATGCTTCATATATCTCTTTTGAGGCAAAAGTTTTCCCATGTTTTTGCTACTTTTCTTTGTGATTTGGCTCATTGGGATTCCCACATTTATTCCATTACTCAGTCACTTTGGAGCATCCCACCTATATAGTTAAAAATAATACCTTGCCTTTCTAATTAGGTGTGAAAAATGTGGGATTTCTCTGTATTAATTGTTATGAGTATTATATGCATCTCTCCGTGGACCTCGTGGTTATTGTGTTGCTGGCTAAAGGATAAGGAGTTATATCAGTTTGAGGCACCTTTAGACTGCAGGAACCAAAAGCTACTGAGTGTAGACAACTATACTCAGACGCATAATGAGGTGATCATTCCTTTGAAGCTTCCCCCCAAATGTGAAACTGAGGTTAGGGTACCAAGAGGGGAGGTGGCTTTTAGGTGGGAACTTTCAAACACAGAGCCTTGGAGGAAAAGGGAGACAGAGGGTGTGCAGAGAAACAGACTAACAGTCCCCAGATGTTGGGGCATCAGGGATAAGTGGGGGCATGCATCAGCTTGGCTGTCCCTTGCAAGTTTAGGTAGACAATATATGTAAAGGCTCTCTTATTCTTAACCCTTCTCTCTCTCTCTGTTTGTGCTGCTCCTATGAACAAATAAATCGTAGTCTGTTTAGAACAAGTTTTCTGTCACTGCATTTCCCAGCTGGTTACAGCTCCCAGAAAGGATTATGAACAGGGGCCAAACCCATTTGGACTTGGAGGTAATACACTTGGTAAACAGGGGGTGCTGTAAGCTCATGGTCCAGTCAAAAATGGAGTGAATCAAAGGATTCCACTTAGAGATGTGCTGATGTACACCTGTCACTGGCAAGAAGTGCCCATGGAGAGACAGGAAGAGGTCACAGGCATACTTAATACATGGACCCTAATACCTACCTACCTAATAAATAAAAAAATAAAGGGGAGTAATATAATTAATGTGAATCAACATGTGTTTATGGGAAATAGATTGTCAAACTAGTTTGATTTTTTTTTATGAGATTACAATATTTGTTTTCAGACATAGTAGTGTAGACATAATATACTTAGACTTCTGTACAGCATTTGATTTGGTACCGTACAACATTTTGATTAAAAAAACTAGAATATAAAATTAACTCTGCACACATTAAATTAATTAAAATCTGGCTAACTAATATGTCTCAATGTAATTGTAAACAGGGAATCACCATCTAATGGATGGGTTTCTACTGGGATCCCATAGGGACCTGTTCTTGGTCCTTTGCTATTTAACATTATTATTGGCGATCTGTAGGAAAACATAAAATCACCACTGATAAAGTTTGTAGATGACACAAAAATTGGGAGAGTAGTAAGTAATGAAGAGGACAGGTCACTAATACAGAGTGATCTGGATTGCTTGGTAAACTGGGCACAAGCAAACAATATGGGTAAATGTATATATGTATAAGAACAAAGAATGTGAGCCATACTTATACGATAGTGAACTCTACTCTAGGAAGTAGTGACTCTGAAAAAAATTTGAGGATTATGTTAGATGATCAGCTGAACATGAGCTCCCATTGCGATGCTGAGGCCAAAAGGGCTAATGCAATCCTTGGATTGGAAAAATTGGAAAGAGTCCAGTGGAGGGCAACAAAAATGATTAGGGGGCTGGAGCACATGATTTATGAGGAGAGGCTGAGGGAACTGGAATTATTAGTCTGCAGAAGAGAAGAATGAGGGGGGATTTGATTACTGCTTTCAACTACCTGAAAGGGAGTTCCAAAGAGGATGGATCTAGACTGTTCTCAGTGGTACCAGATGACAGAACAAGAAGTAATGGTCTCAGGTTGCAGTGTGGGAGGTTTAGGTTGGATATTAGGAAAAACTTTTTCACTAAGAGGGTGGTGAAGCACTGGAATGGGTTACCTAGGGAAGTGGTGGAATCTCCTTCCTTAGAGATTTTTAAGGTCAGGCTTGACAAAGCCCTGGTTGGGATGATTTAGTTGGGGATTGGTCCTGCTTTGAGCAGGGGCTTGGAATAGATGACCTCCTGAGGTCCCTTCCAACCCTGATATTCTATGATTCTATATGCATCCGAAGAAGTGGGTTGTAGCCCACGAAAGCTTATGCTCTAATAAATTTGTTAGTCTCTAAGGTGCCACAAGTACTCCTGTTATTTTTATGATTCTATGATAACAGGGGAATCTTAAGTAGGAGTAGAGAGGCCATTTTCCTCTGTATTTTGCATTGGCATGACTGCTGCTGGAATAGTGTGTCCAGTTCTAGTGTCTGCAATTCAAGAAGGATGTTGAAAAATTGGAGAAGTTTTAGAGAAGAGCCACGAGAATGATTAAAGAATCAGAAAACATGCCTTAAAGTGATAGATTGAGATCTTTGAGTCTATTAAGCTTAACAAAGAGAAGGTTAAGGGGTGACTTGATTACAGTCCCTAAGAACCTCCATGGTGAACAAATATTTAATAATGGGCTCTTCAGTCTAGCAGACAAAGGTGTAACATGATCCAGTGGCTGGAAGTTGAAGCTTGATGGATTCAGACTGGAAATAAGGTATAAATATTTTTTTTTTTAGCAGTGAGAATAATTAACCACTGGAACAATTTACCAAGGGTCATAGTGGATTCTCCATCACTGACAATTTTTAAATCAAGATTGGATGCTTTTCTAAACAATATGCTCAAGGAATTGTTCTGGGGAAGGTTTATGGCCTGTGTTATAGGAGGAGGGCAGACCACAATGGTCCTTCCAGGTTTGGAATCTATGCAGCTAAGCCCTAAAATTTAGGCTTCAATAAATTTCCTTTTTATAAACTGTTGTCTCCAACATGGCTGCCCTCAGAATCTTCACTCTTTCAAATGATGCATTAAGGACTCATCTCTCCCTCCTCTCACCTTTGAAACCAAGGACCTACCTCCAGTCAATCAAGCTGATACACATTTTCACACTATCCATCCTCTCTATGCAATATCCTGCAATTCCAAGGCATGCAGTGAGTAGAAAGCAGGAACAAAGATGTGTCTTGTTTTCTCACTAGAAGTGACTGAGTTTGGATTTAGGATAAATCCAGCAGGTCTGAATTCCAGACCTGAGGCCCCACCACTGAGAACCTCAGCCCCTGGCTCCTATGAGTTTCGTCTGTGGCACATATTACAAAGTAATCTTGCTGAAAATGGGTGCTGGGTGTTAAAGGACACAAGAGAAGAGAAAAATCTTTGAGATAACTGAGGTCTCAGCCACTCAGGGTTTTAGCTTCCATTCAGTATCTTGGATTTAATGTGGTAATAAAATGGTAGCCCGTGTATAATATTAAGCACAGGACAATGCTGTAAAGTGCAAAGTCATATTTTTCCACTATGTGAAGCCCCTGAATAGCCCTCCAGGTTAGCCTTAAAGTCAGGGAGAGTTGCGGTTGCTCAGCCCCTTTGAAAGTCAGGCAAGTTATTTAGCAGCCCAGTTTTAGACACTCAAATCTGAACTTTTTGGCCTGCTTAAGAGTACTGAGTTCAACTCAGAGTCCTGCTCCAGGAGAACTATGGTCAGAAATGGCTGTCTGTAGTGAGAAGACAGTTTTGAAAACTAGCAAACTTTTGCTGCATCAGAGTTGTTAATGCATTTAGTTTTGTTGCCAGTTACTAAAACATTGGTTGATGGAAGAAAAAGGAAGAGGTCAAGTACCTATAAAAGTCTGAGAAAAATCACTGGGGTGGTGAGGAGGCAAAATTCAGCAAGTCCTAGAACCAGGCTCTGTTTATGCACTAGCAGCGGAACTAGAACAAACTACAGTAGTGTTTGCTTGTTTTTTAATTTAATAAGCTGTCATTTTTAACTACCAAGATTGGCTCAATGTTTCTAAAAATGCAACCCAGCCACATCATAATGGATACTTGTCTAATTTATTTATTATATAAATGGAAAGGAAGGGGTGCATGTATTTCAGGGAATTAGCTTCAAAATCTTATTATAAAGATAATTTTGAAATCTTTTGTTTTTTTAAAAATCAAGATGTATAACAGCTCATATACAACAGTTTCTATCCTAAACTGGTAGACTAGTGCCCTCTGGTGATATTCTCTCAATTAATTTAGGTTTCTAGCTTATGAAACAAGTTTTTAGTTGGTTATTCTAATGACCGATTTAGTCCCTCTGTACAGAATTATTGGATATCCACCGATCTATACGTTTTAAAATACACTTGATTCATCCGGTTAGATTTTTGTAGTCACATGTGATCAGATATTTTTGGTATAAGTAAAAGCCTCATTAACATCTCCTTACCCTTGGAAAGAACAGTGTTAATAAGGCGATTGATCCTTCTGTTCCTTATACACTCAACGTTCACCATAGTTAATGGGAGTTCTAAATATGCAAAAAGTGTAGAATTAGGCTGTTTATGATCATGACATTTGAGAAGGATTTGTGACTTGATTTTCAAAGGGGCTGAACTTCCACAGTTCCCACCAAAATCTCATTAAATTCATACGGATAGATTAGGGGCAGCAGAATAAGACCAATATTATGCTGGTTAATATTCATTCATATTTAAAAATAACTTTTCACTTATATATCACCTTCAATTCACAGGCACTGACTTTTATTTTTGCCGGTGGGTGCTCCTCTCTGCCCCCATTCCCCATGTAGGAGGAGGGTGGGGCCTCAGGACAGAGTGGGCGTGGCCTCGGTCAGAGCGCTGGGGCCCACAAAAGATTAATCCAGCCCTGTGGGTGCTCAGCACCACCTTTTTTTTTTTTTAAATGGGTGCTTGAGCCCGCACCAATGGAGTCTGTGCCTAGGCTTCCATTAAAGGATCTAAGACAGCTCCGTGAATTGCTTCAAGGAGAAACAATTTTTTTTACAAAATCATGGTATCATACACAAAAAATACTGTAAAGAAATATTTAAAAAGTTCGAAAGGATAGGAAGGAAATTAATAAACTTGTTAAGGATAAACATATTTAGTTTATTCATATCACAATATTAAATAACTTTATTTATAGAAATGCCACCATTAAGTGTACAGAACAAAGCGAAATACCATGTGATCTTATTATAATCCTCATCCCACCTCACCTCTATTTTATTGGTCGGTAAAGCTTCTAGCAAACTTTGGGTGTTGCAGAAATTATAGTGATAAAGGCCTATCCTGCTACCTTTATTCATGATAATGATCCTTATTCACAAAAAGAGTTACTTACATGAGTTAGTCAAGGTTGCACAATTTTGACCCACATTTCCAGACAATTCTGGAAGTGCCATTTGAACACTAGTTGTGTCATGTATCCACTGCGGGCATGCATTGCTCAGAAGATGTTTTCCTTGCAATGGTAGCAGTTAAGTGAGCCAGACATATCAGTGTGCCAGTATAGTGGATTCCACTGTGTTGTGAGATGCTACCAGGGTGGTGCTTCTGCTTTCTCCTGTTGATATCACTCGGCTGCGTGCGTGTGTTCCCTCTGTGTGCTGCCCCAGCTCTGCGCAGATAGCTGATACAGCAAACCCGACGAGAATCCCCAATAACCACAGAGTCTTAGTAAGGTACAAAGGCAACTCGGCCAGGTTTATTGCGACCCTGACACAATTTCAGTTCCCCGTAGATTACTTAGTCTACCGGGCATACTGCTAGAAAGTGCCGCTCGGCAATGGACTCAGCTCAGTGGCGGGACTTTCCACTGCCCCCTCGGCCGGACAAAGACACCACCCCAGGGATACATTCTTATACACAGGTATACACAAGTTACACATCACTCCTGACGTATTGAGGTGCAACCCCTCTACGTAGTAAGGTGCCGCCTCGCACCTTGTACATGTTGGTTCGATCAAAACAACTCTATCCATCATTTTACCCTTTTGCCCCTGTCATTGGGATGGGTCGGCCTGTTCCATGTTATCTGTGGAATGTTCTGGTATAGTGTATCTTGGTACCATGTTTATACTATAACTATGCTAGGTGAATATACATTTATGCAGCATCAGCCCTTTCCTTGCCAGCTTCTGTGAGCAGGGCCTGCCTCTTGCTCACAGCTTAACTTTGCTTTATGCTATCAAGGTCTTGATCATTACTTTAGTTCAGGCCTCAGGGCCTTTACTTACTACACACTGAAATGTATAGGGAGGGACAATAAAAATCAATAGTTTGCCTACAGTGTCTATAAAAGGGACATGTTTGAGGTCTGAAACACTATAAAAAAAATTCCTATAATTCAGGTTGCACCCATTCTTGGGAATAAAGGAGCATTGCACATTTTCTTTTAATTAGTGAGATAAGAAGGAGTTCGGTTTCATTTATCTTTTCAGAGACAGATCTATTCAAATATTTAAACTGAAAACCTTGATATATCTTTGTGCCCTTGTGCAGCAGCCAAAGCCTTTTCCTCGTTATAAATTTTACAACAGTTTTAGTTCAGTAAGTTTAAATTCACTCTTCAAGGACAGAAATAGTATGGAAGCCAGTTTTAACATAGTGCAGTGTTTATGCTAGAAAGCACGTTTATAGTAAAACATACATTTATTTTGTATAAATTGGAACAAGAATGCATTACTGAATTACATGGCTTGTTCCATCATTGTTTCCCCAACTTTAACCAGCAGTTCTTTGGGGCCTCAATATGGAATTAATTAAATTTGCAAAATGAACAAAAATGCAATAGTCTATGAATCTCAAATTAAGTTACTAAAATGTTTCTCTTTTTAGCCCACATAGTATGCTTTAAGTATAATCTATTTCCATTTAACTACTTGTTCTTATATTTTGCTGCAAGCCCAGTTCCATAAAGGATAAAATGTAAAATGTATTTAAGAGCTTTGTACATCTTTAGCTATTTTTCCAGAGAATAAGCTGATCAGAATTTTCTATAACAGAACTATCAGGAGCATAATGTTTAGAGCTGCTGCTATATGTTTAAATTTGACGGCATCATCAAATCAGTGGGAGTTCAAATGATTGTAAATGACCATCTTTTTCATTTAAATAGTATCCGGAACGGGGGAGATAAAGGTAAAATCTACTCATCATGAACAGATATGCTGAAGAGCTGCCTGAAAGTGTATTTACCTGATGCACCAATCATCATGCTCAGTAGGAGCTGTTGGGAGTTCAGTGCTTTTGAAAGTCAGACCACACATTTATGTGCCTAAGTATGGCTTTGGGAGCCTAAGTGTAGGCTCCTATTATTGAAAATCTTAGCCAGAGCCCTTAACTCTCAGTCTGATAATCTAACTACCATCACTTCCTGTAAAAAGCAGTCCATTTTTCCAGCAAAGTCAGAAAGAACTTGGATACCATCTCACATGCTATCATCATGATTGCTCTCCTACTCTAATTATTCATTGGTCATCTGTGGAATGAAGATCAAACTGAAAGCTGTCGACATTCAGAGACATGAAGTTATAAAGGAAAAAAGTGGTTTCCCAGAACTGTAAAAGAACGAAAAGTTTGAAACGTTAGCATGTACTGATACGCACAATGCAAAGCCAATAAATATGACGAAAAGGTATTTCGTATGAATCACTAATAGACTTATAAGTAATAAAACATCACAGAAAAAGTTATATAGATGTGAAGGACTTCTGGGAAACAAGAATATTGAGAAACAATGCTCACTCAGTAAGTAGCTGAGGGACACCAACTAAAGCCCTGATCATGCAAACACTCAAACATGCTTACCTTTACACATGAGAGCATGGAAGTGAATGGGGCTACTCACATACATAAAGTACATGTGTTAAGTCTTAGCAGAATCAGGAAGTAGTGAAGTATTATGTATGTAATGCAGACTAAGAAGTTTGCTTTTGGAGAGATACAAGACCTGGTCCATTCTTGCCACCATTATTGAGTATCTACCTAGATACTTATACAGCCCCTAACACCTTTCGAGAATTTTAGAATAGAACAGTGAGGAATCCTGACCCCACTGAAGTCATTGGAGTTGCCTGACTTCAATGAAGCCAGAATTTCACCCTATAGATCTTCCTTCCATGCCTATAATAGTAATAGCTTTATTTTTGTTTGTTTGGTTTGGTTTGCTTTTTACCTTTAACTTTTGTTTGTAGCTGCTGATGGGGCCGCGGGGAAGACAACACTCCCATAATGGACCGATTGCTTATAAAACTTTGGGAAATTTTAGAGATTTGAGAGTGGGATGAATAACCTAAAGGAATACTACCTATAACAAGTTTAACATTTAGCTATCCTTCATTACTTATATTGAAAAGAAAAAGTGGATGAGGAAGCTATTTTATTAATTTTTTTTCCTTACTGAAGTTTAGTTTATTATATTGCTCCATTTCTTCTGCATATATGTAAACTTTTTTGATGTTCTTAATTTGAACTACATAACAATCTATGTCTTGGCATAACACATACTCAAGTAATAATACTTAATAGTTCACTATTTAAATGTGACCCTAATAAAAATATTCTCAAGAATATTCTTCTGAATGTCAGCAATGGTTCAAGACTAAGGATCTTTCAAACCAGCCTTCCTAACAAATGAGATCAATGAAGGTCTTTTCTATTTAAAGATTTTTGGGTGAAAAAAAATTGCAGCCACATTACTAACAATTCGTTACAACCTTAAATATATTCTTTGAGAGAACAGTCAATAAAAATAATTCTGAGAGATCAAACAGTACTAAGCTATTCCCTAGGAGTTTTGAAATATTAATGAGCTCTGCCTTAAGAGAGATTTAACTGATGCCTCAAACTTGTTGTGACAATGCGGTTCTGGCGGAACCCAACTGAAAGTGCCAACTCAGGAAAAATTGCTCAAACAGGGCAGTTACAGCCCAAGGCTGGGGTTTTTTCCACCTCTAAGGCAAACCAAACCAGCCAGACTAAGAGGACTTCGGTCTCACCCCACTGGCTAACCGCAAGTCTCACAAGCAATCTCCTTAGACACTCCAGTTTCCCAGTATTACCACCAGTGCCACTCGTTATGGGGACAAATGGTTACGAAAACCAATACCCAAGTCAAAGAAAAAGGTTCTCCTGATCCCAAAGGACCAAGCCCCAGACCCAGGTCAATATACAAATCAGATCTTACCCACAAATCACGCTGTTGCCAATCCTTTAGAATCTAAAATCTAAAGGTTTATTCATAAAAGGAAAAAGATAGAGATGAGAGTTAGAATTGGTTAAATGGAATCAATTACATACAGTAATGGCAAAGTTCTTGGTTCAGGCTTGTAGCAGCGATAGAATAAACTGCAGGTTCAAATCAAGTCTCTGGAATACATCCCCCACTGGGATGGGTCCTCAGTCCTTTGTTCAAAGCTTCAGCTTGTAGCAAAGTTCCTCCAGAGGTATGAAGCAGGATTGAAGACCCAATGGAGATGAGGCATCAGCCTTATATAGTCTTTTCCAGGTGTAAGAACACCTCTTTGTTCTTACTGTGGAAAATTACAGCAAAATGGAGCCTGGAGTCACATGGGCCAGTCCCTGCATACTTTGCTGAGTCTGAAGGCATATTGGCCTTCTCTCAATGGGTCCATTGTATAGCTGATGGCCCTTAATGGGCCATCAAGCAGGCTAGGCAGAGCTAATCCCAGCTTGTCTGGGATGTCACCCAGAAGCATAGCATAAGCTTGCCATACAGACAGTATAGAGCCAATATTCATAACTTCAACTACAAAACTGATACACACATATAGACAGCATAATAATAACCAGTAAACCATACCCTTGTCTTAGACACCCCATTCGACCCCCTTTATACAAGATTTGGGTGCCACTACAGGACCTTGGTTGCAACAATGATCTATATGGTCCCAGTTTATGTCAATAACGTCACACTTGTAGCAAACTCTAAATAGCCCACTTTAGGTCTCCAGTCAACTCAAGCCTTTTACAACAGAGGATGACAATGGACATAAAAGGAGGACATGAAACCAACGCACCTACTTTCATGAGTTAGGAACATACACATGATAAAGGGAAGCATATTTGTCTCAGGGTCTGTACCTAAAGGAGAGAACAAAAACAGTCTAAGAGGAGGACAAGTCAAGGCCATATTTAATATGTAGAGTGCACATTTTGTTCATTCCTCGTTTGCTTAATCATTTAGGTTTTTTTACATTAGCACTGAAGAGATAACCAGAAGTGGGTTTTGAAGGAGGGCAGAGTGGTAGTACGACACAGTGAATCAACAAAATCATAGGAGGCATGCAAGTGGGAAAAGATGTTTGTGCAATAAAGATAAATCGGGAATGAAGGTTAGTGGAATTATCTGAGGATAGGGTACAAAAAGGGTAGAGGGGGAGACAAAATGAGTGTGGCAGTAACAGAAGTGTGAATCACTTTGGAAAAAAAAGATGAGGAGTTAAAATCCGTAAGAAATATTTGCATGCTGAACTGCTAACAGTTAGTATTTTTCCTCCATGAACAGAGAAATTAATCTTAATGAGGCAATGTAGCCCAGTAGTCAGGACATGGGGCTCAAGAGGCCTGAGTTCTAGTCCCACTTCTGTCACTGACCTGCTATGTGATCTTGGGCAATTCACTTCACCTGTCTCTTCCCGCCCCATCTGTAGCATGGAAAGGATACTGCACTTCTTCTGTGAAGCACTTTGAGTTCTAAGGGTTTATGTACCAAGTTTCATTATTTAAATCTATGCCTTTAGCAGGTTACCATCAGCGATCATGGGGTCCAATTTATTAGTGCCCTGCTCTTTGCAGAGTCATTTACCCCAGTGCAAAATGAGTTGAGTGTATATGCAAAGTGAGCACAAGCTCACTATTTCACACCCACTTTGCACTGGTGTAAGTGACTGCCCCACATCCATAGGCCATGAATGCCTAGGGCTAGAGGGGCTCAGGCACCCCAAATCTATTTAACAGCTCACCATCTCCCCAGCTGCCCACCTCTCCCCACGTGAACACCAAGCTCCACAAGCGAAGCCCTGATGCACGCCATGTGATGCTGTGGCAGGCTCCTTAAGCCTCCTCCAGGAGGTGAGAGCCAACAGGCCAGAGTGGGGAGCTGGGCCCAGGCCAGAACCACAAGATAGAATGGAAACACTGCTGTCGAGACTTACTCTCCAACCCCCATACCCAGGACCGTGGGACAGGAGAGCACCAGTGGTGAGTGTGAGGCCAGGCAGGCTTGCTCTGTAACCTCCAGGCCCAACCCCACAGAATAGGAGCAGAGCCATCACTGTCCAGGGTGAGCAGGGGGCTGGGTGGGCTCACTCTGCAATCCCTGTGGGACAGGAGCTGCCGCTGCTCAGGGTGATTGTGGAGGCAGGGTCACTCTCCAATCCCACTGGGCCTCCCCTCCACAGTGGGCCAGGATACTGCCCCCCAACATTTTCATCTTCTGTCTATGCCCACGTCCTTGTGTAACAATGATTTGGGCTCTAGGTTTTTAAAACTTTGCCTGATATTTTATTACCCATAAGGACTGGCATCAATATTATAACTGTTCAGTGTAAAAAAAATTCTGTTAACTGATTATTGACTCATTACCCTGCACAGTTTCACTGAGTTAGCTGGAATAATTGTGAAGAGTATATTCTTATGCATCCAGAAAATGTTTAAATGTAGCCCTATATCCATAAAATGCCACAGTTCTAGTTGACATTGGTTTCAGATGTGGTGTTTAAAGGGAGGCAGCCCAAGCAGAAATAAATATGTATTGTTCTGTCACATTACCTGTCTTGCATAAAGTAGCAAAACACTTCATTTGTTTAAAAGGTTGAATAAGGCCTCAAGCAGTCTTTCAGACATTATAATTATGAATAATTGACACATGTAAATTTACATGTTTAATCATTTCTGCCAATGAAACAGTAAAACAGAATGTTATGTTTGCCTAGGTTTCTGCCCTGAAACTCTGTTATATTAAATTACCAACATTTGTAAGTTTGTCATATAAAAATTCTAGTATTTATTTAATTACTGAGACTCGATCTTCCCATATTTCCATGCTGTTCTTCGGGGAGCGAATTTACTGCTCTTTGTTTGCCTTGACTTTAACAAATAGAATTCAAGGCTAAATCCTGACTCTCATACTAGACTAGATAGCCAGGAAAACCAGTCAGAGCTCCATGCCCCAGCCAGGCACTACACCCACAGAAAATTGCTCACATCTCAAGTGGTCATACACAACGCAGCAGCCTAGCCAAGCCCAACTTCATCCCCTAGAATGGAATCTGATGCTCTGTCCCTTCTCCATTGCCATTGGGAACGGAGACACACACACCTGAGCAGGACCGGCTCTAGGCAGCAGCAAACCAAGCACGTGCTTGGGGCGGCACAATTTCAGGGGCAGCATTCCGGCCACCTTTTTTTTTTTTTCTTTTTGCGCTTCGGCAGTTGCGCTCTCGGAGGTTTTTGTGGGTTTTTTTTGCTTGGGGTGGGGAAAAAAAATCTAGAGCCGGCCCTGCACCTGAGTAACAGACAGGGAGCTCAAATGGGGAAAGTATAAAGAGACAGAGCAGTCAGCACACTACAGTCCTAGCTGACAGCTCAAACACCACAGCTATCACACAGCACCAATGGGGACTAAATAACTCCTATTTTCCCCTCGAACACTGGCAATACAGGGGGTCAGCTAAGCCCTCTGCAGACTCAACAAGGCCCCCATACACATCTGTTGTCTTCACAGGTCATTTCATGGAGTCTGAGCCCAAGGCTGAAATAGCTTCAGCTAATTGCATGGAGGAGAGACAGAAGCATGATGAGAGACTAGTGGAGGAAGTAAGGTATCACGTGCCTGAGCTCCCCAGCCCATACTTGTGCTCTGCAGGTGTTAACCCACACTCTGCACTCTAATGTGTTGTTAGCTTGACTTCCTTGGATGTGCAAGGGCAAATACACAGCCCACATGCATGAGAACAAAGGACCTGTGAGCCCCTTATTTTCACATTAGATGAGTCAAGATTTGTTCCTTATTGAGCAAAAAGAGCTTTAAAAAGTGCCAACTGCTTTTATTAGTTGCCTTTAATTTTCTCTTTCCCACTTTTGAAGTTTGAGAAACAGTATTGTTCCTTACAATTCTATTCTTTTTCCAGTTGGTAACACTGTTTTTGTTGATACTACAAAAGGGCTTCTAGAAAGTTATTTCTAGTTTGTGATCTGAATTTTAATAAAACAAAAATTAGACATTTTGAGTCTATTCTTTTGATGTGCACCCAACAGCCCCTGTGATATTAAATAGGATCCTATGCACATTTCCAGTGAAAAAGAGACCACTTTTACAACCATGTAAAGTCTTTGGATGCTGCAAACAAACATATATACAGTAGTGCTTATCAGGACATCATCTTGATGATTGTCTAGTGGTTACAAAGAAGGGACTGGGACCCACATTCTTCTATTTCTGAATCAGTAACATCAGCCAAGGCACATAATCTTGCGACTAAGTTTAACTATCTGTAAAATTGGGATAATACCTGCACAGGGATGTTGTGATGCTTACTGAAAGTTTGTATGGCATCTGGAGACCCTCAAATGAAAAGGTGCAATGTAGTTATGTCTCATTAATATAGAATCAAACTTGGGGCTTACAAATCTTGACAGTGCCTGTGTAATCTACTTTAAAAAGATATTACATCATCTTAACTAGCTCCTTAAAACAGTTGACATGTATATATAAAGTTAGGCTAAATCACAATTTTTCTTGTGTGTAAAGTAACTTAAAGTTGTACAGAAGCTAGCACTATTGGATCTTAGTCTATGACTGGGACATCTAGCTGCTATACAGTACAATAATAAATTATTTAAGAGCACAAGTCCATTGAAAAAGCCCATCCCAAATTCCAAGAATAGCTACTGAAAGGTTTTTAATGTTTAGGGAATGTTTGTAGCAGATTAATAAACTTAATCTGCGTCAAAGCAGATTGGAAGATAGAAAAAAAATGACTCATTGTATCAGTCAGTGCTCATCTGGGCTATACCATGCTATCCATAGACCTGCAGAAGAGCTCTGAAGTTTGAAAGCTTGTCCCTTTCACCAACAGAAGTTGGTCCAGTAAAAGATATTACCTCACCTACCTTGTCTCTCAAGTTGCCTACTAGGCATTCAGGAATACCTGCATACATAAGTAAAGCTACCTATTAATAATGTAATATGCACAGTTTCAGATAAAATTGCTAAATTTTACCTTGCACTCCCAAAAAAAAAAAAAAAAAAAAAATCTAGCAACAATGGTTCACAAAACACACATGTCAATCTAATGGTACCATATACATGTGCAGCATAAAATATGGTAGCCTATAGTTAAGACTGCCTAATACTTTCCATTTTAAGACACTGTTTTAGTTGGTGTCACAGGACATGGCTTCTCTCCTGCCTTCTCCTCGCAGAAACCGCACGGATTCCAGTGCTTGTGCCTTCACCATACCCTTTTTATTTTAAGTTCCCTCCACCATTTCCACAACAATCCCCAGGCAACAATATATTTACAGCACCAATAGCACTTTTTGACCTTCTCCCCAGGACCTGAGGGGAACAGAGGTCTCCCTCCCTTGAGGCTTCTGCATGCCTGAGCTCAACTAGCCCTGGTCCCCTCTCCTCACCCTCCTCATGCCTCTTTATCAGCCTTGGGCTAATGGCATAATTGGCTCCTTAAACCAGCCAGCCAGCCCACCCGCACAATTGTCTAATAATTAGTTCCCTTGAGAAAGCTGAAGGGGGTTAACAGCTGAGTGATCAGAGTGCAGGTGTACCTCTTTGCACTCTGTCATATTCACTTATAACTTTTCCAAGATTTAACAGTTTGAGCTTTTGAAATTTTCCATGACAAATGTCTGTCTCAGTCTGACACCTGGAAAGCTTCCGTTAAAAGTATTCATCCATTTCTGAGACTAAAGTTAAGATAAATTATTTTTACCCTGTCCATATTAAAGTCTTCCATCCATTTAAGTTAAAAGCTCTAGCACCTCCATGCTTTGCAGTAGTTTGAGGTTTAGCAGGGGTGTGCTTTTTGTAATCTCTGCAAAAGGCTGCCCAAATAATAAATCTCATTTGCATATATGCATTAGAGATTGGCAGCATTAGTCATTGAAGAGACCATCCTCAGTGAGCATGCTCCATCCCCACAGGTGAAAACACGCACTATTAAACTCCAGAACAAACATTTCACATTACAAAATATTTTCCTCACTGAAATTTCTTGAAATAAATACGATTTCACACAAAACATTGTTTTGCTCAAAACATCTTTTTTCTAAAACTACCAGTTTTGACAAAAAATTTCCAGCCAGCTCTATGTAGGTCCACCCGCCTCGTTTGTTGCAGAAGTTGGTAGGCGTATAGTGAATGAGGCAGGGAATTGCAGGAAGAGAAAGAGTGGCCTGTTGTGTTAGTTTCAATGGAATAAATGAGCCCAGAGTCAAAGGTGTGCGCACGCACACAGGTTTGCCAGCTCCTGGAGTGCCAGACTGAGCCTGTAGGGATACTACCCAAGTGACAACAACTGCAATTGGCTACCAGAGCCCTCTGGCACCATTTTCCAGCATTTTCTTGAAGTCAGGAATGAGGACAAACTCCTGTTGAGGCCAGTACAAAGGCTTCTGCAAAGGGTGATTTAGACAAGTTGTTTACTGGGCCAGTAATGGGCTAGGGCTGCTCAGCCCCTCTCAGTGGGTGGGGGACAGCTTGCTGCCTGACTCAGGGACAAGGTTTAGTTTCACATTGGAGCCAGGGCCGGCTCTAGCTTTTTTGCCGCCCCAGGCAAAAAAAAAAAAAAAAAAGGCGGCCGGACTGCCGAAGCAAAAAAAAAAACGGCAGCCGCAGGGAGCGCGTGGAGGGCAGTCAAGGCGGCTTGCAGGGGGGTGAAGGGCGGCACCCGCCCGCTCCCTCCACCCGTGGGCAGCCCTCCGGCCTTGGGGTGCCTCTCCCGGCTGGGCAGGCAGAGCCCCTGGGGGCTGCAGGAGGTGCTGGCTCAGCCGCTCCTTTAAAGGTGGCTCGGCCGGGCCGGGCTCAGAGCGGCGCGTAAGGCAGAGGCCGGTGCAGGCGGCGGGGAGTGGCGCATCCCGGGGAGCCCGGCGGCACGGTGAGCAGCGGGGATCACTAGTTCGTGCCCCTGCAGGGCTGGGCTGGCTGCCCCAAAATTGGCCAGAATGCCGCCCCTTACAATGTGCCGACCCAGGCACGTGCTTTCTCGTCTGGTGCCTGGAGCCGGCCCTGATTGGAGCTGAGAGAGAGAGAGGGACAAAACAGCTCAGGGACAGGGAGTCTGATTAACACCCACTCCACAAAGGGAGCCTCTGAGCTGCAAAGGGAAAGTTACATGGATCAGGCAGTGCCAGTTCTGTGGAGACTAGCATCCGAAGTAGCAGAGATCAGATCTGGTGCCAACCACTGAGAGCCAATTGAGACTCCCACAGGACTCCAGACCAGGGTACTAGTGAGCCTGGTAGGAGCCAGGAGAGGACCCTGCCCCACCCAGGGGCAAAGACACAGTAAGGGGGCCCTTTTTTGTTTAAGCAGTTCCCAATGCTGCAGCACTCATGGTGCCAAGGAGGGAGCTGTGCCAGGAAGAGAATGAGTTGTGAATGTTGGGAGGTGAGGAATTGGTTGATTTGTTCATGTTACGAACTTGTTGGTTAACTCTAACCGTCTCCTGCCCCAGATCCTATTTTCCCCACTCCCAGTAAAATCCCCCTTTCTTATGCTATTTTTGGGTGTGTCAGGTCTTTGTTGGGGGTTGGGTTGATGTACTTAATTGTTTCTTCTTTAGTGGGTTTTCTACTCCTTGCCCATTAGTAGCATTATTCGTTTTCCAAGGGACTGCACCCATTGTGGCTCAGATACCTGGTGCCTCCTCACTGTATCGGAGAGAACCCCGGCCCACTCCACATAGCAAGCACGAGGGTGGAGGCTTGAGCAACACATTGGGCTACAGGTACAACACTGAACAGTTAAACATGATTTGGGGATTTTGAATACAGAGACCTTGACCTGCTTAATCCCATGACAGCCACCACCAATACACAGTTTGATAACCTTTTATTAAAGATAGAGAAAAAGGAAAAACGGTTGCATTTAAAAGTATTAAGCGAGACTTTTAACCATATCCCTTATTCCCTGCAGCTGAAGAAAGTTTTTATAAGGAAAACCCTGTCTGACACTGTCAGATTTGTATTAAAGATGGTAACTGCCCTGGGGGGGTGTGGAAGAGAGGGGGGGAAAAAGAGAAAAAATTAGTTGAGCTCTCTGGATGTTAAAATTCAATCCTGCTTCCTTCAAGACAAAATGCACACAAAACGGAACAGAAAAGAACAGCAGAGATTTTAAAAAATCATGCACAGTCCATCTCTGATGTCAACTCTCACTTGCAGCCTCACTGCTGGAGAACCAATAGGCACAGCACACAGTACTGACAGCCCCTCAGACCTGGCAAACTTGTATCAGCATCAAGCTGTTTAAGGAGTTGCCTTTCTAGCCACTGGCTCCCACCAGCATTACAAAAGATGCAGTCTTGGGCAGCTAAGCCAGACTTAAATGGAAGACAGAGAGAGAGAGAGAAATAGATGGGTGAAAGAAAGGGATATGGGAGCAAGTACCTGAGTCTCACATTCTAAGTGGTGTTCAGGATTTAGCCAGACTCATTGGAGGTGGCAATGTCATCTGGGGGTGTCTGTCTGTCTCTCTCCCCCTCCCTCCCCCCAAACCCCAGGCAAAGAGCTCGTAGCAGGACTTGAAAACCCATTGAAACTTCCTCTCCTAATCCTATGGAAAATGACATGGATTTGTGCCAGTTACTGCTCAGCATTACATGAAATTGAATTGCTACATAATTTCAGAGTGGACTCTAATAGCAATAAAGGAAAAGTGAAATTAAAATACTAAGCTAAGGCAAAAACAGTTCATTTAATAAAAATGAAATAGTTTTCAAAAAAAAAAATGTGGCTGACGAGATCCTGTAGGTTAAAAAATGAGTCCTGTGAACCATTACAAGAAAGTAAAACACTGCATTACTTTCATGCCGTGGATCTTGGAAATAAACTATCTGTAATGTAGTTGACTTACTGGATCTCCCTCAATATATAAAACTTATTACGTTTATTCCAGCTAAGGAGGAACCCTTGCTATAATCAGAATGACAAGTGAAAACAGGATAGTATTAAGCTTGTTGTAGTCCAGTCATCTCGCAGCTATTTTGATCCTCCCAAAGTCTTTTTAAGGACCCCAGAAAGATGTGATGAACAGAATAGCTCATCCCCTCATCATTTGGCCACCAGTTAGGCTTAATATCTGTCATGTCAAGGCTGCTTCCCCACTCTGAACTTTAGGGTACAAATGTGGGGGCCTGCATGAAACTTCTAAGCTTAACTACCAGCTTAGATCTGGTCCGCTGCCACCACTCCCAAAGTGCTAATTCCCTTCCCTGGGTAGCCTTGGGAGACTCTTCACCAATTCCCTGGTGAATACAGATCCAAACCCCTTGGATCTTAGAACAAGGACTTGGTCCCTTATTTTCCAGTTCCATTCTACTTTTGTTTACTAGTCATGGTCTTAACACAGCCATTGGGTTGTAGCAGCAGACCTTTTTGTTTGGACCAATTCAATCTGCCATTCACTGTTGCTGACTTATTTATAAATGATTTTATATAACAGGCTGAGTTGAACTATTGTTACCTTGGACAACTTAGAATACAGGCCTCTGCACAAAAGATTTCATGAATAAAGCAATGGACTACAGTCCTGCTTCTGTTACAGAGCTCCTATAAGGCTAGGCAAATTGCTTAAACCAAAAATGTTTGTACACTCATTTTCGGAGTACCTAACTTCAGACAGCTGGGGCCAGATTTACACAAGCACTGAGCACTCATAACTGTAAGTGACATCAGTGGGAGCTGTGCTTGGATCATATAAATTGTTATAAAAATGAACTTAAGTGTCTCAAGTTTGGTACCCAAACTAGTGGGCACAAGAGCGGGGCCGAGAATTTTCTATCAAAGAGTTTGACAGAAAATGCAGTTTCCACAAAATCCAAGTTTTCCAATTCCCAAAGGAGAAATCCAAATGAAATATTTTGTTTTGGGTCTATCCAAATAAAAAATAAAAATAAAAACATTCTGTTTCTGATCAGTCTGACATTAATATGTGCTCCCTTAGCTACCATGATGCGTCACGGGAATTGTAGTTGGGTGCCTCGTATCTGTTCTCTATGAACGGAGCTCCTTGGCTTGATTACATCTCCCATGGTGCACTGTATTCTATCCCCTTGTTAAACCTTAAGTGCACCATGGGAGATGTAGTCCAACTGCAAAATTCCCATTGACTTTGGTGGGAGCAGGACCAGGTCCATATAAAAATGACATTTGCAGACCTGTTGAATCTAGTAAGAACTTTATGAGAAAATACATATGTTAAATAGATGCATAATTTTTGTTTACAAAGTTTTAGAACGGTCCAGAACCCTCAGCTCAATTCATAAGTCCATTTACCCTCAGAAGGAGAAGAAAGTTGGAAGGAAGGTACTGATAGATGTAAAAATATTGTACCTGCAGTATGCTGGAGTAAGAACATATGAATGATTTGCCACAGCCACCCCAGGATTCTCAAAGAAATTAGATTGATCTCTTTCTTGGTGCTAAGAGTTGTATCTTTAAAGCCTTCTCTGAGGTGTACTAAGGCATCAACCATGACTAAAATGCAACAAAATGTCTATGAAGACTCCCTTTTAAATAAAATTAAAGAATCCAGTCAAGGAGATCTAATACAACAGGAAAGGGATGGAGAGAGGGGAAAAAGGTAAAGGTAATTGATATATGCTCAGATATAGTGAAATTTAAGGAAAACAAAAGCCATGCTAGCTTACATTCTTTTCCTTCACTTTTAGTTGAGTTCAATAAAATGTATTAGTTTTATTTGGGAAGGACCAGATGATAAAATTCTAGCTAGATGACTGTAGGAAAAAATAAGGCAAAAAGATGTCTGAAACAGAGCACTTTAATTTTCAGTAATTATTTTTCTTCTCGTCTATACACAATATACAGGATTTGCACTGATAAAACATACTTGACATTATATTATGTCAAGGAAGCAGAAAGGAAAGTGTGTAATAGCAGTGATGAAACTTAACATTTGGAAATATTTGTGACCTTATTTCTCCTCTGAACGTATTCCACTTAGACCAAATTCCTTTATCTTCTTCCTTACCTTTATATCCAGCATGTGATTTTGTTCACTGGACCAAATCTGGAGTAGTGTACAATACTTCAGCCCCTACTGAGTATGTTCATACAGACAAAAAAGGACATGTGGAGACAACAACAGAATGTTAACAATCACTGTGGCTGGATCCAGGCTTTTATATAAATTTACCACCTTTGGTAATCTAAGTCTCCATAGTTTATCTCATGCATACTGGACTTTACTTATCAGTATGATATTTTGTGAATTCAGGTGATTGACATTGGTGAAAAAAAAGTGTCAGTTATTTTCTGTTTTATTATTGAAATAAAATATCACCTTCAAATTATCCTAAAAGAATTTGAAAAAAGAGGAGGGAAAAAAATGAAGCACATTTATAAACGAACACTAGTCTTGGTACGGTAAAAGCTATACGTCCCAACACAAAGAGAGACCAGCATCGACATTAGCGTAGAGTTTTAGTACACAACTTTGGGAGCTACTAACATGTAGAAACTAATCTATTTCTTGTATGTTTTAAAGGCATCTTTTCTTAATTCTGTTACTTCATCTGTTCCTCTCTCCCTCTTCCTTACATAGGACTTAATTTAATCCTGTCCAAACATGCATCCTCACAACAGAGGTCTTTTGAGCCTTTCAACCCTATAGAAGAATCACCATAATCATGCTGTAGTGTCCAGAAAAGATCATAGGTTCAATTCAATATCCACTGAAGGCAATGGAAGTCTTTCCATTCATTTCAGAGGTCATTGGCTCAGGCCCTGTGGCTGTCCATTATACAGGTAGTTCTTTTTTAATTAAAAGAAGCTTTCTGCATTGCTAATTGCATCCTATATAATTCATAGATTCATAGTTTCTAGGACTAGAAGGGACCTCGAGAGGTCATCGAGTCCAGTCCCCTGCCCGCATGGCAGGACCAAATACTGTCTAGACCATCCCTGATAGACATTTATCTAACCTACTCTTAAATATCTCCAGAGATGGAGATTCCACAACCTCCCTAGGCAATTTATTCCAGTGATTAACCACCCTGACAGTTAGGAACTTTTTCCTAATGTCCAACCTAGACCTCCCTTGCTGCAGTTTAAGCCCATTGCTTCTTGTTCTATCCTTAGAGGCTAAGGTGAACAAGTTTTCTCCCTCCTCCTTATGACACCCTTTTAGATACCTGAAAACTGATATCATGTCCCCTCTCAGTCTTCTCTTTTCCAAACTAAACAAACCCAATTCTTTCAGCCTTCCTTCATAGGTCATGTTCTCAAGACCTTTTATCATTCTTGTTGCTCTTCTCTGGACCCTCTCCAATTTCTCCACATCTTTCTTGAAATGCAGTGCCCAGAACTGGACGCAATACTCCAGCTGAGGCCTAACCAGCGCAGAGTAGAGCGGAAGAATGACTTCTCGTGTCTTGCTCACAACACACCTGTTAATACATCCCAGAATCATGTTTGCTTTTTTTGCAACAGCATCACACTGTTGACTCATATTTAGCTTGTGGTCCACTATAACCCCTAGATCCCTTTCTGCTGTACTCCTTCCTAGACAGTCTCTTCCCATTCTGTATGTGTGAAACTGATTTTTCCTTCCTAAGTGGAGCACTTTGCATTTGTCTTTTTTAAACTTCATCCTGTTTACCTCAGACCATTTCTCCAATTTGTCCAGATCATTTTGAATTATGACCCTGTCCTCCAAAGCAGTTGGAATCCCTCCCAGTTTGGTATCATCCGCAAACTTAATAAGCGTACTTTCTATGCCAATATCTAAGTCGTTAATGAAGATATTGAACAGAGCAGGTCCCAAAACAGACCCCTGCGGAACCCCACTTGTTATTAATGATTCCCAATCCTGCTGGAAAGGCATAACAACTCTCTGAGTACAGTTATCCAGCCAGTTATGCGCCCACCTTATAGTAGCCCCATCTAAATTGTATTTGCCTAGTTTATCGATAAGAATATCATGCGAGACCGTATCAAATGATTAAGTTGTCACTAATGCTACAATCTTTAGGCCAGATGCAGCCACCCTTACTCAAAATGAGTAGTACCTACAACATGAGTAGTTCTAATAAAGAAAGTGGGACTTCATGGAGTAAGGCATTACTTCCATCCATAGGCTCATTGTGTAACTGGCCCTTTTAAAACAGTAAACAAAACAGCCCCTGATGTCATCTACCATGCAAAGCAAGGCTCCCCCCACGGGACTCAATGAATGGTGCTAATTCAGAATGATCCATTTTATCTATGGGTAATATGTAAGCATAACAATAAATCAGTTTAAACAAATATATATCCATGAGACTTCTGCCTCATATATGATATCAATCTATCAGTTGCTATAATAAAACTTTTACCTTTGATATTCACGGGTTTTTTTATGTATGCCTCATTATTTCTTCATGCTGATTACTCAATGAAAGGGACTGCATTCTATTTAAGGATATGGAAAGGTCACACACAAAAGGGAGTTTGAGTCTGCCTTTGTTTGCAGTTTTCACAGAAAACCACCATGCTAATGTTAATATTTGCTTTCACTTAATACATATGCTCCAAATATCTAAAATGAAATTCATAATAAGCAGCGTGGATGACAAAGTACTTCAGACAAGTTATTGATCTCAGAAGAGTTATAAGGACATTTTAAAATTGGTCATTTTATGAAGGTTCTGGTATATTTGCTTTCCTTAAAAGGCTGTTGTGATACATCAACTTCTACTGCACAGAAGACAAATGGCATTTATTGTATTTGGTACCCAGAATAGAAGAATACATGATCATAGGATGCAAGTTAAAAAGAAAGGGTATTGCAATAATTGAAATCAAATTCAAAATGAAACAGGATGATTAATTAACTATACCATTCATTCTTAGAAAAGGGCATTGGGTGAAGATTCTAAAGAGCTTTGTTGTAAAAACAGCTTGACTAGAACAATTATTCAGGTTTCATGACTGGCCTTGATTCTCCAGACACAAACTTCACTATGTAAATACAAACACAGCAACCAGCGCTGGTCCCAAAGCAAAATCCCAGATCCAAAACAACTAAAAAAAATCTGGGAGGAATTTAAAATCTGCTGTTTGGGCACATATGTAACGGGTTAAGGGATACACAAAGTGAAATTTATTATTAGTGTGAGAGCAAATAAGGCACTCATTAAATATTGTGAAAAATGAGTTGATGTCTGTCTGTAACAAGGTATAGCAGGACCCCCTTGATCCTGCCTCTGCTCTTCTCCAAAGAATCACTCAGAGACCTTTTGGCTCAGCAGTCACCAGTGCAGTTTATTTACACAGTGCAAATCCACCACCTCTCACCACATATCGCTGGGGGTTCTAGCCTTGGGGCTTCTCTTTCTTGTAGCCAGGAGGCAAGACCCATCCCTTTCCTTCTACTCTCTGGCTTGGCTTGGCTTGGCTTGGCTTGGCTTGGCTCCCCTCCCCCTGCTTGCTTGCTTCCTTCCTTCCTTCCTCTGAGCCCGTATATAGCCCCAGGCTAATCAGGCTGGCAGCTGTTCTGCCTCTGCCAATCAGGCTCAGGTTCCTCTAGTCACCTCCCTTAATTGGAGCTGGAGTGACAGAGGGCTGGCTCAGCAGTTCCTGGTCAGCACCCTGTCGAATGATATATCAATAGCATCTAAAAATATTTGTAAAGGATATTTGTAAAGAAAACCACTTATTTTGTATTGCAGTTGCACAGAGACCCCAACCAAGGTCAGGGCCCCACCATGCTAGGCACCATGCTAGACACAGAATATGAGATTGTAAGTTCCCTGTGGGCAGAGACTATCTAAACTAGTCAAGACAGAAAAAGGATGAGAGACAGGAAATACTATTATCTGCATTTCACAGATGGGAAAAAGATTACGGGCATGTCTACACTACAAACTTAAGTCAATTTAGGTTAGGTTAGGTTGACTTACAGCCATTGCAGTAATTACTGTGGTGGTCCATGTCCACACTACCCTCCTTCTGTTGGTGGTGCGTGTCTTCACCAGGAGTGCGTCCAACGATTTAAGACAGGCAGTGGGGGAGAGGGGAGCTGAGAGCCCAGACTCTCAGTTCCACGTGCAGCTCCCTGCTGGGAGCCCCGCTGCCTGTCCCCCTCCCCCCCCCCCCCCCCCCAAGCTCTTGGCTCCCCACTGGGAGCCCGGCTGTCGCCCCCAGGGACAGAGCAGGGAGCCATGAAATTGACAAGAATGACAGCCAACAGCCAATGTAAGTAACCCACAGTGTCTACACTGACACTGTCACCCTAACTACACCCTACCTTACGTCTCTCGAGGAGGTGGAGTTATTACGTGAGGGTAGTGGGGCACTTACAGCTACAGGAACAAAGCTGTAGTGTGGACACTGACATAGTTAGGTTGATGTAAGCGGCCTTGCATCAGCCTAACTTTGTAATGTATACCAGGGCTTAGTAATTTGCCTAGGTCATACAGGAAATCTGTGATAGTTCCAGGAATTGGACCCAGACCACTTAAGTCCCATTTGAAGTGCTTTAACCACAAAACTACTAAGGCCCAAATTCAGGAAAGTAATTAAGAATGTACTTTAAGTACATTCCTATTCAGGAAAGTATGTAAGCACATACTTAAGTCCTACTGAGTTGTATTTCTAGGAGAGTGTGAATGATTTAGGAACACAAATACCAATGACTGTCAATACATCTTGTGCTCCTAAGTCAGTTAGGGCTTTGGGTATGAAACTTTCAAACAGGAGATTTCAAATAGGACTTAAGCACATGCTTTCCTGAGTAGGGATGTTTACCTGAATTAAGGCCTAAGACTAAAGCTGGTTAAAATTCTGAATTGCCATTTTGCAGGGCATTTCTACATCTCAAAATGTGTTTTTGTTCCAACTTGAAACTAATGCATTTTCAAAATTTCCCACAAAATGAAAGTTGTGGGAAACACATTTTGAAAAAAATTTGAAATTAAAATTTCAAAAGTTTTCCATAATGAAAAAGTTTTCTGTTTCAAAAAATTTCTCATGGGAAATTATTGAAAGAGATACAATTTAGCATAAAGTAAGGTTATGCTGAAATGGCATTTGCCAAAGGAAAACTCTTTCAATGAGAGTTTTGATAAGCCCCAAGGCTCCAATCCAGCACGGCCCTTAAAGCAATCCCATTAGCTTAATGTAAATAACTTCCACTTGAAGTCAATGTATATTGTGGAAAGAGTGATGTGGGGACTTTATGCACTCAAACCCATATGTATGGTCTTTAACCTCCACAGAATGGTGAGTGAGCTTCAAAATTGAGCTATACATCATGGACAATCAGGTTCTTCATGACATTTTGTGTACAGTTAGCTGGGCTAGGATAGTTGTTCTTGCTATATTTCCTCAGAGTATTTCAGCACTTTAGTTTCCACGCTTATACAGAATCAGGAAGTGCGGAGGTACATGAAAATAAATATAGCTAACACCTTTTTTGAACCTCATAGAATGTTCAGTTGAGGTTCAGTTCAATAAATGGGTTCAGGTTTGGAGAGTTAGTTAATATGAACTGGTATGCACCTCTTTTCAGCAGCGTGGAGTAGAGTACAACTGCCAGAGTGGAATAAGGTACAGTATGCAATAGGTACATGAGCCAGACATGGCTACAGACAAAGAAATATAGAATAAAATAATAATCTAGCTCTGTAAGATAGCAATTCTGGGGGCCTCAACCACAGATCCAGCCTCAGCTTTCCCATCACTAAAGAAAGGACTGTATAGGACAGAAATTGTTCAATATTACATGAGAACTTCTAAAATAAGATAAGGTTCCTTAAAATACATGACATTAAAATAAAGCAAAACCAAATTAATGAAGGCAGTTAGATTGCTTGAAGTTATTTGGAATTCTGAATGCATGTTTGCTAATGCATTTGTATTCTCCATGAAGATAAGTTGGATGTGTAGTTTTAACCATTTCAGCAACATGTCAAGAGCAATTAATATTGCAGCTCAGGTTTCCAAAAAGGACATTTATGTGGGTGTACTGAGGAGGCATGGTGTCCCGCCCTGACAGACGGGGAGAGAGCTGCAACTGCCCCCTGGTGTGCAGAACTGGGATACCCGCGGCCACCCAGCCAAAAGCAGAGGGGCGGGGTGGGGCAGGAACAGGAACTATAAAAACCCAGCCCTCTAGCTCAGTTGGGGCAGAGCTGCTAGAAGAGCAGGCTGTCTTCCTCCTTGCTGCTAGAGCTTGGATCTGACTGCAGCCCTGGGACACTGTGAGCTGATTTTCCCCTGAACCAAAGCACTCCAGAAGTGTCGTAGCGAGGAGGCGGTCTCCTGGCCTGACGGATGGGGAGACCCACAATGGGCATTAATCAGTTTTCTTAAATAAGATTAAAAGTTACAATAGGAACAAAAGAATTAAACATCACAAAAGGCAAATTGACATATATAAATCAGAAACATAAAAGGGTTATTCCAGGGCCAGTGCAAGGAAGTTTCATGCCCTAGGCGAAACTTCCACCTTGCCCCCCCTCCCAGCCCTGCGGCAGCTCCCCGCCTCCCCCTCCTGAGATGCCCCCCCCGCGGTAGCTCCTCCCCCCCCCCCCGGGGAGCCGTGCGGCAGCTCCCCACTCCAGCTCACCTCTGCTCCGCCTCCTCCCCGAGCACGCCGCCCCCGCTCTAATTCTCCTCCCCTCCCAGGCTTGCGGCGCCAAACAGCTGATTGGCGCTGCAAGCCTGGGAGGCGGGAGGAGTGGAGCAGCAACCGCACGCTTGGGGAGGGGGCGTAGGAACGCTGTAAAAAAAAAATTGGGGGCACCGCTTTTTGGCGCCCCCAAATCTTGGCGCCCTAGGCAACCGCCTAGTTTGCCTTAATGGTAGCACCGGCCCTGGGTTATTCACAAGTTCAATTTTTCTGCTGAATGATCTAAAAATACATCTGCCTCTGAACTCCACTTCATAAACTGAATGAACAGATAACATAGCTCACCCTTACACTGGCACTGCCCATGACAGGGAGATGGATGGGATATTACAAAGATTTTTTGGTCCAGTGCAGGAGAACCGTGAACTAAATAGTGTTAAACGCTTGGGAAAACATTGAAGGTTACTGAACTTTGGAAAGTAGGAGAAGCGATGCCTGGTGGGGATGGGAGATAGTTAAGAGAGAGTCTGTTACAAAAAGAACACAGGGATAGAATTAGGGAGCAAATTTCTCAGAATAATATGCTGGAGTAGAGTTGAGGTTTGCTTAACAACTTTTTTCTGGGCTCCAACAGAACTGTCCCAGTACCAAAGAGGTTAAGATCCAGGAACAGGTGAAACAGTTTGGATAAGAGAACACATACATAGAACCTTTGACTGCAATTTAAACATGAACTCTATTTTCTTTCCTCTGCAATGCTATAATAAGGTTGTAGCTCTTCTAAGCCCCAGTTCAGCATGGTACTTAAAGCAGAGGCCCAACATGTGAGTAGTCCCAGTTGGCTTCAACAATGGAAGAAGAAATAGTATGAGAAATGGAAAAGAGCTTCCATAGGGTTGGGGAAGAAGGGAATGATGCTGCAAAAGCAGCATTCCTCATTCTGCATGCTCCCTGGACAATATTTTATCCTGATTAGAGCTGGGTGGGAGACAATTTTCTCACCCCATGAAACTTGGAGATTTAAAAAAAAAAAAAAAGGTTTCACATTGGGATGAATGAGACTGCTGGGGTTGTTTTTTTTGTTTTTTGTTTTTTTAAACACAAGAAAAACTCCAAAAACACAACTATAAACATGATTCAGAGTAGGGATGTGAAGCAGGGTTTCCCACATCTCAGGGGATTGCCCTAACCACTGAGCATTGTCTATTCTGGAGTGAGGAGCTCGTGCTCTCTCTCTGGCTTTGACCAGAAATTCTATGCTAGGCCCAAGAAACCTTTCCCCACAAAACTGATACATTCCCACAGAAACTTTCTGTTTGAACAAATAAGCACTTTCTGACAAAAAATGTTTTATTGAAGAATTTGACCATCTTTACTTCTTATCACTGGTGGAGGGAACAATAAGACCTGCAGATGAGGTAGATAACATACTTCAGTTAAAGTGTCTAAATCATACATGGCCATTTCATTACCATGCTACATTTAAATGAATACAGGTCCCTGAATTAAAATGCAAAGTAACAGCCTTAATTAGCCTCCACACTTGGGTCAGCACTTACAGAAGTGCAATCAGTTAACTCTGTATTCATGCTTGTGTTGGCAACATTGATACCCCATTGTCAGGAGAGAGACGACAAATATACAGATGCAACAGGTCTCAGCTTAATAGTGTCTTGTTTTCATATGTCATTATGATTATAACAAGGGTTCCTCATTAGCTGGAATAAATTTAATGGGTTTTACATATTAAGGGGGATCCAGTAAGTTAGATAGTTTGCCAAAATTTATTTTTGGCTGAAGAGATCCTTTAGGTTAAAAAGAGTCCTGTGAACCATTACAAGAAAGTAAAATGCTCTGAATTACACTCATGCCATTGAAATAAACTATTTCAGCTTTTATTCAATGAACTGTTTGCCTTAGCTTAGTATTTTTTTTAATTTTACTTTATTGCTATAAGACTCCACTCTGAGATTATGTAGCAATTAAATTTTATGTAGGGCTGAACAGTAATTGCACAAACCCATGTCATTTTCCTTAGGAGAGGAAGTTTCAATGGGGTTTTCAAGTCCTGCTAAGAGCCCTTTGCCTGGGGTTGGGAGAAGTTTATATCCTATCACCACTGCCCCAACCCCAGATTTACTAGTAATTTCAAATTCAATCCATGTTTCACATAGAACTAGTTTCCATTCAGTAAAAAATGAGAGCCACACACTGTTACTTAGACAAACACACTGATTTCAGTGAGGTTGCACATGCATAACTAAAGAATCTATCCCATTATCTTGTTACTGAAAAACTGATGTTACACTGTCCTTTCAGGGGAGCCACTTAAGAACCATGCCGGGATGCTGGAGAGTGTCATTCCAGTCTCTCTCCTGAACATATTGCAGATAGGATATAGAGACTATCCAACAGGCTGAAATTCTTTACTTGAACAAGATTAAAATAAAAACAGTGAGGATAATAACCTAAAATGTGAAGTGGGCAATCTTTGCTTCAATAGGACTGCTGGATTAAAGAAAAAATGGGAAGAGACAAGAGACCTCTCTGAATTTTCTGTAATGTTCACTGTAGTACCTAAGCACTGTTCCCATAGTATCTAAGAAAACAAAAAGGATGTACCAAACAGGTAGAGAGCATGTGGTGTTTATTTCTTTCTATTACTGGCTACTAGCTAAAGGTTGTGCAGGTGCTTCCCTTGCATTTTTGCAGTAACACATTATAGCTTACAATTGTATGGCACTTCCCACCTGCAGATCTCAAAGTGGATAACAAATTTGGGTGCTATCCTATCCAGTTTAAAGATAAGGTAACTGAGGCATAAAAAGGTTGTGTAACTTATCCAGGGCCACAGTCATTGGTAGAGTCAAGACCAGAAACCTGGTCTTGCAACTCCCTGCTCTATGCTTAACCTGCTAGAACTCTTTGTTCATGGAAGGAGTATTGCAGGGGGCGGGAGGGGAGGAAGACTTTCTGACTTAGACATAACATATTGGCCACGTGTGATTTTATAAAACAACGCTTTTCACCATTTGGGATTTTCAGGTTTTGGAAGGAAAACTGCAGCGCAACATAACTACTAAATGTAATTTGAAGGAATGCTAAATAAGATTATGAACATTTTATATCTGAGAACAAGCAAGCATTAAACTGCTGCTTTGACTGTTTGGTGATGTACCTCAAGATTAGTTACTATTTGAATGCATGAAAAACATATTTAAAGTGGTGTTAAGTCTAGTTTATTAGTCCATAGTTTATTAGACCTATAGGGCAAACTTGTAAAGTACCCTATGATATTGTAATGGTATACTGGCCCTTTAATATGGAGGACCAAAAGACCCCTTTCCAGGGATATTGGAATAAAAGACAGGCCCCAAAATGGCCTTATAGCAGGAAGAGAAGAAGTGATCCTGGGGAATTAGTAGTTGGATGGGAAAAAACAGGATACTGTCCCTTTAAGTGCTTGGGATGGGGAGCCCTGTGGCATACAATGGGGCAGGACTCACCGCTCCCAGCAAATCAGGGGGAAGCTCTCTGCAGAAAGGTAGGATCAGGGGCGGCTCTAGCTTTTTTGCCGCCCCAAGCACAGCAGGCAGGCTGCCTTTGGCAGCTTGCCTGCGGGAGGTCCGCCGGTCCCGCAGCTTCGGCGTACCCACTGCCGAATCTGCGGGACCGGCGGACCTCCCCCAGGCAAGCCGCCGAAGGCGGCCTGACTGCCGCCCTCGCAGCGACCGGCAGGGCGCCCCCCGCGGCTTGCCGCCCCAGGCACGCGCTTGGAGCGCTGGTGCCTGGAGCCGCCGCTGGGTAGAATAGCTGTGGCTTTTTCCCTCCAAACAGGGAGTATATTGACAGGGCGCATGAAGCCAGAGCCAGGACACTGAGATTTGTTGGGAAAGTCAGGATAGCAATTCCACAAAGAACAGACTGAGTCATGGCTACGGTGGCCCTATAGGGACATGTGACCAACCCACCTGGTACTGGACTCCATGATAATACTAGTGTTTTTCCACTGACCAGGCATGGGAATCTCACTGGGAAACAAAGGATTCCTGCCATATACAAAAACTATCTAAGGCAGGGGAGTGACATCACTGTGGTTTGCTCTTTACTGACTCCCCGCCCAAGAAAGAGGACTGCTGGAAACACCGGAGAAATGAAAGACTGAACTAGGGGAGAAGGGCTGAACCCAGGCTAGAGGATTGTCTACCCTAAGAAAGGAATAACTGGAGTTTTAAGCTGCAAGCAAGTGCAGCTTGCCTTAAAGAATCTCTGCAATCTGCCTAAAACATTTAGGGTGAGAATTTGCTACACATCCAATTTCTTTAGTATATTAAGCTTAGATTGCATGTTTGTTTTATCTGCTTTGAGCTGTTTGCTATCCCTTATGATCACTTAAAATCTATCTTTGGTAGTTAATAAACTTTTTTGTTTTGTCTAAAACCAGTGTGTGTGGAAATCATAACTTTGGGCAGAAAACTGTGTATATTCCTCTCTATGTTGAGGGAGGGGGCAAATGTCATGAGCTTATGCTGTACAGTTCTATGTGCAATGCAAGGTGGTATAATTTTGGGTTTATATTTCAGAGGGCAGTGTGCACTTGAGTACCTGGGCAGTTCCTTAGCTGAACCTTCCCACGCAGAGCTGATCTCAGCATCCGTGTGTATAGCTGCAGTTGGGTGTGTACCAGCACACATACAGGTACGGAAAGTGCCGTCTGAAGTCTGGGGAAGGGCTTGACAGGCTGCATAGCAGTACAGTGTAAAGGGAGCCCAGGCTGGTGGGTCAGGCAGGCTCAGTGGTACTCCAGTTCCAAGAGGCATCCGTAGGGGAGGGGGGGCATTACAGGGAGTTCCTAAGGGGCCTGGAAGAGGAGAAGCAAACGGTAGGTTCTGCAGCGCCGCAGCACATCTTGCCTCAAAGGGGTAAACAGCAACCCCAGTACATGTATAGATACAAAAAGACTGCTTTGATGTACATATTCTCATGGTATGTACTGGTTAATCTTTAAATCAGTATTGCCAAAAACATCTTCAATAAGGGTAAATCTCCTGCTATGCTGTATTAGCTACGGAGGACTGGTGCTAATTTCTGACAAGCTAAGGTGAAAGACTTGAATAGGTAAGGATAGGGCTGCCAATTTTGGTTGAATGTATTTCTGGAGATTCCATCACATGACAATCTTTAACTAAAGATTAATCTTTAATCCCTGGAGACTCCAGGCCAATCCTGGAGGGTTGGCAACTCCAGGTAGCGACAAACTTTCAATGTCTCTAAAACAGTACCATAAGCTGTGAATGCATGTTTGTATGCACACACAGTAACATTTGCACATAGTTATGGATATCTGCATGCTCAAAAAGTAGGGTTTTGCACAAAAAACTGGTAACCCTGCAAGCTCATTTTCAGATGCCCATTGAAGAAGTTTCCCAAATGGCCTTTATTCTTGGACATTTATGGTCAGTATCTTTATACCTTCTGATGGGCACTACAGTATAATGGTTACATAGTTTGGTTACATATGTGTGTCCCCACTGTTTTTTCCTCTCCCTTTCATAGAAATGTAGGACTTGAAGGGACTTCAAAAGTTCATTCTGTCCAGGCCCCCATACTGAGGAAGACCCAAGTATACCTAGGCCATCCCAGACAGATGTTTGTCTAATCCAGGGGTCGGCAACCTGTGGCTTTGGCTGCCTCCTTGCGGGTAGAAATTCAATTTCATGGTGGATTTAACTTCTCATTTAAATGTGTTGAATCGGAAGCTACAGGGAAAAGGAAATACTGCAATTTCACTTTTGGAAGAAGTTCTTTCATTTGAACGAAAGCTGCCTTTGTTTGTAAGGGACATTGAGACATGCATGTTAATGCATTTCCCAACACTGAAGCAATACAAACAAATGACTCTGTTTCTGCAAGGACCCGAACGTCAGTCAGTCATCAAAATGCAAGCTGTATTTGCTGACTGATTTCATGAGTTCAGAAGGGAAAAGGCAACTTTGTCATTTCTGTTGAAACCGCTTGAAGCCGACACTTCTGTATTGAATTTTTCAGCATTTGCAGGAATCTATTTGAGCGCAACTTGAACTTGAATTTGCGGACTTGCAAGACCAGGATTTATGGAATTCAAAATTGAAAGATCTTGTCAGTGAACTTGAAAATCTGGAAAGGCAGAAATCCATCCTTGGGCTACATCACAAGTGGTCTGAAATGGACAACCTTAAACAGCAAGATCAGATTATATTTGAGGTTTGGAATTGTCTACCAGATGCGTACAGTCAGCTGAAGAAATATGCATTTGGGCTTCTCTCAATCTTCGGTTCAATGTACTTCTGTGAAGAAGTGTTTTCCAACATGAATTTCATCAAAAACAAACTGAGGAGCCAACTGCAAGATGTTAATCTTAAGTCCCACTTGAAAATGAAAATCATGGCATATTCACCGAACATGGACATCTTTAGAGTTGCTCAAACAGCAGAAGTTGCATTAAAAGTATTGGTGAGTAGTAATAACTTTAATATGTTCAATTATTATTATTTGATAAATTCTAACTCTACAAGTAGCTTTGCGTGTGACGCAGCTCTCGAAATATTTTGGTCAAAGACAACCACACACAAAAAAGCTCTTCTTTGAAAGGTTGCCGACCCCTGGTCTAACCTATTCTTATAAACCTCCAAAGATGGAGGTTAGCAAAGGGCTGGAATAACATGGCTGCCTGAAGCCTGAACTCTGAGGGGATAGCAAAGTAATCTGCCTCCAACAATGCCAAAACCTATTAAACTCCCCAAAAAACAGAGCACAGAGTTGCAGAAAACAGATCTCCACCCCCCACCCCACTCCCACAATCTGAATTTAAAAAAATAAAATAAATCTCACCAAGAAGAGTGTTTCTGGCTCACAGGATGGAGAGACCTCTCACACCAAGTGAACACAGGGTAGCCAAATCAGACAGCAATGCCGGGGCTGAAGAAAATCAAATGGCTACCAAAGCTGACATTTCAGAGTTGATTGAGTTTAAGGCCACGAGAAGATCTGATGACCAAGCTCCTCACAGTAAAGAAGGACATTACTGACTTAAAGAGCGAGTCATTGTGCTAGAGCAGGGGTCGGCAACGTTTGGCACGCGGCTCGCTAGGATAAGCACCCTAGCGGGCCGGGCCAGGCCAGTTTATTTACCTGCTGACGTGGCAGGTTCGGCCGATCGCGGTCCCCACTCGCCGCGGTTCACCGTCCCGGGCCAATGGGGGCGGCGGGAAGCGGCGCGGACGAGGGATGTGCTGTCTGCGGCTTCCCGCCGCCCCCATTGGCCCGGGACGGCGAACTGCGGCCAGTGGGGACTGCGATCGCCCGAACCTGCCGCGTCAGCAGGTAAATAAACTGGCCCAGCCCACTAGGGTGCTTACCCTGGTGAGCCGCGTGCCAAACGTTGCCGACCCCTGTGCTAGAGCCTGGCCTGAGAGGGAAAAAAAGAGCACATGCACACTGCAGAGCCACATGATGCTGATGGAGCAGAGAGAGAGAGGAAAACAGAGCATGAAGAAACAATATCAGAATTAAGAAACTGCCTGAACACACTGAAGGAGGAAACCCAATCTGGTATGTAAAACCTTGACTTATGGAGTTGTTACATCTGAGATCTTTGGAAGAGGTAAAAGTGGAAAGAGCACATAGGGTATTGCTTGCCCCACCTAGTGCTCACAACAGATTCAGGGATCTAATTGTGAAATCTGAAGATCAGCAGAAAAATAGAGTTATGAAAAAAAAGCCAGACAGCATTCAGAGCTCCCACTCAAAAGCCACAAGCTGAAAATTTCCATGATTCCTTTGCCCTAAATTTAAAAAATAGGAGAAAGCTAGGGGAAATTACAGTAGCACTCAGACAGGCAGATATCGGCTGCAGATGGGGATTCCCATTTAAAAACTCAATCAGCTTCCAAAAAAAAAAAAAATCCATATTTTACCATACGTTACTTTGAGAGGAAAAGTCAGTCACTTTGGATAAAAATCCAAATATCAAAACGTGTCAAGGATACTCCAGAAGCAGTAATTACAGACAAGCTGCTAAAAAGTTTTTGGCAGACAATGAAACACAGGAAAAGGAAGATAAGAAAACACAAAAGGTTCTAAAGACCATACTGCCAATGGCACATGTGAAGCTGAACAAAAGAGCTCTATATCTGAGGAGTAACCTAAAAATTAACCAGGAGGGACTTGGGAGTCTGCAACAAGGAACAGTAACTATCTTTTCTTCTCCCTTGCCACTCACCCGTCTTAGGTCAGCAGCTTTTATAATCTTCTTCCAAAACTCTTGATCATTCACCAGTCTGTCATGCAGATGGATCTCCCCGTGGTCTGCAGATATCCAGTCAATTTACTGAGTCTTTGGTCATATTCCATCCACAACCATTGAAAGAGCTATCCCACTGCTATAGCTCTCAGGTCTCCACTGAATATGCCAATGTAGTCTAGCCTCCCTCAACTGGTCTTCAATTGAAGACACCTGCATTAGGCCCTTATAACTCATTTCATATCACAGCACATCCAACCATTTGACCATCTCAACATCTTCATTTCCATGGTGGAGAGCATATTGACCTCCTTTCTTGTGGCTGGCCAACTCCCTGTTCCATACATTAAGATGGGTCAAATTACTAGTTTTTAACTTTGTGACAAAAAGATGCCAATAGAGAACGGTCACAATGTATGGAGTTTGCTTAAGTGAGGTGACCATAACTCTGATAGCTGTGTTCTCCGTTTCAAAAAGTAAAGAAAATACAGACTCAGAAGGGGGAAGTCCCAGTTTCAGGAATAAGGACTCACAGCTAGACTCCTTCCCTGCTAACTTAACCCCCAGGCAGTGTAACAAGTGCAGCAGGGCCCCAACTGAGCCACCCGATACCCAATCGGGTGGTTTGACCAAAGGGGGAAAAGCAGGTCTGTTCATAAGACCAGTAGCATGGTGCTGGCTGCTCACAGCTGCAATAGCTCTTGCATTTGCTTGTCCCAGCATTACTCCTGCCATGCCTCACTCCAGATAACCTGACTGAGACTCAGCTCGACTCCCTGACTTAACTGAATGACTCTGGCATCTGGGCTCTGACTGCTGGCTACTGACTCCTGCTTCAACTGTTTGGCCTGACTGCCCATGTTTTTAATCATGTGACAACAGGGGAAGAGGATATTGAAGAAAATAAAGAGGGGACAGGGAGGAGCCCTTAGAGAGTCTGTAAATCCTCCCCATGTAACTCAAGTGATCAGATGGTGATCTATCCCAAAGGGTGTGGGTTAAAGTCCTATAGGTGGTGAAAATGTATCTTCTTTGGATTACAAGAGAAGTAGTCCAAGAGTTCAAAGGTAGAGTACAGGGATTTAGGGTTCAGCAACATAGTCGTTTGGGGACTGTTTTACATGTTACGTTGATATTTTATCTGTGGATTTAAAGTAAGGGGAATGCAGGAGTGGGGATGGAATTTGGGAGGTGGGGGGAAATTTCTGCAAGAAATAGGGAAATTTATAAACAGAAACCAAGCATATTCAGATACAATCACAAATGCAACATAATTAAAAATGAGACAGTGGCCACACAAGGGTTCATGCCGTCAAACAGTTAAAGAATCACAATAATTTCAAGTTTTTCAGTAAGATAAAAAGTTATCCTTCTAAAGTAATCTTTGGATGTCAAAGGGCTAACTGTCATTAAAAGGAAAAAACCCTGGCAGAACTTAGCATAATTTGAGTGGGTTTTTATTTCAAGAAACTCATTAAGGGGGGGGGGCAAATTATGGGCATCAAAATTAAGTGGTTTTAGCAGACCTTTTGAGCTAAAGAAAAGAGGAGTGGGCAAAATATTTGGCTAAACATGTATCTTTCAGATTAAAAATCAATTAAAGATAAGGAGAGATAGTATCGTATTGAAGGACACAATTGCTGGGTTAACAGTGGGTTTAGTGTATATTCACATGCGGCATTTTAAAGACATCGTTGTAACACTTTGGGGACAAGGAAGTTATATGTGGAGGAGACTTCAGTTTGCACACTAATTCCTTACTGGGATAAATCTGATTACCCTTTTGGCACAGAGAAGTCAATGATGCGTTTGCTTCCTTATCTCCCTTGTCATTTTTAATCTCTCAGAATGCTGGTGAGAATTGCATCCAAGCGAAAGAGACTACACATTTTATTCACACCCTAAGCAGTTACATACAAGGATATATTTAATGTCAAAAATACAGGTTTGAAAAAGTATAACTATTATTAGGGGGGGAAACTGAATATGTTGCTGACCGATGCCATTGAAAAAGCCCTTAGATATACACGTTTTATACAAGAGGAAATGAAAGTGATAGGCTTAAAAGGGATTCACTAGCAAAGCAATGTATTATTCCACAAATTAAAAACAGTCAGCCAAGAGATAGTTACACACACTAATGAAATTGCTACTTTTGCTTCATATCATCTCTATACCTGAGATACTCCAAGATCTAAGTTAATCAAAGATCTCGAAGTAGCAGGCTTGCCAAAGATAAGCAAAATTGACAAAGAAATAACAGAATTAAAAATATCCTAGTGTCAAGTATAAAAAGTGGTAAAACCTGATGGCTTTTCAGCTGAATTTTACATTGTATTTAGGAAGGAATTAGTGGTTCCCTTGAGAAGTACCTTCAGCTCTACTGTGTTAGTGGAGGAACTTCCACAACTTGTGAAAGAAGCTACTGCAGTAGCTCTCTCTGAAGTTGGAAAAGACTTTGCCTTATGCAGCTCATATGGATTCATAGCACTGTTGAATCATGACAAAAGATTTTAGCAAAATTACTAGCCCGCTGATTGTAGTCCATGTTCTCAGTTTATATAAACCCAGCTCAAACTGGATTCATTAAGAACAGACAGTTATCAGATAATAGTGGGAGAGTACTTGGAATCATCCAGTAAGCCAGATCACAAGAAGATCCATTTCTTTTGTTATCACTTGCCACAGAGAGCCTTTGATAGAATAGAGTGGAACTGTTCAAGTCATGTCCCATATGGACTTTGGCCACTAGTTCCTTAAATGGATAACTGCTCTTTACAGCAGCCCAAAAGCAGCTGAGTGTTAATGGGGTTAAATCTCCCCTGTTTGAACTACCTAGAGGGACTGTCAGGGTTCCCTCCCCACTCTGAACTCTAGGGTACAGATTTGGGGACCCGCATGAAAGACCCCGTAAGCTTATCTCTACCAACTTAGGTTAAAAACTTCCACAAGGCACAAATTCTTCCTTGTCCTTGGAACAGTACAACTGCCACCACCAAGTGAGTTAGACAAAGATATAGGAAAAGGACCACTTGGAGTTCCTGTTTCCCCAAAATATCCCCCCAGACCCCTTCACCCCCTTTCCTGGGGAGGCTTGAGAGCAAACCAGGTGAGCACAGACCAGCCCCTTGGGTTTTTAGGACACTAAAACCAATCAGGTTCTTAAAAGCAGAACTTTATTATAAAGAAAAAGTAAAAGAAGCACCTCTGTAAAATCAGGATGGAAGGTAATTTTACAGGGTAATCAGATTCAAAACAGAGGATTCTTCTCTAGGCAAAACTTTAAAGTTCTTTAAAAAAAAAAAAAAAAAACCCTCCCTCTTAGCCTAGGGAAAATTCACAAGCTGAAACAAAAGATAATCTAATGCATTTCCTTCCTATTACTTACAGTTTGTAATCTTATATGCTTAGTTCAGGTATGGCTTTAGGGGATGTATTTTCCCTGCCCTGGTTCCCCGCTGTCCCGGAGAGAACACAAAGAGCATAAAAACAAAAACCTTCCCCACAGATTTGAAAGTATCTTCTCCCCTTATTGGTCCTTTTGGTCAGGTGCCAACCATGTTATTTGAGCTTCTTAATCCTTTACAGGTAAAAGAGGGATTTTATGCTACCGTTAGCTGTATGTTTATGACAGGGACTAGGTAGGGATGCCCGTTATCTCCTTTATTTTTTGCACTGGCTCTTGAGCCTTTTGCACATAGGATAAGGAGCAATGAATCTATCACAGGAATAGAATTTGCAGGAACACATCAGAAGATATTACATCTGCATATAGAGTTTTTATTTAAACCGAGTATTGGTTTAAAATTAGTTTCTAAATAAATCCAGGATTTGGGGAAAGCATCTAGTTTTACAGTAAATTATGCCAAATCTGAAATGCTAGCTATAAATTTGTAGCCAGTGTTGTTGTAGCAGTGTTGATCCTAAGGGTATGTCTACACTACGAGAGTAGTTCGATTTTACTTAAATCGAATATGTGGAATCGATATTGCAAAGTCGAACGTGTGTGTCCACACTAAGGACAGTAATTCGACTTTGTGAGTCCACACTAACGGGGAAAGCGTCGACATAGGAAGTGGTGCACTGTGGGCAGCTATCCCACAGTTCCCGCAGTCCCCGCTGCCCATTGGAATTCTGGGTCGAGCCGCCAATGCCTTCTGGGTAAAGAAATGTGTCGAGGGTGCTTTTGGGTAACTGTCGTCATCCGTCCGTCACTACCGCCCTCCCTCCCTGAAAGCGCCGGCGGGAAATCAGTTTGCGCACTTTTCTGGTCAGTGACAGCGCGGACGCCACAGCACTGCGAGCATGGAGCCCGCTGCGACCATCGCTGCAGTTGTGGCCGTTGTCAACACCTCACAGCTTATCATCCACCTTTCCCAGAGGCAGATGCAGAGAAATCAGGCGAGGAGGCTACGGCACCGCGGTGAGGACCTGAAGTCTGAGAGTAGCACAGACCTGTCAGAAAGCACGGGACCCAGCGCCGAGGACATCACGGTGGCAATGGGTCATGTTGATGTTGTGGAACGGCGATTCCGGGCCCAGGAAACAAGCACGGACTGGTGGGACCGCATAGTGCTGCAGGTCTGGGATGAATCACAGTGGCTGCGAAACTTTCGCATGCGGAAGGGGACTTTCCTGGAACTTTGTGAGTTGCTGTCCCCTGCCCTGAAGCGCAAGGACACCCGGATGCGAGCAGCCCTGACTGTCCAGAAGCGAGTAGCCATAGCCCTCTGGAAGCTTGCAACGCCAGACAGCTACCGGTCAGTCGCGAACCACTTTGGCGTGGGCAAATCTACCGTGGGGGTTGTTGTGATGCAAGTAGCCAACGCAATCGTTGAGGTACTGCTCTCAAAAGGTAGTGACCCTGGGAAACGCGCAGGTCATCATAGATGGCTTCGCCGAGATGGGATTTCCAAACTGCGGTGGGGCTATAGATGGAACTCACATCCCTATCCTGGGACCGGACCACCAGGCCAGCCAGTACATCAACCGAAAGGGCTACTTTTCAATGGTGCTGCAAGCACTGGTGGACCATAGGGGACGTTTTACAAACATCAACGTCGGTTGGCCGGGCAAGGTTCATGACGCTTGTGTTTTCAGGAACTCTGGTCTGTTTAGACGGCTGCAGGAAGGTATTTACTTCCCGGACCACAAAATAACCTTGGGGATGTGGAGATGCCTATAGTCATCCTCGGGGACCCAGCCTACCCGCTAATGCCCTGGCTCATGAAGCCCTATACTGGCGCCCTGGACACTGAAAAAGAACTTTTCAACTACCGGCTGAGCAAGTGCAGAATGGTGGTGGAGTGTGCTTTTGGCCGTCTCAAGGGGAGATGGAGAAGCTTACTGACTCGCTGTGATCTCAGCGAAACCAATATCCCCATTGTTATTGCAGCTTGCTGTGTGCTCCACAATCTCTGTGAGAGCAAGGGGGAAGACGTTTATGGCGGGGTGGGAGGTTGAGGCAAATAGCCTGGCTGCTGATTACGCCCAGCCAGACAGCCAGGCGATTAGAAGAGCACAGCGAAACGCGCTGTGCATCCGGGAGGCTTTGAAAGCTAGGTTCCTGAGTGAGCAGGGTAACCAGTGACTTTTCAGTTTGTGTACAGAGAAGCTGAACCTGCCCCCGTTTCTTTACCCACTAAATGTTCAGTATCCTCTCCAGTTACATACCTCGTTCCCCCTCTTACAACCCACGTTTAAAAATAAAATCACTTGAATTTTGTTAATGAACACCGTTTTCTTTATTACTGTTTTTGTGGGAAAGTGTTGAAACTGGGACGCAGACTGTGGTAGGGAGCGGGTGTAGTGTAGTGATGCAAATGACGCTTCTAAACTCCAGGAATGACAGGCTCCGCAGTGGTGGACTGGTGGTTTCAACGGAGCCTGCCACCCCTCCTGTTCGGGACTCTGGGGGGGGGGGGGGCTATGTGACTTTGTGGCAGGGGGAGGATGGTTACAGATCCCCTGCTGCGTGGCTCTGTGATCCAGGATAAGGACCGCTGCATAAGATCAGTAACTGCCCTCCCCCGCCACAAAGTCACAGAGCACCCCCCACCCACCACAGAACACTAAAACCACCTCCCAGACTGACCAGGGTAACTAGTGACTGCAATGTGTGTGTGCCCTGCTGCTGAACCTGCCCCCACCTCTGTACCCTGGTAAAGGTGACTGTCCTGTCCAATTACCAACCCCCTTCCCCCCCTTCAGACAGACTCTCCTCTAAAAGAACATGATGGAAACAGTAATTAACAGAAACGTATTTTTTATTAGCAACTACACATGAAACTGGGGGGTGAAACTTGGACGGGGGCTTGGGTGAGGCGGGAAGGAAAGGACTTGTCAAATTTTGGGGAATGAGAGCCTTCTAGTAGTAGAGCAGTCTGCAGGGGTGGAGTGAGAGTTTTCACGGACTCTGCCGCCCCTCCTTCTTTGGACTTTGGGTGAGGGGGGTATGGGACTTGGTGGCGGGGGAGGGCGGTTAGAGATAGACTGCAGTGGGGCTCTGTCCTCCTGCCTCCGGTCCTGCAGAACATCCACAAGGCACCAGAGCGTGTCCGTTTGCTCCCTCATTAGTCCAAGCAGCGTTTGAGTCGCCTGCTGGTCTTCCTGCCGCCACCTCTCCTCCCGTTCCATGTGTGATCGGTGCATTTGGGACAAGTTATCCCTCCACTGGGTCTGCTGGGCTGCCTGGTCTCGGGAGCAGCCCATAAGTTCCGAGAACATGTCCTCCCGTGTCCTCTTCTTCCTACGCCTAATCTGCGCTAGCCTCTGGGAGTGTGATGCCAGGCTGGGTTGGGAGACAGTCGCAGCTGTGGGAATGGGAAAAAGGGAGTGAATTCCTCAGAAAGATAAATTTCGTTGTGAACAAAGAACATAGTCTTTCTCTGTGAACAAGACCATGCACAGCACCTATCACATGCGCACTCAGGACAAGGTCGAATTTTCGGCCTTCGCATTCAGTGCCTGGGGTCTTGCAGTGCACATCAGAGAAGCAGGGCAGGACACCGGAATTTGTGTAGCAGGCCGACATGGTAAGCCGTAGACTTGTGGCTGCTTAAAACTTTAATAGTAGCACTGGCCTCCTTTCACATTGAATGCAATGCCAGTCCCTGCTGCCAGCAATCCGGCAAGCATGAACTCTGCCCCGTCCCATCCCCTCGCGGCTGTCCCAGGGAAAGATCCCTGTATGCTGCCCCTCTCCCGCCTCCACCGCGTGGCTGTAAACCGCCGGTTACAGTTCTGTAAAGGAACAGGCAAGCAGTCCCAATACTAACATTCCCCTACCTAATTCAAAGCAGGTCACCATGAGCGACATCACTCTGATGAGGATTTCAGAGACGGAGAAAGAACGGATGCTTCGGGAAAGCCTGCAAAGACCAGGGCCGTATGCCGCCATGCTCTGCAGGGCAATGATCCCGGAGTACTTGCTTGTCTCCTGGCGCGGAAATGTTTGCTACTCCGGAGGACCCAATAAGGCCGCTCTCCCCAGGAACCTGATGCAAAGGCTTTCCAATTACCTCCAGGAGAGCTTCGTGGAGATGTCCATGGAGGATTTCTGCTCTATCCCCGGACATATAGACAGGATTTTACTGTAGCTGCACTGGCAGGGACTAAACAGTAGAGCGGCTTGGGCAGAACAATCATGCTAAACCAGACATTGTTAGATTTTTTTTTGTAGTTGCACTGCCAGGGACTGAACCGTTAAGCGCCTAGGGCAAAGTAATCATGCAAAACCCATTGTTAATATTGTTAATATTCCTGTTCTGTAAAAAATAAGTGTTTAGATGTTTTAAACACTTACTGACTGATCCTTCCCCTGATTCCGTGTCCGGGTTAACGGCTGGGAACGGTTGGTAGGGGATCTCTGTAAGGGTGATGAAGAGATCCTGTCGGGGAAATCAGCCTTGTAAGCGCTGTCGACTGCCTCGTCCTCCTCATCTTCCCCGTCCGCTAACATGTCCGAGGAAGCGGCCGTCGACAATATTCCATCCTCAGAGTCCACTGTCAGTGGTGGGGTAGTGGTGGCGGCCGCACCTAGGATGGAATGCAGTGCCTCGTAGAAACGGGATGTGTGGGGCTGGGATCCGGAGCGTCCGTTTGCCTCTTTGGTCTTCTGGTACCCTTGTCTCAGCCCCTTGATTTTCACGCGGCACTGCGTTGCATCCCGGCTGTATCCTCTCTCTGCCATGGCTTTAGAGATCTTCTCATAGAACTTTGCATTCCGTCTTTTGGAGCGCAGCTCGGAAAGCACGGACTCATCACCCCACACAGCGATCAGATCCAACACTTCCCGATCAGTCCATGCTGGGGCCCTCTTTCTATTCTGAGATTGCACGGCCATCTCTGCTGGAGAGCTCTGCATCGTTGCCAGTGCTGCTGAGCTCGCCACGATGTCCAAACAGGAAATGAGATTCAAACTGCCCAGACAGGAAAAGGAATTCAAATTTTCCCGGGGCTTTTCCTGTGTGGCTGGTCAGAGCATCCGAGCTCGGACTGCTGTCCAGAGCGTCAACAGAGTGGTGCACTGTGGGATAGCTCCCGGAGCTATTACCGTCGATTTCCATCCACACCTAGCCTAATTCGACATGGCCATGTCGAATTTAGCGCTACTCCCCTCGTTGGGGAGGAGTACAGAAGTCGAATTTAAGAGACCTCTATGTCGAACTAAATAGCTTCGTGGTGTGGACGGGTGCAGAGTTAATTCGATGTAACGGCGCTAAATTCGACAAACTCCTAGTGTAGACCAGGCCTTTAGTTATTAGTGACACAAGGTAGCAGAGGTAATGTCTTTTATTGAACCAATTTCTGTTGAGATACACAAACTTTTGAGCTGACAGAAGATCTGTGTCAGCTCAGAATCTTGTCTCTCTCACCAGCAGAAGTTTAGCTACAAGTTTGCCAGAGACTCTGAAAAGTCAGTCATTCAGAAAACATCTGGGTACAAATGGGCAAATTAAGATACCTGGGAATTCAAATCTCAAACCACCTAGAAGAGCTCTATGAATTAATGTCAAACCACTATTTCAGCAAAGGAAGAAAAAAAGAAAAAGAAAGAAAGGACAGACAGACAGACCTGGAGTGCTAAGGGGAGTATGCAGTTTCTTGATTGGAAAGAATAGCATTTTGAACATTTTAGGTTGGTTTGGTATGATTTATTCGACAAGTCCATGTTGGCTATTACTTATAAACCGGTTATGTTATCCTGTAGGTATCTACAAGTTGATTGTTTAATGATTTGTTCTAGTATCTTTCCCCAGTATCAGAGTTAGGTTGACTGGTCTATAATTCCGGGTCTTCTTTGTTCCCCTTTTTAAAGATAGGTACTGTTTGCCCTCCTCCAGGGCCTCACCTGTCCTCCAGGAGTTCTCAAAAGATAATCATTAGCCAGTTCAAAGATTGCCTCATTTCTTTAAGTACCCTAGAGTGAATTTCATCAGAGATATTCATGTTGGCAGAGCCGGACTTATCTAACTATTCTTAAACCTGTTCTTTCCCCATTCTGGCTCACTGTTCTTTCCCCCTTGTTAATATTGTATTAAGTATCTGGTCACAATTAATCTTTTTAGTGAAAACTAAAGCAAAAATAGGTATTAAAACACCTCAGCCATCCTGAGGTCATCCCATATTAGTTCTCCTTCCCGTTTGAGCATTGGCCTGCTAAACCCAGGGTTGTGAGTTCAATCCTTGAGGGGGCCACTTAGGGATCTGGGGCAAAATCAGTACTTGGTCCTGCTAGTGAAGGCAGGGGGCTGGACTCGATGACCTTTCGGGGTCCCTTCCAGTTCTATGAGATAATAATAACAAATGGAGATAAAATAGTAGGTATATTTCCTCTTGCTAATATACATTTCCACATTCTTTCCCAAAAACCCAGTGACATTGCGGTCTTTGTGTATGCCCTAAAATTAATCAGAACTATCAGGGATAGAATTCAAAACTAATAATGCAAGTGGAGTGACAGATTTATTCTATTTTACATTTAAAAAAATTCCACTCTAACCCTGTGAATGGAGCTCCATTGAGAGTGATGTTTGGCCAATTTACATAGCAGAAAGTTTGGCCCTTCACAATATACTTGTTTTGAGGATACAGTGAAATAAGTATTTAGTAACAGGACTGAGTTGACTTTGGTTAATATTTGACTAGGTCTCATTTTAATGACATCCAGGGTTTATTTCATGCAGAGAGTGTAGAATCAAGTTATAATAATAAGACTTTTTCAAGACTACTTGACACTACAAAATGTAACTAATAATATCCTACAGTATTATAAAATACCAAGACCTTCACACACACACACACACACACTTTGTTCAATAGAAAAATCTGTTAAAACAAAAACCTGAACAACTAACAAAACAGACTGGAGTGTCCATATAGGAAAGTCTTAATCAGTGCATAATGTTTTATATATTTGCTAGGGTGACCAGATGTCCTGATTTTATAGGGACAGTCCTGATTTTGGGGTCTCTTATATAGGCTCCTATTACTCCCCACCCCCTGTCCTGATTTTTCACATTTGCTGTCAGGTCACCCTAATATTTGCTGAGTCCAAGATCAAAATTGTTTGCAACGAGAAATAGTACTGGTCAGAAAACAAACAACAAAAAATGGCTCTGTCTTTTATTCTGTATCAGAATGTTCTTTAACATACAAGACAAAGCACATAAGATAGCCAAATGATGCACTTCCCCTCCCCCCCTCCCCCCCCTCCCCCCCAGATGTCTCTAGCTATTTCAAACCAATTAAAACCCTTCAGGATTTAAATAGATAATAGAATATTGCTGCCCTTTGGCCAATGCAGCTAGCCAGCATTCAAGTTCTTGCCAGGTTGCTTTCTTTGGAGTAGATATTGATTATAAAAGTCAGGTATTTCTTTGGTGCAAACATGTTTATTTTAAAAGTAGCTACACAAAGTCCTGTTTCCCTGAATACAGAAAGAACAAACAGGTGGCAGATTTTGTCCAGAAATCCAAGCCTGGCTTTTCAGCGAGTACTTCTTCCAGAAGAAGTTGCGTCTCTTGGCTTCCTGCAGGGCCACACACTGGTGCTTCACTCTCTGTCTGCTTTCTGGCTCCTTTCACCCACAGACACACAGCTGCAGCCAACTGATGCCCCAATCCTGTATTTTCAATCAGTCTCCAAGGAAACCCAAGGGGCAAAATGGCTTAACTTAGGTGAGGCCAAGCCATGCTGGCCCATGTGTTGGGCAGTGGCTTCTACAATTTCAGTACCACTATACAGAGGCATTTAATTGCTCCTTCATTTAGTGCTTCAGATACCCATCAACTTTTACCAGGTCTGTGATTGATGGCAGCCATTAACACCATCCAACATAATATAAAAGGACATAAATATTAATACAGCTACAACTAGGATTTTTAAAGAAAGGCTAATGGTATCTAATGCAGTAATACTTATACAGTGTATTTCATCTGAGGAATTCAAAGTTATTTACAAAAGGTAGATATGCACCCCCACCCTCCCCTTTAAAGGATGAGAAGATGAGGCATCCAGAGTGCCAAATGGACAAACATGGCTGCATCCTGACAAGACCGGTTGCCTTAGTAACCAAGTCACGGTGTAGCTGAAATTCACCTGTGGGGGAAAGCTAATAGCAGTGTTTATATTGCAGTAGTGCCTAGCAGCTCCAGTCATGGACCAGGACCCTTTTCAGGGGATACCTGTACCAAGCAAAGGGAGCATGATTGCCACCTACAGATCACTGAAAACAGCAGAAAAGGGGTTATATAGGTTAGATCCCAGGGCACCAAGGCTCTGATTCAGGAAACCACTTAAGCACATGCCTAAGTACTTCCTTGCATAAAACCATCTGTCAGACCCTCATTCAAGAATCAGCTTCCTAATGAAACAATATTTTTAAAACCCCACCACTATAGCAGAAGGCAAGATGGATGAAATTTGCACTGTTTGCCTCTAGCAAATTGCTTGCTCTCCTTGTAAGATACCACATCACTGTATTTCAAGTTTTTAAAAATATTCCAATCTTTTAATCCAAGTGCTTTTTTTAAGCTACTTGGTGTTATGTAACATGCACCTTAGTTTTGCCCTCCAGTTCAACCCATGCAACCACATTGACGTCAATAGGGTCGCACAGACTGAGGGCAGAATTTGGCCCTGAGAGTAATCATGTTTGCCATACTAATTTGCTTTTTCATATTCTTTGACATGACTAATCATGATTTTTTCTATTTTAGTTTCCTTATTCTTTCAAGTTATGTATCATTAATTAATTGCTGCCAATTGGAAATCGTTAAATTACATAAGCAGAGCTTTTCCTATTTGAAATTTTTAAAAAGAAAGTAGGATTTGTTGACTTTAATATTACATCTTCATAGTCATCTTTTGGTGTTCCACAATAAACAATTCAACTTTCTCAAAGCCATCAGATGGATTGTACTCCATTTCTAGCTGCTTGCCAGAATATAGCTATTGCCAGTTATTTTGACTCAGAAATAAAACTCCTCTCCAAAGATGGGGGCATCCTGGACAGAAACCTAAACATACTACTAGTGAAATTACAGTACAAGTAGTCCAAAGCTGCAGCACTTCTCCTTTCTCGAAGTCCACAATCTACTCCTAAGTACAATTTTCACATCTGCTACTGATTTGTGTAACCTTGGACAAGTCACTTGATCTGTGTTGGTCTCACTTCACCCAGTTGTAAACCCAGGCTAATACTGCATATTTACTTCGTGGATATTTAAATACCTTGAAAGCCTTGGATGAAAGATGCTACATGAATGTTTTGTATTACAACAGTTATACAGTGTCATGGACTCAACCCCATTATAAATCATTATTAAGGAAAAGGAGTACTGTTTGTCACAGAAAAGCCAATTGAAGTAGGTTTAGTGACATTAAAGAAACTGCAATACAGGTAAAGTGGAATGATGTACAATTCAAGTGGAATCCAAAATAACTTTCCAATTTACTTTGTAAAATGCCAACCTCTGCCTAGATGTTAAATCATTAATCTTTGTGGTAAATCAACTTCTAAGTCACCTTCAAGGAGATTTTAGGAGAGAATGACACTTCGTATATATTGTACATGCTCAAGGGTTGCAAGCCAGTTCTCCCCTGCAAGAAAATCAAAATGAAATTACCTGCCATACCACAAGTGGTCACTTGACAGATGAGCCCTCATGCCCATTATAATAACAGTGGAACAGTCCCAGTCACAAATGTAACTAATCACTCCTATGTTAAAAAGAAGCAACAAAACCTGTGAAAAATCAGGAGGTAAATCAAAACAATATTTGAGCAAGTTTATACCTAAATATCTACAGTCTATCTTCACAATAAATCCACAAGTTTCAGTTCTCTTTCTACTTCAATTGTGTGAAATATCTATTGCAAATACATTTTGACTTAGCACAGATTTCAAAACTTGACTATGTGGAAGTCTTTTTACTTTAAGACTGCACTTATTTTGAAATAATTGGACTCAGTGATTACAAATTACCAGAAGATTTTTTTGGTATGGAGTTTTCCATTAAAAAAAAAAAAAAGAAGAAGAAGAAGAACCACCAAAACACACATGCACTCTAACATAAAAAGATTAAAGGGGAGTAGGGTGACCGGATAGCAAGAGTAAAAAAATCGGGATGGGGGTGGGGGCGTAATAGGCGCCTATATAAGAAAAAGCCTCAAAAAAAATCAGGACGGTCCCTATAAAATCAGGACGGTCCCTATAAAATCTCCCTAAAGGGGAGAATTAAATCAAAGCGAAAAAAATCAGTAGAGAATTGGGTTTCCAACTCTGGACTTCAGAATTTGGCCCATCACAGCTGGAGTTCTCATTCTTCCAGGACCCATGCAAAATATGGAAGGGCAAACCATACCTTAAAGAGAAAGTCTTGTGGGCTCTTTCCCTTCCTATTTGTAATGCCACAGGCCATCTCTCCCTTACCATTCACAAGTGAATAACATCCCTGTTCTAACTGCAGTAATCACTGCAGTGGAAAAGTAGTACTAGAAAAAACATTTAGAATCTGATTTTCTGAAGTGCTAACTGCCCCCAATACTCACTGACTTCAGTGGCTATTGTGGATTCGCAATACCTCCAAAAGTCAGACCTGCAGGGTATTTAATGGTCTTTAGTCCAGTAAATCTTTTTAAAAGGATAAAATTGATTTATTTCATTTTCTCTCTCCCTCCCATTTTCTCTCTCTCCCCCCAACACCATGAAGGAGACCCAACACATGACTCACCAGCTTTATAGGAACCACCAGCAAGTGCTCCAAATATCATGTTTTGGAAATCTATGCAATAGCATATTGTACTTGTTCTCTACGCTCCAATTTTGCTGATGGAAATGTCTATATATTAATTCAAATAACTCAAACATACTATATTTGTTACCAAAAGGTCTTTCTAGAAAGGTCATAAGAACTACTGAGATGATATTCAAATATGAAAGATTCTGATATCAGTGGTATCCTTCACACCTGCTGACTTAAGCATTTGCTTGAAACCCTCACAATGCAACCCGGGGCTCCTGCTGAGACAGTGTACCGCCACACTGCCCACAACACAGGCTGTGCTTTCAAGGTATAACTCAACCTGGGAAGCGTGTGCAGTGTTGTTGTAGCTGTGTTGGTCCCAGGGCATTAAGGAGATGAGATAGGTGAGGTAATATTTTTATTGGACCTACAAAAGTTGGGCCAATAAAATTACCACCTCACCCACTTTGTCTCCCTGGGAAGAGTGTGTGTATATATATATATATACACACACATACACATACACACACACACACAGAAACAGTGCAGACCAGTCAAGTCATTAGACAAATGAGGAAGTGCCACACACATTTGGAATAGTTTAGGGAAAGAGTCAGCAAGATACATTATGCACTGATAAGATATTAAACAGACATAACACAAGCTGTGCAAATTCCTCAGAGTATTGCTTTACTACTATAGCAACTGCCACACAGCTTGATGCCTCTATAGCTGTACTACTGTGAAGCCAACACAAAAACATGGCTAAGTGAGTAGGAAGATTCCCCTCTGATTGTCATGGTACAGGATTGCCTTCCTTTGCCTATCCCTGCTGGCCAATTTATATTTTACTGTGTTATGTTATTTAGCAGCATCTAGTTCAGGGGTGGGCAAACTACAGCCCGCGGGCCACATCTGGCCTGCAGGACCGCCCTGCCCAGCCCGCGGGCCATATCTGGCCTGCAGGACCGCCCTGCCCAGCCCGCGGGCCCCTCCCCTGCTGTTCCCCCTCCCCCGCAGCCTCAGCTCGTTCTGCCGCTGGCGCAATGCTCTGGGCGGCGGGGCTGTGAGCTCCTGGGGCAGTGCAGCTGCAGAGCCCGGCCTGACCTGGTGCTCTGTGCGGTGTCGTGGTGGCGGTAGCATGGCCCAGCTCCAGCCGGGCGGCGCAGCTGTAGCGCTGCCAGCCACCGGTGCTCCAGGTAGCGCTGTAAGGTGGCAGGGAGGGGTTGGCTAGAGGGCAGGGGAGTTCGGGGTGGTGGTCAGGGGGCGGGGGTTGAATGGGGGCAGAGGTCCCGGGGGGCAGTCAGGGGCAGGGTTCCGGGGGCAGTCAGGGGACAGGGAGAAGGGGTGGTTGGATGGGGCGGGGGGGGCCGTCAGGAATGAGAGGAGGGGGTTGGATGGGGCAGCAGAGGTCCGGGGGCAGTCAGGGGACAGGGAGTGTGGGGCTTGGATGGGGCAGGAGTCCCAGAGGGGCCGCCAGGGAACAGAGGGGGTTGGATGGGGCAGGGGTCCGGGGGGGGGGGGGGACAGATAGGAGGTGGGGGCGGGGCCACAACCCCCTCCCCTAACCAGCCCTCCATACAATTTATGAAACCTGATGTGGCCCTCAGGCCAAAAAGTTTACTTGCCCCTGATCTAGTTGTTTCTCTACCTGTAGAGATAAGTGTGACATTACTATTAAAATATTACCTAGGCCAGTGCTTCTCACACTGGTTCAGAATCACTTCTGTCACAGTGGTACAGCATCCATTGCCTTCAAGCAGAGATGCTTGCCACTTTGTAGATCAGGGCAGGACTCTTAGGATTTCCTAAAGCATTTCTGACCAACTGAAAGAAAAACTCTGTGTCCTGCATGGTTGCTTTAGGACTTTATTTTTCTGCCTTTGAGGCTGTTGATCTTGACTTGGTCTGATGCAAGTCCTCATTGCAAAAGCGGAGTTGTGACTTCCCTGTAAATAGCACTTGCCTTTCTCTCACAGCTGATTTCCACACACATCCACACCTGGAGGCCCATGAAGAATGGCCACCCCTAAATGTGGCCTGTGGCACTTCCATCTCCTCTTGTTCTCCCCACATCATGAGTTTCTTGAAGGAAATGGCAGATCACTGACAAACTGCTTTCGTTTTGCTGTTGCTATTGCCTGGGTCTTTACCATGGTCATGGAATTCAGCTATTCATCTCAGCTCTAGGAGTAAACACACTTCACCAACATCTACAACATCTTAATTTCAGAAGACTCAAAAGAGCAAAGCGCCATCTCAAACTCAAAACATTTGCTAAAAACCTTAGGACACAATTGTGTGTTAGAACTTTGAGCTCCAGTGGTATAAGGAAAGCAGGCTCATCTTCTATGAAAGGCAAAATACCTCCACCAAGGCAGAGGGGGACTTGATGACCTCAAGGATTTGCTGCACTTTCAAGAACATGTAGCAAACACTCCTATGGCCCCAGCCCAACCAGACACTACAGCTGGTCTGGAAGTGAGGCCATCCCCCAAATGGAAAGTTTTGACAGAAACAACTACATCATTTTGTAGCGGTTCAGTGGGGGGGGGGGAGAAAATGGCTCTGGGAGGGGGGGGGGGAGAAACAGGAAACAAAATTTTCACTGATAAGCAATAATTCCAGTTTTTTACTTTTGTTGGGAAACTGAAAGTCTGAGGAAAGCAGACACTTTCCAGGACCTTTTTTGTTTAGTCATAAATCCAATTCTTCCATCAGAAAAAGTTTAAATAGAAAGTGTTTGGACAGCCCTCCCAGATACTTCTTCCGCTGAGACCAGCCAATGATGCAGGAACTCCGAGCCACTCTGAACCTCTGCCCTGTGTTCACCAGGATAGTCAGCCCAATTAGAGCTACTCTTGGGTGGGTGTGGTGGAAAGAGAAGGGTTCCCTGCACCATCTGCCTTCCCTTTAGCACACCTGAACAGAGCCAGTCAGAACTTGGCACAATTAAGATATCTAGTAAATACAAACAGACAAACGTGGATTTTAATCCCCTTTCACAGCTCTACTCAAAGTCTCCCAGGCCTGTTTCTAAAACATTTCTTGTAACGTGCTATAATATAGTTCCCCAGAATCACCTCACTCTTGTATTTACAATAATAATCCCCTATTAAGAGTCTGGAGTAGAGCTAGGAACTCCCCAGAAATATATTAATAGTAAGAATTTAGTTCAATTGATCTTAACAGAAATTTCACGGGCCAGCTGGAGATGGAGAATTCCAGTTCTGCCTGTGACCGCAAAAACTCCACACATTATAACTGCCTATCATCAGAACTCATCTGGTAATCATAATGAGGTATACTTATACATATTAACTCTTTCATGGGTGTCACACATATAATTACACTGCTATTGGTTCCTTGGAAAAAAGTGACCTATCTGCTTTTGACCCGAACTACATAGCGTGCCATTGTTGCAAAATGCTTACACAACATTATCAGCCTAGTTACTGAAGTAAAGGTCATTTCTGTTTAACAGTGATAAAACCAAAGCTGGCTGTTTAAGCACAAATAAAGGGAAATAAAGAAACAAATATACCAATCTTATTCTTAAAGTCAGTCAGGGAAACAAAAGGCATTTATAACAGCATGATTTATAGGTTACATTCCCTGCTTTTCTCCAAGGGAACTTGTATGCAAAATAAAATAGTCACAACCAGATTTACTGTCAGACCATCTTATTTAAATATTAAATTGTGATCCAACCTGGCATGTACTGGAAAAACAGTGTCTGGTTTCCTATCTGTTATACACACACACTGAAGACTCAAAGCTATAATCAATTTGTTTTATTGTTTGTCTCTTTCTCTGAAATTTGAGGGGCTTCATGTTCCTCATGTAACCTTGAGGAACTCACTTTGTTTTTCTAATTAATCCCTTTCCCCCCCCCCCCCCATTACAACCCTTCAAGTCCTAAGTCACACATTTCCAATTGAAGAGGACTAGCTGGAACTCGTTATCAGTCAACTCACAGACAGATTGTCATGAGGTACCTCCCTCTGCAAGATCTGAGCAAAATGCCATTTCAGTTTAAACCAGCCTCACTCAGCCTAAGGTAAAAACTCAAAACTGGAAATCAAATACGGGTCTCATGAACACCAAGGCACAAGCTAGAGAGATTGGGCACTCAGACTCACATTGCTCAAAAGCAGCACCTTTGGCTCAGTAGTTTGTGGTATTCAGTTCTAGGACGTCCAGTTCTCCTTAGCCAGAAGAATTATGGCTGTAACATGGGACATTGAAGATGCAGGGATTTAAGGGGAGGTTTTTTCAAAAGCACAAAAAAGAGTTGAGCACCCATCTCACACTGAAAGGGCCTGGTCTGTGTGACAAAGTGGGAATTTTCTGTAATATTTTTATGAATCCTATGCATGCCTCAGTTTCCCTCTGTACTTTGCATTGCTACCCAGTGGGGGCAAAAGGGTAACACTGCTCCTGGCACAGTACAGGAGAAATGAGGAGTATGTGTCACCTTGCTGTCTGGATGGAATGAATAAGTCCTAAAGAACCCAATTGAAACTGACCCTAATCAACAGAGGATCCAGAAAGACAATGAGACCTCCCAACAACTGAGCATGCAATGCTTAACCATGGGAAACCCCACCAAGGGGAACATGTGAACTCAGCTGGAGAACAGAGGGGGAAAGGTGTCAGGGGGTGGGAATATGGGCTGCCCTTTGGATGAGTTAAGTATCTCTCACCTGGGCCTAAGGACAAAGGAAGTGAGACATGAAGATATGGAGTCCATAATAGCTTGCCCGGCTGACTACACTAGTTTGACCAAAACAGACTATGGCTTAACCTTTGTGTCTCTTTGCTAATTTAAGGATTTTTAGATTCTCTATGCCAAGTGACTAATAAATTGTTACCTTATTTTGAAAGTGGTGCCTACTGTCACTGCATACTCACCGAGAGCATTGCCCAGAAGAGATACAGTACAAGCCTCCCAGAGGAGTCTGGCTCAACTAGATTCACAGCAGGGAGCAAGATAGGGATCACAGGTGCCGAAAGGCCCAGTCTTGGAGGTGACAGTCCTGCCCCTGTGGAATTGCGTGCATCTTTGGGGCCCAGCCCACTAAAGAGGTGGTTCTCAAGGAAATTGTTAAAGGCTGGGGCATAGACCAGAGTGACCCTGGGGATCTGTGACATTCTGCATCAGTGAAGCCCCAAGTCACTGAAAGTTTCCCCATGGACCTCAATGAGAGAAAAATCTGATCCTTAGAATGGGGAAAATGAGAGTCAGGTGTAATCCTCAGGGCTCCATCAGGAATATGCCTGGCAAGGAAAATTAAAGGTAAGGGAAGTATTTACTGTTTTATAAATAAGAACTATTTCCCAATTATTTGGTGACATTTGTTTATAAGCCATCTTAGCACATAAAGTCAAGGATCTGAGGAAAAAAGTGCCCTCACTAAATTCAGATTAGATTCTGAATACCTATATTCTCTAAACCAGTGGTTCTCAACCTATTTACCATTGTGGGCCATGTATGTGGCTCACAATGCGTTATGTGGGCCGCATCCAATACTATCTCTATGGCCCTGAGGATGTCACATGGGCCGCAGCTCTGTGCTGATGGGGCCACAAGTGGCCTACAGGCTGAGGCCTCAAAATGTTGTATATTATTGCTGTGCATTACTAAACTGTTTGAAATGCAGCCACTTCTAGAATGAAACACAATGTTAGATAAAGTGAACCCTCTGTTTACTTTGTAAACCCTATTTGGATACTCCTTCAAATGATAGGCCCTAAATAAATGCAAGATCCTGACCATCATTACCTTACTAAAATGATAAATTCATACTGCATGGATGGATGTTCTCTAGATTGTAAGTTTCTTGGGAATGGTCTATATTTCTGGTCCTCTGCCATAGAGGGTTTCAGGTCAGTGCTTAATAAAATAGCATTTTCATGGTAGATCCCATTTCTAAATGAAAAATTTTGCATATGGAAGAGATGCTGGCCATATTAAAAACAAAGCTCATGTTGATTTCTATATAGAGTAGTCATTTGAATCATTGCTTAAAGAAAGTCCTGAAGAGACCCCATAAAGCATAATATTAATAGGCCAGAAGTTTCATATTCCCCTTCTTACGTTCTTGAGATGGGTTACATGGGACCAGATTTTCAAAAGAGCTTAGCATGTGGTCCATGTAAGTCTAGGTCCTGTTGAAAATCCAGCTATAAGCGTCACCACCTGGATGGTGGTCACTTTTGAAAATATAGCCTCAGTTGTGGGTGCTGAGTACTCAGAAAGCTGGCCCTATGGTCTTTTGAAAAAAATCTAGCCTGATGAATACACACCTTTTACCTGTTACTGAAGACTTGTGTTGCACTATTTTGGAAAACGAAAGGTGGTTAATTATTAATATTGTATTCTGTTTCTGTATTTTTCTGCAGTTTATTTTTCCTTCTAAAATTTAGATTTATAAAATAATAAGAGGCAGCTATGTGAAGACTCTAGGTGCCTCTGACAAATGCAACAACAAAAGAAAAAAAAACTAGTAGCGACTTACCTGGTCCAGCTTCAGGACCATCTACTGCCTCAGTTTTCCAAGCCTCCTATTAAGTCACAAGAGTCTGGTTAACTCTGGAAGGAGCAAAGGAAAACATCAAATCAATGTCTGGGCCTAGATTCTTGCCAGGCCTGGCCCTTCTTCCAAGGTTCGGTTCTGTTCCCCCTTCAGCTGGCTTCAGATTCTGGGATACTCCTTTCTTCCCCTTGTTGGCAAAAGTAACTGCACCCCTTCACAAGGGAGCAACATAGGGAGAACTACACTCACCCTTTACTGTAGTCACTAGCCAAACAATCCTAATCAACTAGGTTATATACCCTGTGACCCAAATTTCACTGTCTTCATTTCCTAGTACTTCTTCCCAAGTGGTCAGCTGGCCTCCTCACTGGCCCTTTCCTGGCTAGTCTCCTACTTCATCAGAGAACACTCACTCTCAGGTGTGACAAAACTCAGACTATCCCCTAGCAAACCTGGTTCTGAGTCACATGCTACCCCAATCACATGACCCTTTTATTTATTCCTTCCACCCAGAGAGGCAGGCTAAGCTTGGCACAGGTGAGGCTGAACCTGAACCAATTTAAAGGGCCAGCTCATCCTGTGACAAACCCTATAACATACATTACTTATTAGCCAGACTGCAAAAATAAGCCAAAATTTCCCACTTCCCCAGATATCATCCTTAACAATACTTGCTTCTTCAGCAGCCCTCCCAAAAATATAAGCCTTGCAGTGTGCTCTGAATAATCAACAGATTTGGGGCCGGGGGGGAGGGGTGGTTTGGACCAAGTTGAGGAAGGAACACATTCCATAGCAAGGGGGACTTCCCAAAAAGTGTCCTGCCAGTGACCTCCTCTCTTTTATAGTGAGGGGTATCCAGCTCAAGCACCTCTGCAGAACACAACTGTGGCTCTGTGGTACAGGGGAGAGGCAGTCTTGCAGGTAGGTAGGTGCTCAGCCACCCAGAACACAGCTGAGAAAAATCAGACTTTCCATCCTGTGGTGAATTGGTATTTTGACATCTGTTTTCTTCCTAATCAGGAGAAAAAAATCAAAATATCTAAATATTTTATAGAAGGAAAAGATCTGAACAATTTTGCAACATTAAACTGCATCTGACTAGGTACCATGGTGTCTCCTCAGAGTTGCAGTTTAGATACTTCATGTCCTCATTCTTCCCTATGGATCAGATTCCTTAGCTGGACTACATCTCCCCGCATCCATTGCAGCCATGTGACTCCTATGAGTCTCACACAGCTCAGAGACTCTGGTGCATCATTGGAGATTTAGTCTGCCCCAAAAAGCCCTGCCTGTAGGCGAGAATGGAGACATGAAGCACCCAAACAACAACAACTCCCGTGAGGCACTACTGCACTTTAGGAAGAACAATTTAATATTGCACTGCTGCAAAATGAAATGTTTCAGTTCAGCTTAAACCTACTTGAAACAAAGTATTTCATTTCAATGTTCTTGGCAGAAAATAAAAAATTGCACACACAAAAATCAAAATTTCCATTGGAAAATTTTGAGTTTGTAGAAAACTGTTTTCCATCAAAAAATAATTTTGGACAGAAAATTCCAAACCAGCTGTACCCTACATTCTACTCAAACTCTCAGGCAGTCAGTGCAGATCATGGAGCACTGGTCAAATATGTTTGTGACCCTCCAGATACCAAGTGGGCTGCTGCACTCTGTCCTAGCTTTAGCTCCCTAATTAAATTAAGGAGAAGCTCCCCCCAGTAAAGAGCATTACCTAGTCTAGTTAGTCTTGAGACAAAAGGCATAAATCAGGGTGGCGACCTGCTTATCAGAAATAAAAGATTGCAGTCTCCAAACATGATGCAAATAATAAAGACTCTGAATCGGCAAAACATTTAAGCAAGTGCTTGAGTTCATTCCTTAACCACTTTGCTGAATAGGGTTCATAATAGGGTTTAAAGTGGTTTGCTGAATCAGGTTCATACAGTAGTCTTCACTACTTCTGCAGGATGTTCATTCAGCAATAATTGAGAATCCAACTAGACTAAGTGCTGGATTATGAACAGGAGAGAATGCGTGAAGACACTTCCCTTTGATGGAAAGATAAGTTGTGCCATATCTTCCAGTCGCATTTTCCAACCCACCACTGCCTCTCGTCTCTGCATATACCTCAGCCAGTTTGCTCTCATTCATGCCCTAGACTCTGCCAGAACAGACACTTAACTACTCTGCCTGGGTCAGAAAGAGATAAAATTAACAGCATACTGAAGACACACCACAATCCGTGTTTCCTCACCAGCACTCTTAACTACTGTCAGCTTTATTTCTTTACTGTGACAGCATGTTAAAACTGTTGGGATTTAACTAATGAGAGGTTAGTGGTATGATTTCTCGACAGCTATAAGAGAATCAGGGTTTCAGCCATGAGCTGTAGTGACAATTGGGCCTACAAATGTACCCTAATTGTGAGCTCAACTGTGGGAAAGTAGATTAAAGTTTATAAAAGGTCACAATAACCTACAGCAATAAAATGTTGATGGGGAAAAGGTGCAAAAGGGAGAAACACTACAAAAAAGACTTAGTGATGTGACTCAAGGACTGTGCTATGTTCATGCCTGGTAAACAAGAGAAGTGTTGTATCAGAAATCATTGGACCAAAATTGGTGCATCAGAAATCAGGCCTAGTTAGCCCATCCCCCACATCATTTTTTCTGCCAGTCAATCTACCACTCCCCTTTCGGGCTCCTTAAAAGAGACATTTGGGGGTTGGGGGGGAACTCTGACTGCTAGCTGACTGAAAGACAAGAGAAGGGGAAGGAGTGAGTTTCACTGTCATGGCTGCCACCCCTACTGTCTTCTAAGACCCTGGAATCCACTTTGCCACCACTGAGCCTTTATTGTCCTAATACTGAGGTGTCCTGATCAAAGTGAGCCAAAGCTAAGGACCCAGATGACATCACCTCCACCGGCTCCACATAAATCCTGAACACCACTGGGAATGTGAGATATTGTCACCTTCCCCACACACCCCTTTTCCTTGCCCACCTTATTTTCCCCCCTCTTTCCTATTCCTCTCCTTTTACCTTCTGTTTAATAAGAGTCTGGCTGGCCAAGACTGCATATTTTGCAACACTACTATAAGCATGTGACCTGAAAGGCAACTAAAAGCAATGCCCTAAACAGCCCAAGACTGGTACAAGTTTTTCAGGTCTATAATGTGGCCTCCTGGCTGGAGAAATACAGGTGTGCTCCTGTGCATGTTTATCTTGTATTCTAGGAAACAGGATTGGACTTTAACACACACACACACACACACACACACACACACAAAACCACCACACTAGCCCATCTCGTCTGTCTCTTTTCCCCAAAAAAGGACAATTACTACCATCTAAAAGACTGTCAAAGCAGGTGTTTTCCTTATTAAAACTCTACAGGTAAAGGGAAAGAACAAGGCTGAGGGTTAAAGTGAAAACCTTATTTAATACTTTACATTTCACATGCTTTAATAGTTTTTTTCCCCCTTTTCTGTATCTTTAATAAAAGGTTTAAAAGATTGTTAGTGATGTGTTTGCCATGGTACTAAGCAGGCTGAGGTCTCTCTATACCAAAGCCCCAGCCTGGTTTAAAACTGTTTAATAATGGACAGTTCAGGATTGTGTTAATACCTTTGACTCTTTGGGCCCGTATACTCCATCTACATTAATACAACAGAGCAAATACCAGGCAGGGGTGGGTTGGAAACTATCCAGAAGGGCATCCTTGGAGAAATGGATAAGTGTGCAATAATTCAAAGAACTCAAGGTAGGTGAAGGAGGAACTACAAAGTGAGAAACAACTGAAGAGCTTGAGTCTGACATCATCTGAAATCCTGACAGTTTCTGAATTACTTCATTAATGATCAGCCTAAACAGTGTCCTGACAAAGCAATCAACAAAACAAGCACAGTTATACTAAATGTATCACAGTCTTAAGGCCCACTACTTAATGACCTTTGTAACATCCTTTAAGTCAGGGTTTCTCAGCCTGTGGGTTGGAACCCAAAATTGGGCCACCAGAATGTTTCAAAGGGTCACATGGCAGCTCCTGTCCCATGGGGTTGGCTGGGGCTCACCTCCCTGCTCCAGGCACTGCAACCTCTGGGGTTGCAGCACCATTCAGGTTTGGCCCAGTCATCATGATAATGGGAGTTCAGGTAGGCCCATGAGCTAGGTCACAACTCCACTCACAAATTTGGTCCAGTCACGGGGGCAGGGCCAAACCTGAATGGCACTGCAATCCCAGAAGTTGCAATGCTCAGAGCAGAGAGCAAATCTCAGCCAGTCCCACAGCACAGGAACTGCCACTGTGGGGTGAGTGCCAGGCAGGACCAAACCCCCCAAAGGGGGTAGGATCTGACTGAAACCACTCCAGGGCCTCTGCTCCCAGACTATTTATGGCCTGTCACAATGCAGTAAACATTTACAAATGGGTCCTGAGCCCAAAGGTTGAGAACCACTGCTTTAAGTGTATATTCACTAGATGCTGATTGAATGTGTGTGCACTAGGACATGACCGGGACAGTTTATTTTAACAAACACAGAAGTCAAAATATTTTTAAATATCAATGAGCACTAAAATGACTATACCATTCAGCTTTTTGTTTAATTTCCCTTTGAGAAAGTTCTTATGCAAGTCCCAGTCCAAGATGAAGTGAGTCATTTTTCTTCAAGTACTGGTCCCTTCAGGTATTCACTGTGGATGCGCATGTGCTCGGTGCACCCAGGACCAGAAATTCTTCAGTAGCAGCATCCATCTGTCTACGCCTGCATCCTGCGACTGCTAATGCTCCCAGACAAAGGCATAATGGACAGCACTGTCCGACCACCTCTCTTCTTGTTGCTCACCGTCTGGGATGGAACCCTGCTGTGTCCATTTCTGCTCTTCAGCATTCGGCTTCGTCAAACCTGTAAGTATTTTAAATAGTTAAAGTTTGGATAGTTGGGGAATGGGGGAATTCTCCCCTCCCTCCAGATCCTCCACTGTTTCAGGCATCTATGATGCCCAAAGTTCCAGGCTTCTAGCCTTGCCCAGCCTGCACCTGGGTTTTCCCAGTGAGCAGCCCACTTAAGAATTGCCTGTATTGCCTTGGGGAAGCATACATGCCTTTGACGTGCAGCATCTGCCATGCTCCTCTACCCCCACACACACCAAGCAATCTTATGAATACAGGATCTGGAGACACCTTGTGGAGCTCAACATGAGGCCCTGCTTGAACCCTGCACCCTCCTGCTCCCCATCTGGAGCCTCCAGGAAGCACCCCTTCAGCATCTGGTCCTGACAGATCAGAGCCCTCAAGCAAGCATTAGGACTCCATGAAGCAGAAGCACAAGGAAAACAAGGGCAAAACACCCCACAAGAAAGGGGCAAATCTTATAAATCCTCTATAAAGAGGTCTTCTTCACTCTTTCTTCCAGCACAGCCTGAGACTCCACTTTCCAGGACAGATGTACGTACTAATGGTAGTGGGATCTCCCAGTGCCCCAAAACTATGCACTGAATGGGAGTAAGAACTCCCGCACCACATAGGGGCAGAAAGGATCATTCTCCTTTTGCTTCAGTGGTACCAGCCCTGTGCATGTCCTCTGCCTCCAAGATGGCATCGATGGTCCAAGACACCAGGCAGTTCACCTCAGGTGGGACCTCAATATGCTCTCCTGGAAGGCCTGGCTATCTGGAATCCCCCAGTTTGTCAGAATTGATCCTGCTGTGGGAAGTCCTGATGCAATCAACCCAGCATTCCCCAATACTAAGCCCCAGCTGTGACTTGGAGGCTCAGGATCAGTCCTTGGTTACCCACCTACTCCTGTTCAATCAGAATCAGATTCCCTAGCACCTTCGGCCCGACTATTGGAGGATGAGTATTTATTAGTAACAGTAAATGCCTTTTCTGAATGGGTAAAGGCGATTCCGACCAAAAATCAGACTGCAGAAACCATTGCTAAAAAGTTGTAAAAAGTAGTGTTTAGTAAATATGAAATTCCAAAAGTAATTAATGGGCCACATTTTGTAAAAAAAAAAAAAAAAAAAAAAGGAGTAATTAAAAGTTTATTAAAAGCTTTAAAAATAAAGCCAGAACTACATATCTCCTATCATCCTCAATTGTCAGAAAGAGTAAACAAATTAAACAAAAAAACACACACCACTATTAAACAAGCTCTATGCAAAGTAGTGCAAAAAACTGGCAAAAATTGGGACAATAAATTACCAATGGTGTTGGTGGCCATCCAAAATAGTAATCGATTGGGTACTGGCTACCAGCCCTATCAAATTCTCTTTGGAAGGCCTATAAAATTGTGGAGCCCTTTATTGTACCCCAAAAAAGAAAAGGCATCAGTTACCCAATGGGTAAGAAAGTTACCAATAAAACTTAAAAAAAAAATTGAAACTAATTAATGCCATTAAAAAAGCAAGAGACTATGTAAATTCTCGTGTGGCTCAGAACAGAACTTTATTTTTGATATTTTTTATAATTTAATGTATTTCAAATTAATATCAAAAAGTCATGTCCTGAAGTCTAAATGAGTTAAACCATTTTCCATCATAAATAAAATTTCACCTACTGTAGTGCAAATTAAGAAGGGGGGAAAGGAAAAGTGGGTCCACACATCACAATTAAAGTTATGGCCTAAAAAGTAAATAATGTTCCTTTCTTTTTCTTTTAGTTTATCTTACAAAGAAAAAAAATGCCCAATTGCACTGAAGATTATCCTGTATGGACCTTGAATTTAAAGTGTAAATAAGGTGCTACAATTTTTGTAATTGGCTTATTGCTTATATTTGCTTTGCATTTTGTGGTTAGTAAAAAATTGTGTTGTGTGCATTTTAAAAATAATAATAATAATAATAATAATAATAATAACGAGTTTGAGCAAAAATAAAAAGGTAGTGTAAGTATTCAAAATAATATGGCTGGAAGCATTGGACATTATTCCTATGGAATAATGGCCATGTCTTCAATATTAAGGATCCTCATAATTCAAAAAGGATAAAAATATTGGTTTTGGCTTTTATGTTTTTTAAAAATTTGGGGAAATTTAGTGGCACATAAATATACATATGGAAGCACCTCTAAAATAAAGGTATAAATCAAAGAAAAATCATACATTCAACTATTCATGGAACAAAATAAAAAAAAAGAACCAAACAAAACCAAATGTAAAAAACCTTTTCAGGTAAAATTTAAAATATGGTGGAAATGGCAAAAATGTAACAAAAATATGTAAAGCCAAACAATTTAAAAAGTAAGAAAGGTATTTGTACATACTAGGGAAAAAAGGTATAAAAATATGGTGTAATGGCAAATCTTTCCATAATAATAAAATTAAGTTGCTTTAAAAAAATTAATGGGAAAATATATTTTTGGGAATATGGTCATTTATGCTTGTTAATCAAATACCAGTAACAAAATTGCTCCAAAAATCATGGCAAACAAGCACCTATATAAAAAAAGTAATCAAAGCCCCAACTACTGTAAATCAAACAATGTGGTTAAAAGAAGCACAAGTAAACATACGTGCAAAACATCTGGAGTGTATGCCATATGCCTTGCCTCTATTACAAGTGTGGCAACAACAATGGGAAAACAGGACTATACAAAATAAAAAAGGTATAGGAAAATATATCGTAGGTAGTATTGGTGCTGAAGCTGAAGTTTTAAGCTTATTTAATATTAAAACGTTACCAAAAAAATGTCGGCTTTGGTTAAAATTTTGGAGGCTATACAGACACGTAACAAAATTTTGGTGCAAATCAAAACAAAATAAAAAGTGTAAAACTCCAATTAAAACAAGCCCAAGCCTTAAAAACGTCTCTAAATGTAAATCTATTTGGTGTGTCTAAAAATTAATAAAACTGTACTAGCAATACAATCTGTACAGATGCAAACTTATAAAATACAATATGGGGGGGAATTGTTAATCTGTTAAGTAATGGGCAATGGCCTTTTAAGTGGTTCAGAAATCCTCATATATAAAATCAACAAATTGCAAAATAAATAAATAAATAAATAAATAAATATATATATATATATATAAAGTTTAATTGGAATCAAGCCACTATGAGGCGAAAGTAAAAAGGCAAAATGCTGTTACACAACACAGGAAAGCAAAAAAAGCAGCAGTGGCCTGGGTGTTGCCAAAAATTAATAAAAAGTTATGGCAAATAAAAATAAGTGAAACACTTAATTTAAAAAAGGGAATTATAAATTAGTAAAATTAATGAAACATTGTAAAAAGTGGGAACAAAGTAAATAGGTGTGCCCACAACTAACTTGGTCCCTAAAAAAGTCATTTAAACCATTCAAGCGAACAATGTACCATGCAATATTTAGCCTCGAATGGCACAGAAGTGTTTAATTTAGGCAATGGGTATATTTGTGTGGTAACCACTAAAAAACTTATATTTTAAAAAAATATAACAAAAAAGGCCCAATTAAGTCATGTAAATGTAACTTAACAACGGTCATTATTAATAAAGTTATTTACTAAGGTCCTCTATTTTTAAAAAAGAAAATTGTTTAAAAACCAAAAAATGTGAACTGGTCCTTTAATTTAAAAATACATTAAAGCAAAAAAAAAAAAAATATATCAGGCAATATTCAAAAAAATGTATCTAAGTCTGCTCAGCTAAAAAAAACTAAACAAACAAACAAAATCACACACAAACATTTTAATCCACAATGGTCAAATATTAAAATTTTGAAAAAAGGAAAAAATTTCTCATTAGTATGTTTTTTTTTAAAATGGTCTCCCAGTGTCACAGCTCTTCTAAATTTAATGCTACATCCTATTGTCATATTATTTGCATTAATAATTTTGTTAACCTTTATTATGCTATGTTTATAGCGCCAAACAAAAAGTTTTGAAGTAATATATAAAATTAAATTGCTTGCAAAATTATATAGTGATACAATGATTAATGGCATTAATCATGTATCAAGAAGGGGGAATACTGGGATAGATATATCTCTCTCTCTCAATATACATTGTGATTCATATATCCATGTAATATGTTATGACATTAAGGCCTGGTATGAATGATGCGTCCTTGACATGAATATGTGCGTTGCAAGTTGAGAACCGAAGCAAAAACTTAAGGTCAAGAACTACTAAAACTATTTGTGCAAAAACAATCTTGTTATGTTCTGGGAAAAATACAAAGAATCAGCAAAAAAAAGGAAACACCAGCTGAAATATAAAATTATACAAAAAAATTTTTAAATGGCATGCCTTGAATCATAGTAGCCCACCCAGATTTGTCTCTTTAAAATTGTATGGGTAAAAGACCTAGTAAACAAAGGCAAAAAAACCACGATAATGTGACGGAATGAACTATAAATGGTTGCCTATAGTTGCTGCAAATCAAAGTAGTTTATTAATCCAAAGCCCCATGTGAATATAAATGTGGTTTTCGCCAGCTCCCTGCATTTTATAATCTCCTGACAAAAGAAATCTCGACTGACCATTGGGACCATTCTAACCCTTGAACTCTGATATAGTATGTTTGGGGTGTAAATGTGAAGTAAGTAAGGCTTGTTTTGTAATCAATAAAGAGCATTTAAAGTATTGTATGCCAACACTGTGTCCGGAATCTGCCTGCTCCCCATCCTGTAAAAAGACCTCTATTGTGGGTCTAACAGTCAGATCAGAAAATATAACCAACATCTTCTATATAAACAAGCAAGGAGGAGTGAGATCCACCCTCCTCTGCAGAGAGATGGTCCACCTCTGGAATTGGTGCACCAGGCATGACATTATGCTCTCAGCAGTACGCATCCCAGAAGTAATCAGTTCCCCAGCAAACAGTCTCAGCAGGCATTTCCATACAGATCACAAATGGGAACTCCATATATTGATAGTGCAGCACATATCTCAGCAATGTGGGGGCCTTATCTTGGGATCCCTTTACAACCCAGCAGAACAGGTGCCCAGCATACTGCTCCCAGGCTACCTAAGGCCTCAGTTGCAGAGGAGATGCCTTCATGGTGCAATGGTCAGATCCATTGATGTACGCCTTTCCTCCCATTCCCCTATTACCTCGTGTACTCAGGAAGATCAAGCTCAATGGGGCAAGAGTGATCCTGACAGCTCACTGGTGGCCAAGGGAAACCCTTTCACCTTATCCTGCAGCTAGCCTCCCATCCACCCACAACCATTCCTGGGTCTGCTGTGCCAAAATGAGGGCAGGATGAACCACTCCAACCCGGCTTCCTTGCATCCGGCAGCGTGGTTTTGGGATGGACTATGAGCACAGAGAGTATGCTTTCAGGGATTTCAATCCATCCTGAAAAACAGCTGAGACATGGAAATGCTATTCAGCTAAATGGAAACAATTCTCCCTTTGGTGCCAGCAGCACTACTTGGGGGATTCCTGAGCATCATACTAGAATCTCTTCTCTCACTGGACATGTCAGGCTTGTCTATCAGCTCCTGTGGGAACATTTGGTAGCTATCAATGCTTTCCTCCCCAGGTGGAGGGCTGCTCAGTCTTCCCTCACCCGACCATTAGACATTTCCTGAAGGGCATCATAAGGATATTGCCTCCAGTTTCAAAACCAGTCCTACCTGGGATCTGAACCTTGTCGTCTCTGCTCTCATGAGACCACTGTTGAACCCTTGGCATTCTGTTCCCTCCTGACCTTTCTTTGAAAGTCACCCTCTCAATGGCAATTTCCTCTGCTACAAAGGTTGGAGAGCTTAGGGCCCTTATAGCAGCCCTGCTTTCTACATTTTTTCACACAGACAAGGTTTCTTTGTGACTACATCCAACGTTCATACTTAAAGTGTCTTCTGAGTTTCACCTTAACCAAACCACACACCTTCTGCTGTTTTACCCTAAGCCTCACCACCAGATGTGTGCAGGGATCTAGCCTTCTGCCTGCACAGAACTGCACCCTTTTGCGAGTCTAAGATTGTTCATCACTATTGCCAAATGAATGAAGGGGAAAGCTAGCTCTTTCCAAAGGCTGTCTAAGTGGATTTCCTCCTGCATCCTTTGCTATGAGCATATAAAAGCCCTTACTCAAAGTGTCAGAGCCCATTCTATGAGAGCCCACTTGGCACTGAAGCCTCCACCCAGGGAATACCCGTCAGAGATATGCAAAGCAGCTACTAGGAGTACCTTCACCAAGCATTTTACTCTGGTTCAAGGTTTGGCCGAGAATGCCTCCTTTGATTCAGTGGTACAGCATACTTCCTCACACCCTCCACCTCCAGCCCTGCTTGGGAGACACCCACAGTGACTATCCATAGAGACCAGCACTCGAAGAACAAAGGAAGGTTACTTACTTCATAGTAACTGGAGCTCTGAGATGTGTGGTCCCTATGGGTGTTTAATTCACATCCCACCTTCCTTCCCCTCTGCTCAGATCATCGTGTGATTTGCAAGAGTTGGAACTGGAGAGGCAGTCGGTCTGCACTCACTTTTATACCCTCAGTTGGGAGGATGGGGAGGTGTAGGGCACAGGCACAGATGAACAGACACTGCTATTGAAGAGTTTCTGGTCCCAGGCATACAGAGTACATTCACACCCACAGTCAATACCCATAGGGACCACACATCTTAAAGAAAGGTTACTTACCTTACAGTAACTAGAGCTCTTTTTGTGGGCTGGGCATTAAGTTAAAAGGAAGAGATGTAGAAATCATATGTTCCTTGCTAGAACTTGAATTAATTTCACTTTATTAATTGCTGTTCAAATTATGCACCTTCAATTTCTGTCATTAGTGCAGGATAGCCTGATATTTTACGATGTGGGGCTTGATCCAAAGCTGATTGACAACAGTGGGCTTCAGATCAGGCTCTCTGGCCCTAATTCAATAGCACAGGGGTGGCCAACCTGTGGCTCCGGAGCCACATGTGGCTCTTCAGAAGTTAATATGCGGCTTCTTGTATAGGCACCGACTCCGGGCCTGGAGTTACAGGCGCCAACTTTCCAATGTGCCAGGGGTTGCTCACTGCTCAACCCCTGGCTCTGCCACAGGCCCTGCCCCCACTCCATCTCCTCCCCTGAGCCTGCCGTGCCCTCGCTCCTCCCCCCTAGAGCCTCCTGCATACCACGAAACAGCTGATCAGGAGGTGCGGGGAGGGAGTGGGAGGCGCTGATTGGCAGAGCTGCCGGTGGGTGGGAGGCGCTGGAATCAGGGTGGGGGAGCTGATAGGGGGGCTGCTGACGTATTACTGTGGCTCTTTGGCAATGTACATTGATAAATTCTGACTCCTTCTCAGGCTCAGGTTGTCTACCCCTGCAATAGCACCTTTCTGAACCAGAGGCCTTTGTGAGTAGGACAGTGCCCCTGTTTTTTTTCCAGGTGGGGAGAGAAAAAGTTATTAGGTATGTCAGTGACCACAGGTAAAATTAAGACCTAATCTATTCTAAATGGGGGTGGAAGGGTGACAGACTTCTCCTTCAAATTCCCTCAGCAGCATGTAGCAAAGAAATTAGATAAAAGGGGCAGCGAGGAAGAAGAGGGACAGAGTTTTCTGTACTCTTTAAACAAGTGATGATCAGGAGAAGGCTGCGAAGACAATGTTTTATTAAGTAAGACAGTCAGCTCTCCTTCCTTCATAGACCAAATTGAAGAAACCAAAAAGAAAGCAGTAACTTTGACTAGTGCCTGACTGAAAGTCAAACAGTTTCAAAGTCAGAGCCTCACTTATTTTTATTTACAGTAACGAGATAGTTCTGGAGAAAGAATGGCTATAGGTGCATTTTTCTAATGAAAGTATCATGCTACATTTACATGATAGTTTTTATACAGAGCCATGAATATTTTTAGCCTTTGTTGCAATTGACTGTAGCAGCAGTTAATAAACATGTCTGTTTGGGTTAATTAAGGTTCAGATTGAAAATCTTACCTAACTATAACTCTGCATTGCAAACTGTTAAGAGTCAGTTGGTGTTTTGATTATGAGCACAGTTTCAGGGTTTATAATTGGAATGTTAAAAATCCCAGGATGAAACTTTTTGTAAAACTTGTGGAGATCTATTTAAATGTCAAGTCAATGAAACCCCTTTATAGCTACTGAGCAGCAATAAAAATGTTAACTGGTAATGTCTGAACCAAGTCTAGCCAGGAAAAAGTTGGGTTTGGGTATTTGTGGGTGGGATTTAAACTGAAAAATAGGCTGTTCAGATAGTTTATTTGCAGCTATTCGTTTCACCAGCTTTAATGATACTATAGCATAATACGTATCAGGACAGATTCTCTGGGATACTGGAGCAGCACTTAGTGGACCTGGGGGTGGGGCATAAGTTGCATTGCACCACATTTTTCTCCCCACAACCAGTTTCTAGAGGTAGCCAAGGGCCAGACTGGTTCTTAGTGCAAGACAAAGCAGCCTCAGGACTATTCTACTTGCATTAATAGAAAGGGGCTCTTGTTTAGGATCCATTCTGCCAGCACCGGGTGTTCTTTCATACCCTCTGCCATTCCCAAACATGTTACTCCAAGGAGCCAGGAATGGATGAACTGGAGCCAGCTATGCTATTGTTTTGACATGCAGGAATTCCCCTATGCAAGAGAAATCCCAGCAGGCTGTTTAAGCCAGTTTCCTTCTGCATTTTGCCACAGGAGTAGCACAAAGGGGACAGAATAGGTCCGGTGATCTGGCCCCAGATTTCTGACATACATGCAGCCTATGAGAATCACCACTTAGAAATAATAAAACAGGGAAATGTGGCAGGAACTGTTATTAAAGGGCATAACTCCCTTATTGCTATTAACAGATCCAGTCCTATATTCCTAGCACACCCAAACTCTCCTTGATTCATCCAAAGCTCCTAGAGAGATCAATGGAATAGTGTGCACCAGGAATACAGGTTCAAGCTCTAACTCCTGAACAAATATACATCTGAGATACTAACCTTCATCTGACCCCCCTAGACTAGCAACTTCCATACAGCTGTTAACAGCCTTGGGCACCAAAGAATTGTCCCATGCAAGATATACTAAACAACCAGAGATTTAAATCCTAGCTCTGTCTATGACTACACAGAGAATTTTTCTGAAATCAAACCACTTCTAACTGGGAATAATGTTTGCATCTTGCTTACTTTTCCCCTACATGATTCCATAGCTTTGTAACATGAAAACCTAGACTAGGCAGTCATAAATGCCCCTGAACATGAGTCAGCCATACCCTCTTTCTTAGAGAGGAAATAATGTGATATTTCAGCTTCCTGCATCTGTTTATGTTGTCATGTTATAAACATATCTGTACTCTGAAAGCTGCAAAAGACTGTTTAAAAGGGAGGGAAAATTAAACAGAAATAGTGAAGTTACAAGGATGTGCAAGTTTAGAGCCCAATTTCAAACCTGGGTTCCTAGGCACCCAAACCCACATTTAAGCATCTAAAAATGAATATTTAGGTGACTAAGTGCCCATTTAGGGGTCTACATCTGTACTGAGGTACTTAACGTTTAGTGGCCTTGTTTGAAAATTAAACCTACACACTGAAATTAACAAAAGCAAGAAAGTTCCCAGTTAGGGTTACCATTCCTTCCTTCCTGACTTGCATCTGAAGAAGTGAGGTTCTTACCCACGAAAGCTTATGCTCCCAATTCTTCTGTTAGTCTTAAAGGTGCCACAGGACCCTCTGTTGCTTTTTACATTCCTTCCTTAATTCTCCAGGCACTACATATAGTCAGTGGGTTTTAGAACAATGGGTCATTTTCTTAGCAAGACCTGAAATATCTAGGTGCAAGAGAGAGCTAAGGATAGAGAAGCAGTCTAGACTGTAAAAAGTAAAATTATGGTTCATTGTACATGGCCATAGAGTAAAGAGCAAAAGGAAACACCAACACCACACCACCCCTGCTCTCTCGTACTAGCCTGCATGAAGCAGCAGAGCAGTCTGTACATGTCATTCCCAAGTGGGTGGAGTCTTCCTGCCTTCCCTGTTTTCCCTGTCTTCTCCCCGCCCCACACACACACACACGGGGATGTGTGCTGTGCAGGGTATAGGCCTAGATATTTAAACTGCAGTTCAAGCAGAAAACAAGAGGCAGATTGTGCCCATCAGAGTCAATCTGATTCCCAGGCTACTGTTGCCCTACACTTGTTTGGGGTTCATGACAAAGCCACAAAAGAGCAATAATTTACTAGCCAGCCATATTGGTGTATCAGCTTTCTAGTTCCATCCTGAAAGTCTAAATAAATAGTTCCAGAAACTTACAAGGTGTAGCTTACTGAAAAAATAACCTACTGAATCTGAAGCAGTCTGTTTCTTTTTGTGTTGAGTTCAGCAGTAAGGACTGACTATGGGTAACAGTCAAACTTAAAAGTAAATTGGCTTTTAATACTTGACTCGCATGCACCATTATTTGTTCTCGTTGCTATGTAATCAATGTGGGGGTGTAGGTCTAAAAGTGAGAGAACCAGAAGAAATTAATACTATCTGCACAATGTTTTCATGTAGTTAATAGGAACACATTATAGAACCAGCTAATTTCAAAGTAAAGCCAGACAGCAGTGCTGATAGGATTCAGCAATGTTAGAGCGAAGTATGATCATAAATGAACTATGTAAAAATGAGACCTTCTTACTCCACTTCATATATATATATAGTTTCATTCAGAGTCATAGCTGCTTATATTAGGGACAAAAAGAGGTTTTATATTCTCAACTCCTGCTAGTACTTAAAGCACATTACAACAGGAGAGTGAGCTGGATTCTATTCTGTCTCATGCATTGCCAATTGCAGGCCAAAAATCTGCCTTCTTTCAAACCTCTGCAACCCCACTGAAGACAACTGGGTGGTAGAAATATTGCCAAAAGAATTTGGCCTGCAGATGAATGAGGCCGAATGAAGTCAGCTTGATTCTAATAACTTAGACTGAATTTGTAAGATTAATAGAACCATCTTTATTTGTGAACAGCAAGTTTGTTCTGCAAATCATTGCCACAATAAAAATTAAACCCCACAATCTGATTTTACAGTCATTTTTAGAGCAGAGTGACCCTAAATCAATTAATAGATTCCAAAGCCAGAAAGGACCATTGTGATCATATCGTCTGACCTCCTGTACAACCAGGGCCGGCTTTAAGCCGATTCGGCCAATTCCCCGGAATGGGGCCCCGCGCCTAAGAGGGCCCCGCAACGTCCGGGGCTGCCGGCGGAGCGGGGGGGGAAAAAAAAGCCGCTCCTGCTTTTCCCCCCTCCCTCCAGCGCTTGCGCCGCCATACAGCTGATCAGCGCAAGCCTGGGAGGGAGGGGTGAGGAGGAGAAATGCGGCGTGCTTGGGGAAGACGCAGGGCCAGGGCGGGGATTTGGGGAGGGATCCAATGGGGCAGTGAGGGGGCGGGGCCAGGGCGGGGATTTGGGGAGGCATCCAATGGGGCAGGGAGGGGGAGGGGCCGGGGAGGGGGGGGGGCGCGAGACAATTCACGTCCCGGCGTGGGGCCCCGCACCTGCTAAAGCCGGCCCCTGTGTACAACACAGGCCATAGGGCTTCCCCAAAATAATTTCTAGAACAGAGCTTTTAGAAAAACATCCAATCTTGTTGCCAGTGATAGAGAATTGAGTACGGCCCTTGGTAAATTGTTCCAATAGTTAATCACTTAAAAATGTACAACTTATTTACAGTCTGAATTTATCTAGCTTCAACTTCCAGCCACTGGATTACACCTTCCTCTACTAGATGGAAGAGCCCATTAGCAAATATTTGTTCCCAGTGCAGGTATTTATAGACTAATCAACCTTAACCTTGTATTTATTAAGCTAACTAGATAGAGTGACAGGTTTCAGAGTGGTAGCCGTGTTAGTCTGTATCAGCAAAAAGAACGAGGAGTCCTTGTGGCACCTTAGAGACTAACACCATCAGAGGCTTGTTCACCTGCACATCTACCAATGTGATATATGCCATCATATGCCAGCAATGCCCCTCTGCCATGTACATTGGCCAAACCGGACAGTCTTTATGCAAAAGAATAAATGGACACAAATCAGACGTCAAGAATTATAACATTCAAAAACCAGTCGGAGAACACTTCAACCTCCCTGGTCACTCAATTACAGACCTAAAAGTCGCAATACTCCAACCAAAAAAAAAACTTCAAAAACAGACTCCAACGAGAACCTGCAGAATTGGAATTAATTTGCAAACTGGACACCATTAAATTAGGCTTGAATAAAGACTGGGAGTGGATGGGGCATTACACAAAGTAAAAACTATCTCTCCATGCTAATTTTTTCCCCTACTGTTACTCACACCTTCTTGTCAACTGTTGGAAATGGGCCATCCTGATTATCACTACAAAAGTTTTTTTTTTCTCCTGCTGATAATAGCCCACCTTAATTGATGAGTCTCGTTATAGTTGGTATGGCAACACCCATTTTTTCATGTTCTCTGTGTATATATATCTTCCTACTGTATTTTCTACTGCATACATCCGATGAAGTGGTGTTTTAACCCACGAAAGCTTATGCCCAAATAAATTAGTTAGTCTCTAAGGTGCCACAAGTACTCCTCGTTCTTTTTGTAGATAGAGTGATAGACTCAAGAAGCTCAAAGGCATGGTTTCTAATTCTTTAATCACTCTTTGTGGCTCTTCTCTGAACCCTCTAATTTATCAACATCCTTTTTGAGTTGACACCAGAACCGGACACACTATTTCAGCAGTGGTTGCACCAGTGCCAAATACAGAGGTAAAATAATCTCTGTTCTTACTTCACATTCCCTTGTTTATGCATCCAAGGATAGCACTAATTCTTATGGCCAGAGCATCACATTGGGAGCTCATATTCAGCTGATTATCCACCATCCCCCCCAAATCTATTTTAGAGTCACTGATTCCCAGGTTAGAGTCCCCATCCTGTAAGTATGGCCTGCATTCTTTGTTCCTAAATGTATACATTTAGCCATATTAAAATGCAGATTGTTTGCTTGTGCCCAGTTTAATACAAAGAGAAATCTGGACTGCTTCATAGTGACCTGTCCTCTTCATTATTTACCACTCCAATTTTTGGGTCATCTGCAAACTATCAGTAATTACTTTGTTTTCTTTCAGGTTAATTAATACAAAATTTTAAATAGTGTTGGGCCAAGAACAGAACCCTGAGGGATCCCACTATAAACACACCCATTCAATGACTACTCCCATTTACAGGTACATTAAGACCTATCAGTTAGCCAGCTTTTAATCCATTTACTGTGTGCCATATTAGTTATATGTCATTCAATTTTTTTAATCAAAATGTACCAAGTCAAATACCTTACAGAAGTGTAAGTATATTAGGACACTTTCTTTTATCAACCAAACTTTTAATCTCATCAAAAAAAATATATCAAGTTTGTGTGACAGGACCTATTTTCCATAAACCCACATTGATTGGCATTCATTATATTACACTCCTTTAATTCTTGATTAGTCAAGTCCCATATCAGCCACTCCATTATCTTTCCTAGGATCGATGTTTGACTGACAAAGCTATAGTTACCTGGGTCATCACATTTACCCTCTTTAAGTATTGGCGCAACCTTAGCTTTCTTCCAGTCTAAAACTTCCCCACTGTTCCAAGACTTATTGAAAATCAACATTAACAGTTTAGTGAGCTTTTTAAAAACTCTGGGATTCAGGTTATCTGGATCTGCTGATTTTAAAATGTCTAACTTTAGTTGCTGCTGTTTAACATCCTCCTAAAAATCTAGTGCAAAGGAAAGAGTTTTATCATCATTATATGATGAAACCCACCATCTGTTTTTCCCCACCTAAATATATAACATTTCTTGAACATGTCTCCCTTTTCTGCATTATTGCTAATTCTACCATTTCCATCTAGTAATGGACCAATACCACTGTCAGGATTCTTTTTGTTCCTAGTATACTTAGGAAACTCCTTCATATTTTCCTTAGCTCTGCCAGACATAGATTTTTCCTTGTGTCCCTTTGCTTCCCTTATCAAAAATTTTTTACAGTTTCTAACTTCTCATTTATCAACTCCTTTATTCCATTTACATATAAATATTTTATAGCTTCCTTCACTTCCCCTCTAAGCCAGGTAGGGTTTGTAACCAATATAGCCTTCTACCTCAATTGTGGCTTTTGAGGCATCTTGTAAAGTGTTCTTAAACAATTCCCAATTAGTCACATTTTTCTGATTAAGTTCTTCCTCTCAGCTGACTTGGCTCAATTGTTTTTAACATTATGAAATTGGCCCTTTTAAAGCACCAAGTATATATATTACTGGTCTGGACTTTATTCGGTTTGCACATTATAAGTGTGATTGAGTCATGATCACTGGTACTTAAGTTACCATTAATTTTTAGTTGTGTAAACAGTTCTGTATCTGAGAAGACAAGGATTAATATAGAATTCCCCGTGTTGGATGCAACACTTAGAGCTAGGAAATATTTAGAGATTACAAGCATGTTTTAGTACTGGCAGCATGAGCCCTCCAGCATATGATGCTCAAATTGAAGTCCCCCATGATCGTGCATCTCTTTTCCCTAAACATTATAGATGGGTGTGTAAGGAACTGGTTATTCTGTTCCCTTGTGTGATTTGGTGGTCTGTGGAAGACATCAACTAATATCCCATCTTGTTCTTAATCTATTAGGACCTTAATCCATAAGCATTCAAGATCATTTTCTTTCAAGTGATCAGTGACTTGGAAACAGATAATGCCATTGATGACAGAGTGCTACTTCCCCTCCCTTTTGCCCTCTCAGTCTTTCCTAAATGGATTAGAATCACTGATTTTAACATCCCAGTCATGTGAATCATCCCACCAGGTTTCAGTAATGCCAACTAGATTGAATTTATGCTCATACACTTGAGCAATTCCAATTCTGCGTTTGTTACCCAGGGTCCTAACATTAGCATATAGTCAGTTAAGGAAGCAAAGGACATGGAGAAGGGATTCTTTAATTTTGTTCTCAACATCTCAATTTTGTGCTAAACAAGTGCTCATATCTTCCTCTTTTTACCCTCCCCTTTGTGATTACTTTCCCCTCCTCCTGACTATTCTAGGAAGCCTGTCCCCAAGGAGATTGGTCCACCTTCTGTGAAGAGATGGAGCTGTAGTGTTTGGATGGAACCAATGTTCCACAAAACCAAACCCTCCACCACTTACCAAGCACTTCCTGAATCATCTGTCTTCCTTTGCTTATGTGACAGGAAGGATCTCAGGAGATCACTTGGACATTCTTCTTTAGCATGCTTCCCAGTTCCTGAAATCATCTATTATCTGCAAGAAAACCCATGATGCAGTGTCATTAGTGCCAGTGTGAACCATCACCAATGGACCCTTGCTTTTACTGACAGTATTATTTTATCAACAATTGAAAATCCTAGTGCCTGTGATACGTTACAGCTCATCCAGTCTCAGCGCAAGCATACTGGTCAAATTCTAATTTTGCTTATTCTGAATTTATAACTCCATTGGCATCAAGCAATTAGTTACTCAGTAAATATAAAGCAACCCCAATGATTTCAATTGAACTACTACTGTAGATTTATATCACTGCAACTGATACCAGAATTTAGTCCAGGGCCTCTAAACTAAACATAGAAAATTACAATTAATATGTTCTGAAGACCTAGTAATATGAGATAGTCCAGTGATTTGCACTGAACACTGATGCATTCAGAAAGAAAGCAAGATAGACAGCACAAACCAATCCTCTACTTCATTTGCATTTGGAGATCATCATTACACAGTCATAATTGTTGGAGCCAAATGATTCAGTGTTGCAGTTTCAGATGCTTCAGTCTCAACAAGTTTAAAGACCATTGACTAGAGATTTGATTAGCATCCTCTTACGTTAAAATTGTAGTGGTGAGGAAATAAAACATTAAATGAACTGATAGTATTTTAGAAAAAAGTTTATTTCTATCACATATTAAACAAGAGATTGACGAGGGTTTCTTCTCCTTTCTAAGCGAAGTCTGCACTACTATTTCTGGTGGTCTATTAGAGTCCTCTCCTCAACTACTCCATCTGGTTAAAAATTATGCAGCTTGTCTAATTTTTGCTTTGCCTTGCTATTCATGTTTTTCCTCCCACTACTGTTCTCCAGTATAGTCACTTCAAAATTTCTCATTTATGCCTTTAACACCAAGAGCAAAACTGGTCCTCCTAAACTTTCTTCTCATATTTCTTCTTTCTTACCTCACATTCTCCACTTCCAACCATCTTCTCACATGTTTCTTACCAATGTTCACTCTTCATGTCCCATTTCCAAAGATCATGCTTTTTCCTCTGCATGCCTCAATTTTGAGGTCTTTTTGCCCCTGTTTTTCTAATTCTTTTTACCAGTCACATCTCAAAACCTGTATTTTCCTCTTCTCTTGTACTTACAATTTTGTAATGACTTAGGGCCACTGTTTATTGATTTGCTTCTGTTGTTAAGTTATTTATTTTTTTATCACCATGTCCTTCTGTTACCTTTATTCAGTACTTTGGATTAAAGGCACTGTGGCCCAGATCCTCAAAAGTATCTTCAACAGGAGCTAAGTGCCAAAATACCTTCCAGGATCTGGGCCTCTATAAATCAAATTAAATCTAAAGGCAAGAGGTCAGTGTTACATACCAAACTCTTGCCATCAGGCAGGTAAGAGGTCTGGCCCCTCAAAAGCTTCCAGAAAAAAAAAAGAGGTAAATTCAGATTTCCTTAACTTTGAAAGGATGAGAAAGTAATACTAAGAGTTTGGCTCCTTGCTTCAGAAATAGCCCCACTGAGATCGGTAGGGCTGTACTTAGATTGTGAACTCTTTAGGCAGGGACCATCTTTTTGTTCTGTCTTTGTACAGCACTTAGCACAATGGGGTCCTGGTCCATGACTGGGACTCATAGGTGCTACCTCAGTACAAATAACAATGGCATAGAAGAGTGCTGCTCCAAATGAATAATGGGACCCTAAAGAAATCAGCTTGACCTGTAGTTGGGAAATATGGGGGGTTGTACCATGCAATGCCCCCATATCCAGGACAATAGCTGGAATGGTAGAGGCAATAATAGGTGCTGGAACTAGAGGTGCTGGGGTGCTGCCATACCCCCTGGCTTGAAGTGGTTTCCCATCATAGACAGGGTTTACAGTTTGGCTCAATGGCTCTCAGCACTCCCATATACAAATTGTTCCAGCACCGCTGTAGGCAATGTGTTTGACTGTTCTTATTCTACCTGCTTAGCTGGCTTCTCTCTTGAACTGGGTCTTAAATTCATAGAGGTACAAAGTGAACATTAGTGTCTTTTAAAATGAGAGTCTATCAAGAACATAATGTATTCCAAAGCTCACTTTGTCTGCACTTGATTCAGTGTAAGTTGGCTATTTAACATGCATTCTGAAAATTCAGACTTGAAAATCTAAGGTGTCAATTGCTGTCTTCCTAACAAAGCAGTTTTACAAAATGGAAATTGTTTGGTTTTCTTCTTTGTTCTGAGATGCAGTGTAACTTGTAAACTAAGAAATATTTTTTTTAAAATGACAATTAAGCACCCAACTCCCATTGAGAGTCATTGGTGCCTTTGAAAATCTCCCTTGAAAGACTAAAGGCGTGTTGACACAGTCTGTCAGTGTATGACAAGCAAAGGTGTAAATCTAGCCCTACTGCTCACTAAATAGCCAAGTGGACCCTGCTACCATGCACTAAAAGTCCTGGATTATGCTTTGACATACTATGCTTTGAAACAGCAATCCATCAACTGTATTCTAAGTCATTGTAGTCTTTGAAATGTGAAAAATACGGTTTAGTTCTTCATGTAATTATTAGTAAAATTAGAGGTGTTCTACTTGCTTTACCTGTAAACGGTTAAAAAAGCCCATAGGTAAAAAGAAGGGAGTGGGCACCTGACCAAAAGAGCCAATGGGAGGGCTAGAACTTTTTTAATTGGGGGAAAAGCTTTCCCTTTGTCTGTTTTGTTGTTGTTCTCTGGAGAGAGGAGACGCAGAGCAGGAACCAGGCTGAATTATGATGTAGGAAACTTTAAGCCAGGTATGAAAAACCATCAGATCATACCTAGAGATTGCTTATCTGAAACCCCAGATATGTAAGTAAGTCAGGGAAGGTCTAGGAAGACGTGATTAGAGTTATTTCTTATTGACTTGTGGACTCCTCTGTGCTAACCTCAGGTGCTTTTGTTTTGCTTGTAACCTTTAAGCTGAACCTCAAGAGAGCTATCTTGATGCTTAATTTTTGTAATTTTTTTTGACCTAGCAAAAAGCCTAAGTTCCAGATGTATTTTATTTCTTTTTGCTTAATAAAATTTATCTTTTTTAAGAACAGGATTGGATTTTTGTGTCCCTAAGAGGTTTGTGCATATGTTGTTTAATTAGCTGATGGCAACAGCTGATTTCCTTTTTTTTTTTTCTTTCTCAGCTCTTCTCCGGAGTGGGGGGGAGAAAAAGGGCTTGAGGGTACCCCACAGAAAGGAATTCCCAAGTGCGCCTTTCTGGGTTTCCAAAAGGGGTTTTTTTGCATTTGGGTGGTGGCAGCATCTACTCATCCAAGGTCAGAGAGAACCCGTAACCTTGGGAGTTTAATACATGCCTGGAGTGGCCAGTATTAATTTTTAGAATCCTTGTGGGGCCCCACCTTCTGCACTTGAAGTGCCAGAGTGGGGAATCAGCCTTGACAAAAAGTTTTTGGTTTTTCCCTTAATTATGAATCCATTCAGAAGCTTTTTTTAAATGGTCTGGTTAAAGGACCAAAAGACAAAGATTTGTGTTCCTAAGGCCTTATCTACACTATACAGTTTTGTTGGCATAAGGCAGCTTTTGCCGACAAAACAGTGGAGGTGTACACATTACAATGCTACTTTTTGCAGCAAAACTCTCCTGTTTTGCCGATAAAACCATCTCGATGAGAAGCATAGAGCTTTTAGCAGCAAAGTTAAAGTGGGAAAGTTAAAGCAACAAAGCATCAGTGTAGATGCTGCCATTTGTTATGTCCATGTAACTGGCCTCCCCCAATATCCCACAATGCTTGCCATGCTGCTCTGCTCACTGTTTTGAACTCTGCTGCCCTGCAGGAATATGCCCCTCCCTTTTCAAAGCTCCAGGAAGCTTTGGTATTCTTCAGTGTGGAGAGCTCATATGCTGAGCATGCCAGCAGGAAAGCAGCAACAAGCTCTCCTGCCTGGAGTGAAGGGAAGGGGTGGATCATTGGTCTGTGGGCCGAGGGGAATGTGGGAGAACTCAGAGGGAATCACAGAACCATTAACATGGAATCCCGCTCTCCCTGGCACTAGGAACATAGCAGCAGGCAGAGCAGGGGAGGGGGCGGGGGGGAGGAAGAGAGAAAGAGAGAGACTGCTGTGCAGAGCCAGGGAGGTAGGCGGGAGCTGATGTGGGGAGATCCCCCTCCCATTGCCTCAGGATTGGTTGGTTCCATCTGCTGTCTGAACTTAAAGAAACAGCATGCAACACATTCACTCTCCCCTAACACACACACTCCCCCGCCCCACACACACACTCCCTGTCACACACTTTCCCAGCCAATGGGAGCTGCGGGGGCGGCGCTTGGGGCAGGAGCAGCGTGCGGAGTGGAGCCCCCTGGCTGCCCCTTTGCACAGGAGCCAGAGGGAGGATATGCCACTGCTTCCGGGAGCCATGCAGAGCCACAGCATGCACACAGGGGAGCAAGCCCCCCTACCTCGCTCCCCAGCTGGAGCGGGGAAAGCCCTGGACCCCACTCCCCGGAAGCTCGAGGGCCGGATTAAAATGTCTGAAGGGCCAGATGTGGCCCCCGGGCCATAGTTTGCCCATCATTAGAGTCAGGCTGTCATTATTTAGATATTACTGTTTGGTGATTGGTGTCAATGTCTTTGTAGATCAAAAAAAATCTGCTCATTTACTAATTAATCAGAAAAGCAGTCAAAGGTTGGTCTGCATATTACACATTCTGTACAACATTAGTGCAAGTATAAAAACTAGGATATCTGACAAAAAGCTCACACTAAGGCATGTCGTCCCAAAGAGCACATGTATAGCTCATTTTAGTTGAGTGAGAATTGATTTGTCAATGTTTACCATTAGTGTTATTTGGGATCTGGAGGCCTTGTTAATATTCTACAGTACCGTCCAATGGGGAGCAAAAAATGTAACCTGTAGAAAGGATGCAGGTTCTACCCTTCTCTCAATGTACACATCAGTTCACAAAACAGGGGAGGAGATAACTTCACAGATGAGGTCAAACACCAAGAAACAAGGAACTAAGCACTGTTTTCCTCCCTCCAGGAGGACAAAATGCTGATGAGGCTTAGGCATTCTCATTCCTAATCCATTAGTAGGGCCCTACCAAATTCACGGCCATGAAAAATGCATCACAGACCATGACATTTGGTCTCCCCATGAAATCCGATCTTGTGTACTTTTACCCTATACTATATAGATTTAATGGGAGAGACCAGAGTTTCTCAAATTGGGTCAGGACCCCCAAAAGGGGGTCGCTGGAGAGGGGGTTGGAAGATTATTGTAGGAGGGTCACAGTATTGCCACTCTTACTTCTGCACTGCCTTCAGAGCTGGATGGCAGGAAAGCAGCGGTGTCTGGAGAGGCACCCAGCTCTGAAGGCAGTGCCCTGCCAGCAGCAGCACAAAAGTAAGGGTGGCAGTACCATGCCATGCCACCCTTTCTTCTGTGCTGCTGCTGACGGCAGCATTGCCTTCAGAGCTAGGCTCCCGGCCAGCAGCCGCCGCTCTCCAGCCACCCACCAGCGGCTGCTGTGGCACCAGAACAGAGAGCAGCCGCTCCCAGGCCAGCCCAAGCTGCAGATAGGGAAGAGAAGAGGCTGGCCACATGGAGATGGGGAGGAGGGATGGCTGAGTGGGGGTGCAAGGACACATGGGCTAGGGGCAGATGTGCCTGACTGAATGGGACAGGCATGAGGCTAAGGAGTCAGTATGGGGAAGGCCCCTTAGCAAACCCTCCCCATCTCAAAAAAAAAAAAAAAAAAAACCACACACACCATACACACAAACCTTGTTCCATACTTCTTCCACCCACACCCAACAACCCTTCAAGTTCACAACCAGGCTCCTTCCCAGCAATTACTTTCCTCTCCTTCAGCTCCTCCCTTACGCCTGACTCCAAGTCTTTGCACTGCTTCTGAGCGGTGCAGGAAATACGGTTCTGTATTGATATAATAATAATGAATTATTACTCAAAGTTCTTTATTAATATGCCTAGTAAGGAATCTATTCATCAAAAAACATTTCCTGAATCTTTTTTGTTGTCTGTATTGTTATAGACATACTTGCTGACAGGTATTTTGAAATAAATTACCAAAATAATTGAAACTGGTGGGATTATATTGTGTTATTTTGACAAATAAAATACACAGAATTTTAAAATATTGTGAGTAGAATTTTTAGGCGCAGAATTCCCCCAGCAGTAAATTGAGAGCATACGTGGAACAGCAGGAAGTGGGCAAAGAGTAAGTGACCAACAGAAGACTATAAACTCATTAAATCCCAACCGGGGCCTGAGAAAAGGTTGTAACAGACTTGTTCATTTTTCTACATGGTCATAGTAGATTACTGGTCTAATTTCTGTGTGCTAGACTATCTGGAGGGCACTCAGGCAGGAACTATGATCAGGAAACTAAAGGCACATTTTGCAATGTAGGGCATATCTGACATGCTATGCTCAGACAATGGGCCACAGTACACTGCAGCAGAATTCAAACAATTCAGCACCAAATGGAAACCTCAACACAAGACATCTTCCCCTAGATACTCACAAAACCATAAGAAGGTAGAGGCAGGCAAGAGACTGATGGCAGAGGCAAAACAGACAGGAAGGGATCCTACCTGGCAGTGTCAGACCATCACCCTTCCAGTGATTAGGTAGCAGCCCAGCACAAGGACTGATAGGCTGAAGAACCAAGAGTGATTCCCGTGAGGGGTAGGTAGCTGCTGCAGCCCAACAAAGGAATTACAGACAGTACACAGCAGCAGTTAACAGAACACCAAGCTAGGCAGGCAGCCCACTCCAAAGGAGCCATGGATCTGAGGGCCCTATGCACAGGTGAGCAAGTTTGGGTCCAACGAAATAGCCACTCAAAGCAACTGCAAACAACCAACAACAACAGTCCAAGCTGTAGTGGGACACAGAACGTATGAGGTCACTACAGACTCAAGGCACTGGTGAAGATGCAGGCAGAACAGCAGCAGAGAGCCACCAAATCCAGATAGACAAGGCCAAAACCAGGACCAGGAGAACTTAGAACAAGCCTCGGCCACCAGCAAGCCTGACAGAAGCGTGAGAACAGAAACATAAGAACATAACATAAGAACATAAGAACGGCCGTACCAGGTCAGACCAAAGGTCCATCTAGCCCAGTATCCTGTCTACCGACAAGTATCAGAGGGGTAGCCGTGTTAGTCTGAATCTGTAAAAAGCAACAGAGGGTCCTGTGGCACCTTTAAGACTAACAGAAGTATTGGGAGCATAAGCTTTCGTGGGTAAGAACCTCACTTCAAGTGAGGTTCTTACCCACGAAAGCTTATGCTCCCAATACTTCTGTTAGTCTTAAAGGTGCCACAGGACCCTCTGTTGCTGTCTACCGACAGTGGCCAATGCCAGGTGCCCCAGAGGAAGTGAACCTAACAGGCAATGATCAAGTGATCTCTCTCCTGCCATCCATCTCCATCCTCTGACAAACAGAGGCTAGGGACACCATTCCTTCCTTATGTTCTTATGTTCTTAACAGGCTGCAATGGGCTGTTGGTAAAAGCCATGCATCACAGATCTGATTGAGCTCACTGATGGACACTCAGACTGCTAAGGGGATTCAAACACTGAATCCCACATGCCTTTAGCTTGCTGGGACTAGGCAGAATTTAGGCACTGTCCCTGTGTAATGGTCTTCACTCATGGTCTGGTTGGGGAGTGTGGCCTAGTGGTCACAACTGCACCCCCTGACTGCCAATGGGAGGGGAGCCCAGGCCCTCCCACTCCACCAGGCTCCAACCTAGGGCCCTTTGGGCTACCAGTGGTCTGGCAACCAAGGTTAAGGCTGTCTTCCCTGGGCCTCTTCCTCTTGTCCCTACCCTCTCACCCACAGGTCAGCTTAGTCCAAGGCTTTCCCCTGTTGGGGAAATCCAAACCAAAATAAGTAAGAGGGGATTACCAATGTCCAGGGTCCACAGGTGGTGGAGAGGGGGATACTTCCCTCTCTGATTGGCTCTGGGGTGGGTCCTCCCTTCCCTCAGGAAGAATGCCTTTGGGCAGCTGCATCAGAGCCTTTAGGCTTCCCGCTGTGCTGCTGGAGCTGTGGGCTGCAGGTCTGCTTATCTCCAGCTCTGCCATCAAAATGAGCTAATTCCCTGTCTTTTAATCCCTCCAGCAGATGGAGCATTTGCTGCAGGTGTGTGGGGCAGGGCTGGCTAAGCCCAAAATAAACCCCTAACCCCTGGTTGCCCAATGTGGGGTTTGTACACACATCACACCCTGGCTTTGGGTCTCTAGACCAGTGGTTCTCAAACTAGGGCCGCTGCTTGTTCAGGGAAAGCCCCTGGCAGGCCGGGCTGGTTTGTTTACCTGCCGCGTCCGCAGGTTCGGCCGATCGCAGCTCCCAGTGGCCGCAGTTCGCTGCTCCAGGCCAATGGGGGCTGCGGGAAGTGGCGGCCAGTACGTCCCTCGGCCCGCGCCGCTTCCTGCAGCTCCCATTGGCTTGTTGACCCCCTCAAAGAATTCTAGTAGATTGGTGAGGTATGATTTCCCTTTACAAAAACTATGTTGACTCTTCCCCAACAAATTATGTTCATCTATGTGCCTGACAATTTTGTTCTTTACCATAGTTTCAACCAGTTTGCCTGGTACTGAAGTTAGGCTTACCAGCCTGTAATTGCCAGGATCACCTCTGGAGCCTTTTTTAAAAATTGGCGTCACATTAGCTATTCTCCAGTCATCTGTACAGAAGCTGATTTAAATGATAGGTTACAGACCACAGTTAGTAGTTCTGCAATTTCACATTTGAGTTCCTCAGAACTCTTGGGTGAATACCATCTGGTCCTGGTGACTTATTACTGTTTAGTTTATCAGTTTGTTTGAAAACCTCCTCTAATGACACCTCAAGCTGTGACAGTTCCTCGGATTTATCATCTAAGATTGGTGAAAATATAATGCCACTATATAAATCCATGGTACGCCCACATGTTGAATATTGTGTGTAGTTCAGGTCACCCCATCTCAAAAAAGATATTAGAATTGGAAAAAGTAATGGCAAAGATGATTAGGGTTATGGAACTGCTTCCATATGAGGATTAGAAAGACTGGGACTGTTCACTTTTGAGAAGAGACAACTGAGACAAAGAGTTTTCATAGAGGTCTATAAAATCAAAAATGGTGTGGAAAAAGTGAATAGGGAAGTGTTAGTTACCCCTTCACATAATACAAGAACCAGGGTTCACCCAATGAAATTAATAGGCAGCAGGTTTAAAACATACATAAGGAAGTTCTTCACACAACACAATCAACCTGTAGAACCAGTCGCTAGCAGTTGCTGCAGGCCAAAACTATAACTGGGTTCAACAAAAAATTAGATACGTTCATGGAGGATAGGTCCAATAATGGCTATTAGCCAAGATAGTCAAGGATACAGTTGCATGCTCTGGGTATCCCTAAATGTCTGACTGCATGACAGGAGATTGATCACTGGATAATTGTCCTGTTCTGTTCATTCCCTCTGAAACATCTGGCCCCAGCTCCTTTTGGAAGACAGGATAGTGGGCTAGGTGGACCATTGATTTGACCCAGTATGGCCATTCATATGTTCTTATGATGAAAACACATCAGTTGTCACCAAGAAACTTTCTTACACCAACAATCTTCAGTCATGAAAGTTATTCACCTGTATGAACAAAGTGCCATATAGAGGAGCAAGTTACTTGTCTGACGCTGCTTACTTTTCATGGTTCATTTAATTTTTCTGATAAGTAATATTTGATGACTCAGAGGAAAGTGGGCAGCTGCTGCAGCATACATGGCTTCAGCTCAGTCTGTACAATCACTAATCTCTAGAGAAATCTAGTGAGTCCTTGCATATAAAAGAGATGAAAGGGGTACAGAAGTTGAACACCAAGTACATTATTAACGAATAATAGGTTTAACCTGAGAAATCACCCCCAAAATAATATTTACATAATGTGAGCAAAGAGGAAAGAATTAAGGCACTAGTCACATGTATACCTCTGATGTTTGTGAGCTAGGTGTGCTTCATTTAGAGCTTTTCAAGGTGTTAATTTTCTATCCACATCATTTCAGTCAGTTTATTATATGCTTACAGATGTCCATCTATTTTTAAATGAATATCTGATCGTGCTGTAATATAATAGAACTTGGGCCACAATTATTACTAATATTAAGGCCTCTGCTAACATGGGCAGACTTATTATCCAAATCATAGTGTTTCTTACAAGGTGCGGAGTATCCTCAACTTCTGTTGACGTCAAAGACGTTCAGCATCTTTTCTCTAAAAAGAACAAACAGATGTTGCATTTTTAAAGGCTTTTTGCTTCAGACATCTTATGGCCATGAAAGTAGGATTCAAAAAGCAATGATTAGCAAAAAATGCTTTTAAATGAGATCACTGAGTGACAGGAAAGCAAATACTGACATGAAAATGTTTTAAACAAGATGCTTCAGCATATTAACAAGGGATCATTTTCCAGAGAAGTAAAGTAACAGGGAAGTTACATTCATTATTAGTGCTATTCATGAACTGAACAGAACAAGAGATTTTATGGTGTTACAGAATTAAGTTGAGGCACTGAACTGAAATGTTGCCTAATTATAATTATTTTTACTCTATAGGGAACTGTCTTTCAGTATCAAACAAAACAGCCTTGTAACCTCTCTACTGTACAGCAAACATGTACTAATATTTCAGTCTTTCTGTAATATCACTTTCAGAGAGGAAGGATGACTGTGTGGTTAAGGCTCTAGGCTAGGATTCAGGCGATGTGAGCTCAATTTCTGACACTACCATGACTTTGTGTATGATTGTGGGCAAGTAGATTAACTTATCTGAGAAATAGAGAGAATAATAATTCCCTACCTTAAAACAGGGATATGAGGATAAATTCATTAATGTTGATGGAAGCCCTATGGTTTCTTTTGATGACAGTAGACTGATTGAGCAGTGAATGAAATGGATATAGAAAGATTCCAAAGTTAACTCTGAAGGATTTAGGTCTGACACATTAGATCATGCCTTAGTGTGCTCCTGTGTTGTATTTTGAAATTTTTGCCTTATCTCATTCACATATCCCCACTGAGGTGTTTACCAGTGTGAATTGGAGTTTATTAAGCAAATGCATAACATTATATGTGCAATGTTTCATTGACTTACACCAATGGTAGATCTGGCCCAGAGATATTTAGCTCTTCCATATTTGGCAGGAGTCACCAGGTGGTGCTGTTACACAGTCTTCTTACAAGTTTTTTTCTTAGCATGCAGTCAAATCTGAAGAAATACTGCATTGGTGTTAGTTTTGTTACCCAGTAGTCCTTTGAGAGAAGCTGTGGTAGACAGATTGCTCTCTGCTTCATTCTCTATATTTGGAGACAATTCTTGTGAGAGTAGCTTCCTTTGTATAATTAAATAGTGTGGCTGGGTCAAAGTGGAATAGCTTCAGTGGGAAAGATTGAAACACACCCCAGACTAGAATATCCAACAGTCTGGTGGCTAGGGCACTAACCTAGGATGTGGGAGAGCTGGGTTCAGGTACTTGCTCCATGGCAGTGATTTGAACCTGCATCACAGGTGAATGCCATAAGCACTGGGCTTTTAGATATAAGGGCAGCCGCACCACCACCATTTTGTAAATGGTGCTTAAGGCCTGGTCTACAAAAAAAGTTGTGTACACACCCCGAGCAACATAGTTAAGCCAACCTAACCCCCAGGGTTGACAGCAGTAGGTCAACAGAAGAATTCTTTGATTGATCTAGCTACTGCCTTCCAGTGAGATAGATTACCTACGCCAATGGGAGAACCTGTCAGCACAGGTAGTGTTCACATTGAAGTGCACGGAGACACAGCTGCAGCTGTGCCACAGCAGCATTTCAAGTGTAAACAAGTCCTAAGTCTCCTTGGGAAGCTAGCCTGAAAAATTGAAATGTTTTGGAAATATTGAAGCAGTTTTTTTAACCGCAACAACCCAGATCAACATGAATTTATGAACTGTGGTATTTGGGCCAAATCTGCATTTTTTGGCAAAAAGTTTGTCAAAAAAGTTTCATCCAGCTCTATTAGTAACACAATGTTTTAATAACTGGCAGTGAGAGAGGGGTAAGAAATAGATTACACCAAATACCCCCAACCTTGCCATAATACACTAGTTAATTTTTTGGAGACTACTTCACATGTCAGATATTGGATGTCACTATATATGGCTGTTATGTATGAGATAAGTTATAGTTGTATGTTACATTTACAATAGGTAAAATAAACAGGCTGCTTGTCTACATTGCTGCACATCTTTTTCAAAACTGAGTTTTAGAAATCTTTTCAACAGTTATGGGAAGCTGTGAAACTAGTTAATGTTGGACTACTAATTGAATGTGACATAAGAAAGGGACAGCTCGGTATTAAACAAACCAAAGATCCCACACAAGGAAATGACTGCAGAAATTAGAGATATGACTTGTAGTCAACATGAAACAAAGCTCATTGGAGCATCCTGATGTGCCCTTAGTAAATGACAGCTATATAGATAATTCTTAGTGCACTATTACATTCTCTACAACTGAAATGCAATTTTTGCAGCTGGAAAAATATTAAAGTAGAGCAGCACAGAAAGTTGAGCTATAAAAGAACAATATGTCCCATTCCCAATTTAGGAGCCTGATTTTCCGCCTTCTTACACCAGTTTTACTGCACTAATTACTCTGTTGACACTGCTGTAAAGAAGATTAGAATCTGGCACTAGATCGCTTGCCACAAAATTTGTTCTTGTGCTGCTCTCAATTATATTTGTATGTGCTTACATGTTATTCAGAGAATAAATGTAACAGTTCTAATACCTTCAACTTCATCATTCCATGCTTTCATTTAGCCTGCCTTTAATTTACGGCCTTGTCGTCAGAATATGATTACTACATTATGAAACTGATTTTTCTGCTGCCATTTTGCATGACCTGTCTGGGAGCTGAGATGTAAATTAAGACTTCATGTAATTAAGGCTGCTTTTGCCCTGATCAGATTTAACTTTCTTCTGCAAGAGATTTCATTAACTTTGATTCATTGTTATTTTATCTCATTACTTCAGTTAAAGTAGTGTGGAAACTTTTCCTGGTTTTATTACACATTTATACCAAAGAACTAATTCTCAAGATTTAGCATGACAAGGTGACAAATGTTTCATTCCCTGTAAAGTGTCAGCTCCAGTGTATAAATAACTATGTCTAAGTGTAAGAAATAGACTTCTACACATTTATCTACAGTGTGCCAGTTTGCTGAGCATTCGCTCTCAAAAAACAAGTTTATTAAATTATATTCCACATAAAACATATACACAAGGCTTGTCTAACATCAGAAGACATACCACTTTAACTACACCAGTATAATTAAAGCAGTACAAGACCCATAGTGAGGATGCAGTATACCCATATAAAGGTAATTTATAGCAGTATAGGCACCCCCATATAGGAAGGGAAATAAGCTATACTGGTATAAAGGCACATTTTAACTAATATAAAATATATGGAGATATACCTATCTCATAGAGCTGGAAGGGACCCTGAAAGGTCATCAAGTCCAGCCCCCTGCCTTCACTAGCAGGACCAAGTACTGATTTTGCCCCAGATCCCTAAGTGGCCCCCCTCAAGGATTGAACTTGCAATCCCCTGGGTTTAGTAAACCAATGCTCAAACCACTGAGCTATCCCTCCCCCCTTAACTACATACATGCTGAGGTTGTACTGATAACTATTAAATGGTTAAAAAATGTATGCAGAGTTAAGGTTGTCCAGTCATAGCTTGTACAGTTCCAGAATGTCAAGTTCAGCAAAACTCAAGCTTCTGGAAAAAAACAGGAAATACAGAGTTAAGGTAAACCCCCATGCAGCCTTAACTCTGCCCTCTTTGAGCAGTGCCCCACAACACCCATACTCACACTCTGCCTTTTCTCTGTAATGGACTGACACAACCTGCACACACTGTACACTCTCAGACCCTTCTCCCCCAGCAGGAGACCACCCTAGAAAGAAGAGTAGGAAGTGGCTACAAGGTAAATAATAATTCCCTGTACGTCCTGGGATTTTTTCTATTACATGATTCTCTAGCTATCTGAACAAGTTATTCTATACCTAGCATTCATAAATTAATGAGTTTTATTCTGAGCTAAAGTTTTCTATCCCTTGATAGATAATATTTTTCTGACACTACTAGTCCCAATTTGATTATGTTTCTGGGGAATCTTTGTTAAATTCAGAAAAGGTACTAATACATAAGTTCAAGACTTAGAGATATCCATCTTTTGGTTTTCTCCTTTTATAGAAAAAATACCATCCTAGTGCTATGCATGACACAAATCTGTCATGGTGCATAGACTTTATTTTGTATACTGTTTTTATGATGGGGCTAAAAGGGTGAAAATATTTAATTTTCACAACTGTGTTTATTTGGGCACTCAGTAATTCATGGACAGTTTGGGATTTATTTTTAAAATTATGGTTGTTTACATTTACAGTTTTTCTGTTTAGTCTGTTATAAGAAGATAATTATATTTTTCTCTGTAGTTGCTCTTGCCAGTTCATTTCATGGCACACCAAGAATGTAGCTATGGAATTTCTCCAACAGACAGAAGGTGAGTTACTTTAAATGGTGATCATACTTGTTTCTGATCATTAATGGCATAACAACCAATAAGGAAAATGGAGGGGGAAATAGCTGTGTTTTCTAAATGGAAATGAATTGTACTCAAATACTGTAGGGCTTGATTCAGATCTTACTTACACCAATAAGTCAGGGATAAGATGCAACGACTTCAATAATTACACCAGCCCCCTGAGTAACTAGGATCTAAATCAGACCTGTCTATTATGCAGCTAGTGCCCTCTTGAGGTTTACCAATGATAGTGCCCTCAATTGAAATAACCCCACTGATCCAGTGTTGCAATGCTTGTCTTTGCACTTTAAAAAGAGTCTAAATCACTCCTACAATGACGTACTTTATGTACCATGAATACTCCCATGGACTTCTATGGGACTACTTATGGCAAGTAAAATTAAGCAAGTGTATAGTCTTTGCAGGATTAGAGTCCAAGTCTGTACATCTCAAAAGTCCTATTTTGATAAACTGTGCATGTTGAGATGCAGTGCCTTTTCCAATGCTAACATAACATTCTGCTAAAAAATATAATCAAGTCAGAACAGTGGTGTCTAGGGATAACAAAGTAGGAATCTGACAAAATAAGAGCACCAGATTAATTTTACTTAGGTCTGCTATTCCAAGTTACTTCCAGTTCTACTTAAAGGGAAGTCATGTGGTCTATAAAGGGAAGCGGACAAGAGTTATATGCTGAGGTATTTTTCCCTTATCAATAATTACATCACAGTTTATTAAAATTATATCCAAAGTCTATTTATCAATACCTTTTATGCTATTTAATTTGTAGGTGAATATTTCATTCACCTACAATGGTGAAGCTAGACTGGCATATTTATAGGACTTTTCACTTCCTGGTTCTAATGTACTTATAGACAGAGATCAAGTTACCCCAGAGACCGCTTTACCCTCTATGAACCCTAAAGACAACTTCACTTCATAGTGACAATGTAATTAGATAGACTGAGGCACTAGACTATCAAGCACTGGGAGCAAAGGTTTTTCAGTTGGTTGGGCAGCAACTGTGGAACATTTAGCTAGACTGAGCTCCAGAATGATATTACCTTTCAATGGGAGATAGGCACCTAACTCCTTTCCATGCCTTTGAAAATCTTCCCCTTCTCTTTATTGAAAAGGTGTAGTGTATCTACCAGAATTAATGTTGTTAAAAGTAATAATTAAAACAAAAAAACTCTTCACACACAAAGTCACAGATTTGAAATGAGAGTTGAGGGCACTCAGCAACACCCCGCAGTAGGGCCTCAGCACCTCATGATTAGGCTCAGAGTATTACCCCCAAAAATCAGACTCCAGGTATCCCTACAATGGCCTGCCTATATTCATAACTTGATCCTCAATTTGTCTGGTTTTGGTAGGTAAAATGGGAAATAGTTTTACCAGGGGGTTTCCCTCCAACCTGTGGAGAACTCCCCAGAACAGACTACTGTTAACCCCATGGGGAGGACACAGCTATAGCCTTCCGCTCAAAGGATTGACACTCAGGCAGTAATTCTTTGAAAACAAAAATAATCTTTATTTAACACAATATTTCCTAGTACAGTAACTCTAAAACATAATATTATGAAAACAAACAAAGCAGATCATTCACTCTAGCATCTTCCCCTCACTCTGACTCAAGCCTCTCAGCTCTCTGCTTTATATACAGATTTTGGCCTATTCTGATTGGTTATTTTTACAATCCTAAACATTCCCACCAATCAGGTTTAAGCCCTCTATCTGTCAATCAAAGACAGACCTGATTGAAGACCTGCGCCTTAGAAGCCAGACCTGATTGAAGACCTGTGATATGCTTACCTGACCCCCTCCCTTTAGGTTTTGGAGTGATCTTTGTCTCACCTCAGCCTGTCTGCTTGGTCTTGGCCAAATTTCTCGCAGACCTCCATTTTGGATTTCTCTGACTGTGACTGCTTGCAACTGCCAGTTTATCGCTAACAATAACCGCCCAAACCTTTATAATTAATAAACAACTCAATATCTAAGAATACCCTAACTCTATGATTCACTGTCACCACTGTATTTTTTATTATTTTAAACAAGTTTAATTTCAATCTCTCTCTGCTTCAGCTAGTGGTGACAGCATAGTGCTCTCAGTGCTATATTTCTCACAAAGGCGGAGCAGCTGAAAAATCTCTTGTATCAAGAGGATCTGATTCACAGTCCATTGCAGTCTATGATAGTCTTTCCATTGACTTCAGTGGGATTTGGATCAGGCCTACAGTTGTGCTCTATAGCAGTTAGCCTATGCAAGGGGTACCTCTGCTTGGTAATGAAATATCTTCGCAAAAAAAGGAGTTGAAAGTAGTGGATGAGCTAATGAGTCTTTGAGAACCTTAAAAGACTATCTCCTTAGATCTACTGGAGTTATTAAATGTATATCTGTATCCATGTTAATCATTCCCATGTACTGGCAACCTCTCTCCCTCCTACTCACACCCCCGGTCCCTAGGCCACAGAGAGGCATCAAAGCCACTTTGGGTGTGTCTTCACTGCACAATTAACCAGAGACCTTACCCAGATTTTAGCCTTATCTCTCCCCCCCCCCCCCTCCTCCTCCTCCTCCTCCTCCTCCTCCACCACACAGAAAGACCTTTTCCCCAGGTTTGGAGGTACGGTAAGCCCAGGCTAGCTTACCAGACTGGGGCAGTGGGGATAGAACCCAAACTTGGCTTTAATTCAGTCTGGAACCAGCCCTGAGGATGCAGGCTAAATCACCTGAGTGCTGATAGCCCTCCAATGTCTTTCCCCCCAAAGGACATATAAATTCTTTGGCAATTGCAGTATTGCCACCTCTCACAATTTTATCTCAAGTGCCAGGATTTCAGAGGGTTTTGGACCCCATCTCATGACTATGCGAGATGCTCCAGTTCCCTTGTGAAGTTCAGCCCTGGCAGAAGCTGGCAGAGTCTCTCCCCTCCACTTGCCATTCTCACAGGAGGGGAGGAGGGTGCAAAGAGCCCTGTGAGGCTTTGCTCCCTCCTGTGAGAAAAACAGAGAGAACAGCACCTCTGCTCCTCCCCACTCCACCCTGCAGCATCCAGCATGGGAAGGGGCAGACGGGGGTGGAGAGCCCCTGGAACCACCCCCTCAGCATGGAAAAGGGAAGACAAAAGTGGACCTGCTGCAGCCCCAGGAGAGGATGACCCTACAAGGAGCAGAGAGTACGGCTGGGAGAGGGGGGCCTGAACTGATGTTGGGGGATGAGAAGTGCTGCAGGGCTCAAGGAAGGAGAGAGGCCTTGAAGGCAGCAGGAGGGAAGAATACACTATAATAAAATAAATTATTTTTAGCTATTTGGACAATTATGAGGTTTTTATAAAAAGAAACTAAAATCATTTATTGTCATTACTAGATTATGTATATATTATGTAATTATCAAATTTATACAAAGAAAGAAAAGTTATTTTAAATTATTTTTGAAGTGTTTTCAATGTGACTGAATGGATTTAAGAAATATTTCAGAATTATAAATATAATTAAAGAACTGAAATATATAAAACCCTAAAAGCTGGTTGATCTTTTAACGATATTCTTGCATGTAAAATATTTGCAGCTCACATACACCTTTACTGAAAAATAAATGGAAAGTTTGATACATAGAGAGTGCACTTTGGGTTCCTTGATGTTCATTTTCCAGCTCCATTTTATAGCCCTTATATGATATATTTCTAAATATGTGTGACTTATGTTTTTCCATCATATTTTAAACTTTACCATACCATAGAGCTCTCCATGGAGTACTTATGTTATACATATACAAAAAATGAAGTAGTACCCTGTGAAACGGGTCAGCTCACCACAGGAACACCTCCTCATGGCCTGGCATAGCATAGCATCTCTCTCCCCTGGAATCCCCCTGCCCACGACTCCATCTCTTTGGTGGTCCTTCATCACATAACTTGGCCTCCTGGCTAGGTCACGATTTATTCCTCCCCTTCCAGAGTAACAGAAAGCCCAATATAAGATAGTCCAATGTCCTCACTGAGGGTCTTTGGCCCCAACTCCAGGCTTATGCCATTTTGCCAGTAGCTGGTAGGGGAACTTAGGCCCTCCTACTACACTGGGGTCTAGTCCAGAACTCTACAACCAGCACAGTCCCACTCCTTCCTACTTTTCATACCCAGTCTGTCTCAGGAGCTTCTTTCCCGGAGCTTCTCTAGGTTGACCCTTCTTTTAGGACCAGGCTCCCCGGGCTTATCATTTCCACTCTCCCAGTTTCTGCCTCATCACTTCTCTGTTCCCAGAGCATGACTATAGACTCTCTCCCTACAGCCCTCTTCTAGGACAAACTTACTTTCTTTATACTTACCAGCCTGCTCCTGCCCAGCTTGGCTGCATGATCAGTTAAGCCTGGCTCTACCTCCAGGTGCAGCCAGATAAAAAACAGGCTCTCAGGCCCACGTTAACCCCCTCGGGGCCTATGTGGGCTACACACCTCATCACATACCCCTTTTTCCCACCAGCATGGACGCCTTCCTTTCATTCCATCTCCATTTTTGAAGAAATACTTTTGAGGGGACATCCATCCAATTAATGAGACATCATTAACAGAAGCATTACAATTATATGAAAGTGAGTGGCTTGCTACTTAGGATGAGCCCAAATAAAACAAAGATTTACCATTTTGTATCTTCTCCATTCTAATTCTCCTTAAATAGGTTTGTGTACCTCCCGCATAGACTGAGTCTCCATCTGAGCAGCCAGAGAGAGGCATGTGTGCATTAAAGGTTGACTTTTCAACCTGAAATTATCACGCACATCTTGCCAGAAAAGTAGAGGGGAGTTAAAAAGTCAGAAGAGACTAAAAACTGTGGTTTGATAATGTTTTATAGGGCCCATGATTTTTTAGGATCTGACTTGTTTATTTTTGATCTCTTGAGGTTGGGAATACGGCAACTGACAGGGAAAGAATCCTGGAGTAGCTCAGCACAAAGTAGCATGAGATACACCTCAGACACATACAAGCAGGTGCAGAAACAGTGAGGCCAGAGTAGTGCAGGTGGGGCTTTGCTGTGGGAATGCTCACACCTGAATGCCTATCACTCAGGTTAACTGCAATGTAGACATAGCCTTGTCACCATTGCTTCAACTCTGAGGCTGCAGAAGCTCCCAAAGCTCCTGCATCCCCACTCCACAGTATCCTGTTGAAAGGATATGAATGATGGAGGTGATGAGTACAATTAAAAGCAATTCAGCTGTTCCCAAAGGAAAGGGAAGAAAGTACAGTGGACCGTTTGTGCAGAAAATGCACATTTAAGACAGCCTTTCCATGATAGCCCACTTTATCATTTGGTTGGGTATCAGAGAGTATTTGGCTTGACTTAAATTGTGATTATTAATTGTGGGTAAAAAGCAGAAAATAGAACTAGACTGGGGTTTTGTTTCTGTGGGTATTTGTGGTATACATAATGTATAAGATAAATCAAATGTGTTTCATCTTATGCCAGCAATATTAGCTTCAAAATGTAACTTTGCTTGCATTCTAATTGCCCTAAGGAATAATGAACAGAATATATTCTGCTAAACTTTCTTTACTATGCAATTTTTTCCCTAACAACTGAAAACTATAAGGCTAGTCTGAGTTCCAACTTGGTATGGTTTTGGTAGGGTGACCAGATGTCCCGTTTTTAAAGGGACAGTCCCGTTTTTTGGGACTTTTTCTTATATAGGCACCTAATACCACCCAACTCCCGTCCCATTTTTTCACAGTTGCTATCTGGTAACCCTAGGTTTGGTCAGTCCCATTGTTTAAGGCTATCAACCACTTTGACAGGGTAACAAGCCTTGTGGATGGGGGGAAGCGGTAGGCATGGTATATCTTGACTTTAGTAAAGCTTTTGATACTGTCTCGCATCACCGTCTCATAAACAAACTAGGGAAATACAACCTAGATGGACCTACTATAAGGTGGATGCAAAACTGCTTGGAAAACCATTCCCAGAGAGTAGTTATCAGTGGTTCACAGTCATGCTGGAAGGGCATAATGAGTGGGGTCCCACAGGGATCAGTTCTGGGTCCGGTTCCTGTCAATATCTTCATCAATGATTTAGATAATGGTTTAGAAAGTACACTTATAACGTTTGTGGATGATACCAATCTGGGAGGGGTTGCAAGTGCTTTGGACAATAGGATTAAAATTCAAAATGATCTGACAAACTGGAGAAATGGTCTGAAGTAAATAGGATAAAATTCAATAAGGACAAATGCAAAGTACTCCATTTAGGAAGGAACAATCAGTTGCACACATACAAAATGGGAAATGATTGCCTAGGAAGGAGTACTACGGAAAGGAATCTGGGGGTCATAGTGGACCATAAGCTAAATATGAGTCAACAGTGTAACACTGTTGCAAAAAAAGCAACCATCATTCTGGGATGTATTAGCAGGAGTGTTGACTCAAGAAGTAGTTCTTCCGCTCTACTCCGTGTTGATTAAGCCTCAACTGGAGTATTGTGTCCAGTTCTTGGTACCACATTTCAGGAAAGATGTGAACAAATTGGAGAGAGTCCAGAGAAGAGCAACAAAAATTATTAAAGCTCTAGAAAATATGACCTACGAGGGAAGATTGAAAAAATTGGGTTTGTTTAGTCTGGGAAAGAGAAGACTGAGAGGGGACATGATAACAGTTTTCAAGTACATAAAATGTTGTTACAAAGAGGAGGGAGAAAAATTGTTGTTCTTAACCTCTGAGAATAGGACAAGAAGCAATGGGCTTAAATTGCAGCAAGGGAGGTTTAGGTTGGACATTAGGAAAAACTTCCTAACTGTCAGGGTGGAATAAATTGCCTAGGGAATCTCCATCATTGGAGATTTTTAAGAGCAGGTTAGACAAACACCTGTCAGGAATGGTCTAGATCAGGGGTTCTCAACCTTTTACTTTCTGAGCCCCCCATCCCACCCCAACATGCTATAAAAACTCCACAGCCCAGCACTGTTTTTTGCATATAAAAGCCAGGGCCAGTGTTAGGGGGTAGCAAGCAATGCAATTGCCTGGAGCCCCATGCCTTAGGGGGCACTGTGAAGCTAAGTTGCTCAGGCTTCAGCTTCAGTCCCGGGTGGTGGGGCTCAGAGCCCCGGGCTACAGTCCCACGTGGTGGGACTTCAGCTTTCTGCCCTGGGCTCTAGCGAGTCTGGTAGACCTCCTGAAACCTGCTCGCACCTGCCCCCTAGGGGTCCCTGGACCGCTGGTTGAGAACCACTGGTCTAGATAATAGCTTGCCATGAGTGCAGGGGACTGGACTAGATGACCTCTTGAGGTCCCTTCCAGTCCTATGATTCTATCATTGTCATGTATCAAAAAATGAAACACTCACTTCCTTTTCCTCCTCCTGTGAGAGGTTGGAACTTAGCTTGAAACCTGAATTTAGACACACACACACACTTGTTACAGTTGTGCTGACACAAAACTGCTGGGTTAGCTTGGATTATCTTTTAAATATTGTATACAGATATTGAGAAATGGGAAGGCAGATTATAAACATGTTTAAAATAGGTCAAATTTTGATGCTAACTAGGTTGACAGTATTGCTTGAAATTGTTAGCTTCTCTGGGATTAAAGTAATCACTCCACGTGACCCTTTGACTGCCAAAATGGTGGATTTCCACAAGTGACTAGCCTTCCCTTCCTTCCTTAGTTTTCACATTAACTTTTCTTTTGGACAAGCAGAATTGAATTCACCCACTGTGTTCCCAGATCGATGATAAGCTTGTTCCCGCAACAAAATAGATTTAAGGGTTATTCTCTGTTCTTTTAGCTTTGTGTTATGCAGGAAGTAATGTTTTGACCACCTATCAACCTGTCATCTGTTTTCTGAAAAGGGTTCAATGTGAGCCCTTTTATATATTTGCATTATTTCATCCCAGAGCTATTTTATCGCTGTTAAATATCAACAGTGCTTCATAACACTTAAACAGGCTACATCATTAGCCAGGTATGACAGCCTGGTGAATGAGAATAGCTTGCAATCAACAACTCCTTAAAACCTTCCACATGCTTCAATTAACCTTTCACTCTCTTCCACATGTGCCTCCAATGCTGATGTATGCAGCAAATAAAGTTCACTCTCAGTAGGGTGGCATATTCATAAGGTCATGGACAGTAGGTGCTTAAAATGTTCACATTAAATTAGAACTGATTTTGAACTAGCTAGTGCATGCAGAGAGAGAAAAGTGGGCTACATGCTATCCTGTGCTGAGGGTCCAAAACTCTGCAAGTTTGAACTCACAGGACCTGACTCTGATCTCACACACTAATTTGGTGCCAGTGTAACTCTATTGTCTCACTTACTCTATTGAAAGTATGAGAAGAATCAGGTGCATGGAGTTCAAGCGATAGCATCTCCTCAAGGTGGAGTTGACAATGACTGCAAGGAGGTGGAAAGGGATGTGGGCTATGAGGAGAGTAGATCTACAGGGAACTCACAGGCCATCCCCAGAGAATTCCTACCCACACACACACAGCTGCCTCGATTCCATCCTCCCCAGACAGCCTGGCTTGAAAGGGAGAGGTGCTGCAACTAGCTAATCCCCCTGTACTTTTGCCCTGCTCCCCCAGCAATGGGGCTGGGAGGTAAAAGGTGAAAAGAAGTAACTTCCAAGCAGACTTCCACCCCATCCTGTTTGCCAGAGAGACCAGATTCAGCTGTGGAGTTGGAATGGCAGGACCTATGTGACAACATCCTGGGGTCAAAGCTCTGTGTATTTGGCAGAGCTGAAACTAGGCATTTTAACGTCCTGGGCAAGAAAACATATTTGCACCCCCTACCGGGTTTTTTAGATTATATGAGTTAGGATATTATAGAGCAGTGGTTTTCAAACTGCGGGTCGCAACCAAGTACTGGGTCGCGGAATGTAAGGCACTGGGTCGTGGCGGCTCTGATCAGCACCGCCGACCGGGCCGTTAAAAGTCCCATCTGCGGTGCTCAGGGATGCCCGGGGGGGGGGCTTTGCTCCAGGCCCCCTGAATCCTCTTGGCGGCTCTGGCGGTGCTGCCCGGCTAAGGCAGGCTAGTCCCTACCTGTCCCAACACCACGCTGCACCTTAAAAGCGGCCAGCAGCAGGTCCAGCTCCTAGGCGGGGAGGGGACCACGGGGCTCCACACATTGCCCCCGCCCCGAGCACCGGCTCCGCATTCCCATTGGCCGGGAGAACTGTGGGGGGCGGTGCCTATGGGCAGGAGCTGCTTGTGTGCCTCCGCCTAGGAGCCGGACCTGCTGTTGGCAACTTCCGGGGCACGGTGCAGTCCACGGTGCCAGGACAGGCAGGAAGCCTGCCTTAGCACCCCCGCTGCACCGCTGACCGGGAGCTGCCCGAGGTAAGTCCGCACCCCAATCCCCTGCCCCAGCTCTGAGCCCCCCCAAACCCAGATCCCCTTCCTTCACCCCAAGCCCCTCATCCCCAGCCCCACCCCAGACCCTGAACCCCCAGCCCAGAGCCCTGACCCCCTCCTGCACCCCAACCCCTGCCCCAGCCTAGAGCTCCCTCCCACACCCTGAACCCCTCATTCTTGGCCCCACCCTGCAGCCCTCACCTGTGCACCCCAACCCTCTGCCCCAGCCCTGAGCCCCTCCCACACCCCAAAGCCCTCATCCCCAGCTCCACTGGGTCGTGGGCATCAACAATTTTCTTCAACTGGGTCTCCAGAAAAAATGTTTCGAAACCACTGTTATAGAATAATTATAATGCATTTATTTTTCATATTGGTACAGTACTTAGACAATAAAAGCTACTGTAATCTGTTAGGTGCCACATTAATTTTCACACAATCTTTTAACATCCCTCCTGGGGGCATGGATCAGCATTCACGTTGCGCTCCCTGTCAGTACCCAGCCTGGGCTGGGGAAGTTAATGATCCAACCAGCGGACCAAATTCGGTGATGAATCCAGATCAAATGCCACCGGAGGCACATTGCGCATATGCTAAGAGGAAGTATCCTCTTACATAACCTTTAAGTAAACTCATTGATAGGTACTGAATAAAACATGGAATTAAAATAATCGTAACATAAATATGGATACTGCAATGACTTAATAGCATAAAACATATTCAGAAAGACAAAAAATTGCATATCTGTTTATAAAAAAGTGATTCTGGTGGTTTTCCATCACCCCACAGTGAGACTGTGGCTAAAATAAACAGCCACCTTGGAGAATAAAAGGGTCTCAAGAGTAAACAAAGAATGAAATTACCACCGAGGTGGATTATCTAGCAATTGAATTACCAACATAGCCTCTGGCTCTGCATAAGCAGAAGCCACCCTTTCTCTGGCCTTTATATGAGGGAGACAGCCATTTTGGGGGGGGAGGGTAGGAGGTTAGGTTGTAGGGTTTCTGTTTTTTACCTTTTGCATTGTGATTTTATTTTTCTAAGAAGAGTACTGATTATTGTTTGCTTCCTGGCACAGTATTATGGTTGGCTTATACCTGATCATTTCTCCTGCTGAATCCTGCCAAGCAAATTGTGATTATGCCCCTTTAAAGGTGAAGGATTATAGCAGCCTGGCTTGTTTGTATAAGGCCAGTGTGGGAAGTATCATTCAGTTGGGGAAGCTATGTTGTGACAGCTGAGAAGAGGCATGACGCGTCCGGCATCTTGGCAGGGGGTTAGACTAGATCAGTGGTCCCCAACTGGTCGATCGTGAATGACTGGTTGATCCTAGAGGATCTCCAGTGGTGTAGTGTGGCTGCCGCTAAGGCAGACTCCCTGCCTACCCCGGCCCCACACCGCTCCTGGAAGTGGCCAGCGCAGGCCCGCAGGTGAGGGAGCAGGGGTCTCCCTCCACGCGCTGCTCCTTGCTGCAAGCACCACGCCTGCAGCTCCCATTGGCCGGGAGAGCTGCGGGGGCGGTGCTTACAGAGAGGGGCAGTGTGCGGAGCCACGTGCCTCCCCCCCAGGGGCCACAGGGACGCATTGGCCCCTTCCAGGAGCAGCGTGGGGCTGGGGTAGGCAAGGAGCCTGCCTTAGCCTCGCTGCGCCCGCTGCCGACTGTGAGCCGCCGGAGGTAAGTGCTGCCCGGCAGAAGGCCACACCCAATACAGTGGGGGTCACGGGTCACATGCCGCTGCCTCCCCCCCCCAGCCCAGGTCCTGGGCCGCTGCCTACCTCCCCCTCAACACCCGCAGCACCCCCGGACCAGCCCCCAGAGCACCCACAGCTCCCCAGCCCAAGTTTTAGTTAGGGGTGTATAGTAAAAGTCATGGACAGGTCACGGGCCATGAATTTTTGGTTACTGCCCGTGACCTGTCCATGACTTTTACTAAAAATACCCATGACTAAAACGTAGCCTTAACTATAGGCATAGCTGTAGTGATGCCAAGTAAAAGGATTAAAGTTAGAAAGCAAATAAAGGTAAAAATATGCATCTAAGTCTAAAAGTTAATCTAACAAGGTACAGGCTTTATTCAGAATGATTTCTGTCATTAATCTTCCTTCTTCCCAGCCATGGCTGTCTTTCATAGACTCATAGACTTTAAGGTCAGAAGGGACCATTATGATCATCTAGTCTGACCTCCTGCACAACGCAGGCCACAGAATCTCATCCACCCACTCCTGTAACAAACCCCTAACCTATGCCTGAGTTATTGAAGTCCTCAAATCGTGGTTTAAAGACCTCAAGGTTAGGACCTTCCATAGAAGTGCAAGATGCTGGTTTCCCTTATCTTCCTAGGTGAAAGGTCTTTTCCTAAGCAGGTCTCTCTCACCTATTTTCAGTTTCCAGAGACTTCAACCCCTCCTTGGTGGAAGGACCCATCTTTCTCATAAGAACATAAGAACATAAGATTGAGAACTGGTTAAAGGACAGGGAACAAAGGGTAGGAATTAATGGTAAATTCTCAGAATGGAGAGGGGTAACTAGTGGTGTTCCCCAAGGGTCAGTCCTAGGACCTATCCTATTCAATTTATTCATAAATGATCTGGAGAAAGGGGTAAACAGTGAGGTGGCAAAGTTTGCAGATGATACTAAACTACTCAAGATAGTTAAGACCAAAGCAGATTGTGAAGAACTTCAAAAAGATCTCACAAAACTAAGTGATTGGGCAACAAAATGGCAAATGAAATTTAATGTGGATAAATGTAAAGTAATGCACATTGGAAAAAATAACCCCAACTATACATACAACATGATGGGGGCTAATTTAGCTACAACGAGTCAGGAAAAAGATCTTGGCGTCATCGTGGATAGTTCTCTAAAGATGTCCACGCAGTGTGCAGAGGCGGTCAAAAAAGCAAACAGGATGTTAGGAATCATTTAAAAGGGGATAGAGAATAAGACTGAGAATATATTATTGCCCTTATATAAATCCATGGTTCGCCCACATCTCGAATACTGTGTACAGATGTGGTCTCCTCACCTCAAAAAAGATATTCTAGCACTAGAAAAGGTTCAGAAAAGAGCAACTAAAATGATTAAGGGTTTAGAGAGGGTCCCATATGAGGAAAGATTAAAGAGGCTAGGACTCTTCAGTTTGGAAAAGAGAAGACTAAGGGGGGACATGATAGAGGTATATAAAATCATGAGTGATGTTGAGAAAGTGGATAAGGAAAAGTTATTTACTTATTCCCATAATACAAGAACTAGGGGTCACCAAATGAAATTAATAGGCAGCAGGTTTGAAAAAAATAAAAGGAAGTTCTTCTTCACGCAGCGCACAGTCAACTTGTGGAACTCCTTACCTGAGGAGGTTGTGAAGGCTAGGACTATAACAATGTTTAAAAGGGGACTGGATAAATTCATGGTGGCTAAGTCCATAAATGGCTATTAGCCAGGATGGGTAAGAATGGTGTCCCTAGCCTCTGTTCGTCAGAGGATGGAGATGGATGGCAGGAGAGAGATCACTTGATCATTGCCTGTTAGGTTCACTCCCTCTGGGGCACCTGGCATTGGCCACTGTCGGTAGACAGATACTGGGCTAGATGGACCTTTGGTCTGACCCAGTACGGCCTTTCTTATGTTCTTATGTTCATCTCCTTATATGTAAATGGGGCTTCCATTGTTTTGATTCCACTATGCTTAATTTACACAGGAGACAAGTAAACAGCTGCCTTCTTCCCAGTCTGAGGGGAACCTGTTTCTCCCTGTTGGCCACAGACTTTAAAGCATTATATCAGTAAGTATGCATATTTCTCATATAGCATTATTACATAAATATCATTATGAAATTTACCACCAATGTGTCATTAGCTTTCAGAAAAGACCTCACTCTATGCACTTTTATAATACAGTCAGTTGGTTGAGTTGCTTATCACTTGAGGTTCAGCCCCCCCATCTTTATAGCCCAGTAAATCTCCTTTACCTTTGATAGTGCTTTACATGTTACTTGTAGAGTAGTTTAGTTGTTAGTTCTTTCTTTCCCAACTCTCACCATAAAAAAAAAAATTCTGCTTTTCCGCCTCCTCAATCTACCCATAAGTTTGTAGTCTAAATTTTCTTTTCCCACTTCCTGCCCAGGGCCGGTGCAAGGAAGTTTCGCCCCCCCCCCCTCCAGCCCTGCAGCAGCTCCTCTCCACCCCCCCCGCCCTGAGGCATCCCCCCCCCACGGCAGCTCCCCCCCAGCCCGGGAAGCCGTGTGGCAGTTCCCCACCCCAGATCACCTCTGCTCCGCCTCCTCCCCGAGCACGCCACGCCCGCTCTAATTCTCCTCCCCTCCCAGGCTTGTGGCGCCAAACAGCTGATTGGCGCTGCAAGCCTGGGAGGTGGGAGAAGTGGAGCGGCGACTGCGCGCTCGGGGAGGGGGCGTAGCAGAGATGAGCTGGGGTGGGGAGCTGCCGCACGGCTCCCCGGGCCAAGGGGGTGGGAAGCTGCCGTGGGGGGGGTGCCTCAGGGCGGGGGGGAGCTGCCGCAGGGCTCCCCACCCCAGATCCTCTGCTACGCCCCCCCCCTGAGCACGCCATCCCCACCGGCAATGACAATAATTGCATGGAGCGGCCGCTGCGCTGGGAGAGGGAGTCTGAGCCGCACGTGTCAGCGCGCCGCCGCCAGCCCAGCCCAGGAACACTGTAAAAAAAAAATTGGGGACACCGCTTTTTGGCGCCCCCAAATCTTGGCGCCCTAGGCAACCGCCTAGTTTGCCTTAATGGTAGCACCGGCCCTGTTCCTGCCCTTTCCAACCAGAGAGCTTTTCCTTCACCCTTATGCCCAGCTCTACTGGGGCTCAAGAGGTGCGTATCCTGCCAGAACACCTTCCCAGTAACAGACAGTCACCTGCAGTGCATTTGCTGCCTGGGTGAAGGATATGTCCTGCAGAAGTGTACTTACTGTCACAACCTCACTCCCAGGGCCAGAAAAGACCAGGACATTTGGTTGCGACTTCTCCTCATGGAGAAATCAGTGCTTCCAGCTTCGGACCCTGGCGCGAACACTTCCCCTCCATGGTCCTCATGCTCCAGTAGGTCGTCTATCAACCCCTGTTTGCCATGTCCTTCCAAAGTCCACGGGTAAAAGGAAAGGAGTGGGCACCTGACCAAAAGAGCCCATGGGAGGGCTAAAACTTTTTCAATTTGGGAAAAACTTCCCTTTGTCTGTTCTGTTGTTGGTCTCCTGAGAGAGGGGACAGAGCAGAGACAGGGCTGGGACTATGCTGTAAAAAGCTTTTTTTCCAGGTATGAAAATCATCAGATCATACCTAAAACCTACTCATAAATCAGAAAATGTCTAGAAAGACGCGATTAGGTTTATTTCTGATTGGCTTGTGGACTCCTCTGTGCTAACCCCAAATGCTTTTTGTTTTGCTTGTAACCTTTAAGCTGGACCTCAAGAAGGTTATTCTTGATATTTAATTTTTGTAAGTGGGTTTTTTTTAATCTAGCAAAAGCCTAAGTTCCAGATGTATTTTCTTTCTTTTTGTTTTTAATAAAATTCACCTTTTTTAAGAACAGGATTGGATTTGGGTGTCCTAAGAGGTTTGTGCATATGTTGTTTAATTAGCTGGGGCAACAGCTGATTTCCTTTGTTTTCTTTCTCAGCTCTTCCCCGGGGGGGGGGGGGGGTGAAAGGGCTTGAGGGTACCCCACAGGAAGGAATTCCCAAGTGCGCCTTCCTGGGTTCCAAGGGGTTTTGCATTTGGGTGGTGGCAGCATCTACCCATCCAAGGTCAGAGAGAAGCTGTAACCTTGGGAGTTTAATACAAGCCTGGAGTGACCAGTATTATTTTTTAGAATCCTTGCAGGCCCCCACCTTCTGCACTCGAAGTGCCATAGTGGGGAATCAGCCTTGACAGTGTCTTAGATGACCCATTCAAGCAAGAGGGAGTTGTCACCCCTCCCTAGTCAGCTGGCAAGGTAGCACAAGGTTCTATTGTCTATCTTACCACTTAAAGATAGAAAAGAAACCGAACAACGACACAGGAGTTTGCCCTGCCTGTGAACAGAAATAAAGGGCTGTTTTCAGTATAACAAAGTGTAGGGAAAGGTACTCTGGATCCATTCACTGAAGAAAATCCCTGGCAAAAGGAGGTGCTTTCATGAACATTTGGATCCTGGTTCTTGAGAAGACAGCCACCTCTGCAAGACTGAACTTTGAGGGGGAAATCTATGTTCTTAGATAGGAAAGGTAACTATTGGTAAGTGTGGACCAGATTTGCATTTTATGATTTTGTTTTTTATTGTAACCACTTGTTTCCACCATTCCCTCTTGTTCCTAGTTAAATCTTTATCCTTTCCTAAATAAAATTTTTGTTTTTAATGCTTACAGGGTTGACAAGAGCATTAGTTTAAGGTAGAACTGGTAAACTGTGGCAAGCTGAACCTTTAGGTGCAAAGGAACTAGAAATTCTGTGAGTAACCAGTGTCAGGGGCTGGATATCACAGGGGAACGATTCAAAGGGATTCGGGGATTGGGGTGTACCTATCGTTAACTTGCAAGGCAAAGGAAGGGCTGGCGTAGCCCAGATGAGAGTGCTTGAGTGACTGAAGAGCAGGCAGTGTCAGGAAGCTGACACCCAGCTACCACAAGGAAGACACCCTTTTGCTGGAGGCAGGAATAAGAAGTTCATTCAGTCCTGGGTACCTTAGAACTGTCACAATTCATGCTACCTAAATAGTCAGTGATTTGAGCCCTTTCTGTATTTCTAGAAACTAGGCTAAAAGTTTGATGGCTACAGTAGCAAAATTATACAATTGTGTAAATATACAAAATATGGGACGTTATTATGACTTTCATTATCTCCATCTTTAGTACCACATCTGCTTTTAGACAAAACAGTTTATCAGATGCAAATATACTCTACCAACAGTTAAGTAAATACAAAACAGTGAGAGAAAAGGTATGCTTTATTTGAGCTTCTTTTGGCCTGGATATAATCTCATTTAGAGAAAAGAAAATTAAGGAAATAAAACTAAAGCTATTGATTTCATCAAGTTTTACAGAATTTACAGACAAACAGGAGAAAACTCATGCCTATCTCACGAGCATATAACTGGATTTCTAGGGCAAAATTATCTCTCTTCCTTCAGTCATTGCACAACATGTTCTTATTATCCACTACCAAATTTTACATTTTTGCTTGTCAAAATAGCATCAGCAATGTAAACATCTGTTCCATATGTAAACTTTAAACAGTAAATGTGAACACATTAATTTACAAAAAAAATCAAGAACAGAGTATCACCAAATTTATTACAATTATGGCATATAATGCATAATACTGTTTCAACAAAAATTTGCAACCTACTGAATTTATAACAAAAAGGAAGCAGAAACAAAAAAGCATATGTGTAGTGCCACACATCAGAGTAATATTATTATAAGGCTATAACAAAAAAATCTATGTATCCTAGGGAAAAAGTATATTTTACTGGCTAAGACAAATCAAGACTACATTTCTAATCACTTCACAACTGTAGTGTAGGGTTTTTCTTAGAACAATCTAAAATGTATCAGATATTATTCTCCTTTGCCTTGAGTATATTAATGTACGTTAGTGTTTGATAGTACTAACTATAATAGGGTTCAATTATTGGCAGAGATTCAACATGTGGATTGTCAGGTTTACACTTTGGACAAGAACTGATTTTTTTAAATTGTGCTCAAATTCTTTAAAAGGAAAGGAGGGAAACAATCTGTTACCAAAAAAAGCAAAGGTAAAAAATAAACATAAAAAAAGTCAATACTTGAAAGAGAATTTTTTTTTCTGAATAATCACCACACAAACACAACTGATTATTGAAGAAATTAAACGCTCCGTAGACTAAGTCAGAAAGAGTGAGTTTATGTTATTTATTTTATATGCTTTTTCTGTATCTTTGTTTGCTTTTTGTTCAAAATTAGTAAAGAGAAATAGTCACAAGGCAATCTAGAAAGCCCAGTGCCACTACAGATTTCCTTTGTAATGTTTAACATGTCTTTGTAGTGCAAGGCAGAGTCACATTCTCAACCATTTAAAAAAATATCACATTTCAAAGTTATCATCAATGGTCTAAAAATAATATATATATAAATCATCACGGTAACCAAAAAGACTTTTTTCTTTTTCCTCTGATTATATTTCATTAAGACATTTGCTGTTAACAAATGCTTTCTTGAAAACTACACCACTTTGAAATCTAGTTAGGCAGCTTGTGCACATCACAGCATTCTGTTTGCAGACACATTGAAAAAGATAAAGGAAAAAGAAAGCTGAAATACAGTTCAGCTTGTCAATGTCTGTAATGTGTTGCATCATTTTTAGGCAGCACTGGAGACGGCAAGTTTCTTCAGATGATCCATAAAGACTTGCAAGCTGACATCATCAGTCAGAATGGGTGCTCCAGACTCCTCCAAGAGAAAGTAAAAACAAGGAGAATTCATTAGATTATATTAATTATGAAGCAAGTGTAGTTGGGAAAAAAACATTTTTTAATGCACAGTATGTTCTGTAAAATAATCATTTAATATTTTTAAAAGGGCTTTACAAACATCATTTTGACAAAAATGCAAGACTGTAGGTTTACATACGTTTAATATATTTGCATAAATTCAAGTATAAACCATCACAACTATATTCCTTCCCATCTTAAACAGATTCTGCAACAAGACAATGTGGGGAGATAATTAAATGCATTTGTGGGAAGCCTAAAGTTTTAGATAGTTGACAAATATTGAATACACATTTTATAGAGAAAATAAATAAAAAGTCATGCCATATTTCCTACACTGTTCCTATCTAAGGGTATGTCTACACCCAGCCGCTAGTTCGGCGGCTGGGAATCGAAGTTCTGGGTTCGACTTATCGCGTCTTGTCTGGACGCGATAAGTCGAACCAGGAAGTGATCGCCGTCGACTGCGGTACTCCAGCTAGACGAGAGGAGTACCGCGGCGTCGACGGGGGAACCGCGGCGTCGACGGGGGAGCCTGCCTGCCGCGTGTGGACCGAGGTAAGTTCGAACTAAGGTACTTCGAACTTCAGCTACGTTATTCACGTAGCTGAAGTTGCGTACCTTAGTTCGAATTGGGGGGTAAGTGTAGACCAAGCCTTAGTGCACTAAATAAGAAAAAATAGAAAGACAGAGGAATGCCTGTTACTACCACCACTAAATTAACTATCATTTAACACACACACCCAAAATATCAATGGGAAACACAAGATAGCAAACCGCCCAGGGCCTGATCCAACGCCCTCTGAAGTCAAGGGGTATGTCTACACATTGGCGTTCATGTAGCTCCAATGTATAGATATAGCTAGCTTGGGTACTGAAGCAGTGAAGCCCGGGCAGCACAAGCTTCCATATGAGTAATACATTCCAGGCGGGCTAGGACAGTCCATGCTGAAGCCCGAGCTGCCATGTCTTCATTGCACCAGTACCCAAGCCAGCTCGGGTATGTCAAGATAAGCTGTAATTACACCCCAGGATTCCACTATAGACATACCCAAATGGAGAAGTCTTTCCATAGACTTCAATGCATGCTGGCTCAGAGCTAAACGACAGTTCCATTCTGTGGTTCTTAAAACTGGTAATGATATCGAAAGGTCATACACTGCAGAGTCAGGGGTCAAAAAGATGCCGTCTCCCCATTTTTTTTTTCTTTGCTCTCTGACCTCAGGGAACAACTTGAAGAATTCCAAGAAGCTCCCTATGAAGTGCTCATGGCAAAATACAAGCTTTAAGAGGATGAAATGAAAAAACTGAGTGTGGATATTAAAGAGACATATTTGCTTGGACTCACTTGGGAGAGAGCCTTAGATAGCTAAGAAGTCAAGGAAACAGACAGTAAATTTTCAACATTTTAGCGTGAGTGCTATTTTAAAAAACACATACAAGTGGTTCTCTGATTTCATATCAGATCAGCCCATACTAAGCAATGAGCCCAGCATTAGAAAAAAATTGGCAAATTACTCAAGTTTCCAGGTAAAAAGGCCAAAACCTGTAGTACATAAAGAAAAACAACAGACTTGGCAAACATTATGTAATTAAAGCTCACAAGACCTCTTTTAAGGTCCATGTCATTATCCGCATTTTACAGAGGAGCAGGAGGAGCACCCCATAAACACCAGCAAATCTGCCTCATTTTCTTCCATCAACTCCCTCTTTAAAACCCTCCTTTGCTATGAGACTACAAAAAACTTGACAATGGTTAGGCTGTGGTTGTGCTGAGACCACCGTCTCTCATGCTGACCTATACTGTCTTCGTGTACTCCCACATCTATCTATCTGTCCAACTATTATACTTTTTCTTACAAACTGCAAGCTCTTTGAAGCAGGGACCATCTTTTTGTTCTGTGTTTGCACAGTGCCTAGCACAGTGGTGTCCTAGTCCAAGGCTGTGGCCCCTAGGCACTACAGAAATGCAAATAATAATACAGATAAAGAAAACAGACAGAGCACAGAGGTTAAGGGCCACATTTTTAAAAATGCTCACTATTTTGGGGTACCTGTCTTTGCATGCCCACCTTGACACAACTAAGACTTCATTTCAGAGACATCCATAACTCCAACTAAAGTCAGTGAGCTGAATGGGTGTTCATGACACTTTTCATGAACAGGAAACACGTGTCTAAATTAGGGCACTCAAAATTAATAGCCTGTTTTTAGAACTGGCCGAAGCCACAAAGTGATCAGTGGCAGAGTCGGGTTTAGTAGTTTAGTCTGAATTCGCCTCTCCTTGTGCAAGGAGCAGTAACAGGATTATAAATAGACTGTAATCGAGGAGTCAGAGTGTGACTCACCACTCCACAATTTTTACATTGGAAGAGAGCTCGACATCACCTAATAATTCACCACCAATGTAGCTGAAGACCATCTAGAGAGTAGTTCAGTAAACAACAAATCGAACACTTTGTCTACTGAGAATTCTGGGATCTGTAGTTAACCAGTGAGAAAACTAGCAAGGTTTCACTGTATGAAACTGAGAAGTACATGAAAATTAGCTTTGTTTTTGCACAGACCACACAAAGATATAATTTCTATTCATTTAAAAACCTAGCACTGCAGCATGCAAGCATATACAAAATTTAAATTTAACACAGGCAGATATATTGATGCCAGGAAGTTTGGAATTAGTAGAGACTTAAAACATTGTAAACAGCTTTTTCTCTTAAAAACTGTAAAATGCCCAGTCACCACCAAAGAAAAAGTACAGTTGAAAGCAGTGACAAGCACAGCTAGATATTATCTTGTATCAAGTTCAAATTAAATTATTACAATAGTTTAAAGAGTAATTTGAAGATGTACTTTCAAGTAAATACAATGAAACTCTCTATTGAAATTTAATTTTTTTTTTCTGAATATGTTTTAAATACAGTAAATGCACATACAGGGCCAAAGTTTGAAAAATCTTCACTTACAGTATGATATTAAAGGGTAAACTATATGACTCATTGCCTCCTGAAACACGGTTTCAATGGTGTGCAGGTGCCCTCTTCAGGGCAATGTGGAGTATCAAATTTTATTGGTGATTTTCACCAATTCAGACATCAGCCAGAATTACATGAAACAACCCAAATAACTCAGGGAAAGGTTAAGAGCAAAATTAGTTAAGTTTAAAACTTAGTTTAAAATTGCAAAAAATGGCATATATCATGTGATAAATGGACTACTTTATTTGGTTGAAGTCTGTTTGCACAAGCTACTGAAAGCTAACCTTGCAGGAGTTCATGCAGAAATTATATAATACAGTGCCAATGGAAATGTGAAAAATTCTATTTTTACTTTGCAGCTGAGTCTCTGTCAATAACATTGGTAGGGGAAGCTTGCCTTTTCCTTTCTAAATAAAGAAGAGTCTAATTTGTCCAGCCTGAAATACAGTTACTTAGTTTTTTTAATTGGGTCAAAGTTTTGTTTTGGTTACATTATAAATTTAACGAGATATCAAAATATTTCTCCAATGTTTCGGACTGAATATGCCCGTCATCAGACTACTTGGCAAAAGCTTCCACTGTTTTGGTATCAACAACAGAAGTGTGTACAAACCTAATGTCAGTACATTTTTATTTGACAATGCCACTAACTTGGCATTTATGCACAGTTATATTTCTTTTCCTGTTATGAAGTTCAAAGCTGGAAGGGAGGATAGGAGATTGGGATGCAGAGCTGTTATGGCTGCAACAGAGTCAGGAAAGTGAATTGCTGTAGGTAGCCCTACTTCCTGAATTTCTGTATATTTAATAAGCTTTCTTCCTGGAGATAGGACTTGAAAAGCTAATTTTCCTGGTTACTCAATGGCAGCCTGGACCAGGGGAAACCTAGGTATCAATAAAATACTGGTGCACTACCCCGCCCTTGTTAAATCTTAATCTCAGAGTCTATCAGTTTGTAGGACAGTTTTCTGGCACTTTTTGGTGATCAATTCCTGAACTATATTGCTGAGATGAATAACAGATTTTCTGGATGCAAAAAAATTCTTTGCCCAAGGATTAGTGCCCTCTCATCAAATTCTTTACAGTGAAAAGAATTTGAAGACAGTCTCTGATTTGGGAAGACATCTCAACTCAAGCCTAAGAGACGTTTCCAAGCAGCAAACTGGACCAATTTTTTTCAGGGGAAATAAAGCAGCAATGATGCATCTTCTCTTTAATCTTGGTAGTTTTAAGTGGCAGCCAGGAATACTGTATTTTTTCTCATTTTGTATTAACTGTGGCTATTACTGCCAGTATGCAGCTAATATTTCATTGTGTCTAAAGCTGGGAAACTGAAGATAGAAAAAAAATATTCCTTCAAGCATATTCACCAATGAAATAAGCTTAGCACAATGTTTTGTATCCTTACCTGTCCCCAGGCATACATGTTGTTGTGAGTCTGAGAGGGATTGACTTTAGAAAGCAGGAAGCGGGCCTTTGAAAACATAAACCAAAGGGGAAATAAATCACTACATTTAAAACAAAAGAAATCTTATAGCCACAGAATTTAGCCTTATCTGAAGCAAAACATGCATGGTTGTCATTTTCTTAGTATTTTCTTTTTGGTAAAGTCAAGTTTTTGCAGGGAAAAGTGAGTAAGCGCTAAGTGACGGTAAATGTGAACCAAAATGTAAAGATCCCTGGATTCCATAGCTACAACACACAAATAATCTGAGATGTTGACAACTTTTCAAAGTTGTGGAAAATTTAATTAAAAAAAAAAAACCCTAGTAAAATAAATGTAAATAATAGAATACTAAGAAATGTTTCAAAATCCAAAAACTAATGCAAGAATAATAGTGTCTAAAAAAGGGACTCAAACATTAAGTAACAAGTTACTTCTACATACTTATTTCTGTCAGAATTTCAACCTCCTAATTGCTAAGTCACCATTTATATATCTATCCACTAAATTTGTTTTAATAATTAAATGAACGCTTATAATATCTTTAATTTAGACATTAATAATACCTCATTTCTTAAACCTATGTACACAGTTCATCGTACCTGGCTTCCTCCATGCTCTGTATCAATGTACCGGGGCATTGGGAATCTGGAATGGAGAATTTCCTGGGCATCATCTGTTGGAGCTTGTAAAAGATGGCGGAAATTTTCATATTCTGGCATGTCTTGGTAGCCTGACTTGCGCCACTGAGCTATGGTCTAGAGAATAAAAAGTTTAAAAAGCATATCATCATCATCATTTGTATTATCATAGTGCCTAGGATCCCCAGTCATGGACCAGGACACTATTGTGCAAGGTGCTGTACAAACACAGAACAAAAAGACAGTCATCCATTTTCACAATACAGTTGATATAAATAGGACTTTCAGAGGGGAATGTTCCAATGCTCACCTCTACTCCACCATTCTTGCCCTCTTGCTAGACTTTGCTCCCTCCAACTATTAATACCTATTAACTTATAAAATTGACTCTCTAAACACATGATCTAACAATATGTGTATGTAACAAAAGCAGGTAATATAATCTTTTACTTGTGTAGCCACTGCCCTTGCCCATACTTTTCCCCACCTTTGTCTGTCAGGCAGAGGTGAAAGTAAGCCGGTACACCGTGCCGGAATGGACTGGCTTCTCCGGCGGTGATTTAAAGGGCCCAGGGCTCCAGCCGCTGCGGGGAGCCCCGGGCCCTTTAAATCACCGCCGGAACTCTGGCAGCCGGGCTTGGGCGGGGATTTAAAGGTCCCAGAGCTCCAGCCCCTGCGGGGAGGCCCAGGCCCTCTAAAGGGCCGCCCAAGCCCCGCTGCCAGAGCTCCGGCGGGGATTTAAAGGGCCCGGGGTTCCCCGCAGCGGCCGGAGCCCCGGGCTCTTTAAATCACCGCCGGAGCCCTGCCGCCGCTACCCCAGCCCGAGCCCTGCCGCCCCGGGGTAGTGGTGGCAGGGCTCCCGCAGTGATTTTAAGGGCCTGGAGCTCCGCGGCGGCCGGAGCCCCGGGCCCTTTAATTCGCCCATGTGCCCTGGGGCTCCCAGCCACCTCTGCAGCTGGTAGCTCCGGGGTGATTTAAAGGCCTGGGGCTCCCAGCCACAGCCAGAGCCCCAGGGCCTTTAAATCTTGAAAGGCCCCGCCTCTTCCGATTGAGGCCCCGCCTCTTCCAGTTGAGGCCATGCCCTGCTCAGGACTCCGGCGTACCGGTAAGTCCTTTAAGTTACTTTCACCCCTGCTGTCAGACTTAGCTGTGCTAAATTATAAACTTGACAGATCAGGGACCAATCTTATTTCCTGTAAAATTTCATGCACACCTAAGGCACAGAAGAAATAAATATTAATAGGAATAATGTATCCACAAGTACAAAAAAAACCATTTTGCTGTTCTACATAAAAATTTAGCATGCTCATATCATGTAGGACAAGTTTTAGCTTGAGGTGTGTGGAAGAAAATAAACCTTAGGCCCCCCCCTTGAAAAACAGCATTTATAGCGGAAATAGCAAATAATACCAGGTGCCACTATATTAAATCACATTAGGCCATAATCCTCCAAACATTTATATACATGTTTAATTTTATGCATGCAAGTAGTTCTATCGGGTTCTACTCATGTACACACTGTCGAAGTACTGTAGTAAATGCTTGCAGAATTAGAGCCTTAGTTTGGTAACAGAACATTTCTACAATGAGCAGGATGTATACATAAGAATGCCTGGATCTTACCTCTCCATGATAAATAAGGATCTGGAAAAAGGTGTCCATAAGAAGAATGCGATCTGGCAAAATGCTGCTGCTATCAAGAAGAACAGGCTAAGATAAAGGGGAAAAAATTCAGTTGAATATGCAGAACAGAGTAATCCAAGTATTTTACAAGCCTCTTTGAACAGATCACCAAGCAATGCTTTTCTTTAGACTGCTTGATTCCAAATACACAATATTTCATGAACACGTAATGTAAAAATGTAAATACAGAAGTCAAGAGCTGGGAGAATTCTTTCATCACTGTGCCTTTGCCTTCTCTTTCAAACACCTCCATTTTATCAATACCACGTCACCAGGGACAACGACAGCAATTCCGGGCCCTAGGGTAGAACAGTCAATGGGCATCCTAGAAAGGGATGGCTGAGGTTTGATTCATGCAGGGTGCGCTGGAGCCGAGCCTCACGCTGCTGCTGTCCCGGCATTGCCACATGGGCGCAGAGCTACCACGTGCAGCGGCTGGTATACACACGCACAAGCCGCGGACGCGGTCTGCCTCACATTTGGGCAGTGCTGCGCCTGCGCTGCTGCAGCCCAGCGAGCTGCTGGCTGTGCTGCTGGGCACACTCTTCCAGCACAGCCACGGCTTCCACATGCCCGCCCGGCTGCCTTCACTGCCGCCAGTACTACCCCGCATGCCTAGGAGCCCTGCGGCCCGCCCGAGCAATTTAAAAAAGCCCGGGGCTCCCGGCCACCTCCGCTACCTGAGCGCCTGGGCAATTGCCCCCTTTGCCCCCTTCTCCCCCGCCCCATCGGTGGGCCTGCATGTCACTACTTTAAAGATGCTTCAATGTTTAAAGAAACAGTAGTCATCCTAGAATATATTTTCCTTACAGCCTTACCTTTGCAACTAGATAATACTACTATAGTATTGTCTATGCTGCCCTATCCTCTGTAGATTGAATACCTAAGCCTATATGGATTCTGAGGTACCATTACTTAAAAAGGCAACTGGAAGGCTTTTAAGGTGGCCACTGTATGTTGGTGTCATGTGAGGTAACAGGATACATCATGATAGCGATACCTAAAAGAATTGAATTTACAAAAAAAACTGACAAAGAAAATTGTGGCTAGACTGATGTCATTTTGTAGTATGGAGATCTATCCACTGAGAAAGCATGAAGCCATTGTAACTTCAATGAAAAGACAGGGCCAAATTCACTGCTGGCATACATGGGTGCAACTTCATTGACTTCAGTGGAATTGTTTCACACACTAAGACTGAATTTGACTCAGAATTCTTCTAGATTACTAGCTTTCTCGAGCAGAGACTGTCTTGTATCTTATCTGTTCCAAATACACACATGCACCAAATAATTTATTAAAATCATCCAAGTATTATTCTCTATGTACAAAAGTTGTTTTAAAATGTGTGCAGAAAGGTTTGTGTTTCATTTGACTATTACTGTAGCTTCTGGTAAATCTATTTGAAAATGGAATACAGGGCACTCAGGATATGGGATCTGTTAATAGTTTGGGACTAATAAGTACTAAAGCTTTGGAAACTCGCCTACATTATATCTAAACTAGCCAGAATTCTTGGGTTTGCAAAACTGGTTACAATGTAACCAATAGGATTGCAATACAGGCTAATTAACTATAGTCAACTGTATGACAATGGAAGGGGTCAATTCTGGGTGAGATATGTGGTGGGACTATGACATCACCTTTCATAAACAGCCTTGAAACTTTGTTTTTCCTAGTAATTGTGTAAAATCCTTCACACCTATTAACAAGTAAAACCTAGTGTTAAAAATAGGTTTACACCATGGGGAAAATCCTGATGTCATTGGAATCAAAGGCAAAACTCCCATTTGACTTGAAAGGGGCCAGAATTTCATCCCATGTGTCTTGGTTTGGAATGCCATCATACAAAAAAGTGAGTTATGCTCTCAAGGCTATTGTGCAACAATCAGATCTCATTGTTCACATAACTGCCTTGCTCACAATTTTCTGTTTTATATAAAATATATTACACACACACTTACACTTTCACAGGCGCTGATGCATAAGGTTGTTTTAATACGTACATAAATATTTGCAATGAATACAAAATCCCACATCTAGTGCACTTTTGCCCTATAGTTGAATTAAACCTGGTCATACCTCTGGAGGTCCACTGAAAGAGTAGGCGTAGAGGATTGGTTGAATCATGATAAGTGACTGGGTTAGATCTTGACGCATGAAATGATGTCGATAGTATGAACTCTCATCGGGGCTGTTGTTAAAGACTTGCAAGAAAGGGGATCTCCTTAAGTGAAACATAAACTGCAAAACAAAAAGTCCAACAGGGTTGGACAAGTAAAGTTGGAAAAAATCTGTTTCCAATAAAATTATCACACTACTAGGTAGTGCAACATTAGAAATGTACCACTCACAAAACTGCTTTCAAATAATTTAACATTGCACTTCTCTATGAAAATAAAGTAAGGTCACTCTCAAAATGGGTAGGCACTAAAAGGAGAGTTTAACATCTCTTCTCTCCCCTATATTTATACCTAAAACAGAATATTCTATACTGTTATAATCTTTACTAAAATAGCATGTGTAAATTAACTGTACAGTTTTTAGGAGTTATTGTACTATGTTTTAAACACAGAAACTGGGCAAAGAGCAGTTTTACTATGAGAAGGAATACAATTATTATCAACTGCAAATTTGGACCTTTTAAAAGTTTGGACCTGGAAAGCCTAAACCCTTTTATTGCTGCACCAATCTTTCTTCAGTGCAGCCAGTTTACACTGAAGGTGCTTTGAGGTCAATGGAAAATCAAGATGCAACAGGGTTTAACAGTGCTCTGGAAATGGTTATTTACTAAATGCACAATTCCTTTTAAGCTCAACTGCATTAAACTAACAAAACGTCAGTGAAGTGTTTCCTCTCATCAATTTATTATTTTTAAGTAGTACATGAAAGACATCACCAGAGCAATCCTGTATAGCATGAAATTTAAAATATTTGTGAATTTCTTTTTTTAATAGCTGTCCCCAAAATCTATTTAATATTATTATTTGTATTACGATAGTACATAGAGGCCTCATCTAAGAACAGTCCTCCATTATGCTAGGCACTGTATAAACACATTGTAAGAAACAGTCCCTGCCCGGAGGAGCCCTAAACAGACAAGAAGAAAGAGAGTGGGAAGGGAAAGAGAGGCACAGAAAGGTGAACTGACTTGCCCAAGGTCACACAGCAAGTTAGTGGCTGAGCTGGGAAGAGAACCCAGGTCTTCTGATTCAGTCCCAATCCAATGTCCTATCCCCTCCACTGCCTTCTAAATCCATGCTTTTCCCCTAATTATTTACTCTTTACCTTTAACACCTTCTTTCTACTCACCTGTGGATAAAGTGAGAAGGTTTCTGAAAATCTGAAGGAGCTTGGATCATCTTTGTGATATTCTCCAAATTTCTGACACTGAAGGAAAAGAAAAATGAATCTAAATTAGTATGGCAGCTTTGTTTATGCCACTATTCTATTTTCAAATATTTCATTTTATAAATCAATATTTTTTCCCTCCCCAAGTTTCGTTTTCTGTACAAACGTGGTCCAGGATGAAACATGATACAAATGCTCTTCTTGGCAAGTAATAATTTCCTTCCATATTGGGTTGTGGAGTTGTTTTTTTAAATCCCCAAAGAGGAATTACAAAATTAAATGTTCCCAGAAAAAAATCATTACGACAGTTTTAAATAATTATAACCTACATGTGGGAGGCAAACTTAATAGAACACTGAATAAAGTACTAGCTGAAAAAATTTTACCCACCTCCAGTCACAGTACAGTAAGACTGACATTACTAACAGACAGCTTAGAAAATTACCACAAATTTTAACTTTGGCAAAGGACCTCTCTAAGGATGCATTTATTTGGTGCTTGCATAAGGAGTTAAGTGAAGCTAGAAATAGCTTTTTGCAACTATCTAGATGTAGTTTAACTAGTATACAGGCATTGAGACAATCCATAAGAAACCAATTGGGAGGAGGGAGGCGAAAGAGGGGGAGTTTCAGCCACTGAAGATACAGAATGTATTTAAGCATATACACTTCTCAATATACTCCCCAAGTGTAATCAATTTCTTTTCATGTCTTATGTGTCCATCCTAACTGTGGTAAGCTACACTTCAACTTTCTCGGTTGCAAAATTAGGCTGAAATCCATACTTTTCTTCTTTCTCTCCACCCCCACCCAGCTTGACATTTCTACTCCCCAGAGCTAGATCTTTAATCTTATTTTAAACTTCTTGATACTTGGCTGCTTCAGAGCAGTGACTCTGTGCTGAGAGTTGAACACATACTATCTAAAAATCTAACTAAACGATACTAACTAAAATCATAACTACTTTAATTATTTAAATAGGAAATCTTCGTTAGCAATGCATTCTTGGTGGTGGTGGTGGTGATGAAGTATTCAGTCTCTCTGTATATAGTATTTACAGATTGCCACTGGACATATGAATTACTTAACAATGTAAACTTGGAGAGAAAAAGCTGATTTCACACTTTTAGTATGGTCTTCTTACCAGTCGTATCAGCTGTCTGTCCAGCCACCTAAGTACATCAGGTCCTTCTTCTGTCTCTGCCCTATAAACTGCCAATCTGGCCATAAGAATGGCAGCTGCCTCTTGGTCAAAAGAAGCAGCGATGTTTTGGATCTGTGTCTGAGCATCTGCCCAGCTGTAAAAGAAAAACAATCATTTTACCATATCTAAAAGAAAAACATCCAGACTCAGGATATTCTATTAAAATTAAGGCAGATAGCCTAGCTGTAGCAATTTCAGAACAGACAAGCCCATGTTGGAATTCCAAGATCTTAGTTCGGGTGGACTCTTTACTTCCCAATTGCCCCTTCTCTTTTCAGAATTCTCCCAATTTTGAATCAAAATGCAGCTCCACCCACAAAAACATAATGTAATGTCACTATTATTATAAGGCATTTACATCAAAAATGCTGAATTATGAAAGGAAAGTTATAGAAAATGTTAAATTGAAAATTAATCACACATTCTGATTCCTAAAATAATAAATTTCCTTGTGCCCCTCATTCTGGGTCTTTGTGTCATTCTGTGCCCTAATTTTGGGACCTTGCAGATTGTGAGGAATGAGTGTACTGTATGCATACAATGTCTGTTCTACTGAGTACTGAGAAGATGTTAATTAAATATAATGTAATAAGTGTAAGACAACCTGGGACTCATGCTAACAGTGACTGCCAACACCTCCTTTGATAAGGGGAATCTACCACCAAATTAAGCATGCAATAATCTGCCCAATACTAAAGAAAACATCACTCAGTGTTGCAAACTGCCTTCTTAATGTCTAACCTCCATTTTCTAAGCAAACTAATTGCGACGCTAATTGAACCTATGAAACTGCAGGTGAGGGTTTTGGTGGTGGAGGAGCAATTGTATATAACGACCTTCTGATAAATCTAACAGTCATAGATTTTTAGATCAGAAGGGACCATTATGATCATCAGGTCTGACCACCTGCAAAACACAGGCCATAGAATTTCACCCAGAGATTCTTGCTTCAGCTACAAATATTTGGGTCATTTCCATTCAACCCTGCAACTTCTTGGAAATCGGATGCTTTATAGCTCTTCATCCAGAAGACATACATAGTGTCAGAGGCACAGTCCCATCATTGCCATGTGCACTGTACATCCAAAAGCACTCAATTGGTTAAATAACTGAATAATTCTATTTGAAATGCAACAGATGTGTATCACACCATTGCTAAATTAATTCATCACAATTAAAGCTTACTTTCTGGCAACTGTGGTTACTCTGATACGTCTCTGTCCACTTGAATGCTGGTACTGAGTCACAAACTGGATTGCACCACGTCCACCTTGAGGAATTGGAGCATTGTGCTGTGTTTAAAAAAAAAAATTAACAAAATCTCACTAAGATTCTGTAGTATAATCATCATATTAGGATTCCTATCACTGCCAAAATCCATTCTGAAATTAGAAATTATATGAAAGAAGCTACTTTAATAAATCTAATATGCTCAGCAAATGTCTAGTGGATAAAAAATGTAAGCCAGTAAACTCTCTGTCAATCTTGAGCTATAGATTTAAGTCCAAAATTTGTCTAACTTTAAAATTACAGTCATCTAATGGAGAAAGTCCTACATTACAAAAAATCATCATGCCAGCTGCAAGGTTTTAAAGAGACACTGTTGATTTGAAAAATCCAATTTCGGTATAATTGTTTTTTACCCTACCAATAACACCCAAGATTACTATAATGGAAAGGCATTAGAGAAAAAGCAATATGCTTTTTTTCCTTTTTGTATACTTGATAGCTTTTGGTGTGTAGTGATAGGATTAGTTCACTTCACCTAAATTGGGTGCGAGCTGGGGAAAAGATCTGGAAAGAGGTTGTATTGTCAAATCATGATTTTATTGCAAGTGTCACAATATTGGGTGGTTTTACGTAAAGTCACAGGTTCCAGGTTTGTGCGATTACATGAAAGTCTCAGCTATCATTAGAAAAAAAAGGTTCTAAACCTCATGTGTACTGTGAAATGCTTAAAAAATGTGACCCAATTGCGCCGTAAAGGCTCAAAAACCAAATGGCAAACTCAAAGAACCCAAAACATTTTTTAATTCATAATTTTTAGCTACTCTCATGATTTTTGGGGATATGGCTCATAATTTTGTTTTTTAACATTTGGAGTTGGCAATACTGAAGACTTCCTCCTTAATTTCCTGAGAGGAAACTATTGTAAAATATATAAGTTCAATATTATTTTGAAACTAGTTAAACTACCCAAATATTTGCATTCCTGAAAGATATAAGGAAGTAACTTTAGTGTTGTTTGTAAATGTTACCATTGTAAAGCACAATATGGTGAATCAATGTCTGATACGAGTAATTTCTTAACGGTACTGTATTCTCTACGTTAAGGGTTTATTGCTTTAAAAGAGTTAAAGCAATTCTATTTTTAAAGATTAAAAACAACTGATAATAAAACAAACGATGTACAATTATTTGTCATTGTCCCTTAAACCAGAAGTAGTGAAAATGCTGAACAATAATTTACAGCACAGTGTCATAGAAACTGGAATTCTGATGCAAACTGAAATTTCAAAACCCAGATTAGTAGAGTCACAGTACAGTATATAACTGAGTGATATACAGATTTCTGTAAGCTCGAAAGCTTGTCTCTCTCTCACCAACAGAAATTGATCCAATAAAAGATATTACCTCTCCCACCTTGTCTCTCTAATATCCTGGGACCAACACAGCAACAACAACGCTGCATATAACTGGTTAAGTGTGACTCTTATACCTTTGAAACAAGTATCCATCACTTTAGTTTTCAAAATATGCCTGACATTAAGTGGATGCTGAGAAGTGTTAGTTTATTAAATCATCATTTTACACACTCTTCTGTGTAAGGTTGACTTTTAAAACTATGTTAGCAATTGTTAAATCGCAAAACAATAGATATGATTTACAAAAGATTATATACAAGCACGTACAGAATGATCACTGGCTAATGCTGATTTTATGTTCACTTTTCCCCATATCACAGTATCTTCTGGTATGCTAAACTCCTTATTGTTTCTATGAAACTTTTTGTGACAATCATATTTCAGTAGAAAAGGAATACAGTACGATCAGTGCTGCAAACATCTGGGTTAAATCTATGTTTCAACTCAACTGTACAAAAGAACATAGCATACCAGATATTAATTTATACAGCTTAAACAACATGAAATGGGGGAAATACACTGAAAACAGCATACTCCGCAACTGAAGGGGGAAAATAGCAGTTTGCCTTTTTCTACAAACGAGGATTTCTCAAATGAACTGCAGTACAAACCTAACAGAAATAGAAGTAAACCATAAATAGAAGACTACTTGTTAAATGTAAGTGAAGCATACGATACACCTCTAACATACTATAAATTTCTTGGGGGTGGCTGTCTAGTGAAAATTCACAAAGAGGAAGGCAAATTATATCTAATTCACCTTAATGAATGCTGATATCATCCTAATTTTAAAAACAGAGGCTTAACATTGTATTTATGTGACACCTTTCATGTTGAAGGATCCCCAGAGTGCTTTACCAACTATACATGAATCATTTCACCTACCACTGAAATGCAGCAAAAAATGAGGTATAATGATGAAGCTGTTGAATAGGAAAAGCAATATTACACAAAAGTTTCAGACAAGAAGGGAAGAATAATGTATCCAATTGCAAATGCAGGGAGAGTAAGTGGGTAGAATGTAGTTATTCTAGTAATTATGTAGGACATTGGCACTTTTTGCAAGAGTGTAAAAAAATTTAGCTCCACAGGAACTTTAATAAGTAAATTTAAAGTAAATGTAAATCATCAATCACTGAGCCGGTCGCTTTTCAATTTTTATTTCACAAAAGCTGTCTGTCTGTCATATCTATTCTTCCAATGCTTATAACCACTTACTGAATCTAAAAGATTTTCATACCTTCTCATTTGAATTAATCTTAGCTTTAAAAATGAGGATTGCTACAAGTCTTGCTCAGAACTTATTTTGCATCTCTGTTCTCTCCTACTATATCTGGGTGCAAGATACAGATTGTCATGTTTGAAATCTTTGCCACAATGGCTTGAAGAAACAGCCTCCTCCCTCTTCAGAGATGAACGGAATAAAACTTATGTTTTCTTCAAGTGTCGAGCATTTCCAATTAATCCATAACCCTTCCAATAATTAGCAATTTAAATATGCTTCAGGAATAACAAATGTAGATTTTCAAAACCCCTATCTAGACTGAAAGAATAACCAGCAGTTTGATAGTAGAATTTCATACAAAGGACCACATTTTCAAAGTTATGTGGGGGCAGCCATTTGTGTACATCTAATTTACACATGTAAATCAGATGTTTGCTCATGCAGATAGCAAGTAATTGGACAAGTATGTACATAAATCCCTGATTTATATGCATACATCAAGTATTTGTTTATGTTAGGCACGTACAAATGGATGTGCACAATTGGAGGTGCCTACATTTTAAGGTCTGATCTATAACATTCAATTTGACAACCAAAACAATCCATAATTTAAAACAGAAATACACTATAGAAAAATACATTCAGTTACTACTAAAGAACTACATTATTTTCCAAACTCTCAACATCTATTTGGTAATGCAGAGCTATTACAATTGCTGTTTGTTACATATGGGTATTTTGAGTCAATATTACTAAGATTTTAAAGAGAACATTGTACTTTTGCCTATTAAAAGAAATAAGGAATTATTTTTTCTCTCTCTTCTCAGGAGGTACAGAATAGATTTATCTGCAAATTGAAATAAGTCTTTATTCATCTGGAACAGAGCCCTTTGCCTTCAGCTAAAGAGAGAGACTTAAACCTAAAATATCAGCAATTTATTCCAGGAAGTACCACTAGTTTCTGTTCACACATGTACTGGAAAATCAAAACCTGGAACTGCTGAATTCAATCCAACAATGCATATTAAAGAATGTTTACAATAGTCTGAAAACTTGCTAAAATATTTATAAAGATCAGAGATTTGTTTGGTTGGTTTTGGTGTTTTGTTTTGTTTTTATTTTTGCTTTGTTTTGGGTTTTTTTTTACTAATTTGAAGAAAAATGCACAACAATGTAAAGCTGCATATTCATATATCTGGTTAGAAGCAATGTACAATCCAATTTTTCCTCCAACTACAGTATACCAATTCTTCTCTCATCACCAGATTATCTGTTTATTGAAGCTTAAATGGCAGCATTTACAATTATCTAGGTTTTATTTATATATATATATATATATATATATATATATATATATATATATATATATATATATATATATATATATATATATATATTTAAAAGTAAACATTTTACAGCTAATAAACGCTTATTTGTTTTTCTATCTTCTGATATCTGTCATTCAATAAATGGATCGCTGCTGGTGTACGTAATGTAACATTTATAAACAAAGTCAACTCATCACATTGGGTGGATACCAACCAATTTAAAAACTTGACTGAGGATGGTAATAGACTGTGTGGGAATGGTTGAGGGAGTAGTAAAAATAAAATACAGTATTCAAGATTTACATAAAAATAAAACTACTGTGTTTTGAGTTTAATACAAGTGGAGTGAAACTTCTCTTACCTGATTGACCACCTCAAAATACAGCGCAAGTGTTGTATTGGGATTAAGGCCACAGATCTTCCATTGACATGTACCTCCTGTTCCTATCTCCTGTAAATACATTATATAGAATAATTTTTAAAACAGGAATATCTTGTTGTTGTTCACTAATATACTTATAGAGCTATTAAAAATGCTGCACTTCTTGCCTCTGATCACTACAGGCCACTGTTTCCACTATTTCCTCTCTGTTATGGATCCTCAAGGCTCCCTCTGCTGGCTTCTAGAGGCAGAGAGGCTGCCAACATGAGCAGCAGCTGCAGGCCAGTTCCCTCAGAAAGAGCAGAAGAACAGGCACCAGTTGGGGGCAGAAGAAATCAAAACAACTCCATAGGGAAGGCAATAAGGGACACTCCCAAGATGGCACAGAGAGAGTATGGAAGGATAGACATCACAGGAAGGGAATGGAAAGGGGAAGAGAAGGTGGTATCCCTCCATCACAAAGGTGGCAGCAGGAAAGTCAGATGGAGGTAATAGGCTACTAAACTTCCTCTAAGAAAGAGGCCAGAGGTATAACTGTATAGGCACAAGGTTGGCTTAAGAGAGAGATGGTGATTGTGCAAGGGAGGTTCTTGGGGCTAGAGAGAAGCTACCTCTGGGTCAAATAAACTCCTACATACTGGATACTTATCAAACTTCCTAAATGTTGAATTCCCCGTCACTGGTTTAATACTTATTTTTGCTATATTTGTAGTTGGGCTCTGCATGTTTTTGTGTGATTTTACATTATATCATATTGATAGAATATCACATATTGATGCAACATCATGATACAACATAAATGGGTCACAGGATGTAGGGCTTCATGGAACTGTGGTCTTATAAGAGAGCAGAGAACACAGTGAAAAAACTACCTCATTGTTGGTGTCCATTCAAAAACACATCCAATATATTTCAAAAAACCTAACCACCTAAATTCACCAGACTCTTTATATAGCCCTCTGATGACTGAGGGCCTTGAGGTGTGAGTCAGGAGTATATCTGAAAAAACTGTTCATGAACAAATTTTAAAATGCTGATAATGATTTATACAGGGGTTTTGATCCAACAATTAAGTACCAGTACATTCCTCTACAAATCCAGAAAACCTAGGTCTTATTTTCTAGAAATTCAAAAGTGCACCCACTTACAACAAACGTAACTTACATTTTCTGACACACAAGGTCCTTTGGAATTGAGAGAGACACAGGGTCCAATAGCTCCTGAAATCTTGATTTCTCTTGAGGTCTTTATATTTAAAAGAAAAACAGGTCACATATTGAGCTATGCTTACTCATACATTCAACACTGATAAAATAACATTTATTTTTCTTTTAACCAGGCATTCAGTGTTTCATCCACACCTTTAGAAGAGGTTATAAATACATAGGATGTTCAGTATATTTATAGTTCTTTCAGCAAACAAAGCCAACTGCTGTTGCAAACATGCCTAAGTCTAAAGAGTGAACTCTGCTACATGTGTAGTTTTCTAAGTCTGAAATTGTATTGTTTATGAATTATAGCATATAAAGAACACCTGCTACTACTTAGACCTCTGAGTGCCCCAGAAAGCATATTATAAGTGATGTCTACATCATACAACTAAAGGCATTTTCTACTGAAGATACAATCGTTAAAATATTCATGAGATGAGGCTCAGATGAGGGGCTGTGGGATGGGCCATATGATTGTACAAATATCATATTAAATTAATATTCTATATTGGTGTCCTGAAAGAGTTGGGTTTCCCTATTTATCCTTGCCAGTTTCTTCAGCCAAATTCAGAGCTATGTACGTACAAAACTAGAAGGCCAGATCATTACTTCCAGTAATAAAATCCTCTTGAGGGGAGCTTTGGGAAAGGAAATACCCATGAGCAGGCCCTCTCAGAGGTCCAGAGAGGCCCGGGCCACTTCCAGCTTTTGAGGCCCCTAGCCATAATAAAAATAAAAAATGACGACACATGAAAACAAAATAAGGCATCAAAAAAAGAGTGAGACATAATTTGAATATTTTTTATTTAACAAATGCTTTTCTAGCCTTTTTCTGTGCAAATGCACTAATAATTGAGGAAATAAATCTAGCTTTTGTGCAATGTCACAGTTGATATTAAGCATAGAGCCCATTCAAACGCTCTTGTCCCATAGTTGAACGGTGATAGTTCTTTACCTGCTTCAACATGTTGAAGGTGTGTTCACCTGAAGCCACTGATGCAGGCAAACTGACAAAAATACGCAATGCAATTGTGATATTAGGAAACATCCCAGAGAGTCCAAGTTCAAGTATTTCTTGAAGCAATTCCTTTGACTTGCAATCCAATTTAAAGTTCGTGGAATATATTCATATGAGGAAGATGACCTCGTCAATGAGATCTTTTGAGATTTCTTTGTTGTGCTGTTGCTGAAATTGTTCAGCTGCAAAAAGTAGATCTTCATTACTCAGTCTGTTGAACTGCCAAAGAAACCCAAAAAGGGTACAAATTAGTCACTGTGACTCAAATCAACGTGTAAGACCTGATTGAATAGAGTCGATGGTGACAAGGAAGATGTTGACCCTATAATGCTGCTCGACATCGGATTCAGTAGGTAAATTGCAATTGGTGGAGAACTCAGATGAAATGCTAATATTCTGTGCTACTAATTTGGACTCAGTCAGGATCACATCCCATTGTTCACAAATCTGTTGAATGTCATTGAGAAGACTTTCAATGTTATCCCTCTCAACATCAAGTGTAGCATTGCTTGCTTCAATTACCAGATTAGTTTGGTGGATCATTGTAAGTAGCTTCATCCACAAAGATGACATCAGAATGCATTAAAATTTAGATGTGCTTCTGAATAGACTGAAGTTCAGTTCGAGCCTGAGAAGTGAGATTGAGGGATTCAAGCTCATTTAAAGTCTCTCTCACTGAATTCAAATGCTGCGCAACTGGTTGACAACCGTCAATCCGGGCAGACCATCTAGTTTTGGACATCCCATGCAGTGAAACAGGAAGATATTGCTTCAGAATTTCCCACCTTTGTGGACGGCTCCTGAAGAGATTGTACATTTGCTGAACAGTTCCAAAGTAAGTAATTGCCTCCTTGCATGATTCAGCACAGTCAACACCTACAAGGTTGTGTGGTTTCCACAACTGGAGAAAATATAGTTTGAATTATGCTCAAGCAGAACTGCTTGTACACCTTTGTACTTCCCAACCATATTAGATCCATTGTCATAGGCTTGACCAATGCAGACTTGAAAATCTAACTTAAAACCTTCTAGAATTGCTAGTACTCGAGCAGCAATTTCTTTTCCAGTTTTTCTTGTGAAATTATCAAACAAAATAAACCTTTCTTCAACTGAAAATTTTGAGCTATCTACAATCTTAACATATTGAATAACCATAGTAGTCTGTTCCTTGTGAGAACAATCTGCAGTGGAATCAACCATTTAAAAATATTTGGCATTTCGAATCTCATCAAGAATTGTTGTTCGTATGGATGACCCACATAGCTCAATAAACTCGTTTGGTATGCGTGTGGAGAGATAATGGACTTGTATGCGCTTTTGACTCTCTTGCGAGTCTCAAACACGTTTTACGTACTCTGATAAAAGTGGGTCATATTTGCTGAGGAGCTCAACTATGCCTAGAAAGTTTCCATTTGCATGATCACCAATACTGGAACCAAAGAAAGCCAATCGCCGCTCAGAAAGAAAAAGGATGACATTCAGGATGTGCTCAAGAAGTTCTTTCCAGTTATTAGTTTCTGTAGAGAGTTCAGTCAAGAGTAAATTCTCAACTGAACCTTCAGCTGATTCTGCCCGACTGGCTGATTTCCATGTAACATAGTTTTCTTTGTGTGACGTTGAATTCTCATGTGATGGTATTCAGTCTTTCAACTTCCTCCAACCTCTGTTGATGCTCCATCCTGATTGATCAGAGAGAACTAATGCATTTGCAGCACTTTTGTTCAAAATGAAGCGGGGTGCACAGTACAGAGATTGTTTTTCTGTATTCCAGCATAACAAGTCTCTTGTGCACGTCTCACCATTTGGAAGAGTTTTTGTCAGCAGACGAGTAGGGAAAGCATGATTATCATCATCTTGTGGAATGTTACTTGGAATTTCAAAACAACTAATTTGAAGAAAAGATTGCATTTGGGCAGCATTGCTCTTGTCAATAATTCCAATGTCAGTCACAGTCAAACCTGCAGTACTCATGAATTGCTCTTGCTGCGTAAGATCTACATCTTCCTGTTGCTGTTGAGTTTCTTGATCGTACACAGGATCTTCTTCTGCATCTGTTACTGCTGGCACATCTCCTTCTTGAATCTGGGCCTATAGACTACGAAAGCCAATGATGAGCTACCAAGCTAGGGCTCAACCAACCAACCAACCAGTCACATCTTTTAGCTACCATATGAAGATAATAATGAGGAATTCTCACACATAAATAATGCCTTAGTCAACTATAAAACTATAAAAACACTGAAGTGTAACAACTGTCTACCTTTCAACACGCACTTGATCCAGCACCAGCCACTAGTCATGGTTTGTTTATATAATCCGCTGATCTGAGAGGACACGTTCATCACGGTCTAATATTGTGCCATCAGAACTGATATATTATTATATTGATAATATATTATATTTTATTAATATTTATTGATAATATATTATACCTATATTGTATTATATTTTTATTAATATTTATGAACATTTTAACTCTTTAATATGACAATCTATATCAGTTAACAAAAAAAGTATGTCTTTTACCAAATCACTTCTCTTATTTGCTTAAATTTGCAGATCTAAGCTGAGAGTGTGTGTCACATTTTGGTCCGATAGCGATGCACATAAAAACAAGTTGCGAAACTTATCAAATGCCAAAAAATTAACACGTGTCTAAATTTGAGGCCCCCTTTGAGCTTGAGACCCAGGCCAAATGGCCCTCCTGGTCCCCCCTCTCATTGGCCCTGCCCATGACAACCCCACCATTTTCCTGATGGGGCAGGTTCCCCCCCATGGAAAAAGCCCTGGGACCCCACAACTGACCCTCGAGGATCTGTGGGAGGCCAGCATGCATCTATAATGATGGCCCTTGCACCTCCACACCAACTCTGGGCCCTGGCAGGACACCTCTGTTGAAGACATGCTACAAGGGACTCTCCCTAGTCACAGTTGCTCCCAGGTTTCTGAGCCATACATACAGGAGGGGACAAACAAGCACTGAAAGGTACCAAACAATTATCTGGCCTTTGAATTCCCACTACAGCAGACCACATTAGTTTTCACATTAGTTAAAATTTGCTTCACGCTTCCTCACATTAGCGTACTTAGTATATTATTTTGTTTCCTCTGATATATAACAAAATCTCTCAGGACATTTATCCATGTATATATCTGAATTTAGGATACAGACTCTACTTTCCATTGGATCCTAGCCTCTACTGTACAGGTGCAATAGTGGGAGGAAGGTTGGGAAGAAAGAATATAGAAAGCCTCTTATCCCAGTGCTAGCAACAGAAAAGGATCTCTCCTTAATGCTCAAAATGTGCTAGGAGGGCTAACTACCATGCCTGCTCACACACTGTAGCCCCCAAGGAGGCATGTTGTGCTGGATATGCGTAGCCTCAGCTGACTAGCATGTAAGTGGGATTAAGGATTGTTTTGCCCAAATAAGAGAAACAGGATCCCAAACACTCTTGCCTCAAGACCTTATTTTTATGGTAAAGTAATAAATCCCTAAAAATAAAGGTTTAAAATGAAACCACTGAACCACTACTACAAGCAATGCAAATACATCACTAGAATTGATTTGTTAGAACTTCTGAATTTCTAACATGTGCATGAGTTTAAGTCTGACCACATCTGCAGTGGTACCTAAGGGGAAATGGAAGGAAAGAATACATCACCAGACCCTAATAATATTCATATTAAGTTTTGACTCTTACCTTTATTTCTAAAGTGCCACCAAATCCCATTTTAAATTGCCCTTGCATATCTTTGGTAAATACTCTCTGAAAGGTTTGTTTGAATAAGGATGTATTGAAAGAGTCTCCCATTACCATGTAGCCTCTGGATGAAAGACCAAAAAAAAATACCAAGATAAAACACACAGAAACACAACTAGAAAGCATCTGGACTACTTATTATGCATTCATTTAGCAAACATGATATACTTAACTTACCTCTCAAAGAACATATCTACACTGAAATTAGACACTGGTGGCTGGCCTGTGCCAGCTGACTTGGGCTCACGGGGCTTGGGTTGCAGAGCTGTTTAATCGCACTGTAGACTTCCTGAGGGTCCTAGATCCTGGACTCCAGCCCTAGCTGGGAAGTCTACACTACAATTAAACAGTCCCACAGCCTGAGCCCACGGGCCTGCTGCGGGTGTCTAACTGCAGTGTAGATGTACTCTCAGAGTTTAAAGTAAAAACAGTTCATTCTGAAACACTCTGAAACATTTTTTTCAAAATCACCTTAACAGGGGCTACTTTCAATTATCTCATCATAAAGCACAATGGGGAACTTTGTAAACAGGTTTCTTACAAGATCAGCACATCAAGGTCATCAGGCCCTTAATACAACACAAAAGCTTCAACTGGAGAAAACATTGCACTGGACTTTATCATTACAGCTAGTTTTTAACGCTGCCTTACGGAGATGCAGTCGTTGATTAACTTATCCTAATATTCTGATACTTTCCCATATCATTTTGCCTCTGTCAGATAAGTAATCATTTCAAACCTGAATCTATTCTCATAAAACACATTTTGTCCATGAGCTCAGCAGTGATCACTGAAGATGAAATTACTGTGATTACAGATTGCAGTGCAACTACGCGTACTGAACAGTGAAGTATTTTTAAATCCATCTGATTAGCATTTAAGGAATGAGCGTAAAACACGATTAGTGTTTTAGCCCCGTAGAGCTCACAGTGTACAAATATAAGGCATCCATGTTTTTAATAATACGTTTGATAACAAGTTTTGTGTTAAGTTCTGCCCTCCAACTTTCCCTTTATAAATTAACTAGTTTCTGGTAGTCATCACAGTAGAAGTGAGTCTTCAGGAGTTATTTAAATATGGAGAAAACAACAACTATGGGGACCAGCTCAGAAAGAACAACCCTATGCCTAGCAGGCAACATAGCAGCAGACTGTGAGAGAAGTAAACAAACGGGATGTCAAGGCTGGTATTGTTGGAGGGGCCAGCGTGGGATGGGGCATTGCAGAAAGAGACATAGGAAGGTGCAGAATTACATAGCACCTTGACTCCAAGTACAAGAAGCTGGAACTTGATGTGACAGAGGAACAACAGCTAGTAGTGGGATTCTAAGAGGGGTTGACATGATCACATTAAGGCATGGAAAATAATCTTAGCAACAGAATTTTGTACTAACTGTAGAGAGGTAGTACATGAGAGTCCAGGAGGCCACAAAGCAAGAGGTTACAGTAATCAATATGGGAAATTATGAAAGCCTGAGGAAATTTTAGCTGTCAGGACTGAAAGGGTGGATCTTAGAAAAGTTGTGCAGCAAGAAGTGGCAGGATTTGGATATGTGAGAGGCAGTGCAGACAGATTAACCCCATGCTATGGCCTTGAGTGACAGAAAGGATGAGGGTGGTGTCAATAGTGAGACAGAATGGGGGAGAGCAGAGAGTTTCACCGGAAATATCAGTATTTGTTTTGACCATGGTAAGCTTTACTGGTGATGCCATCCGGGAGATGTCAGAGATATGACTGAATGGAGACAAGTCAGGAGTGAAGAATTTGAGAATCATCAACACAGAGACTGTAGCTGAAATCTGCAAGAGTGAATCAGACTGCCCAGAGAAAGGGTAAGCAAGAAGATGAAGGCTCCAAGGACAGATCTCTGTGATATCCCCATGGGCAGTGGGAAAAGAAGGAAGACAACAGCCCCACTCCTTCTCCACCCTCCCTCCACAAACCACTCAGAACAGCCAGAGAAGAAGAAGAATCAGGAGAGGCCAGTAATATGAAAGGTGAAGGAAGGCAAGACACTCAAGTAGGGTATGACCCACAGTGCAAGGCAGTAGAGAGGTCAAGGATGATAAGGAAGGAGTAAAGAACTGAAGATGTGGCCAAGATGAGGGCTGTTTGAATCCTCGATGAAAGTAGCTTCAGCAGAGTGAATGAGAAGAAGTTGGACTAGAATCAATACAAGATCTAACACATTGTTCTGAAAAATCTTAGTTTTATTACCCAACATAACATCAGTAGTAAAGAGAATGTTTTCAGGGAGGTCAAGAACACACTATACACAGTACATCATGCACCAAGTTATAAATCTTGAAGAGATTCAAGACACTCAAAAAAATGACATCTAGAGAAGTAAGGTTTCCCCCTCAATCAAAGGACAAAAGGAAGAACAAAAATGTAAAAGAAATAAAAGATCACAGTGAAAAAGTTGTGTGCCTGTGCATTACTGAAGCCCAAGATACATATATGGAAAGGAAAAATAGATTATTTGGCAACAGTACACAGGCTAAATGTTTCAAAAAGACATTCACACTATTTAAGCCCCAAATATTTAATGTTAAAAGTAATGAGAATAAACACCCTCATAATTAAACCCAAAATTATGGTAAAAAATTCTTCTCAGGCTCACAACAATTTAGGTCTATATGCAAACTACCCACAATCACAGTATACAGACATGGAGTCATGATTTTTTCTTCTATCATTTGGAACTAAAACAAAGTCATTAGTATTTTTTTGTAAGGTAATGAGCACTCTATTTTAAATACTTTAAAAAGAAAGTGCACCTTCATACACTACTTTAAACAAATTAGACACATACCCAGTATAGTTGGGACAGCACTTCATCTCCAGAAGACCAGTCTGATCTAGTGCACATGCATATATGTCAATAACATGACCTGTTGTAGCAGCACGATTAGCCAGAGCTTCAAAATGCTAAATATGAGATTAAAATGCATTTATAACAATATGCAAACTGAACTCGTCACACTTTAAGGTTAAAACAGAAGCTCTCAGAATTCTTGTACAACAGCTAAATTAAATTGTATCCATATTATACTCTAACACTGGCTAAAATGTTTTTTTGAGAAGGTGAGAAAGGTCTAGAATTTTTTATGACTATTCCCTACTTTTCCCAGCCAGTTTAAAAGATAACTCGTGGTAGGTTGATCAAGGAGGCATTCTACTTAAAAAAAATCAATGCTACCATTCTAGATCACTGTGCATTAAGGCCCTGATCCAACTCCTACTGAAGTCAGTGGAAACACTCCCAGTAACTTCTGTTGGAGTTGAATCAGGTTCTCACTCAATGTACTGAAAATCCTTATGAAATTTTGGAAGATATGTAGTTATTCAAGGAACATTCAACAACAACAAAAATGTTTGTAGGTTCTATATCACTTTATTCATATACTAATATCAAATGTCTTATTCTAATTATGTATCAAATAAAAAAAATTTACATCGCTCTTCCCCATCTATTGTTAAGTCTTACCTTAGTAGCCTTTTTAACATAATTGGCATTGTCTTTTTCAATGTCATGCCATGATCTTATAGGTAACTTCAGTTCATCCCCTACAACCATCCCAGGTCCTTGAGTGCCTGGTCCTCCAATGAACATCAATATATGTGCACCAGTGTTAGGGAAAGTACACTGTAGGACAGAAAGAAAATCTCAGAGAGCAACTCTTTCTGCTATAAACAGTTACTACATAATATTAATAGAGGAAACAACTATGAATTTGTGTCTATTGTATTGCTTGGACTAAAGTAAACAATTAGAATTTCTTTTTCAAAATTCTGAGTAGTAGTTTAACTTAAAATACCAGTCATGCCTTACTAAAACTAGTGTTTTTAAGTTTTAAGACAGTTCTACATATATCTGAGGTCTGATCCTCTGCTGGTCACCACTCTACTGATTTCAACTGAGCTAAGATAATTTACACAAATTGAGGATCTGGTCCATGGTATTTTGGGTATTTCCCCTTCCCTACTAGTTATTACTAGGAATAGCTGAATGGAGGGGGAGGAGAGACTCTCTTTACTTTCAAGATTTTATCTGTTTCCTTATTCTGAAAACACAACCCTCCTCTTAGTGCCATTAAATCAACTTGATACTGAAATGGTTGTTATCACAAAATAATGATGTAATATGGAAAATAAACTGCAGAAACAAATGGAATCTTCGTACAAAACATCTTGTTTCCATGCAAGTGTCTTGGGAGATAAAAAATATAAGAGAGGGGCAAATATTAGATATTGGCAGAATTGTTCTAAATAGAATGTTTTTTTCAGTTGACTTTTGTGCCTCTGTGAAACTAGTGCCTAGAAAACAAGTAGCTAGTGTCTACTCGAGAGGTATTCACCACACAACTGGCAGTCTTGCTGGCACTCTCAGCAGAGAACTGAATGGGTATGGAGACTGAACTAGTTTCTCCTCCTGAGAGGTGGACCCTCCTGGAAGCTACATAAAAGCAAGGGGAAGCTTGCAGTTTGTTGCCCAAACTCCACCTCTTCTATAGCAAAACAGAGGACTTTCATCACCAGAGCAACCAACCTGGCAATTTTCACTAGCACTGAATTCACTTCTTTAAATTAAAGTTTGTTCCACTTGGTGTCAATACATCTTTAATGACATAACGAGGAACAATAAAAGTTAAAAGGACCCTGGGCCTGGGAGGTCCCCAAAACATAATAATCTCAAAAATGGATTTTCATCATAGAAAAAAACATAACAGTTCCCCAAATCTTTTTCAGCTAAGCTGGGATATAAAACACGCTCACTCAACTTTCTGCTATTTTCTTTTTAAAAAACCCATCAAATATGTGCATGCACATGAAACATCTCAGTTAAACTCAACCAAAATGAGACCCTTCCCATGCTGTACAGATTAGTTGGGGAGAAAAAGAAAAAAAAAAAACATCATAAAGAAACCTTCTAGGTTACTCCTGTAAGGAAATACAACCTTTAAAGGGAAGTAAAATTATGTAAATTAAACCCCATTAACACAGAAAGAGCACAAGGGTAGGGGAGAACATAGGCAAGATTTCACAGGCCCAGCAGTGAACCATCAGCATCTTGACAAGCTGCCTTCACTACTTTAACTGATATCATCATCTGAACATATGACTACAAAGGCTGCAAAGTAACATTACAGGTAAAGAAGTGCACTGTTTAGAGACTTGAAGGAAGGAGCTAAGACAAGTATGCTACCACAATACCATTGGCTTTCAGTATCCAAAGCAAAGGGACAATTCTTAAAGAGAAGGGAATGGGAAGAATAGACTACTGACTAAGGGTAAAAAACTGTAGAAAATAGTGTTAAACAGCAAAGAGTTATAAGCAAACAAAAGTCACAAAAATCAAAATGGGAAAGAGTTAAAATAGGAAGGGAATAAAAACAACAAAAATAGAAATTAAGGAAAAGGCTAAGAAATTACAAAACACTGAAGAATTGAACAAAAATAAGTATTAAAAAGAAAAAAGATTTGTAACAAGTAGCAGAGTCAAAGCAAACAGGCATGATTTAAACAACTAAAAGACAAAGGGTAATAGACTAGAAGGCAAAATGTCACCAACTAAACAAGCATTAAGTAGTAACGTAATTGTGTTGAATATAAAAATAGAATGAGATGCATGCACTCAGATTAAATAGAGGAAAATTCAGGATGTGTCATGTTTGTCTGAATCTGAACACAAGACTAATATACATGAATTACAGAGACTGTTATTGTTATGTTTTGATTGCCGCATCCGCCATAGAAGGTTTTATGTAGGACAGTGATCTAGTGACATTTAAAAACAATTTTAGGTAAAACTATTACCTCAAGGAGTCCTACAGCTATAGAAAGAGCCACTCCAGAGGAACGCAAAGGTCTTTTCCCTTGTGGAACAGGCCAAGGATCCCGTTGTAATTCACCCAAAAGATCAGTAAGATTCATATCAATTTTCTGCACTGGCTGTAGGAATCTAAATACAGATAAATGGCATTATGTTAGCTTTAGGATTCTTTTGGCTATATGACCTTTTAAAAGATAATCAGGACTAGTAATTCATTGGCAATGTGTTAGATTGCAATGTCAAAGATCCAAATCTGGGTTCAGACCACAGTCTCTTGCTCAACAGGCTGGCAAGGTCTGGAAGCACTACATACACGGTATGCTCAGCCTGAGGAGACAGGAAGCTCCACATGGAGCACTGCAGCAAGGCAACCTGTTGAGCTAGAAACAATGCCATGGTCCAGAAGGAACTACATGCAGACAAAAACACATCAGGTCACCATGGGAATTTGAGACAGACACTAAAGGGAAGAGGATAATCTTGGAGGGAAGACAAAATGAAAATGTTAAGGGGTAAAATTTTCAGAATTGTCTAGGAATCTAAATCCCAATGGATTATTTAGCAAATAGCCTTTTTTGCCTATCATCATATCTAAGAGAATGAAAGATCAAATTATATATGGATAAATACTTCTGTTGATATATTTTAAAATATTGGATATATTCATATACGTAGGAAGACAGAAATGGCACTTCTATATATTCTCAAATGTGCTGAGGCACAGTAAGTTTGTTAAAATACATCTTTGGAAGAAATCATGATAAACATGTCAAAAGCAATGGAAATAGCAGAAAGGCCACAAATACTGATGTCTGTAAGCAAACTACCCTTGTAGACAGGGATCTTTGAGTACAATCTTTTTGAAGGGTGAATCAAATGCATTCTTAGATGTGGAATCCCTTCTCCTTTTACTCTAATTCTCCTATACCACCTTTACAGCCTAAGATCCCATCTACACTACAAATGTTACCATGTTAGGTGTTCTAGTTATCCCTTTAAATGGTTAAAGCAATTAGACTATTAGAGACCCGCATAGAATGACCAGTATGTATGGTAAGAGGGGGAGTCTGTTATCTGGAACAGACTTTCCCCATTCTTTGCCAATGGGAAATTCATTACTGTCACAACTCTTCCAGCCTCAGCTTCCAAAGCTACATTCACAGTCTCTAAGGACAGCCAAGCAAAGATTGTGCTCCCCAGAAACCTTCTCAGACAGTCCTTAAACCTGAAAAGCAATTTGCATTAAAAGAGTAGGATAATACACAGCACTCAACCTACTAGAGCAGGGTGGGCAAACTACGGCCCGGGGGCCACATCCGGCCCTTCAGACATTTTAATCCAGCTCTCGAGCTCCAGCCGGAGAGCGGGGTCCAGGGCTTGCCCTGCTCCACATGTGCTGTGGCTCCGCACAGCTCCCAGAAGCAGTGGCATGTCCCCCCTCCAGCTCCTAGGCGTAGGGGAAGCCAGGGGGCTCCACACATTGCCCCCACCCCAAGCAGTGCCCCTGCAGTTCCCATTGGCCTGAAACCACAGCCAATGGGAGCTGCAGGGGCGGCACCTGTGGACGGGGCAGCACGCAGAGCCGCCTGGCCGCGCCTCCACGTAGGTGCCGGAGGGGGGACATGCCACTGCTTCCGGGAGTTGCTTGAGGTAAGCGCCACCCGGAGCCTGCACCCCTGACCCCCCCCCGCACCCCAACCCCCAGCCCTGATCCCCCTCCCGCCCTCCGAACCCCTCAGTCCCAACCCAGAGCACCCTCCTGCATCATTAGCCCCACCCCAGAGCCTGCACCCCCAGCTGGAGCCCCCCCATCCCATAACCCAACCTCCTGCCCCAGCCCAGAGCCCCTTCCTGCACCCTGAACTCCTCATTTCTCGCCCCACCCCAGAGCTCACACCCCCAGCTGGAGCCCTCACCCCCTCCAGCACCCCAACCCCCAATTTTATGAGCATTCATGGCCCGCCATACAATTTCCATACCCAGATGTGGCCCTTGGGCCAAAACGTTTGCCCACCCCTGTACTAGAGCATCCCTCTAGTTGTATCAATCACACAAGAAAAAAAGTCATGAGGTAAAGTTTTCTGGTAAAGCAATTTAGCAATGAGATTTTTTTTTTTTTTTAAATAATACCTGTTAGAAGGTGGTGGCTGCTGTACCTGAGGACCCCGGCCTACTTGTGAAACAGATACTTTAGTAAGCCCCAACATTTCCTGCAAAAAAATGTGGAAAGAGAGAGAGAGAGAGAGAGAGAATTTGATTACAGATTATCTTGAAGTTCATCACTATGATCATTTTCAGGGTCTGAGGGTTTTTTAATTGTTTTTTTGTCTATTACCTGAAGTTGTTTTGCAGATAGGTCCTTTGTGCCTCTGAAGACATAGCTTTTTGAAATTCCTTCACAACCAAGCTCATGGACCTGCACCATTCTCCCAAATGTAATAAGTCCTACCAAAGCAGTTGGTGGTAAGAGACTTAATGACATTTGCATGGATTCCTTCAGGGCTTGCAAATCTTCATCTTCCATGCAGGTGTCCACAACGTAAAGAAATATCAAAGGCATCTGAGGACCACGCTTTAAGAAATAATAACAACTGAGTGAAAAAGCACATTGTGCAGTATATACTGTACAGAAAATAATTAAATTGCAAAAATAAACTTTGTTCCAGTTATATTAATTTTAGTAAATATAGAATTTGCCACACTAGCTCAGACCAATGCTCTATCCAATTTGGCAACCCACCTCAGGCAGTGGCCAATACCTAATGCCGAACAGGAGAGTGAACTCGATATCATAATTAACTCTATCCAAAAGTGCAATGCTGAATATAGAAGAAAAAATTCCTTCCAGGTCTAACCAGATAATTTTGAATCATGAGGTAAGGTTATTAACCTTACAAGATAAAAAACAAAGTATTACTCAAAGTGCCGCTAGTGGTCATTAAATTTATCCAAACTTAGAAAAAAAACAGAAACAGTATTAGGTCTTCTGACCTCTGAGACATTTCATTCCATACTTTGACTATAAATTAACAGTTCCCCTCATTCTTTCTAAATTCATTCCCCTGTAATTTCAGCAAGTGTTCCCTTTTATCTAGTATTACAAATCTAGCCAAAAGGAGGGGCTGACAAATTTTAACTTTACCTTTCTTAATTTGAATCCCTCACTGCAGTCCCCTCTAACTCCTTCCTTTTCCGGTCTAATTAATCTTATTTTTCACAGTTTCTTGTTGCATGGCTTTTTTCCTCTACTAATCTCTACTAAGACACTCCCATGCCCTACCATGATAAAATGGAGATAGATAAATTATGTTAGCTATGCCTGCTTGGTGTGGCATTCTGTCCCCCACTAGTGGCACCTAGCCCAGCTTGAGATTGATGAGTCTGCTACACAGTTGGCTAAGGGCCACATAGCTTTTAACTCATGTAATAGAGGCTCATACACTAAGCTTCAGAGGTCCCAAATTCAATCCCACCCACCAATGACCAGGGTCTTTCAGTGTTACAATTAAATAAGAAAATCCAAATTATATTAACTGATCGGCCAAAAAACGGTTATCTGTAAACATAACCAGTTCACTGCTCACCTTCTCCTAGAAATAAATTGGTTCCAATATCAATCCATGATTATTCAGATATAATCTTCACTTCAAAGACCATTCACTAAAACTTGATCTAAATTATGTTGGCAAGCAGCAATAAAATGATTTTCCGAAACAAGCACAAGTGAACTGAACTCCTCATGAAGAAACAAATCCCAACAGAAGATTAAATCTCTAGAATATATAGAACTTCCCTCTCTTGTATTGCCCTTAATAATCAGATAATGTTCCTATAATTTTATTATAATCACTATAATCAAAAATAGTACTCTCCATTTCCAATGGATGATACTGGTCGAAGGTCTACAATTGAAAACATGTAGATTATTCACTGCATTTTAATCACTACTAAATCAAAACAAAAGTAAAATAAGCCATACTCTACATAGCTAGCTTCAATCTAATTTAATGTCAAAGATTTTATTTGGTGGTTTTTTTACCTGTACTACATATTCAATACTAGAAAACTGAGGTAAAAGTTCTGCAGGCTGGTTCATCTCTGATATACCAGCGTAAGTAGGAGGAAACTGCAAAAGCAAAAAAACAAACCATATTAAGTACACATTTCAAGTTAGAGAAAAACACTGAAAAATAAACATGTACATATATTATTTGCTTCTGTAAAAAACGATAGCTATCACTACTGTGAAAAGCTCTCAAGTCTAGTGTCTCAGAATGGGCAGACATCCATATGTTTAGCATCCTGTTGGCAATTCCAATTCACAGGTATAATTTTAGGAATGGTGCATTTCATTTTCCTCCTATAAAAGAAGGTCAGTCTGTAGTCTGAATACTTCATTTTCTTACCTGATTTCTTTGATAACAAAAATTGCAAGCCCAGAGTTTTGCTCGATAATCCACTTGGCTATAAAAATAAAATTAGAAAAGTTAATGTATTATGAATAATTTGTTTTACATTACCATGGGGCTTTGACACTAAATACATATGTTGTATGTACGACATGGATTCACCCTTTATCTGTTTATCATGCCCTTTTTCCTAATTGTCAAAGAGGTGTGTGCTTCAAACAAAAATTTCCCCCTCACAATGCATCTTCTCCTTAATGATTCTGCTGTAAATTCACAATAAAGAATGTATAACTTTGTAATTATTTCAGTAGCAGAAGACTGATGTAATTAACACAGTATCATGGCTATTAGAGAGGAAGGATGATAGTTAAGACATTGCACTCGGATGTAGGAGACCAGGTTCAGTCCCAGCTCTAACAGACTTCCTGTGTGGTTTTAGGCAAGTCACTCTGTGTCTCTCTGTCTCAGTTCTCAACCTGTAAAATAGGGAAAGTAATATTTCCTTTCTCTTACCCTCCATCTATCTTGTCTAGTTAGGCTCTTGGGTTCAGAGACTGTCTCTTACTAAATGTATATACAATGCCCAGAACAATGGGTTCAGGCCTGTCGATGTTACTGTAATACAAATAATAATAATAATAATAATAATAATAATAATGGCTTCACTGCTGGTCCAGACAAAAGGAGAAGTTAGCATGATAAAAGGAAAACTCCTATTCAAAAAGATTCCTTCAGTAATAACGGGTGGTGGAGAGGGTTAATACACTGTTTTTGTATAAATGTTCTTGTTTTCCAAGTATGCCCAAGAGCAAAATTCCCTAATTGAAGGGAAACCAAATACCTATAATTTCTTAAGTCTTCCTAAAAATTAAAATAGATACACGCATTTCAAATTGCACCAACTCTGCTATTTGCAGTAACGTAAACCATGTTAGACTGTGCAAACAGAAAGGGTATATGCCAACTCTGTCTACCACATCCCGAACCAGCTGATCTTCAGAGGCATTATTTTCTCAGCCTTCTTTTTGCAAACAGGATATTAATGCAACAGCTTCCACTTAGACATGATAAAAAAATAATTAACTGAGTTTAAACACAACAAATTTCTTTAATAGAGGGACACACCCCAAGACAGCTACATCATATATTCAGTACGTCCAAAATCCAAAAATTTTAGATACAGTTCACCATGTGATTTTTTTAGTATATAGCATCTTTCATCTGAGGATATAAAATTACAGATGTCAGTAATTATTATTACCCCATAACAATAATAATAAAAGTAAATGGAACTTGTGCTCCCAAGTCACATAGGTGCTTTTGAAAATCCCACCCACTGTCTTTAGACAAATAAGTAGTATGTGTTTCCTAGTATTTTTTTTAACCTTATTCCTGTCTTCTCCTGACAGCAGCAGTAATAGGGAAGAACAATTAATGAAAAATGACACTAAAATCTTTGGATCAGATCCTCAGCTGCTGTAAATAGGCATAGCTCTACTGAAGTTAATGAAACTGTGCCAATTCATATATTTTAACACCAGAAAGGATGAGCAGCTCATCTCGCCTGACCTCCTGTGTAACACAGGCCACAAAATGTTACCACATTATCCCTGTACTGAGCCCAATCATTTATATTTGACTAAGCATCTCTTCCAAAAAGGCATCCAGTCTTTATGTGAAGACATCAAGAGAGGGAGAATTCATACTAGCTGAGGATCTGATCCTTCGTTTACAAATTTTGTTTAGCCATACTTTTAATTTTACATATAAAAAATCTTGAGTGAAATATAATGCTTCTGATAAGGATAAGCTTCCACTAGACCTGACTTCAGCTATAAGCAAGTACTGTTCCAGCTTCAAAACATAACACTGAGACCTCTATCCTGACACATCACTTTACAGCTATTAAAGTCCATCCTTTGTCTCCCAAGCTGGGGATGCTGAATCACATAAAATTGAGCTAACTCATTTTGTGATGTGCGCAAACATCTAGTACGGTAAGGACTAGCTGACAATAATTAATTTATTTTATAAGGAACATAAGTCAAATAGGATCCAACTACACAAAAGATGAAAACTTGTTACACTAACTCACCTCTTCATATTTATTTTCTAGAGATAAAAAAAATTTAAAACTGTATCTACTATCTCATGTGACTTGCAGTTACAGAAAACTTCAGTCTCTTATAACCTGATTCAAACTAAAGTTAACATAAATCAATTTAATTAACTGGATAATTTTTTGTGAATGTCTTCCTTCAAAACAACTATGAGCTAGATCCTGAAATCCTTAGTGGTTGCAGGTTTGGGCCCTACATTTGTGCCTAGAGTATGCAAAATTTTATAAATAACATAATTTATGTATGAGATGCAGTATTTTCAAACCAGCATTATGAAGGAAAGTTTTTGAATAAAAAATGTAAGTATTTTATATATATATTAAATATTAAAGTATTAGCTAAGTTATTTATTACGATTACCATAAGGGATTCAGAACTGCACGACAGGTGGTCCTACTGCACAGAACTGGCTCATACTGAATGGGAGGCAAATCAGGACGCTCTTTCAGTGGTGTAAAGAGGGAAGCCACTGGGACTACCATTCTTGTGGCTTCAAGGCGACTTGAAGGCCAAACATTCCAGCTGAATCTAACTCCATCTCTGTCTTCATTCTGCTGGATGAATTCCAGGAAGGTTGCCATTGTTAACCTCTTTTCTTATTTCTGAAATAAAAAGGTATAAATTAACAGGATATATGTGGGTTATATTTTAAAAGAAAAGAATCACAATGAGGAACAAAAGCTTTAATTACAACCAATATTTACTGGTTAAACACATGATAAAATGTCACACATACTGAAATGTTATGTATTCAGTTTAAAAGGAGCTTTCAGAAATTCCCTAAAACTTCTATAATTCTAAATGAATTATACAGAATTCCAAGAGGAAATGAAGAAAATAAAACTCTTGGTATGCAGCAACATCATGAAAAGTGCCAAATGTTTGCAAAGTTAAAATAAATGTACTGCACTGCGAGATCATTTTAAACTCATGGTTTTACATTTTCTGTTTTGATAGAAAAGTTTATAGGAAGGTGCTAAGAGCACAAACAATATTAAGAGACATAACACACCAACATTTTTTTTTTAAATAATGCACACTACTGGGCCCACCCACAAATATAAATGTGCAATAATGCAGTGTTCTACCATGGTTAGGGAAGTGCATGTTCTGGGACAATAAGATCCTGTTGGGGAATAGCATTATAGATGGTGCATGTAGTACCACCTTATACTTAAGGTTGCCCAAAGCTTTCCATTACCAGACCTGGTTTTCGGTTGCTTATAACTTTGCCAAACTTAAATTCAACCCAAAGAGTTTCTCCTCGCAGGTGTCTGCTTCAGGTTGATTTTTTTACATTTCAGCTAAAATAGTTTGTTTCAGACAACAAGGCTAGGGGAAAATATGTTGTTTTATTCATGTTAATTCATGTTAAATACAACTGTTTCGTTCACCAGAAACTCTGGTGCCTCCAAGCTTAGCAGCAAGAACTTGAAATTTGGCATGTGATGGGCACCCTAGTACTAGGGATGTGTAGTTTACTGTTCCTGTGAATATCTGTCCAAATTTGGCCAAGTTATAAGCCTCCACAAAATCTCAGTTCACATATGACTTGTTAGAGTACAGCAACTAAAAGCTGAGAGCTCTTCTGCACTGAGTGTGCTCCATCCCAACAGAGGACCTGCATGCTGACCCAGTACTGACTTTCCCTGCAATTGCTACTGCTGGGTGGGCACCACTGTGGCACCACACACCAGAACTGAGAGCAAGGACACTCTCTTCTGTGTTCTCAATGCTCCCCCTGCTTGCACCTAGATAAGGGGGAGGGATAGCTCAGTGGTTTGAGCATTGGCCTGCTAAACCCAGGCTTGTGAGTTCAATCCTTGAGGGGGCCACTTAGGGATCTGGGGCAAAAATCAGTACTTGGTCCTGCTAGTGAAGGCAGGGGGCTGGACTCAATGACCTTTTGGGGTACCTTCCAGTTCTATGAGATAGATATATCTCCATATATTATTATATTAATGAGAAGGACACAACCTGACTCTAATGCAGAAGGGTAAGGAATAGGAGGAGGGGGAGAGGATACAAGAGGGAGTTGGGAGGACAGGAAAAGGAGCTCAGGGAGACAAGGGATAGCAGCAGGAGGAGGGAAGATGGGCAGTCGCCATAAAATGGATGAGGACAGAAGCAGGGGCAGGAAACCATGGGAAGGAACTGGGGGGAAAGAGGGAGGCACAGTGGGCAACAGAGCAGAATTTAGGCAGTGGGGATGGGATGGGCAGGGCAGAGGTCCAGGGATAGCAGCAGGGGAGGGGCCAGGGAGCGGTTGAGGGGACACAGGCAAAAGGTCAGTAACCACTAGATCATATTCCCTATAGTGGTTAAAATGCCAGTGGACCAGTCTACTCTAGCACTGTCACCATTGATAGTGGTAAGGCGGCACGTTAGACTCAACAGCAGAAGAATTCTCTCAAATTCTCAACACAGACAAGCCTCATACAATTACAGAACTGAATATATGCAAAAAGAAAACAAACAAAAAGTCCAGGATCAATCCATGTGGATCCAATTGCAGGACTGGAGCCATAGTGTGGATAGGCCCACAGTTTCATATACTTGCTTAGCCACTTGCGTGATAAGTAAATTGCTTACTTTCTAAGTTATAAAAATACTAACGGTCAGAATCATTCCCATGAGCCCAGCTGCACAGGAAAGAAGATTTGCCTTGACGGAGGGCAGGCAATGGTACACAGAAGGGGTAGGGGGTCTCGAAGAGGAGGGAAACTTTAAAATATGATCAATACGAACGATCTAAGCAGAGGTTGCCTCGGAAGATACTATAAGAATCCAATTCAACAAGGTGCTTAAGTACATCTGCAGCTTTAAGAACACAAGTAGTCCCATAGATTTCAGTGGGACTACCCACGAGATTAAAGCTATTCACTTATTTAGATACCTTGCTGAACTGTGGCTTAAATCAGCACATTTCATGGCTAGGCTGGCTCCATACCTATGCTTTAGTGGGTGCTTGAAAGCAGTGTGCAACTCTGAGCATGTCTCCTGGCAAACTTCCCATTGGCAGGGATCTGGCTCTCATTTAGAAAAGTTTTAATGTTTCATATATGGCATATACCACTAGTTTACATTCTTGATGTAGGAGTTCAGATAATACCTAAATGGACGTCAAGTTTTTTAGTTCTAAAATATCAGTGATGAAAATTATCCAGAAGGTAAATGTAGTATCTAGTTTTTTGTTTCATTGTAAAGTGCTATTATTCCATTATTGGGAAACTTAATAAACAACTACCAATGAAAACTGACAATTTGAAAATGGCCCACAGTAACCATTCCCAAAACTGACTGTGCACATCACAATAAAATGGAGATAGTCTATTTGTTAATGTCTATAGACTGGATCCTTTTCCTTAAACTCTTCCACAGTTGCTACCCCCAACACTGCTCCAGTTCAATGGTGGGAGCACTAGTACAGACTAGCTGCCAGTGTTTTAACAACCATGTCATATAATCCTACTATGAGCAGGTCTACAGGACATGATAATTAAAATGCAGGGAGCTATCAGGAACTCTGTCCACACTAGCACTCCATTCATTGCTACTAATTGTAGAGGTACATCAGCAGTAGTCAGGATGGGAAAATTTAAGAAAAGTAGCCTAGTGTAGACATGGCTATTAGGTAGAGAGGGAAAGTGAAGATTGGGGAGGGGGAGCAAGAAGTGAGGTTTTTACCCACGAAAGCTTATGCCCAAATAAATCTGTTAGTCTTTAAGGTGCCACCTGACTCCTTGTTGTTTTTACAAAAACTAGGATGTATGTGGGGGAAAGAACAGAGAGAGGAGAAAAATAAGTCAGTTAAGGAGTGAGGGATAGGCTGGTACTTAAAAGGAACTAAAAAATAAAAGCCTTCTCCCCTAATATTTCAGGAGCCATCACTGTAATGTTGGGAAATAGATAGGTGGGAATGGGTGAGAGTGAGAGAGAGAATGTTACCAGAATGAAAAATAAATAAATAGGCAATGTGGATGAAGAAACAACGATATCTGGCATAACCATGGAATCAAATTTGAAGGGAACAGTTTCTTTTGTTAAAATAGTTTACTGAACAGAGATAGGAAATGGCAACTCATTATGAGAGGAGCACTATTTCAAACACTATACATGAAGTTTTAATCAAAAAAAGGGGTAAACAGCGAGATGTCAATGTTTGCAGATGATACAAAATTACTCAAAATAGTTAAGTACAAAGCAGACTGTGAAGAGTTACAAAGGGATCTCACAAAACTGGGTGACTGGGCAACAAAATGGCAGATGAAATTCAATGCTGATAAATGCAAAATAATGCACAATGGAAAACATAATCCCAACTATACATGTAAAATGATGGGGTCTAAAGTAGCTGTTACCACTCAAGAAAGAGACTTTGGAGTCATTATGGATAATTCTCTGAAAACATCCGTTCTTTGTGTAGCAACAGTCAAAAAGATAACAAAATGTTAAGAACCATTAGAAAAGGGATAGATAATAATATAGTAAATATCATAATACACTATATAAATCCATGGTACACCCACACCTTGAATAGTTTGTGCAGTTCTGGTTGCTCCATCTCAAAAAAGATATATTAGAATTGGAAAAGGTACAGAAAAGGGCAACAAAAATGATTAGGGGGATGGAATAGCTTCCATCTGAGGAGAGATTAAAAAGACTGGGATTGTTCAGGTTGGAAAAGAGATGACTGAGGGGGGGATACGATAGAGGTCTGTAAAATCATGAATAAGGCTGCGAATCATTCACAGATCACGGCTTCCGTGACTTTCCACGACCTCTGTGAATTTTACAGCAATGGTGCGGCTGACCCCAGGACCACCCCAGCAGCTGGGGAAGCCCAGGGGCCAGCCGCACCGGCCACTGCTCTGGCAGCCCCAGGCTGCTGGTCCCCAGCACTGCCCTGGAGCAGTGGTCTGGGACCAGCAGCGGTGGCGGCGGGGCCCTGGGCTGCCCCCCGCCCGGAGCAGCAGCAGGGCCACAGGCCACCCCCCACCCGGAGTAGCAGCGGTAGCAGGGCCACGGGCCGCCCCCCCACCCGGAGCAGCACCACGGGCCGCCCCCACCCCTACGGCAGTGGCAGGGGGCCCCGGGCCGCCACCGCCCTCTCCAGCGGTGGGGGGCTCCAGGCTGCTCCCCCCCCCCAGCGGCAGGGGGCCCTGGGCCACCCCCAGCTGCAGCGGCCCCCTCAGCAGAAGCGTCACCCCGTGCTGCCCCCACCCCAGCAGCAGTCTTCAGGAGCGCCCCCCTCCCAGCACATAAGATTTAGTCACAGGTATTTTTAGTAAAAATCACGGATAGGTCACTGGGCCCTAACTTTTTGTTTATTGCCCATGACCTGTCCATGACTTTTACTAAAAATACCTGTGACTAAAATGTAGCCTTAATCATGCATGGTGTGGAGAAAGTGAATAGGGAAGTGGTATTTACCCTTTCATGTAACATAAGACCCAGGGGTCACCTGATGAAGTTAATAGGCAGTAGGTTCAAAACAAACAAAAGGAAGTACTTCTTCAGACAATGCACAATTTGTGGCACCCGTTTCTAGGAGATGTTGTGAAGGCCGAAACTATAACTGGGGTTCAGAAAAGAATTAGATAAGTTAATGGAGGATATGTTCAACAATGGCTATTAGCCAAGGCGGTCAGGGATGCAACCCCATGCTCTGGATGTCCCTGAGTCTCTGACTGCCAGATGCTGGGACTTGACAACAGGGATGGATCACTCAATAATTGCCCTGTTCTGTTCATTCCCTCTGAAACATCTGGTATTGGCCACTGTCGGAAGGCAGGATACTGGGCTACAAGGACCATTGGTCTGACCAGTATGGCCATTCTTGTGTTCTAATGTAAAAATAGCCCATCAACTCCAACTCTACTCGAGACATAAGTAAAAATTTGAAATTAAGACAAAGTATTTCAAAGCTAACTCCCTTTGTCTGTACAGTATCTTTTAAAGTCTTATTTCCCCTTCATTTCGCCTCTACTTTGAAGTAGCTCTATGTAGTCTTATTTTTATCCCCTTATTACTTGGTTACGTGCTCTACAGAGGGCAAGGTACGCAAACTCTGTATGGTGACTCATAAAAATGAAGAGCATGCATGCATACAAAGCCCCATAATGTGAAACGAGTTAAATGCAGTTGCATTTCTAAGATAGTATATGCTTCTTGTTTAGATTTAGGAAACATGTTCATGCTAAATTTCCCCCCCTTTCTTTCCATCCTTTCCTTCCCTTCCAAGACCTGACTTGGTTTATGTATCACAGTTTAAATTACCAAAATAGGAAATAGCTTTTTAAGACATGGGTTTTGCAGTTGAGTTATTGTAGTTATACATACAACTTTCTCACTAAAACAAAGACATTATGCTAGACTTGGAGGGCTTAATTCGGTAAACCCTTACTCATGTAAATTACCCTTGCCCATGTAAGTAGTCTCATTGGGATGAGGGCACTTAGCACTTTCTAGGATCTTTCCCTTAGTATGTACCAAATATGTTTGTTATATTTCACAAAGATATCCCATAACTGTACAGTTTTAAAACATATGCCGTTAAGTAATCATTCTGGAAACCACTGTTAGTTTGCTGATTGATGCAAACAGGCAGTATATGTTTTTTTCCAACACAGATTCATTCTTTTAATATCCCCTCCTTTATTACAGCACTTGCAAATACCTTTAAATATTTCTAAACCTCTTTCAGAAACTCATTAATTTATTTCAAAATAAAATCTACTCAACTGTGGTAGAACACCTGAACCCCACCAATACCCTAGAGATAAACATCTTGTTTTTGTAAGGGTCCCAGTGGGGCAGCAATCATACTTCAATACCATAAAAATATTATAATGTAGTACATACTTCTTCTAAAATAAAATTAAACTAGTAAGCTTGAAATTATAGCAATCATACTTTAATCAGCCTATTAAATCATTATTAACTTTATTTCTGATTTGGTTATTTTCTTTCTAATTTTTACACCAAAAGAAAAAAATCAGACAAATTTATTCCAATTCCAAAATGTTTAAATTAGGGGAAATAGTTGGCACAGATCAGAATTAACTGTAAATTGTCAAAATGACAGAATTTAACCGGACAGTAATAAATGGTCAGCAGCAGCTTCATTAATTCCTCTCTTTTCTGTGACCTTCTTCTTGAACACAGCAGTACTCCAGACCTGCTTCCCAAGTCCCCTCCATTAAGGACTGATTTTAAGAGCAGAGTAAGTTATAGCCCATCTAAGGAGGGGAAGACTTTTGCTGCATATGGGCTTACCTACAAGCAGTTTTTGTACTGCTATGCCTGTAGCTATTTAGGAACTGCTATGGTCCCTCCAATCCCTTAGTGTGGGCACAGTAATACCAGTAAAAGGTGCTTATATCTGATTTCTGAAAAATTACAGATATAAGCTATACCAGTGGTTCTCAACCTGCAGCCCATAGGCTGCTTGCAGCCCATGTGATATCCTCAGGGCCATACAGGCAATATTGGATGCGGCCCACAATAGTAAATAGTTTGAGAACCACGGAGTTATACCAATATAAGCACCTGTATACTAGTTAGTATAACCACATCTACACCAGGGGCTTGTACCACTTTAACTATGCTTTGCTGTGTCCGTAAGACAACTCCTCTCGTCAACATAACTGAGCATCTCCTCTTATACTGTTGATCCCAGTCCTGCAGAGCAGGCCAGAGTATAACATATTAGCAAATTCCAACCTCACAGCCACAGGAGGGGCCTCTGACACTGCTGAGCCTGAAGCACAGACACTTAGACACTTGGAGGGGGTCAAGTGATGGGCTCTCTACACGCATACCCCCCAGCCCATAGCATAGGGGTGACAGGACTTTAACTCCCTACACCTCCCAAACCTCACGCACTGGGGGTGGACTCCCCACATACCCCCTCCCTCACCCCATCTACTAACAAGTGGGGGAGAACTCCCTGCACCACTCCCCTCAACCCAGAGACAACTACACAGACCCTCCTGTGGCTGTGAGGCTGGAATTTGGGATATTGGCCATTCAAGAACAGCAGAGACAACTGGGGTGGGGGGCTCCCTGCACCCACCCACCCTCCAACCCACAGACAACTGGGGTGGGGGCACCCTGCATCCACTCACACACACACACACCCTCCAACTCACAGATAACTGGGGTGGGGGGCTCCCTGCACCCACCCACCCACCCTCCAACCCACAGACAACTGGGGTGGGGGCACCCTGCATCCACTCACACACACACACCCCCTCCAACTCACAGACAACTGGGGTGGGGGCACCCTGCATCCACTCACACACACACACACCCCCTCCAACTCACAGATAACTGGGGTGGGTGCTCCCTGCACCACCACCACCCCACACGCACTCCCGAACCCACAGACAACTGGGGTAGGGGACGCACAGACAACTGGGATTGGGGTTTCCCTGCACCACACACAAGCCGCGAGCACCGAGGGTCTCCCTGAAGACACACACCCCCCATCCACAGACAGCTGGGGAGGGCTCCCTGCAACACACACAGTCCGAGAGCAGGGGCGCTGAGGGATTCTAGCGCCCTGCACCCCCAAACCGCGGTCCCGGGGTGCTGGGCGCCCGCGCCCCCTTGCTGCCCAGCTCCGCGCAGAGTTGTTATTCAGCTGCCCGGCCTCAGCCCCACTCACCCGCCGGCGTCCCAGCCCCAGCCGCCGCCTGACTCACTCACTCAACCCAGCAACCCCGCGCTGCCGACGCGACAACATGGCTGATGGGAGAGTCCGTGCCACGTCAAGGGGCAGAGAGCGCGGCGCTGCCGGGGGCCGGGGCTGCGCCCGCCCCGCCGTGGGGTCTCCGCGGGGAGGAGAGCCGGCACCCCCGCCCATGGCTCCCCCTGCCGATCCGCCCCCGCGCTGCAGGCAGAGCGTTCCGGGGCAGCTTGGGCAGAATTGACTCCCGTGTTGTTCGAGTGTGTCTGGCTGAACCTCAGGGGAGCCCCGAGGCAGCCAGCGGACCACCCTGCCCTGCCGCTGGTGCTGTCGCCTAGCACAGGGCTTCTGACATCCTTCTGCTCCGGGGTTTTGCCACAACCGGCCATGAGGGACTCCCTGCATCCACAGACTACTGGGGTGTGGAACTCCCTGCATCCACCCCTAACCCCCAGACAACTGTGCATGGGGGACTCCCCACACTCCAACCCACAGACAACTAGGGTGCAGGGACTCCCTGCCATCCTTCTGCTATAAACAAAGGTTCTCTAGTGTTTCTCCCACGTACATGGCATCTGCCATCCTTCAGCTACACACCAGGGTTCTGATAAAAGAAGGAGGAGTACTTATGGCACCTTAGAGACTAACAAATTTATTTGGGCATAAGCTTTCGTGGGCTAAAACCCACTTCATCAGATGCATGTGTGGAAAATACAGTAGGAAGATATATATATATACAGAGTACATGAAAAAATGGGGGTTGCCATACCAACTCTAACGAGACTAATCAATTAAGGTGGGCTATTATCAGCAGGAGAAAAAAAACTTTTGTAGTGATAATCAGGATGGCCCATTTCAAGGTTCTGATGTGGCACTGCCATTGATTTAAATGAGCTTTGGATCAGGCCCTAAGTGAGTTACAAATCCTCTGAACCCCTGTTATTCATTACACAATATCCATTCTGTCTATGAAGGGCCCAAATGTGCGGTCATTTGCACTTGTGTACATTTGGGTTTACTGCAGATTTACACTGGTAATTGCAAATAGAATCTGGCCAGAAATTAAGGACAGATTCTCAGGACCCTTGTCCCATTCAGTACATACTGCTGACTCATTCAGGCCCCAGTCCATGAAAACACTTAAGCACAGGCCTAGCTGAGCATGTCAGTAGTCTCACATACGCAAATATATGCTTAAGGCCTTCGCTGGTTCAGGAAGGGCTTTGTTGCACACTGCGTGAGGCAGAGGTCCTGTGAGAAAAATATATATATTTAAGAAATTAAATCTCTTTATTGAGCTGAATACACTATTAATGTTCGAATTTTTTTTTTTCCAGAGAGGAGGAAAGTTGTCAATTGCTTGGCTGGAATCCACCTTTTGCAGACTTTTATCGCTTGTAATATCTGGAAGCTCTTCATAATTAGTCATTTCTAATTATTTTTCTATCTTTCTTTGTTGTATGTTTTTGGGGTTTTCTTATTGTTTTAGAATTTCTAATTCTAAATCTTTGTGTATAATATTGGTATCACTCTCAAAATAGTTGAAAATTATTTTTTGATCAACAACCACCAGAGGGAGCTTTTACCTTTCTTCACTTTTTCAACTTAGCTAATTATGATGTTCTATTGTGAAACCATTATATTACCATTTATTTATTTTATATACATACACACATGCATGTGTGTGTATATATATGTATATGTATACATTTTTCTTCTCAATCCTCTTTCTACTCTATGGTACGTTTCAGGTAAAGTCTCTTGTACAGAGAAGACAGCTAGAACATTCCCAGGTTCCACAAATTCACTTTGCATGTTGCCTATCTTTTAGGATTTGTACTTAATAGATGTTTTGGGTGCTTTTTATTCTGTAAGGTGGTATGAATGTTTTCTCAGAATTGCTTTTTGTCACTGATTTCAAAATTACTCTCTTTATGATTTGTTTAGGCTGCTTGTCTGTTGTGTAGAAGCAATATTCCTTTTGTTATTTCTAAAAGTATAATACATTATGTAAAGAAAGAATACAGAGTATCCCCGTTTAGATCAATAATTGATCCATGTTCCAAATATCAGTGCTTAGTTTCCACAAATAATCTGCTTTGTTTCTTCCAGGCACAATTATTTCGTCTTGTTACAGCTTACCAAAATAAATTTAAAACAGAATACCTATTTGTTATTTTAAATTGGCAAGACTGTATTATTTTAGTTTTAGTAACTAAACTTTGCATAAGCTTGTATGTGCTATATTTCAATAGATTATTTTATTTCATAAATCTAACTGTCACCTCTTAGTTATGAGAGAAACAAGGTGGGTGAGATAATATTTTTTATTGGACCAAGCAAACACTTCAAACCTCTCACTTATTTCAGAGTAATGATACCAGATAGCTTGTATGTATATTTTAATGAAACTTCTGTTAGGGTAAAATTAACAAATGCATATGAATTACTATAGTTTATTTGAAACACAATGTTTAACCATTTAAAATATTTGTATATAGTAATAGAAGTGTATGTTAATAATCATATATAATAATAATTAAATGGTAGAGGGGACCAGAGATGCTGACTTTTTGATTTCCTGGGGGATGCTCAACCCACCGCTCCACCCCAGGCCCTGCTCCCACTCCACCCCTTCCCCCAAAGCCCCATCCCTGCCCCGCCTCTTCCCGCTCCCACTCCACCCCTTCCCCCAAAGCCCCATCCCTGCCCCGCCTCTTCCCACCCCCACTCCGTCCCCACCCTGCCCCTGCCTCTTCCTGCCCCGTTCTTCTTCCCCCCCCCCCCCCGAGTGCACCACACCTAGGAGCGCCACCAGCTTTTCCGCCGCCCTAGGCAGCGGAAGGTCCCGCCCCGAAATGCCGGCCCCCCCACAGAGGCGGTGGAAGGTCCCGCCGCGGTCGCCACCCCCCCAAATCGCAGCGCCCTAGGCGACCGCCTAGGTCGCCTAATGGGTTGCACCGGCCCTGACCACACCCTTGCTCTGCTTCTTTCTGTTCCTGATCCTGCCCCCAGCACCTCCTGCCCTCCACTGAACATCTGATCCTTGGTGGGCGGGAGGAGCTGCTGATTGGCGAGGCCCCGGAGCACCCATGGAGTCAGCACCTATGGAGGGGACATCAGAAGTGATCGCCTAAGTATCCAAGGAGTAACATTTATATTGAAGGAGATACCTAATAAAACAAGATATTATTACACTTTTCATTTCTTCATATGACCTATCCATGATTATGTTGCCAAATTAATTTGTTCAAATGCAAATTTTCCAAAATACTTTAGCAAGTAACAATAGCATTTAGCCCTCAATGTATCAGAGTTTTTGTTTAGGCTACAAGCTACTGTATTAGTTTTTGTTTTCTTCCAAGACAAAATTCTTATGGTAATTCGGTTTGCAAAGCAATGTTATCATGCCAGAATGATTTTAACCAACAATTCTGAGAGAGGATTAAAAGGTCCTGGACAAAGCAGTAACTGTAGTCTTTTCTGAGGAATCTTATTGATTGTGGGGAGCAAAACACTTATCATCGCTCTTGCACTTTTTCTCACAGAATCTGAAAATATATGTGTCATGGTAATAACTATCTAGTATCAGTGAATGAATTATGGGTGACCATAACCTCATTCCTCCATTATTTGTACTTTAACTGTGGTTGTGGTGAAATTCTACACAATTACTATCTTCACTATTATTCACCAGTCATCTTATGGTCTGAATGACCAGGCTGGCTTCATGATTTAAGAGGCTTGCAGACAAAAACAGGGTCCCACGCTGCCTGAATGGAGAGATTCTGAGTTCCCCTACACACATGGTGATCAGACTTTTCAGAGTAGCAGCCGTGTTAGTCTGTATCCGCAAAAAGAATAGGAGTACTTGTGGCACCTTAGAGACTAACAAATTTATTTGAGCATAAGCTTTCGTGGGCTACAGCCCACTTCATCGGATGCATAGAATGAAACATATAGTGAGGAGATATATATACATACAGAGAACATGAAAACTTTTTTCTCCTGCTGACAATAGCTCATCTTAATTAATTAGCCTTTTAGAGTTGGTTGGGCAACTCCCACCTTTTCATATTCTCTGTATGTATATATATCTCCTCACTATATGTTCCATTCTATGCATCCAATGAAGTGGGCTGTAGCCCATGAAAGCTTATGCTCAAATAAATTTGTTAGTCTCTAAGGTGCCACAAGTACTCCTGTTCTTTTTTCTGATCACACTGTCAGTTGGCGAAAATAGTGAGCTGTGAGTTGAGGGTATGCAGACTCCCCATCCTGCAAAAAAAAGGCTGGAGCCCAAATAGTTCCTTGGCAGGTGCCGTTAAAGCAGATGAAAAACTCCCTCAATATTATGGTTTCTGAGAGTGCTCAGATATTATGGTGATTGCCCAAAGAAAGGGTGTAAAGGGAAAAGAAATGAGGGTCAAGGACAGAGCCCTGGAGTACCCCTGTAGACAGCAGCAGAGAGGAGGATTTGACAACAGAGTCATTGAAAAAATGGTCAGAGTTGAAGAAGGAAAATCAGGAGGATACAATATAGTGAAAGCCCAGTGAGGATAAGAGGTATAAAATAGTTTTGTTACCAATCATTGTACAAATAAATATTTAATTTTATAAGGGCCCAGTCCCACATTTCTTGTGCCCTGAAGAGTCCTTCAGGAAGATGCACAGATTTTATGGTGGTGGGGACCTCAGAGGGAAGCAAAAGTACCTGGATGGACACATAGATACATAGATGGAATAGATAAACGGGTCCAAAACCAGCAAGCACACATAATCAGAAAATCTCTTTTCTGTTATCCCCTGGTGTTACAATATATAGTAATTCTACTTTATTTTTCTTACCTTATTGCAATATATTACAGATTAGTGTGTTAGATTTTGAATCATCAGTTCACATCAACAGGTGGCAACTCACCTTTTCTTCAAGAAATTACTCCTTTGTAACTCCTAGGCAGTTGGTAAGGAGAAAGAATATTCAGCTCTGACTGTTTTCTCTTCTTCATCCACTGAATCATATTTTGCTCTACCAGATATTGCATGAATTCCATTGTTAAGTCTTGTTATTTGATACTCTTGATAGTCCTAGGAAAACCACCAGTGTTTCCTGTAACAGTCCGTTTAAAACTAAGTAATTAGTTCAAAGTATGTTATTCGGCTTCAAAAAGCAGCATTAGAAATGTTCAGGGAAAAAATCATCTAGATCATTAAAAAGTCATGTATGTTTACACTTGCTACATCAAAATCCCTGATTCTCTCTTTTTATAATTCTTGTCTTCACACCAGATAAAATCATAGATCCTAAAATCTGAATATTTTCAAGAAATCCATTTATATATTGACAAAGTTAAGATTTTACCTTTACCACTATGTCAAACTCTCCTGAAATGCCAATGTACTTTTGATTAAGCAGGTCTTATTTCAAGTGATGTTCACACTTGTCACATGCACTAATAGGAAGTTACATCCTGGTTTCAGAGTAAAGCTGCCTGTTACACGTAAATGGTTATGAGACACACCTTAAAAGCAAATAAAAATGAATGGAGAGGAAAATTGAAGGTCATTGCTTGTTCAGAACTGCTCAAATATAGAAGAAACAATCAAAAGTGCCTTTCAAATAGTTTTTTTTAAATAAAATAAATGCAGTGTGTAGTAAAATTTAAAAATCCTTGCACTGACCCTTTAGGAATAAATATATAAGATATTTGTATCATTGCCTAGAGCAAGCACTATGTTTAATTATTAATTATTATTATTATTAATACTTAATATCTAGATCTTATAGTGCTTTTTATCCATAGATCTCAAAGAGTTTTGCAGAGGAGGGAAGTATCATTATTCTCATTTGACATGGAGGACTGAGAAAGTTTTATGGTCTCTATAACATACATTGTTGTTTGTTTTTTAAATGTCCCTTTGCCTTCATTTAAGATGGCTTGTGTGTATGTGTCATCTTTTGGCTGAAATGTGTACTCACTTGATGGAGGTGTCAACCTGAAATAAAACAGCTGGTCTGAAGATTTACTAAAGAAGGTTAGTTTATTTCTCTGAGACATGGCGCAAAAGACTGGCAATGGATCCCTGTATATAAAAGTCCAGTTCCTGTCAACCTCCTAATTACACTTATCTTTCCTTCTGCTTTTACAGAAAGCAAGGGGAGCTGCCAGATGAGGCAAATTTTGAAATCAATAAATAATTTACTAATGACAACACTTCCATTGACTTAAATGGAGAAAGATTGAATCTTAAGCACTGGCGCTGAAAGAAACACTTGCTAATGCTGAAATTTAGGTTAGAACTCTGGGTTTGGTCCTTTAAAATGGTTGTTAAAGAGCTAAATAGATTCAATGGCATTTTGGAGATTTAATTGCTTTGTCATTTGTGTATTAACATCAGAGAACTATTTGGGCACAAGTGTGCTTGGTATATACAGTATTGCTTGGTATTTCTGTGTGTTAAGCCAAAGGTTAGCCCTTCAAAAGGTTTTCTCATAGGGATGATGTAGAAACTTCCTCCTCTCTATCTTCAATCCCAATCCATCATTCCACTGTGATACATCAGCCCGCAAAAGGCAATGATGAGACATAAATCTCTTGGCCAACTGTTACATTTCATTCTGTCATTCATTAGTGCCCAGAGTGACAGCAAACCCAGTCTGTAGATCTGTACACCAAGTGTACTAAAGTGTGAAAAGTTGTCTGATCAGGGCTGTTAAAATGAAGGGAAAGCTGTGGTACACCTGGTTCTGGGTTGAAGTGCAGTGGCAAAGTTGCCTTAGTGTGTTTCTGGGTCCAGAAATTATATCAAGAGATGGCCTGTGGTCAGTAAAGAAGTGGGCAAGTGTGTCCCTGAATTATAAACTTAGTACATGGCAGTTCTCTGCAGACGTGTCTGTCTGTGCACATTTTACTCCCATTCTGTTTCCTAGCTGAGAGCTACATACCAAGCTTTTGCTAAGGTTTCAGTGTTTCTGAGTTTGTACATAACAATGTTCACATTGCAATGTTATTTTGGCAGGTCCCATACCAACATGGCAGTGGTTCGTTGGGCACCTATTGCATAACAATGGCCTCCTTTTGTCACAAGAGAGTAGGGAACTGTATGGAAAATAAGGCATATTGCTATTTAAAAGAGAATACACCCTGTAGTGTTTTGTTCACGGTACTAAATTATACACTGTATTGGCAGCAGATGGTCCGTCTTGGGCACAACTATCATTACAATAGGAGACAGTGTGCCCTATACTGCCTGGAACAAGGACCACATGGTGTAATGGGATGGCGTTTGCAGGCTCAAAAGGCACTGGGTCCAGTTATGCTTCAATCCAGGCCGGTGGGGTAGAAGCTCCGAGAGCGGCGGTCCCAGCATCGGGACAGGGCCGGATGAGATGTGAACGGGAGCTTGGGCGCACCACTAGAGGGCGTCCCAACCGCCACTGAGCCCTGGGAAAGGCAGCGCGCTATTCCGCTTGCACCGACCTTCAGCAGGCGTCGGAAGGGGCGGCCTCCCCAACGCGCATGCGTTGTCTCCTCGACCAGCAGTCGAGGCGGCCGCGGAGTAAGCGGCGTCCCTCAACGCGCCTGCGCCCTGCGATTCCCGGGGGGGCAACGGCCGTCGCGCGGAGATGGAGTCCGCGGTGGAGGAGTTGATGCCCCGGCTCCTGCCTGTGGGGGACTGTGACCTCGCGGAGGATTTCGATCCCACCATGCCCCCGCGGACGCCCTCGGAGTATTTAAAGCGGGTCCAGTAAGTGGGGGAGGGGTTGCTTGGGGGCTGGGCCTTCTCTGGCCCCGTGGGGGAGCCGAGCTGGGGGCTGGGCCGGGTCTCGCTTCCCCTTGGTGAGGTGCAGGGGCTGCTGGGTCGCCTCTCCCGAGCACGCCCGGCCTGGGAGTCCGTTGGGGAAGGGCGTTGGGCGCCTCCCCTCTGTGAAGGGGCCGGGGGCGCAGGGAGTTGTGCCCTGACCCGTGTCGCTCTCGCGCGCCGAGCGAGCTGCGGCGCTGGCTCCAGCCCACCTTGGTCCCAGCGCGCAGCCTGTATGGGGGCCGCCCCACCCCCTACATTGCATTGTCAACCTGGGTCTCCCCGCCTGCCGACTCCCGCCTGTGAGTCCGCACTGCATCCTGAACCTGGGTTTGCATTTGCTGGACCTGGGTGCAGCCTCAGATCAGATCTCTGGGGATCCAGGCTTGAGCTGTATCCCCGCTGCAAAATGACAGGGCTTGGACCTGAATCACAGCAGTACTCAGGCTCAGACCAGTGGGTCTTAGACCCTGGGTCCTGTGAGCTCACTAATCTCACCCCTGAATCTGAGCCCAGGTTTACAGTGTAGTGTAGAATCATAGGACTGGAAGGGACCTCGAGAGATCATCTAGTGAAGTCCAGGCTCCTCCTACACTCGTGTCAGGACTATATTATCTAAACCAGGGGTGGGCAAACTTTTTGGCCCGAGGGCCACATCTGTGTGGGGAAATTGTATGCAGGGCCATGAATGTAGGGTTGGAGTGTGGGAGGGGGTGTGGGGTGCAGGAAGGGGCTCAGGGCAGGTGTGGGGTGCAGGAAGGGGCTCAGGGCAGGGGGTTGGGGTGTAGGAGGGGACTCAGGGCAGAGGGTTGGGGTGCAGGAGGGGTTCATGGTGCAGGTTCCAGTCCAGCGCCGCTTACCTCAAGTGGCTCCGGTTGGCAGCAGCGTGCAGCGGGACTAAGGCAGGCCCCCTGCCTGCCCTGGCCCCGCACCGCTCCTGGAAGTGGCCAGCATGTCCGGCAGTGGCTCAGTGGGGTGGGGCAGGCGGCTCTGCTGTGCTCTGCCCTCACCTGTGGGTACCACCCCCGAAGTTCCCATTGGCTATGGTTCCCCATTCCTAGCCAATGGGAGCTGCAGGGGGCGGTGCCTGCAGGCGAGGGCCATGCACGGAGCCATCTGCCCCCTTCCCCCCCCCATCCCCCATGGGGCCACAGGGACATAGTGCCGGCCACTTCCAGGAGCGTTGCAGGGCCAGGGCAGGCAGGGAGCCTGCCTTAGTCCTGCTGCGCCACGGAGCTGGCAATCCCGTGGGCTGGATTGAAAGCCCTAGGCTGGATCCAGCCCGCAGGCCGTAGTTTGCCCTCCCCTGATCTAGACCATTCCTGACAGGTGTTTGTCTAACCTGCTCTTAAAAATCTCCAATGATGAGATTCCACAATCTCTCTAGGCATACCCTTAAGAAATAAGTGTTGTTCAGGCACTACACTGGGAATTCAGAGATCCAGGTCCTGTCCCAGACTCTATGCCTAACCCATTTACCAAACCCTTTAGCTGTCTTGTCTCTTAGGTCCTGGTCCAGCAATGTGTAAGTGCAAAGACAAACTGCCCTGTTTATGCTCTACATGTTGCAGGATCGGGGCCTTCAACTATAAACTCTCTGGAACATGAACTATCTCTTCTGTGTTTGGACAGCACCCATCACAAAAGTGCTGTGAATTCATTTGGTTCCTCTAGGTGCTACCGTAATACAAGTAATTACAAAGTTTGATGTCTGAATAATACTGTAGTTAATTTAACTTTGTAAATCTTACAAGGTAACATCAGTGTTCAAGGTGCAAATGTTATTTAGTGATATTACTTACTGAGAATTTAAATTAATACCAATATTCATAACAAGATTATTTTTAACAATACTAAAAATTTAAGCCTAAAATTACCCGACTCTAGGTTGTTCAGGTTTTGATATTCATAAGTTTCTCGTTTCAGACAGCAACCATATTCTTGAAAACTTTCTAAAATTCCACTGCACTCTCTGATCCATCATCACGTGTTTTTGACAGGCAGATTATGGCATAATCAAATAATAGGAGAAAGTTCTTAGTCTTGACTGTAGTCTGTTTTGCACAGAAGGAATACGATGGTATTTTACTAGCTACAGTTGCTAATAGCTTTGACCTTTACTGATATTTATGATTGAAAGATGTCTTGTGGCTAAAGCACAGAACTAGAAATCAGAAGTCCTGGATTCTGTTCCTGGCTGTGCCACGGACTGGCTCACATGAGGGCACTTATCTACCATTCATAGCGTACATTGTAAACTCATAAATCTTTTTAAAACTCTCAACCCATACCCTTCCATAAGAAATATTTTTCTTTAACTTTTTTTTTCTGTAATAGATACAAAACACGTGCACAATTCTTAAGTTATGAATTAGTATTTGATCAGGTACCTCCTCATGCAAACCCAAACCTGTGACAGTTTCTGGTTCTAAGGGACATAGCTGAGGGATTTCAAATATAGCCTTTTATTTCTGTTTGAAGGATTGAAGCAGCACGATGCCCAGATGTTGTTGTGGCACAGATAGACCCTAGAAAGTTGAGAAAGAAGCAGACAGTGAATATTTCAGTAAGTATTATATATATATTTATGTATATATTTTAAAAATATTTTTTTAGAAAAACAGAGTAGACAGTTAAATGAGAAGAAAAGCTTTTGATTTCATATTAAAATGTTTGTCTATTAAAATTTTTGGATGCATGGTGTAAGCATCAAACATGTGGTAGAGTAACTGAATTTTAAAGTAATCTGCAGAAGTAAATGGAATCTAGTCTTGCAGATCCAGATTGTGAATTACTGGATAACTGAAGTCTCATTAAAACTCAACGGATCTAACTTATAACATACAAGACACTATTTTGTGTGACTCTTCAGCAAAAATAATTGATCATATTTTCTCACTGCAGATACAACTAAAATAATTTTGTATTTAAAGGTTTATAAAACATTGTTGTCATAAAACTTTTCTACAGTTGAAAGATACGAGGATATCAATGCAGAGTATGTTCTTAGTCTTTTCCTGTTGCTAGTTTAAGATTTTTTTTTTTTTTTTTTTGTAAATCACCCTAGTCCATCTGTTGTGGTCAGCCAAACAGGATTATTCTCTACTGTATGTGTCCTAGGGCTTTGCCCTGTCCCCTTCAAAATGGTTCAAATAATGGAGCTTCTACAATTTCTCTTCTGGAAACTGTCTGATATTTCACGTCATAAATTTTCATTTGTTCAATTTTACTTCATGATTCCAAGTTGAACAACCTGGGACACTTTCCTCTTTTACTTCCCCTCCCTCAAATTTTCTCTCCTTTCTTGATGGAGTTGTTTTCAAATACATATAGAAAGATATTGTATTCTCTTCTTATGATAAGCCTTAAAACTGATTACCTCCCAATGGAGTTACTAATCTTTCAGTTAACTTTGATGATAGGAGTTAAATCAGGCCCTTAGAATGATAGTATTTTGTTTTACTTTCTAGAGGGGACACCATCTATTTAATATTCTAACATAAATGATTTTTAAAATCTAATATTACTAAACTATTTAGATGCTTATATAGCCTTACCTTATTATTTGAGCACCTCACAATCATTAATAGATTTTATCTTCGTAACACCCCAGTGAGATTATATCCCCATTTTGTAGATGGGAAACTGAGGCAGATCAGACTACAATCTTTAAGAGATGGTAGAGGAGAAAGTGTGTTGTCTTAGTTTTAGTTTTGACAGGTTTCCTTTTTGTTTCTGTTGATCACACAACAGGAGAGAGAAATGTTTTTGTTTAATGGCATGTCTACACTACAAACTTATGTTGACTCAAGTTACGCTGGCGTACAGCCGCCAAAATTAGTACACCTCTACCCCGATATAATGCGACCTGATATAACACAAATTCGAATATAACGCGGTAAAGCAGCACTCCGGGGGGGGGGGGGGGGGGTCTGCGCACTCCGGTGGATCAAAGCAAGTTTGATATAACGCGGTTTCACCTATAACACGGTAAGAGTTTTTGGCTCCCGAGGACAGCGTTATATCGGGGTAGAGGTGTATGTCGTTTGTGTGCCTGCATACGTGGCTCCTTGGTTCGGCGGTGTACATACTCATCAGGAGTGCTTGAATCAATGCAGAGTGCTGTGCTGCATGCGTAGGTATCCCACTGTGCAACTCACCACTCTTGTGTTCACTGTCTTTTGGGAGGCTTTGGCAGTGCATGATGGGGCTGAAACAAGTCATGCAGGGGTAGCTGGGAGCATGGGGTCAACTTCCCAGTTTGCTACTGTCTCCATCCCATAATGTTATATGTATCCATAACTTTTGCACCTCTTTTTCAAAATCCCACAAACCCACACAGCCCTCCTCACTGTCTGCCATCTCTGACAGAACCATGGAGCCTGCGCAGCTCTGCACTATTGTTATGAACGTTGCAAGCACAGGGCGCACAATCCTGGAGTATTTGCAGAGCCTCAGGAAGAACCGAATGAGTGGGGACCATGGCAATTCCTTGGAGGACAGATTGCTGTGGAACATAGCAAAAGCCAATTCAAGGTTGTTGGTGGCGTTCACAGAGCAGCTCCAGATGGTGGATTGCCACTTCTGGGCCCAAGAAACAAGCACTGATCTGGTGGGGTTGCATCATATTGCAAGTTTGGGGTGACAAGCAGTGGCTGCATAACTTTCAGATCCACAAGGCCCCATTCCTGGATTTGTGCACTGAACTCACCCCAGCCCTTCAGTGCAGGGACACCAAAATGAGAGCAGCACTGACAGGGAGAAGTGAGTGGTGATCGCACTGTGGAAACTTGCAACGTCAGATTGCTACCGGTCAGTCTGGAATCAATTTCGATTTGGGAAATCCACCGCTGGGACCGTTATCATGCAAGCATGCAGAGCCATTCATCGCCTTCTGCTAAGAGGACTGTGACTCCTGGCAATGTGCAGGACATAGTGGATGGATTTGCAGCAATGGGATTCCCACCTGTGATGGTGTGCTAGATGGCATACATATCCCTATTTTGGCACCAGACCTCCTTGCCACTGAGAATATCTACAGAAAGGGCTACTCTTCTGTGGTTATGCAAGCATTGGTGGATCACCAGGGGCGCTTCACCAACATCAGTTGGTCAGGGAAGGTGCATGACGCTTGCATCTTTAAGAGCACAGGACTGTTCAGGGAGCTACAAACAGGGACTTTCTTTCCCGACCGGTCGATTACCATTAGGAATGTTGAAATGCCAATAGTGATCCTGGGTGACCCAGTCTTCCTTTTACTCCCCGACTCATGAAGCCGTACGCTGGCCACGTCAACAGCAGCAAGGAATGATTCGGCTACTGGCTCAGCAGGTGCCAAATGACGGTTGAATGTGCGTTTGGTCATTTGAAGGGTCGCTGGCGTTGTTTACTCACAAGATTGGACCTCAGTGAGAAAAATATCCCAATGGTTATAACTCCTTGCTGTGTCCTGCATAATATATGTGAAGCAAAGGGGTAAAGTTTCCACGAGGGTGGAGGTGGAGCAGCTGTCTGCTGAATTTGAACAGCCAGATACAAGGGGTATTAGAAGAGCTCAACATGGAGGTATACAGCTCAGGGAGATTTCAGAAACCAGTTTAACAGCGAGCCAGAGTAGTGTGTGGTGTTGGCCAGGTCCTGCTCTTTTGTAGCCTGGTAGCAATTTTGTGGCAATTACGTGTAGGAATATAACATTGTCATTTCACCTGTTAATTTTGTTTGTGAATGAGCCTATGATTTGTGTGTCGTTGTGCAGTAACGGGTAATTGGTTGCTTTCAGAACTGCTGAGCACTTGGCAGCATATGTTGTGAACTAATAAAGATGAATTATTTTCCAAATAATATAATTTTATTCTGTAACAAAATTAGTTAAAAAAAACCCTTGTGCAATTTTAAAACAAATACATTCTTAAGTTCTGTTCTCTTAATTTATTATGAAGGGGGGAAAATGTTGATGTCCATTTCAGCTACACATACACCAACCATGGCTTTTACAAGTCAGCGTATGAGAAGCTGTGATTGTCTTTAATGTCCCTTGGGGTGGAGTGGTAGGGGAATGTTGCCATATGGAATGTTATGTGGGATATAGGGGTGTTCCTGATACTGAGTTCTCAATGGATGGTAGAGGGAGGCGAGCCTGGGATTGTTGAACGTGCAGGTCCACCAGAGCCTGCAACATCTGTTTGCGCTGCCTGAAAATCCCTATTATGTCCTAATGCATCTCTCTCTCTCTCCTTTTTCCTGCTGGAACTCCTGGGCCTTCCCCTCTCCACTCTTTACTTCTCCAGGCTGTCCATAGTGTTCATCCTTCATGCCTTGTGCTCACGATACAATGCAGCACTGGCTTGCAGGATCCTATTGAACATGTCATCCCAAGTCCTCTTTCTCCTCCTTTTCTGGTTCAGGCGTTCTGCAGGTGTGCAGGGGGAAGATCCTGAAGGCTGTAATGGCAGCTGTTTTAAGACAAAACACACAGGGGTAACATTGTCAGCCTATTCACTACAGAAAGTGGACCTTAAGATGCTGAACTCACTCTCCTTGCTCTCCTAAAGTTTTAAGCACTACATTCTCACTTCTGCTTGGGATTGCTTGTAGACAGTGTAAGTCACAGCACCAGCCATGGTGAGGGTGGCCCACCAGGGATTGGGGTGATTTTTAGCTGATATCTCACTCCTGAGGGTAACAAAGGCAGAGAAAGGACAGCTGCTGCTGGTGTCTTGAAGCTGCCTGGGCCTTTATGATGCTAGCCTGTGTATTGCAGTGGTGCCTGCTGAAGTTATTGCTGAGTGTTGTGGAATGGTGTCCTATGGCGAAGGAATAAGGCAGCCCTCCCTAGAAACTTTTGGCAGAGGATTGCAGAGTACCTCCATGAAAATTTCATGCAGATCTCTCAGGAGGATTCAAGGGACCTCCCTGTGTACAAACATAAACTGCTCCACATGATCATATTCTCCACATCTCCTCCTCTCCGCTCCACCTTCCCCCCTGCTAACTCTAGAGGGGAATGAAAAACAGATAGCAACTCTACATCTCTTGGTTGTACCACTAGCTCTGCTATCATGAGTAAATTAATGAAAAGTCCAAAGATGTGTCCTGCTACTTTGGGAGTGCCATCCCTGTAATTGAAAATTTATCCACACACTTACCCAGGGTTGGCTGGACTGCAGTGGAGTCAGAAACAGGTCCTAGCTCGATGTGCAGCTGGATCCCTGGTTTCCTGTCCCATACTCCTCCTCTTCCTCATCCACCACCACCAACTCTTCTTCCTCCGTGCTGTTCACACCAAGGGGTTGTGACTCTGGGTTCTCAGAGGTTGTAAAAGGGACAGGTCTGTGGCTTGGCACTGGATCGATCGTTGGTCTCCCTGGCATTCTGGTATGCCTGCCGCAGCTCCTTGGCTTTCATGCGGCACTGCTGCTGGTCCCTTCTCTTGCATCCCCTGAGCAATGTGCTGGTAGATATTGATGTTTCTACAGCTGGTTTGAAACTGTGCCTGCACATCCTCTTCTCCACACAGGCCCAGGAGATCCAATATCTCCTGTCTACTCCAGGCAGGAGTACATCTGGAGTATGTAGCCAGCATGGTCAGCTGGGCAATTGCACTCAACAATGGAAAGCTGCTAGGTGTGCACATCATGCCAGGCAATCAGGAAACGGAATTTCAAAATTTGCAAGGCTTTAAATGGGAGTAGGGGTTTCCGGTTTATGCGACCCCTGGGCAGTAAAGTTCACAATGGGGACCAGAGTGGTCAGTGTGGGGCATTATAGGACAGCTGCTGGAGGACAGTTAGGATTGCTATAAGTAATGCTGTGTCTATACTCGCACTGTGTTGACCTAAGTACATGGACTGTGGCTCTGCACCGCTTGGGGAGATGGTATTACTGTGTCAGCATAATGGGGTGTTTACATCGGTGGGAGACCAATTTAAGCATAGACATATGCACAAACTTGGTCAACATAAGCTGCTTTGCGTGGACCTAACTTTGTAGTGTAGACCAAACCTAAGGGTTTGTAAAATTAAATTGGGATGTAGTCAAGCAAAATGTGGTACTTAAAAAAATTGAATTAAAATAGTTTCAACATACATTTCAGTTCAGATTAACTTTTCTTTAACTTGTATCTAGTGGAAATAATAGTGGAATTTCCTGCTTGTGTGTCTCTTCCAGTGAATCATTCAGAGCTTGTTTAATGTAATAAAATAGGGAGTTGGCTCAATACTGAACTGTAAAAGTAGTGGATTAGTGTGAGTTTTGGGGTTCACTTTTAATCCAGAGATACATCCTATATTCTTGCTAAATGTTCAGCATCCCACCTGCAAGAAGTCATTACAGAGGTTTTTCATTATCCCTCCCTCTAAAAGGCACTTAACTACACGCATTTAAAAATTTTCATCTCCGCCTCCTAGATTTTTATTACAAATTCATGGGGTTTTATGTGGAGATCTGGAACGGTAATTCTTCTGTTTCTGCACTGATGCCTTATATGGCTGGCAGATGCCCATTCTTAATTGAAGTGATAGATCTGTTTAGGGCCCTAAAACAATGTATTTTTGTAGATCAGTCTTTTATTCTATGCAAATCAGGCTATCCACTTGCTTGTGATATGAAGTAAGACAGTCAATATATCTGATTGAGATTTCTGTAAAATTTGCATTTGTGCAAAATAAGCTATTTAAAGCTACAATCAGAAAAAGAAAAATAATGACCATTCTATTTTAGAGAATTTCCTCTATCATTATGAGTAAACAATACTTAATAGTAAGAGAATGGGGTACATCTGTCATTTGGCTATCTTCAGCATATCACTAGTTAAAACATGACATTTGTTTTGCCAAATGTGAGAATTGGGTCTGGTTTTGTTTTCTTTCTCAAAGTAGAATTTTCTCTTGTCTTGTCTTTCTAGTTTCACATGTACTTTAAGTGGAAATTCTTAGTTTTAGACTTGATTAGTTTAGGGGTCTGTTTGTTGATTACTTGTTATAAAAAGATCCTACCTATGCTTTCTTAGCTTACAGGATGCCATCCTGCCCCTGAGGGATATTCTCCAACTCTCAAATGGCAGCAGCAGCAAGTGTCTCATTTTTCAGCAGTTCGTCAGGTAAAGAACAGAGTGTTCACAAACTAGTGCAGTTTGGATATGATGGCATCTAATGTGGTGGTGTTGGTTTTTTGGGGTGGAAGAGTGGACTTTACTGTATTCTGGGGAAAGATATAGGATGTAACATTTTATGGTAGAAAATAATAAAGTAGATGACTGCTCTGTCTTTGGAAAACTTGTTTGTTTGGCGTTTTTTGGTAAACCTAATTTATCATGACACTCCAGCACCAAAGAGGTTCTTGGAGAAAACAGGCAATCATACATTTAGCTGGCTGAGAACAAAGTCTTGTAAATGATGATATCTGTGTATTTATAGGGTCTCTGTCAAGTAGTTGAGGGCAAAGCTTAGGGGTTTTTTGTAGCTAACATTAATACTACATTTTGTCATTTTTTTTAGGAATGTTTTAATGAACTACTAAGATCAAAATAAAAACATTTGGGTCCCAGTCCAGTAATTGGGCTCATGGACAGTACCTTACACCCATACAAGAACCCATTGACTTCAGTAGGATTCCATCTAGGTAGAAAGGTCCATCTGCACAGATCTGATGGTCGTATCTTACATTTTCCGTACAGTGCTTGCAAGTTGCCCCATTGTATGAGAACTAGAAAGGGAAACTGAATAGCCTTTCCCCCCCCCCCCCCTCCAAGCTGAGTAAAATTCAAAAGGTAAACAAATAGTAAACTAGACTTTTATCACGAAGTTTCAATACTCTAAGATCTTAAGTGACTTAAAACATATAGCATTTCTATTGCAGCATGTTAAATGCTGACCTCTTTTACCTCTAGCAGAATTAGCATGGAGGGGAAGGAAAAGAATTGGTGTTAGTATCCATGTAAACATGCAAGAGTAGTAGTGAAGAAGAATCAGAAGGCTAGACCTCTATGCTAGCATTATGTTTGTATAAAATCTGTCATGTCTTCTGATTTTTAGCAGAGTTCTGGTCTCATGGTGCCTGCTTAAAAAACAAAACAAAACAAAAAAAACTTTGCTGCAATAACAATCACTGGTTGGAAAACATACCTTGAATTCCAAAGGTTTAAACTTCAATCTCCAGAATACTGTCAAAGCAGGCCATTTTAGTTTTGGACAAACTTTATACATCTACTTTCAAAGAGGTATTTTGATGCTATGAAGGTCCTTGACTCATACTGGACTGAGAATCTAAATACATCTAACCTCTTACTCACGGTTGTTTTCTTGCTATACCTAGTGTTTGTGTTCTCTTCAGCCAGGTTTTGGTTCTCTTCAGCCAGTGTTCCCCTCATTTAGGATACTGCAGTACTTGTTGAGGCTTATTTCTAGGGCAAGATTATCAAACACATGATAACTCTGCCAGATCCAGAAGAAGGAGAAAGTTGGCTTATGAAGGTGAAAGCTCCCCATTTAAAATCTCAAAACAGAAGCAAGGGCAGTCTTTCAATAACTGAAAACCCTTTTTCTTAAGATTGCTACCTTAAGATGGTTTACCTTAAGTAAACATTTTAAAGGATTAATAGTGTTAAAATTATGGTTCTAGAGACTGTCAAAGCTATATAAATGAAGGAGTATTTAAAGTAAAATTTTGAGTAGACTAACCAAGCAACAAATTTTATTCATATTTCATCTCTCCCTATAACCTATACAGGTTATAAAATAGTAAATTGGAGCTTACAACTTGCAATACATTGTTATATTAAAAGAAATACATGAATAATTTGATCAATTATTTACCATATTTTTACAGCAACATGCAATCTACTTTTTCTAAAAGAAAAATAACCATTATAATGGTATTGAATTGTTTTTTTTATGGTTATGGAGGCCCAATTAAAGCAATTTGGAGATGGAAAGCTACTTTGACTAAAATAAAATCATTATATTATAAACCATAATCAGGCTTAATTATTTTAATCCTACAGAGTGTGAATAAACACAGAAATCATTGGAAGGCACAACATTTGGACAGCAATGTTACAATGGTGAGTGAATTTTATAACAAATTTTGTGAACATCTTTACTGCTAAATTGTTTTATGCTGATAATGGTGGTGCTTTAGTAATTGTGTTTAACTGCAAATCAGGATTACCAGAGTTATAAATTGTTTGAAAATATATAACTTATGTAATGAAAATACTGAATCATAATATCATATGAAAAGTAGCCCACTCTTATTTACCTTTTTCAGCCAAAATCTGAGGATGAAGAAGGCTGGAAACTGTTTTGTCTGGGTGAAAAGTTATATTCGGAAGCAGCTATTGCAGTGTCTGGTAATGAAAACCTAGGAATTGATTACATTAAGGTAGGTATCACTTTCAATAAGAGTACTCAAGCTCCTTCTTAGTTCTTGGCTGTTATGTCTCATTAGCAGCTTCCAGAAACTGTCCTGATGTGTTGGGCTCAGTGCAGATCCAATCTGAATCCAAAACAGGCTCTGTAATGAACATGCTGCACACCTCCCTGCTATGTTAAGTGGAAACTTGGTGAAGCAGAGAATCTGATTTTATATTTCCATCTGAAAATTATGTATCTACTACTATAAGGGCTGGTCCACACTACCCGCCCAATTCGGCGGGTAGAGATCGATCTTCTGGGATCGATTTATCACGTCTCCTCTGGGCGCGATAGATCGATCCCAGAAGCGCTCCCCCGTCGACTGCGGAACTCCTGCTCGCCGAGAGGAGGAAGCGCTGTCGACGGGGGAGCCTGCCTGCGGCGCGTGGACCCGCAGTAAGTAAATTTAGTTCGATCTAGGAAACGTCGACTTCAGCTATGCTATTCTCGTAGCTGAAGTTGCGTTTCCTAGATCGATCCCCCGCCCCAGTGTGGACCTGCCCTAAGTTACTCTTAGGATTACTATTAACTGAAACATGTTAGAGACAATGTTTTATTCTGTGTGTTTAACAGCATTTTCTGCATAGTCTCCATTTTTTGTTGATGGTCAGTTGCAGTTTGTCTCCTGTGCAGACCACTCTCCGGGGAACTCTTATATGTTATTCCCTAAGCCTCTTAAGAGTGTGCTTACTAGTAGTGATAGCAGCAAAGCTGAAGCCACGGAGGCATCAGGCATGGGTGTGTACACAGAGGAAGGAGTTTGGGTGAGCATGTCTGTATACAGAGAGGTAGGTGTAGAGGTGTGCTCAGGCATGTTTGTTGTTGCTCTTGGACATGCCCAAAAGGCCCTTAGTAAACATCAGAGAGCCAGAAAACACTTATAAAAATTCAGGACCTATTTAAAGAGTCTATGACTCAAACAATAACTTTTTTTAAAAAATTGCAATTTAAAGAAATTCAAGTTGTCCTTTTAAAATCTGTTGCCTCTCCCAGTATTTGGTAACATTTAGATGAATAGCTATTTTTTACTGCTTATGTTTGCTTTGTTTATTCCTGGGGAATTCTGTGCCACTGCACAATGCAAAATTTGCACAGAAGTTAATGTTCTGCGCAGAATTTCCTTTTCCCCCCACAGAAACGGGCTACAGAGCTGCTGGCCGCCATTACGGGGCACTGGACATGGCAGAACCCAGCTCACAAATTGAAGATACTGCTGGAGGGGCGGGGGGAGGAGCTGGAGGGTTTCCTGCAGCTGCATTTCCCAGCACGTCCTGAAGGAAGGAGATGGCGTGCAGGAAACTCCACACAAGCCCAGGACCCAGCATCATGCTGTTTCTCTCTCTGGATCCCTGGGCTCTGGAAGAGTAGGGGGTGCATGCAAGTGACTTGGTTGGGGGGTGCCCCGTGGCTGGGCTCTGAGGTAGGGGGTTGTCCTGCAGCTGGGCTCGGGGAAGGGGTTATGGGTATCTGGCCCCCCAGCTGGGCTCTGGGGAGTAGGGGGCAGAGAAACAGGAACTGGGTTGTCATAGGGGTTTCTTTAACTCTCTGCTCCTGGGAAAAAATTTTTGTCTGTTTTGTTACAGACATAGTTACTGACAGATATTTTGAAATAATTCAAAAATAATGGAAACGTGTGATTATATAGTGTTGTTTTGACAAAATATGCAGAATTGTATAATGTTGTGCACAGAATTTTTTATTTTTGGGTGCAGAATTCCCCCAGGAGTATTTATTGCTCTTCCCATTATTAATTGTAACTGGTATTTTCGAAATTAGTACTTAGTATGCTTTGAAAACCCATTACAATGAAAAATATGAAGTGGATTTATGTCCTCATGTTCAAACTCGGTTCTAATTTAAATCTTAAAATACAAGGGTATTTGTTGGGAAGTTTACTTTATATATTACAGTTCCACCATGATTTTTCTTTTCAGATCGGTTTTCCCCCTTTTTTAAGTATTGTTAGCAGAATGAATCAGGTAAGTCTATGTTTCTACTTATGAGAATAAAATATTTCTCACCAAAAATGTTTACTTTTTCTATAGTTTTCCTATTAATTCCATGGATATCCCATCTGAGTGTCACTGTATTAAAGGAAACAATTTATACCATAAAACTTGTTTGAGGCATTACTGCAACCTGTCACTAGAGTCTTACTTGGTAAAACTAACATCAAATCTCTACCCTTTCCTCATTGATACTTAGTGTTTAAATAGAAATATTTTTTTGTTCGCATGAACTACTTTTTATTATTGTTGCTGGTACTGAAGACACATTCTCAAATTGTGGCTTAAATAATTAATAAAAAAAAACCCACCAAAACAATCCACTCCATTGCATATGCTTCTCCTCCTGAAGACAGGATGAGAGAACAAACACAACAGATGTGATGTTTAGTCACATTGCTTACTGCACCACTGCTACTACTACTTCAACACTTAACTAAAAGGGTTGGCTGTAGCGATTGTTCACCATTTGGTCCATTCCTGTGTGGCTGCAAGGGCTTGATGGGCTAAAAGTCCGACGTCGGAACAGACTTCATGAACCCATGTAATAGGGTGTCTGCCTGTAGGCCACCTCCACGCCTCCGTTGATGGAATTTTATCCCGGATGTTACAAGCCACCCGGAGAACAGCATGTGGAATGTCTTGTGGAATTCTGAACAGTCATGGAAGCCCCTCATACTATTATGTCCCCTGTTAGTCATCTCTAAACAGTCTGAATTTTTTCAGTGTCTGACATGAAAGTCTTTCTATACCTCTGATTTTAGTTTTAAGTATTGTGGTCCACTTTGGGCATCATTTCGTCCTCTTACTATATATTCAGTCCTTTCCAATATCAGCAACATCTGTCCTGAAATTTCCTTTCTCCTTTATATCAAATTTCAGACTGAAATAAATGCCTGTCTAGATGCACCATAGAGAGTGAAATGACACTTGTTTATATCCAATGAAAAGTGAAGTCATGCTTCTGTTTGCTTTTGATATAGTTCTTTATAAACTATAATCATCAAAAATTGGTGCAATGACTGTTATACGTAGTCATGCTTCCTTTTCAGGTGTTTTTTTCTTTTTTCCTCTTTTAAAAGGCAACAGTAACTAGCGTCCTGGAATATCTGATAAACTGGTTTGGAGAGAAAGAGTTTACTCCAGAACTGGTAATTTTTAATTTATTCTATCTACCTATAAACTAACTCAGTGAAGAGTTGTATATTTAAAATAAATATCAGGAAACTCAAATTTATTTTCATAACAATGGTAACTTGTCTCCCTTGCCTGTAGGTATATCCCTAGGGAGCGCACACTTCGTATTAAAACAAACTTTGAAACTTTTTTCCCTAGCTCCTCTCTATCATGACAATATTTATTAATACATGTGTGTTCTTGGACCAGATATTGGTCACCACTAGCATTCAGTACAATGGCAATGGATAGCAATGTATGGGACCTTGGTGTGTTACCAATTAATTATGGTAAAAATTGATCTGGAAAATACCAAGCTGTACTTCTGTTTAAATCCACTTAGGGCAGATGGTTTTATGCTTTGTTGGCATGTCTTGAAAAGCCTTTGTTGCCTGAAGCCCACTCCCTAATTCGGCAGTTGGCAAGACGATGCTCTGAAGTCAGAGTACTAGAGGTAAGTAACAATTTAATAGGGGAAAATTCTTACAATTCAGAATAGTGTGGGGAATGATTTGACAGTATTGTTGAGAAATAAAATTCTTAGTTTGCATTTATCCAAGTTATTTGATTTAATAGTATATAGATAGTAGACTCAAGTGAATGAAAAAGCAAAGTATTGAGAATGAACTACTGGATTTTTATGGGAACCCAACAAATTGCATAAGAATGGCAGTCAAGTAATATTAGACATATGACCTAAGACTTCATATTCCTTTGTTGCAGGAGAACAAGAATGAAGAGAAAGTGTCTGCTCTGAATTTGCTAATCTGTTTAGTTAGCAGGTATTGCAAGCTTCATTTTTATAAGTAGAATTTAGAGTAATTTATGTACACAGCAAGCACAGATAGCTTGGCTATATGATTAGCTTTTAAGGAATATAGGCTGCAACAGTTTTTGGAAAGACTTTATATTCGGTGGTACACATTTGCTTAGTTAAAATGACTTACTTTTAAAACCAGGAGAAAACGAAGCATATACTAATTTCCTCAAGGAGAGGTGAAGTAAAATTTAAAAAAAAACAGCTCATCTGAAGCATGTGATCAACGATGAACCTTTGAACAAATCTAAAATTACTTATATGAAGCCAGAAACATTTTGGTAATAAAAACTAGCAGTAAAATATACAGCAAATACACTGTCAATTACTTAATTGTGGGCGGGGGAGACCATGTCTTAACTCTCTCTCAGACTAACTTTGTCCTCAATATATTCAAATTGTGTTTCTCTGATAGGTATTTTGATCAACGTGATCTGGCTGACGAGCCCTCCTGATCCCAGATCGGGGACATTAAATGTCTCACATCACTATAAAACCAACACCAGCATCAGTGTTAAACAGCCAGGTGCAATGCAGCTCAAAATGTACCTTCTTAGTAATGAGCTTGAATGGTGTTGAGGAAAAGACTGCTGGTCTCGCTGAATAATCCATGACCTGAAAAGGGTCAGCAGCGAAGTGCCTACCCACTCTCTCTAAGCCTGTTTCTCTGCAAAAACAAGTGATCTTTAAAGCAGTAAGCAAATTGAGTTGTTGTGAGCACCCAAGGGTAGTTAATCCTGAAAAATTACTTCTGGAGAGTAAGCCTTTTTGTTGAAATTGAATTACTCATGTGAATAAAGATTTGCAAGACTGGGCCCCAAGCTTTTTACACATGAAAGCTCGAGGCAGTGAGAAACCTCTTTCATGAACCCATCTAAAGAATCAGATATTAAATGGTTTTGTAAACGTTTACAATAAAATTTTCAAAACTGCTCAGTGTGTGTGTGTCTTGCTAGAATGTTTCTAAAAATTGCTTCTTGGCATCTATTTTTGCTATTTATAATCTGCAACTTTTCAGAATTGGTGGTCATGTTAGATATACATGCGGACTGGGTTTTTTTATGGTCAATTCAGGTACTGAATTTAAACAGTACTACAAAACTATATTCCTTATTAGTTAGGGACTCCAATATATTTAATAATTAGCTCAGTATACACTGGAGATAAAACAAGAGAGGATCTGAAAATGTTAGATGCTAGTACAATAAAACTAGTTTATACTAATTTTAGCAGTAAAATAATTACACATTTACTCAGAGCATAATGAGTATTTATTAGCATGAACAAGCTTGTACAACTATTTGACCTGGCTTTAATGTAATCTAGACAGAAATACTGTAAGGTTAATCCTGTTAACTTTACTGGATTTATAAGAATAGTCAGTCTCATACACTGATCAAGTATGCTTTTTGTACATTTAACCACTTCTAGATTAAATTAGTTTCTCTATGCTCTGTTAGCAGTTATAAAGCAAGAGAGAAACTATCAATATTGGCACTTGTAGTCAAGGCTGGGTGTATACAAGAAACTGAAGCTATCCAATGTGTTAAAAATACTTAAACATTTCAAATAAATGGCAGGTTACTGTAATATATAGCATTAATGTCATTTCACAATATTTAAATGTAAGAACAAAATTTCTATTCTGTCCGGTTCTCACTACACCACAGTAGACTTGAACATAGCTTATGTAGTATAGCCATTAACTGCTGTTAAACATTCTCCTTTTGATGAACAAAAGGTGGGATCTACAAAGGCACTTAGATGTTTCAATGCTGAGTGTCACAGTGCCTAACTTTTAGGTACCTAGACAACCACAGGGACAACACTGATCCACACAGCCTGAGTTAGGTGGTTAGGTTCCTTATACACTGAATGGGGAGAGATATTAAGCAGCTAAGAGTGTGATTCACAGAAGCCAGAATAATAGATGGGGAGCCATCTAAGCTAGCCAATGGGAGATGCTGATGACAGGGATGTGTGCTAAACTCTGCCTCTCTCTGAAATAGGTGCCTAAATCCAGGCTGTGCCTATTTCTGTTTAGCAATCCGTGACAGGTAACCCGGCAGGTGGCCTAGGTGCCTAAGCTATTCCTTGAGGGGATGAGTTAGGTGCCTGCCTCAGCTACACAAAATGGGTGGTGCCAGCAATGGTAGTGCCCACCTTATAACTTTTAGCTGAGTGGTTAGAGCATTTTCCTGGAATGTGGGAGATTCAAATTCAATTCCCCCCTCTGTGCCTGAGGGGGAGAAAGGATTTGAACAGGGGTCTCCCACCTCTGAGTGCTTCAACCACTGATCTATCCAATATTCTGATGAGAGATTTCCTCACCTGCTGAAGCTGTTATATTGTGGATAAATAATGAAAAAGTGATGGGAAAGGGGGGACTGGACCTGAGGTCCCACATGGCTGCCATAACCACCAGGCCATAGAATCATTCCCTCTCTAGCCCAAACATAAAACTGGCAGTATCAGAACAGACACTGTCTGATTTCTCTCACTGACTCTGCCACAAACTCCACTCTCCAAGCATTCCAAAACATGACCAGAAACACCATTCCACTGTAACATAATTGTTCTTTACTCAAGTTGGATTGTATGATTGGGGGGAAGTAACAGCAACAGAAGAGTTTGTATACCAAGTAGTGAAGGCTTCAGGGACATCTGTTCTTAGCTGCAGTGGTGGAAGGTCTGCCAGCAGAGAAGGGGTCAGGTTCATGGCTGGTGAAGCCCAGCTGATTGGCGGGGCAATACTGATGTCTCAGTATGCAAATTGTGGGACATATCTACAACAGCCTAAATGGCTACTAACTTCTACCAACAACATAACTTTTCCCATTCAAAAAACTAGGAAACTGAATGGCAAAAGATCCCTATGTTAATGCAAAGTTAAAGTTGCTTGGGGGTATGTCATCACCTTTCAGAATACTGAATTGAGCAAAACTCAAACTTCTAAAAACCAGGACATTCACAGTTAAGGTTGCCCAAGCAATCTTAACTCTGCCCTCTTTCAGCAATGCCCCCATACATCCCATAAACAAATATACCATTATTCTGTCAACCCCCCAGTTGCTGAAATGTACAAGCTCTTCACCTCCTTTTACAATCCATTCACTCTCACCCACAGGATCTAACTAACACTATTAAAGAACAAAAAGGGAGGGGGAAAGTTGCCCACGCTACCATACTTCAGGTTTTCAATTCCAACTTTAAAGATTTTTAAAATACATCTGCCTGCAATCTTCATTATTCAGCAATCTAGTAGCTAAAATGCATGTGTTTCTGTTAAAGTTATTTAATCAATTGAATGTGTATTGTGGTGGATATTTAATGTCTTAGTACAGAACTTACTAATTTCATACCAAGATACTAATATAGTGTTAAGCTATTTTTATTAAGTTAATATTTACTTTACATAATACAGGAATTGTGCTGCATGCTACTATAATTTATAAGGTATACAGGTGAAGCTAAATTAATCAAGACATCTTTAGTGTACACAGGGTTTTTTAAAAAGGGCAGATACACAGATCTGAACATGTTTTACATCTTCTGTATCATCACCTGAAATTTACCTGCAAAGAAAAGCAGAATCAAGTTACAAAATATCAGTATTATCTGTAAATCCTTCCAACGGCAGCAGCTTCTCATACTTGCTTTGTTCAAAAGAGCTAGCAGGAGACAGTGCAGTCCTCTTTTTCACCTTAAAAAAAAAAATCTAGCTATTCTATTACATTTGTTAAACCCAGTTAAAAGTATTTTTACAAGTTTGTCTATGTTCAAAGTTGCATCGGTTTCATTTTAAATCTGTTAAAAACAGAAACAATTTAAACTAGTGCAAAGCCCTGTGGGAACACACTTACTTAGATTAGGTTGTTGGCAGTGAAGCCTATTATGTCACCCCTTCTAGTGGTTTCATGTAAATATTGAAGAGGAGTGGAGACTGAATAGTTAACTATATATAACATGTTCATTTTGCAGGCTATAATCCAAGTTGTACTAAAACAGGTTCTCAAATGGGGCGTCGGGACCCCTCAGGGGGTCGCGAGGTTATTACATGGGGAGGGGGGGTTGCGAGCTGTCAGCCTCCACCCAAACCCTGCTTTGCGTCCAGCATTTATAATGGTGTTAAATATATAAAAATGTGTTTTTAATTTCTAAGGGGGGTCACACTCAGAGGCTTGCTATGTGAAAGGGGTCACCAGTAAAAAAAGTTTGAGAACCACTAAAAAGTTAAATCCCATGGCACCTGGAATTCTACAAAAGTAGCAGTCATTTTCCAAAAGTAGAAGATACTCAAACAGCAATTCTCAACCGCATTTGGTTGGAATCTTCCCCTTCCTTCCCCTACTGCCACACCCTGGCATGATTGCTGCTTCTCATTTTCCCGTCTTTCTTTTCTATGAATTTTTCTTGGTTTTGCTTTTCATTTTATAATTATGTTTTTTCTCTGTGCTAAACTTCTCTGCTCTTTCAATAGAACAACTTTCAATAATACTCAAAATAAGCTATTTCCTGACATCCACACTTAGTACAGCTTTAAATTCTAGTCCCAAATTGAACACTTGAACAGTGATGAAGTAGATAAGGAAACCTATTCAATGATTTTACAACAGTTGTCTAATCTGAGATGTACTCACATGCAGGCATTGCTGAAACTTCAGCTGTCACAATACTCTTGATTCCCAGATTTGATAAGCCACCTCTGATTAGTCCACAGGTGAATGCCAGATACTAAACATAAAATTATATTTTATTTTATGTCAGCATCATCGAAAATGAAGTTTACAATAAAAGTATACTAGCATTGTATCACAATCTAACTACAAATGCATAAAAACAGCCTATGTGGTAGTTCTGGTTTTGTTTCAACATTTGAGGACATGCCAATGTTTTGCAAGACATTTGGCCAGAGGGTATATAAACTTAATACCAGAATACTCAGGGAGTGATTTTAAACTTGAGACACCTGCTGTTAAATCAGAGCTCAGCTTATCCTTAGAAAATGGGTAAATGTTATGAATTTAAAGATATCTCCAAATATTTTTACAGAAAAATGTATAAAATAGAAAACAGTATCTCAAGCAGACTAGACAGAAAGAGGCAAATCTCCCAAGACTCTATCCAGTATTATAAATATCCATAGTCATGTCTTCTGTTAAGAGATCAAAAGCTATCATCTAAGAGATATTTATAGTATATTATAATTTAATTGAGCACTCCATTTCTGACATCCACTCTGACCAAAACCACTTCAGAGCAGCAGTCTTTGCTGAGGCACTGATGTAACTTATCTAATCTATTATGTTAGCTACAGTATTTAAATTAATAAAACTCAGAGCTATTTATAAAAATCTGATGGAAGATATTTCTTATAAAAATGTAATATCATTGAAAGTTTGTTTTGAGCATCACTTTAGTATAATCTCACCATCTCTTGGGAATTAGGAGAAAAGGAATGGAAGAGAAAGACAGGAAGGTTCCTGATAATACCTGCTTTCTACTAAAGGGAAATAAAAAAGTTTTGTGAGGCTAATGGTCACTCCCATTGCAGTATTCCCCATAGAGCAAGGTGTGTTGTTTGTTGATGTTCCACTCACAGGCAGAGCAGAAGAGACCCCCATGCAGCCCTTGCTCTGTCAGACAAGCCACTCAAACTTGACACTGCTAGGCTTCAAAATGACCATGATTATTTCCTGACCCACCAGTCACATTCACTGTACCTAAATACAATAGAAAACATTACTGATATCTAGTTTAACACTTACACAGAAAATGCTCCAAACGCATTTTTGTACCTTTTCTATCCACACAACTCCAGTCATAAGAATTTTTACAATTGAATCAAGATAATACAGATCTAAAACTGCTAATTTTCCAGGCTACAGCTGAAGAATACCTTAGGTGCATATTCTAAATACTGTTTTCCTGTAGACATCTGAGTCAAGAGACGAAATTTGTTGTCCTGAAGGACATAGATACCCTATAGGAAAAGAAATTTTTCCTTTAGTAGGATATTTAGCAACATATTGTAATCAACCTTTTTGGAGAGAATCAGTTAATCTTTTTGTAAGAGATATTTACAAATACAGTGAAATGTTTCCAGATTGAAACAGAAAACTGAATTTACACTATATATAAAGAATAAAGAGTGGAAAGTTGAAACTGAATTGTTTCTTTAAGTTTTATAAAATAAAATTTAAAAACAGGAACCATAGAAAAGATACTTCAAAATACAAGCTTATACAAAACCACAATATTGCATTAATACATATTATCAACTTGCTGATAAGAAGTGTATAATGTTTTCTTAAGATAATTTCTTTGTATTTAGAACCCTGTAATGACTTTATGTACCCAGGTTCGCAAAGCACATTCATTGTTGTGGTATCTGCATACCTAACTTAGTTTTGGCACAAATCTTTCAAGGGTTAAAGTTGTGAAGCTGAGATGTGCCTGATGACTTACATGTAATTGGGAGAAGTCTTTCCAGTGCTGAAGAATAATTTTAACAGCAGCTCTGATGTATTAAATTTTGTTTGTTGTTAATATGTTCATTTTAATACTTAAGAAACTGTAAATTTTTTCTCCACTACTTTCCCCCCAAAATAATTTAATTATGAAAAATCATTGGAGAGGATATGGACATGAGTACTCCCTGATATGAACAGCATAAAAGCAGATTCTAATAATCCATCTCTGCACATATTAAAAAGGTGCCCACATAACTTTATGTAACAGGAAGTACAAAAACAGCACAGGCTGATCTAAGCATGCAATGAAAATGTCTCCAAGCTTAATTTCTGGCTGTAAGAGGTAAGGATGATTCTGTCAATTTATAACCTAACATTACTTGAAATGAATTTAAAGGTATATATAAAACTGACAATGTTTAAGGCTCTGCTATTACAGATCTCAAATATTTTTGGAATATAATAACTATTAGAACAAAGAACAAATTATTAAATTTGAGTATGCAGTTTCTAATTCGCAAGCATTCCTTGTTAAATTGTATTGGTGATAAAATACCCATTGGAAGTTAAATACTTTACAGAGTTTACCTTTTGCAGCCATTTCTCCCCCATACAAGTGTCCCATCCACAATTTTATCATGAGAATTGTGCCATATCATGGATTATTGGAAAGAAAAAACAGGGATTTGAGGCTCTAACAATGAAAGCAGCCATTTATATGATTCTGCTATAGCTTTGAGAACTGGCTAGCTCCACAGAGGAAGGGACATGAATACAGTGTCATATCAGTGGGATGCCAATTTGCAGTGAAAGTTTGTCAATTGTTTCATACAAAATGTGTTTAGCAGGGTGGAAGTATTTCAAATGGCAACATTCTAAAGCATACAATAATGACTTCAAAGTAAAAATGGTTCAAGGAACTCATTCTAGAGAAATATTATGCAGGCAGTTTGAGATAAAATGTATGACAAAGTGAAATTGTTTTCTATTAAATGATTCATCAGGTATGTAAAAATGTGTTGTAAAACAACAAAACTCAACCACAATTGCCATCTCCATTTCTGGACTGTGTACTTGCATTGGGGTCTGTTGGTGCAGCAGTACTACAAAAATGTTTGGGGGACTGCAGGCATTTAGGCTCAGATCCTCAAAGGTATTTAAGCAGCTATTGATTTTAACAGAAGTTAGAAGCCTAAATTCCTTTGATGATCTGCGCATTAATCTTGTAAAATGGCAAAAGACTATAACACCACTCCAATATTTATTATAGTCAAGTCTGCATCGAAAGTTGTATCTAAAACAATTCTTTTTAACTAAGGACAGCTACTTTTTAAAATAAGACCATATAAAGAAAAAGGTTATCCCTGATGGAAAATGTGTATGATTAATCTCAGACCAGGACAAACTAAAGCAATATTATTATTCCTTCAAAATAATAACATGTTTATAACAAGCTCCACAAATTAACTCTTATGCTACAGTATTAATACCTGATGATTGGTCCTTAGATTATCAATTTGCTTTTTGAATACTGTAGTCCAAAAATCTTTGCAGATGAACTTCATAATATCTAACTCATCCTTGAATCTGGCAGTGTCTTTGGTAAATCTAAGAGCAGAGCAGAAATGGTTAGGTTGATTTTGTTCAAGTAAATGCAGGTGTACAGTGACTTTCTCAATTGACCATATGTCAAGTAAATGACACCAAAAAAAAGCTATATGCAACATTGGTTGAGATTTAAGTATAGAACACAGTCAGAACATTCAAATATAGACTCCCTTGACTACTGTCACTCATGTATGCATAGTATTGTGTGTTGCTTTTATGTTATCTTAATACCTACGCATGAAGTGGCAAAATTATGGTGGGACCAATATCTTTGAATTTACTAACTTTAATCCTGGGGCATGAATGGCTGACAGGGATGCAGGAAGGATTCAAAGCACTGCGTCCTCGCTCCTCCGCCCACCTCCCAGCGCTTGCCGACGCCAAACAGCTGTAGCAAGCTTCCGGAGGGAAGGGGGAGGAGCGGGAACATGGCGCGCTCAGGGGAGGAGGCGGAGCGGGGATTTGGGGAAGGAGTCAGACTAGGGGCAGGGAGGGGGCGGAGTTGGGGCAGGGACTTTGGGTAAGGGGTTGGAATGGGGATGGGGGGCAGGGCAGGGGTGGAGTCAGGGCGGGGCTAGGGGGAGAGGAGGGTCGAGCACCCACCGGCACCAGTAGAAGTCGGCGCCTGTGGGTTCCCCTCAGCAAACACACTCCTGCCTGGACTTCAGGGAAGGAGGTGGATCTCCTTGGTCTGTGGGGAGAGGAGGCTGTGGGAGAATTCAGAGGGAATCACTGAATCAAAACATTAATGCAGAATCCTGCTCTCCCTGGCACTAGGACCACAGCGGCAGGCAGGCAGGGTGGGCTGCTGCTATTGGGGGGTGGGGGAAGAGACTTGTGTTGTGTTGAGCCAGGGAGTGAGGCAGGGGCTGATGTCAGGGTGTCCTCTTCCCCTTGTCGGTATACTGGTCTCCGCTGAGCTGCGGGATAAGGGGACACTAGCTGTCTGTGCACCACCAGCTTCTACCTCAGGATTGGTTGCTTCCGGCTGCTGTCTGAACTTAAATAGACAGCATGCCAACACACTCATTCTCCCCCAACACACACACACTCTTCCCCAACACACACTCTGTCTCTCTCTCACATCCACACTCCCCCAACACATACTCTGTCTCTCGCTCTCATACACACACTCCCCCACCCCACACACACACACATATATACACTTCTGTGAGTTTCTTGTGTTAGTGTTTAGCAAGGTCAGTTACTTTTCGGGCACACACAATTAGACGGTTCATAGAAAGGTGCAAACAAACAATGCCAGGTTCAGCACACTACAGCAACACATATTACTGTGGATCAATGTTAATATGCTCCTTCAAGGCATCCCCCAGCCAAATAGCCCCCATTTGGGCTCCTCTTATAGCCTTGTGTTCAGAACACACAGCACAATACTGAACAGCAGTGCAGGATCCATGCTTTCTGACAGAAATGGCTAGGTTGCAGGTTACCAGGGCAGTTGAAAAGCTGTTAGCAATCTAGTAGGATGCCCACGGAACAATGGGATTGAGAAACTTTCATTATGTGACGCTGTACCTGCCCCCATGAGGCATTGCAAACCCTTCCCAAAACACCCTGCAGCCCGTTGCACAGTGGAATAGCTTCCCACAGTGCTTTACTCTCTATATCGATGCAAGAGCTGCTATTGTGGATGCGCTCAACTGACACAAGGAGTGTAGTGTGGACATGCCACAGCAGTTTAATTACAGCAATGGCTGTATGTTGGCGTAACTTGCGTCGACAAAACTCTGTAGTGTAGACAAGGCCTAAAAGGCACAATTCATGAGGAAAAAGGACATTAGTGTAACTATGTAATCTGTTTGCCTCAGTCTTTACCACACAGTTATCTCCCCCGCATCTTATCTTCAGGTAATAAATATGAAACATAAGAGAATGAGGTATCAAAAGAGAAGGTGCTAGAACAAGTGACAATTAAAGAACTATAAATCACCTGTACTAGATTGCATTCATCCAAGAATTATGGATGATTTTAAAGTGAAGTGGATGGACTGCTAACAAAAGTATTCAATCACCAATTAAAGTCAGCTACTCTACCAAAGGTCTGAAGGTGAGCTGATGTTGTATCTCTCTTAAAAAAGCACTAGAAGTGATGCTATAAAGTACAGTCCTGTAAACTGTACTTCAATACCAAAAATTCATGGAGGGCTCCAGTCCACATGGTATTCCCGGGGAAAGAGTTTGGGGTGGGGGCAGCAAAGTGAGACACAGGGGGTGGGAGCAAGGCTATAGGATGACATTTTTTAAAACTCACTATTCTTACCTTTCGATTAATCCTTGTCCTACTCTAAACCCCATATTTTCCAGTTTAGTGATGCATCGTCCGTTTTCCTAGAAGATACAAAAGTTACTTTTCATATTCTGTTAACGCCAGTCTTGTAGCACGGGTGTATAGGGAAAATAAGAACACACCCATCCCTAATGGCTTCAAGCTATAGATATGCTATTTTAGCTCGTGCTCCTCCCCTGCAAACACATGCTAATAGTAAGATCTGGCCAGCCGGCTCTCCTGATAGATTTTACAGAAGAATCAGATATTTTGAGTTCAGGAAATAAACGTGTTCGTGTCTTTCTTTCTCTAGCTTCGGCCAGGACAGCGCCAGGCTGGGCTTTGCCCCACGGTGCTCCTGGCACCCAGAGATCCTGACGGGAGCAGGGTTTGCTCCGGGCACAGGCATCGTGCCAAGCAGGAGCTTAGGGACCAGCTGGATAAGGAACCCCCGGGAGATCGCCCCCAGGCGAATGCGTGCGTGTGCTCGGCAATAGAGGGTCTCCCCCCCGGTAGTCCCCGCCTCACCCCTTCGCCGTGCTCCGCGGCCCGGTACAGTCCAGACACCATCTCGTTGTGCAGCAGCAGGAACAGCGTCTCGTCAGCCATCTCCGGCCTGGTCATGCCGGTGGATACAGGACAGGGCCCGGCCTCGCGCTGCCTCCCCTCTCCGGCTCCCCTCTCCGGCTCCTTCCTTCCCACACCGGACCCCGGCCGCACCGGGAAGCAGCGCGGCCTCACTGTCAAGGCAACGGGCTGCTTCCGGGCAGGGGCGGGGCTTCCCCCTGTCAGACTCCAAGGGCCCCGCCTCCCGGGGAAAAGCGTACGGGGGCGGGGCGACCGCGCTGCGCTCTTCTTAATGCGGGGCAAAGGATGGGGAGGTGGGGCCAGGGGTTGCAAAGTTAGAGTGAGGGGATGCGGTTCCAGGTGGCAGAGGATGCTAGGTGTGAAACTTGGGGACTATTTTAATATCAGATATTTAAAATATTGACGTCTGCCTGAAATTCAGTAAATTCCCTTTTCTCCATACGGCCTGGGTATAATCGCTGCTCTTTACACCCTGCCCTGCCCCTGGTCTCACTCATGTTTTAAACTGGCACAGCCAGTAGCTCTACCGGCTCTGAAAGCTGTTATAGACATTCTGCCAATATGGTTTGGACAATGGCATTTTACCTTTTTTTTAAACTAATGCCAGTAACAGAGTTCTCTTTGTGGCTGACATTCATTATAAAGGGGACAAATCGCAGTCTACAGGAGAAAATCTTTTTGGCAGCTCTAGGGTGTGTGGGGGTTGGGGGGAGGATACAAGCTGGATGTGAGTTTATAATGGCACCCTCTACCTCTGCAGATACATCTGGGATTAAACTAAGGATAATGTTAAAGATAAAAGTAAGTTTCTACTGCCTTTCTTCACATTTATCTTAACACCTCACCCTCACTCTTTTAGAATTTAAGGCCAGAAGGGACCAGATCATCTAGGCCAGGCCATCACCACCATCCAGCACCAGCACAATGAACCCATCTTTCATTCAAGTTTCCTTGCTTGTTGACTTCAGATGGCTAATTGGCCCATTTCGTTTACCTAAACTTTGTACACCACCACAAAGCCAAATCAACATCAAGTCCCTACATAGTATGGAGACAGAGAGAGATGTATTTTCATTTCATGCTAATTCTGTGAGTTGCTCATCATGCCGCAGAGCTGGATGCAGTACAAGAACCTAAATAGCAAGAAACCTAGATTAGCAAATAAGAGGAACAATGTAACCCCCATCCCAAAGGAATTTTACAGCCAGAACAGAGACACTTGGCTACCCGGCTCATTGCACGCTACAGAACACTGGGCAAAGAACAGGAGGCCTGAGTATGGAGCACTCTGCAGGGCCTGCAGGACTACAAGAATCATAGAATATCAGGGTTGGAAGAGACCTCAGAAGGTCATCTAGTCCAATCCCCTGCTCAAAGCAGGACCAACCCCAGCTAAATCACAGGAGCCACAGAACTGTGCCGGGGAGGATCTGCCCCCTGCCAATCATGCTGCAACCGGCGGGTGAGGGGCCATGTGGATGCAGGGTGGCGGTCGCACAGCGGAGCATGGCAGGCTGTAGAGTGGCGGCGTTCTGAGCAGCAGCAGGGGACATACCCGCGCTGCGCTAGGCGGATCTCAGCTCCTCTGCAGCAAATTCTCCCCATGAGCGAGGCAGCAGAGTAATAGGGCAGGTGCCCAGGCGGGGGCGTTTGCAAGAGGAAGAAGCAAGCAGCGCGCGAGTTGACTGGCTAAACGCCAGACCTTGCGGGATAAATAAAATGCTTTGTTATTGGTTCATTTATAACAAACTAGGAGCTGATTGGCTACTCTCCAGTCCTGTTAGTTCTGCCTCTTAGTCTCTGAGGCGCCTCGGTGGGAAAGTTGGGATTAGTTCAGAGTGGGGTGGAGATGGGCAGTATTACTCCGCTTCTGATTGGTTGACCTGAAGGAAGGAAACTGTGCTGGTTGGCTATGAGTGATGTCATTTTGTTTGTCCGTTTGGTGATTCGCCGATGTGGTAATGGGCTGTGGGGGTGTCACTTCGACATGGGCTCTTTAATTGGCAGATGCGTCGGGCGATGCTTGGCTGTGGGAGGTGTCGTTCTTCGTCGGGGTTTGGTGATTGGTGGGCGCAGATAGTCGGTGGTTGTCTATTGGTGTCACTCTGGCTCTGAGCTCTGTGATTGGCGGGGTATAGGGCGGGTCGAGTTGTCTGTAGGCGGGGCGTCTCTCTCCGTTACCCAGCGGTGCTTTGCGCTAGGCCCCTGGCTAGGCCGCGCTGCTGGCGGGATGGCGGTGGCGGTGCGCGCGCTGCAGGAACAGCTGGAAAAGGCCAAGGAGAGCCTCAAGCACGTGGATGAGAATATCCGCAAACTCACGGGCCGGGACCCCAACGATGTGAGGTGAGGCCGGGGCTGGGTGGGCGCGCGCCGAGGCTGCGGGGGGGTGGCTGGGCCGGGCCCTGGCGGTCCGGGCGAGCCTTGCGGGCGCCTTTTCTCGGGGAGCGATGGGGCCGCGCACGTCCGACCCTGGCAGCAAACCCTGCCGACTGTTCGCGGGTTTTTGGGGCTCCCCAGGCCACAGCCCGACGCACCTTCTCACTTCGGGCACCTGGTTCCGACCCGTGAGTGCGGGAGATTACCCCTCCCCGGAGTGCCCTGGCCGGCGCTGCGGCCTCCCTCTAGCGTGCAGGCGGGGGCGCCCCGCCGCTTTCCTTGTTGCTCCAATGGGGTTGCTGGGCCGGGCGCTGGATCGACTCTCACCACCCCGTGATTGTAGAGACACGGTGCGTGTGATTTGCCCGCACGGTCGGTAACGTGTCTAAGGGGGACACAAAGAGCCTCTCTTCTCCAGTCGTCCGTCAGGCGTGATTCAGCCGGGGAGGCCCAGCCGGGTTGGGATGGGGTCATAGGGTTTCCAAAAGTCCCTTATTTTTTCATTAGTGTAGGTGAGCGCTGCTGCTCATTATTATTATTATTATTATTATTATTTATTAATGATATTGGGAGGAGGGGTAGGGTGGGAAAACAGCCCCTTATTTAAAAAAAAAATACAATGTTGGCGACCCTAAGTAGCAATCCTGCATCCCTGTGCACCTCCCCAAGGTTTGTGCTGCTGCTTCCTGGCAAGGTTTTTCCAAGCAAGGCTCTGTCTCTGGGCACTTGAGGCTCTGTCACAGATCATGTCTGGTGTGTGAGGCCATGCAGGTGTCCACAGAAAGCATGTATTTGCTTACCCTGCTCAAGTTCTAACACCTAGTACATTTCTTCCAGGCCCGCTCAAGGTAGATTATTGACCATCACAGGCCCTGGTGGAGGTAGAGGGCGTGGTAGCATATTGCTAAGGTAAGAAACTGCAGAATTAGATGATAAAATAAAGTTACTGTATGTTTATGCACATTAGCTTTAACTGTGACTACATGAGACATTTATTTATTTTGTGGCCGACTGTCTGCCCTGGCCAAGTGATACTTTCCCATAGTAGAATATCAGGTGTTGGAGGGTCAGAATTACAGGGTTATCGTGAACTTCATGCTACTAATATAGGCCATTTACTTAGCGTTTGGAAAAAGCTATATAATTTGGCTGTTACCAAAATATAATTAATTATTATGGTGGTGGTTTCTTGCGATGTAGGCAAGCATTACCCACACAGACAGGAGGTTTGACTTACCCAGGGTCACAGTTGAGTCAGTGACAGACCTGCATTGGGAACTCCGGAGCTCCAGCTTCCAGGTCTCTGCTCAGACTACTACTTATTTATTGTACTTCCTGTCTTAAGTCTTGTATTTTTTTTAGGCGTGGATTCTCGGATAGTGGAGGACCCCCAGCCAAACAGAGGGATCTTGAAGGGGCAACCAGTAGGTAGGTACAAAGGTGGATATAAAAACTTTACTGGGGTAAAAGGTCATTATGATTTAGCAAATTTAAATGATCAGAACTGGTAATTGTTAGTCTGGTGGCTTTATAATTACTTGCTTAAAGATTACTCATTCCCAACTTAAGACACCCTTGTCACTAATGTTTTTGGAAGATCACTGTTGCAACAGTAAGAGAATGATTCCCTGTCTGTGTTAACATGTCCATTTCACCTCTGATGAAATCTTGTCTCATTCTCCTCACGATAAAATCCAATACAATGGACCTGTAAGGTAGTATTTGCTTTCCATTTTAAGCCACTGGTTCCACTACTGATATGTTCTATAATTGTGAAGGAGTGCGATCAGATGTAGAATTGAGTGGTATATACACACCCTTTAATGGTTCTGAAGTAATATATGAATGTAAACTGTGCCCCTCGCCCCCCCCGCTCAATGGGGTGTTAACACTGAAATCCAAAATGCTTAATTGTCAACATTAACTGCTGAACATACTAACTGAATGTTTTTGCTAGTATTTTTATCATTGAATACAGTGGTAGAAGTTGAGTATCTGGTTGCTAGGGCAGATAACTAAGGCTTATTCTACACATTAAAATTGCAATGGTTTAACCAAATTGATTTTAAACTGATTAAGTTAAACCAAGGCAAACCCATATATAGACAAAGCATAAGGTCACAAACCTGTTACTATGTCTGAGTGGCTTTTACGTGTACCATTCTTGGATTGCAGCTCTGACAGTGGAACTTCATAGCAGTTAGGTTGGAGTGCTCTCATGCTGCCAGCTGCTCCTCCCCTCATTGACTTACATTTCGAGAGTCACTTATCCTGCTAGTGTTCTTTTCCACATCTCATGCACACTCGGGAGAATTAAAACTCCACAAGTTGGTTGATAAAAGAGCACTGACATTTTATTTAAATCCCCTAATCTCTCCATAGCCTTGAAAGAGAATAGTAAAGGTCAGGTTATTTTCAATGCTTGTCTAAATGGGTTAGGCTCTGTATTGGAGAACTACAAACTACCTTCTGTCCCTCTTCCTGCACATTTCACTAGGCTAAGGCAGCCTCTTTGGCATGTCTTAAATGTGTGCTCGTTGAAAACTGCAGAGCTGGAACTTGGAGCTCTGTACACACGTTCTCTAAACGTTACTCCCTTGATTCAGCATTCGGGTGTGTGGCACAGTTCAGTAGAGCTGTACTTCAGTCAGTGTTTAAATAGGACTCTGTGTCCCACTTTCCTCATTTCACAGTACTGTACCACTCATCAGACTGTCCCAAGAGTGGGCGTGTGTAGATGCCACTCAAAGAAGAAATAGAGGTTACTTGCCTGTCACTGGAGTTCAAGATGAACTCTACTCTTTCACACTCCCTACCCATTGTCTGTGAAGTCTTTATTACAGTCACAGACCTGAGAAGGTGGTGGAAGGAACTGAGCTGGCCAGAACGCCACACCTCAGAACATTTACCCTCAGAACATTTATAAATTTACCCTCAGAACATTCAGGAACAATGAAGGAGAAGGAGGGGATATTAGGACACTTGGGTGACACTGAAATGAGCCATTCGACCATTGAACTGCACCCAAGAGTGCAACCCAAGAGTGTGAATGTTTAGAGTCCATTTCAAAGAACTCCAGTTATAGGTGAGCATGTCCTCTATTTTTTTTCTTTGTAGGTTACCTTTAATAACGTATGGAACACAGCAGTGATTTTATTTCTTAGTCCGTTCAATAGACTTTCTTGCCCCATAATTTAGTATGTATCACTGCCAAATTCAGTTTGAGGAACTTGCTACTGAGTTCATGGCTCCTGATAGGGACTTTTTCCTCTTGAAATCTTTTCTGTGTGATCATACAGTGCAGATATGGTGTAGAACTTGTCACACTGCAACATTCTGTAGCAACAATTTTACCTAGGTTTGACTTTATAAAAGGCTCAAAGAAACTGGGTTGTGAAGGAGACCTCTTAAACACAAGCAACACACAGGAATAGAATCTCATAAAATTTTGTTTAGCTTTGCTCGGGTTTATTCTTGTGTAACTGATTCTCTTTAATCAGAAACACTTCCTATTTGGCTGCAGTTCAGCAATAAGGTCTCAATTGGTTTTGTTTGTGGAGTTTTAAAGGAGTTCCGTAGTTGTGTTCATTGTGTACTCTTTTAGAAAAACAAAATTTGCATTTGTTTCAAAAGTATCTTAAAACATCGCATATATGTATGCAGTCTGTCTTGAAGTATGAAGCGTTTATACTTTAGGTTGGCCTTGTGATACAGAAATACCAGGAGATAAAAATTGGGAATAGCTCTGTTGTTGATTTGTAGGCTTGTTGTTCTTTATTAAGACCTGGATTCAGCAAAGCATTTAAACGTGTACACCTCTACCCCGATATAAAGCTATCCTCGGGAGCCAAAAAATCTTACTGCGTTATATCAAACTTGCTTTGATCCGCCAGAGTGCGCAGCCCCGCCCCCCGGAGCACTGCTTTACCGCGTCATATCCGAATTAGTGTTCTATCAGGCCGCGTTATATCAGGGTAGAGGTGTACTTAAGTGCTGTCTCTGTTGGGATGTAAACTTTCCATTATACTTGTTTCAATCTCAAATAATGATGTTTGACTCTTGTATTTTCTCTTCAGGCTGGGTGGGGAACGTCGGACAAGGAGAGAATCACGCCATGAAAGCGACGCCGAGGATGAAGATGTTAAAAAGGTAACAGTTGAGAGAGTGGGCATTTGGCACAGAAGTGCGTAGATGGAACACAAACTGATTGTTTTGTTGTTCTTGTAGCCGGCGTTGCAATCTTCTGTTGTTGCTACCTCCAAAGAGCGAACACGTCGAGACCTAATTCAGGATCAAACTATGGATGAGAAGGGAAAACAAAGGTACCTATAAATCTATTTTCCTTATGCTTATGTGGCGCCTTCACATGTTCTGTCTCCTAACATGGAACATGGTGTGATTTTTAAAAAAAATTCATATGGTTACTGAAGGCAATATTTATACGTGACAGGTGACTTTGAAGGGCTACCTTGAGAGTAAATGTAGCCTAGATACAGTTCTTAAAATGGATTACACGATAGAGAATGCATTGTCCTCAGATCTCACATGCTTCTCCCCTCCCTACAAAGACTTCAGGACTCTGCTCCTGTTCTCTTCCTCCTTCCTGCCTGGATTTTGCTGCGCAGGGTGAGTCCCGTGGCTCCATGCTAAGAGGAGTAATTGCTTCTGGTACCCTATCTCCTCGGGTAACTGCCCAAAATGAGTGAGGGGGAGGAACTTTCTGTTGGGGGAGGCAGTAGCCCTTAAAGAGGAGGGGCATAGTTCCTAAAAGTAAGGGACAAGGGGGAAAATCCTAAAGGCAGGGAAAAGAGGTATTGGGTGGGGAAGAAGAATATTCAGAAAAAGGCAGTAATGGGAGGCATGGAGGAGTGAGTTTATGGATAGGGGAAGGAAGTAAATGTATTTACTTTAAACAGGTCTTATAATTGTCAAGCACATTATGCAGTTGGACAAGATCACAACTAGCCTGTTGTCAATGAACTTTTATTCCCAGCCTCTAGAGTCAAGTGAGAGAATCAGCCCCTACCACTGACTTTGTGACAGTCATCGTATAAGGTTTTGTGCAAACACATAGTGATAGGTGGTCCTTTCCCCAGCTGATAGACAAAGGATGGCTGAGGAAATGGAGGCACAGAGAAGTGAATTGACTTTAAGTTCACACAATAGTCCCATGACAGAACCCAGACTCTTCCAGTACATGGATCCCCCTACTAGACCAAACAGTTTGTTCAGCTTTGGTCTTTCTGCTATTCCCTGCACTTGGAACAGTCTTTTGCTTTTAATTCTTTGTGCCCTTTTCTAAATCCTTCCTTAAAATCCACTTTTTCCATGTATGTATTTTACAATGAATTCTTCAGTAGTTATTTTTCCACACTGTTACCTGAACTGTTTTCTGTTAGCGTGAGATCTTTTGGGCATAGATCATGTCTTAGTCTATTTGGTAAAGCAAAGTGTACACTTATATCGAAGTATACATTATTAATTATGTTCTACGCTGTTGGCACAGCCCATACCTCTTTCTTGTGGCCTTGGAATGTTAGTGACCCTTTAGAAATAGGTGTCACTAATCTACAATAATTTCCCTCAGTGTTTATGCAAGCAAAATCCCTATGTTTTAAACTGAGTCTCAAAAACTGTTTTGTCTTTTATTCAGGAATCGACGTATATTTGGCTTGTTGATGGGCACTCTTCAGAAATTTAAACAAGAATCCACAGTTGCTACTGAAAGGGTACTTGTTTCTCTTAATGTTATATGCTATAACCTGACACAACTAAAGCAAGTGAGGCAAAATTAAGCAGTTACTGCTTCAATGCACGGAGTGAAAAATTCCCATGATATATGCATTGCTTATAGTGAGACATCCCGACCCCAGGGGCCCAAGAGTTTAAGAAGCTTTTAAAGCTTCTTTGAACTGAAAAGCTATAAAAACGAGGTAGGGATTCTTCTTTCTTTTAGGATTTGAAAGTGCTGAAAACTGAGCTTTGTCCCCAGTTGTCATGACACAAGTGATAAATTGTATATGCTCATAGGAAATTTTAAGAAAGCATCATATTCTAAAACACTTGCAGAGCAGGAAAAGGATAACATATTCCTCTTGGTATTGAGTATGTGGAGTAATTTCAAAGTGAATGGCACTTGTAGCCAACTAAAAGGCTGGCTGTGATATCTAACCAGTCAAACAAGTGGTCTATTACTGTGAACAATACAAAACGAAACAGTTGTTAAAGATAATCACTGACTTAAGATGTAGTGATTCTATTTCTGTGTTCTGGTTTTGTAAACCATAGGCAACTGTGCCAAAAGTACATAAGAACGTAATTGTGCTACGCCACTTTTGTGCACAAGTCAATGATTTTTCCATAACATGTATTGTAAACCTTCCCATTTTCAGTAAATAGATGTCTCTCCTGTAGTATTGATAAAGCTATTGTTAGTAACCATTTAAACTAGAAAAGCATTTTTGGTGATTGGTCAGCCTGATCCCAAATGGATGACAAGATTTTTTTTTTTTTTTTTTTAAAGAATAATTGCTTAGGTAAAATTAACTATTTAACAATTATTGATAAGTTGCAGTTCTGAGTTCTTTCCTATTGAGACAACTGTTTGGTCTTAAACTGAGGTCAGAATTTTTCTACAGGTTGCTAGCTAGCTTCTGAATTCTATCTTAACTTGTGATTAAAGGAAGAATATATATATTTCACTCCATAGTGTAACTGCATGTAACATTTATGTTTGCATAACTCTTATACTTACAAATCTGATCAAGAGTACGATAGCATTTTCTTCTAGTGTTGAAAAGGTAAGACGATACTTTATTTACCTTTAGCAAAAGAGACGTCAAGAAATTGAACAAAAGCTTGAAGTGCAGGCAGAGGAGGAGAGAAAGCAGGTTGAAAATGAGAGGCGAGAATTGTTTGAAGAAAGGCGTGCTAAACAGACAGAACTGCGTCTATTGGAACAAAAGGTTGAACTTGCTCAACTGGTGAGTATTCTGACTTTTACTCTCAGTACTTCTCTTATGTAAAGTATACTCTTGTGTATCTTATACTTTTTCCTTTGTTTCTCAGCAAGAAGAATGGAATGAACATAATGCCAAAATAATTAAATATATAAGAACCAGGACAAGGCCCCATCTCTTCTACATACCAGGCAGGATGTGTCCCGCTACGCAAAAGCTAATAGATGATTCGCAAAAAAAAATGAATGGTAGGTGGTATGTACAGGAAAAGGAGTATGAGCGTACTCCCCTCCCTCAAGCAAGATATGTATTTTCTTTAACTTTTTGAATTTCAATGTCTTAATTCCATTACTAGAACAAATTTTACATTTCTAAACAGTGGTTGGTGGAGAAGTGGGGTGAGATTTTGTCACTTAACGCCTTTTTTAAAGAAGTCATTATCTAGTGCAAAATTAATTGAGAAGTGGTGTATGCATATAGTCTTTTAAAGGTGTGTGAGTTGTATTCTTTGCTTCATGTTATCGCCCGTAGCCATGTCTCACCTGTAAATGCTAATGAGGCAAGAAGGTAAGGAGGCACATTCCATGGAGCGAGCATGTGTGAAAATGTAAGTGTTACCAAGGAGTCAGCAACTTGTGTGTTCTGAGGAACAGAACAAATTAGCTCTTTTCTGATAACTTAAACAGTTTTTAAAAATTATTGATCTTAAAATATATATATATATATGCGCACCCTTTTCCTCAGAATAACTATCTAAGTTTCTTTCAGGAAATAATTTAAAGTAGATCAGTATGTGTGGTACTTGAGCATATTATGGGTTTTTTAAAAGGGGATACTTCAGTTGAGAATTTATCAATTGTAGTATTTTTCCTTGAATCTTCTTAAACATGAGATCTCCCTCCCTCAAAGCCTTTTATTTATATCATTCTGACTGACCTTCCTAGCTGAAAGGAATGCTGTCAAGTTAAATTCAAATTTAAAACTAGTTCACGTGTACAAATACCTTATTAATAAAATTGATCTTTTTAAACATCTAATTTACTTTATGCCATTTAGGCTCTTACTACTTTCATTTCATCCAGCTTAGACAATGGAACCTAGTCAGTGCCAATAGTATGAGTACCGAAGTGAAAATGCTCAGGTGTTAGTCTTGTAAACCAATCCAAACTTGACAAGACCCAACTACAAGCATTAGGGTTGAGTTGAAAACAGCCTAACATTCCTGGGCTTAAGGATTACCTCCTCTTGTTCATTGGGTCGGCACAGCAGCAGTTGCATGCCCCTTTCCTGCCGGCCGCCCCTTCACCTCACTGCCCTGTGTGCGCTGCAGAGTGAGTGTGTTGATGAGTTGCAGTGCCTCTCCATAGCGCGCACAGTGCAGTGAGGAGGCCGGCAGGAGCTGGGCCCCAAGGATGGGTGTCAGCACTGAGTACAGGTTCAGAACTACGACCCAGGGAGAAGCGGACACCCTTCATTTGCAGGGCACTGGGTTGAGGTGGCCTGAGGGGTTGGTGGTAATTAGCCCTGGTGGCTCCATGGAGGAAACAAAGTAAAGAAAATTGAGTCCAGGTCATTGCTAGACCCTTGCAATCTGACTGGAATACAAGTGTTTCTATCAGGTATGAAAACAACTCAACATGCTCAGGTTGGCTTTGGATTGGCGATGGTCTAGTTTGGTTTGGATCAGGCTTTAAAATTAGGCCCAAGGAAACCTATATTCTGATGTTTGATTTAAACATATTAATAGCATTAAAAATAATAATAATTCTTCATTGGAATTCTAGAAATGTTGAACATCTGTTGACCAATTTTTTTGGATAGCTTTTCATAAAACCTAAAATTTGGGCTTAAATTCACCTACCTCTGTCCCCTTTTACTTTCTTGGTAAACTATTGCCATCTTTTGGATTACACTTGAATAGCACAACACTTCGGAAAGATAACAGGAACATAGTATTTTACAATTCATAAACACGTATTTGGGAATAAGTAAGATTTCAGTCTTAACTTTGACAAGTTATTCTGAAATTTACTCTTTCATGTTTGCCTCTTGTTCTCCAGCAATATTTGAAAATAGACGCAATGAGTTTGCAGAACAAATTAACAAAATGGAGGCCAGGCCCAGAAGACAGTCTGTAAAGGAAAAAGAACAGCAGGAGGTGCACAATGAAGAAAAGAAAGAAGAACAGAACAAGGAGCAGGAAGAGGGTAAGGTGGCTCAGCAGGTGGAAGAGATGGAGACAGGTAACCAGAACAATGATGTAGAAATGGAGGAGGCAGGGGAGGAAAAGGTGAAAATAGGGGCAGGTCATAGTGATGCAGAGAAAGAACAGGAGGAGGAGGAGGAGCAGAAACATGAAATGGAGGATAAGGTAGAAGAGAGAGCTGAGGTGAAGGAGAATGACAGGCAGCAGGATAGTCAGCATGAAGAGGTTATGGTTGTAAGAGAGGAAGGTGAGAGTTCTCAGCCAGTGGATAACGAGCAGGATATGATGGAGATGAATGAGGCTGATAGTGTAGAACCATTAGAAAGTGAAAATAGCAAGGAAGTGGAACCAGAAGCTGAGTGTGATGCTCAGCCAGCAAAAGAGCTTAACACTGATTCTCCTGAAAAGGAGAAAGCTAACAAACCAGAGATTGAAGCTGAACCTGAAGAGAAACAGGAAGAGGAGCCTGAAGCCCAGCCAGAGCCTGAGGCAGAGATACAGCCCCAGCCAGAGTCTGTGCCACTGCCACAGCCTCCGCCATTGTCTCAGTCCATTCAAGATCAAGAGCCTCAGGCAGACCAGGAGGAAGTCGCTGTGGTGTCTGTAAAGCTGGGTGAGTTGCAATCAGATCAGATCCAGGCAACGAGTGTAGAAATTAAGAGTAAAACTAGGAGTAGAAGCAGGGGTAGAACAAGGAACAAGACTAGCAAGAGTCGGAGTCGTAGCAGCAGCACTAGTACTAGTAGTAGTAGCTCAACCAGCAGTAGTAGTGGCAGCAGTTCCAGCAGTGGCAGCAGCAGTAGTCGGAGTAGTTCCAGCAGCAGCAGTAGCACTAGTGGAAGTAGTAGCAGAGACAGTAGCAGCAGTAGCACTAGCAGCAGTGAGAGCAGAAGTCGAAGCAGAGGACGGGGTCATAACAGGGATAGAAAGCGCAGGAGGAGCTTGGATAGGAAGCGAAGGGATGCTTCAGGACTAGACAGAAGTCACAAGTCTTCAAAAGGTAGTAGCAGAGATACAAAAGGATCAAAGGATAAAAGTTCAAGGTCTGACAGAAAGAGGTCTGTGTCAGAAAATAGTCGGTCAGGCAAAAGAACTTCACGGAGTGAAAGAGACCGTAAATCAGACAGGAAAGACAAAAGGCGTTAACAGAAGAGACTAAACTTCCTTAGCCTAATCTTTGCAGCAGAAGATTACTTGATGAGTAAAAGGATTCCTTATGAGGAGGAGAAGGCTGCCTTAACAAATGCATGCTGTAAAAAGTCTTTTGGAAAAATGCAGACCGTTTACCAGGCATCTTGTACTTTTTACATAATTTTGTAAAAGGTTACTTATCAAAATTATGTGAAGTTCCAGAAAACTGTAAAAATAAAAGAATTAACCCCCCTTTGCATCTTTTTTAAATATCCTGTACTCATTAAGAATCTCTGTATATTTTAATAGGTAAATCTTTAAATTGGTGTGATCACTTCTACTTCTGTATCATACATTTTTTTTTTTGTAGAAATAAATGTGCATTTTAAATAAATGGTTTGAGATGTCCTGTTGACACTTAACTTTCCCCTTTCAATCTACATATTTTAGGAGCTTTTATAACATTGTTACCTAGCATAATTACCATTCTACCTTCTCTCCTCCATCCCTGATAAGAATTGGAATTCAAAGTCCCACTAAAGACAGCCTCAACTTCCCAAAGCAGGAGAGAGAGGGGGAAGTGAACAATCTGTTTTCACTTCTTTTACTTTCTTCCCCACCCTAATCAATTCTAGCTTGATTTATTTTCCCATTTTACAAATGTGTCTCCAACCCACATTTGAGCAGTAGTTAAATAAAAATGCTAACGTAGACCAAGACAGAGTCAGAGAGTCTGGAATGCTACTCTATCCTCTGCAGGTGCTCAGGTTATGTTTACAACTGTGTTCTGAAAACAATGTCTGTTTAGTGATGCTCCCTGCTTTGTTGGCCAGTGGTGGAAAAGGCCAAGGCTTCTGTTCATTTTTAACTAGGATCTTATATTTGTTTGCCACTGATTAAACTTTGATCCCTATGTGCCACTATGACTATTACGTTGGAGTTATCTGGGACTAATACCAATGTTGTGTGTGTTCAAGGATACTTTTTGAATGTATTTGATAGGGAAGTATGTAAATTCCAAATAAAGCAGTATGGTGTATCAAGGTGACTTTGTTTTTATAAATTTGTATGAAACAATGACATACCTGTTGGCCTGTTCTGTACATGTGCAAATAAATGTGGTTAATTAGACTACTGAATGAATGCTTAAGACTGTTTCTGTTCATATTAATCTGTAAAGGCTAACATTGAGAGAAACAAGGTGGGAAAGGTAATATCTTGTATTAGACCAACTTCTGTTAGTGAAGAGAACAAGCTTTCTAGCGTCACTGAGCTTCACTTCAGGTCTGGAGAAAGGTAACCAGAGTGTCCAAACTAAATACAAGGTGGGAAAGATGAAGCATAAGGTCTTCACACGTTGTAGGAGACCTCTTAAAATGAAGTGGGCAATTAACACCTCTGCAGTTATAGGACAATGGAGGCAGCCAAGTGTAATCCAGTTTGTTGTAATGGACCATAAAATCAGTGTCTCTTAAATTAATGGTTTTTAGTGTTGTGTGGGTTTCCATGAGTCCTGTAACGGCATATCACAATGTGGTATACCTCATCCACTGCATCGTATGCCTTAACTATCTCATTTCACCCATGTAATCACTATGCATCAAACTCGCACTGAAAAATAAGACTAACACCTGTGGGTGAACACTTTTCACAAAGCGTTCACTTCATATCTGACCTCTCAGTCCTCACCCTCAAAAGAAACCGGTACACCATCTTCAAAAGACAAGCCTGGGAACTTAAATTCATAACTCTGCAGAACACTAAAAAACATTGACTTAACAGATACTATGGTTTTATGGCTGTTACAACAATTTATAAAATATCCGGCTGCCTACTATATAAATACAGTAAGCTCACATTGCTGCACTGTTTATAGCCAGCTTTACTAAAATTGTCCAGTCTATTCAGACCCAGACATTTATGTATGATATGGCCAGGAAAAACTAAATTTCCCAAAAGCAAGATGCTTGCAAACCAAACTAAAACAGCCACGTATGTCAGTAGCAGTAAGTTGTGTAGTTTTTTCAGTAACTTCTCTAAAAGCTAAAGTCCCTTCCTCCCTGCAAAACATATTCTGGACCATGTAGCTGTGAGATGTCTAGTCATGATTTATTTATTTATTTTTAAGATAGGGAAAAGCAATCACTTGCTTCAACCAGTATTGAAAATAGCAAATTAAACTGAATATTTCTATAGTGGTTGCTGGGTCTCCAGAAGTAGAGTGCATGGGGTCATTACGCAGCTGCTCTCAGCAGGCATAGGAAGAGTCCAATTTCCTGTCTGGAGATGAGGATTAGAGACAGGGAAAGGTCCAATTCTCTTTCCAGTCTCAACAGCTGTTTGGATAATTTGGCAATGAAACTAAAACACTTTATCTTTTTAGTACTGATCACCGTACTAAATATATTGTTTGTGTTTTACAGGTGATCAGACTAGATTATTATGATGGTCCATTCTCGCCTTAAAATTATGACTAGAAAATCCTCCTTTAGGGAAATCTGAGGTACATGACATTCATGATCAGTCTGTGAAAGACTGTTGCTAAGATATACAAACAATCTGACAGAAATAAAGGTTTTATTTAAACAAAAAATGGTATTTACATGGTGTGGGCATTCACGGATTATAAAGTTAGAAGAGACCATTGTGATCAGCTAGTCTGATCTGCATAATGTAGGCCATAAGACTTCCCTGAAGTAATTCCTGTTTGAAAGAGAGCATATCTTCTAAGGGGAAAAAAATCCAGTTTTGATTTTAAAAGTTTTATGTGAAGAATCTACCATGACCCTGTGTAAACTGTACCAATAGAGAATTACTCTCACTGTTCAAAAGTTGTGCCTTACTGGGTCTGGCAAATCAAAGCAAGGCTTGGCAGACAGGAAAGTTGAAAACAAGTCTCTTGGACCTGACTTCTCTAAACTTTGCCAAGTTTTTATTCAGCAATTAGAGGAATGAAGTTGAGAGTCTTTCTTCATTGCCATGTCAGATGTACAGGCTCAGGATGTCATTTATTACCCAGAGAATGTACATACCAGTACATTTTCTATTTCCATCAAAGTAGATCTAGCTGCTCCTTGCTTACATTCCTGTTCTCTAAAAAGTAAACCATGCTTACCATGCAGTTTACTCCATACATAGTGTCATCACGTTGGATATTTCACCCGGGTAATAATGCTGTGACTAAGGCCATGTCTACACTAGGGAGCTTACAGCGGCACAGCTGTGCCCATGCAGCTCTGCCACTGTAAGCTCTCTCATGTAGCCCCTCTATGCCGACAGGAGACAGCTCTCCTGTCAACATAATTCAACTACTCCCAATGACCCGTGGTAGCTATGTTGGTGGGAGAGCTACTGGCCATAGTGCTGTGCAGACTCCCACTTATGCCGGCAAAACTTACACCACCCTGAGCGGTGTTTTTTCACGTCCCTGAGCGACAACAGTTTTGCTGACATCATTGCTAGTGTAGACATGGCCTAAGATTAATAGAGTAGATGACAAGAAGGGTTGTTTTTTCGGTATTTTATCATAAAGTGAAGCCCCACAATGACCTCAGTATACAATTTTCCATTGGCCTTGCTTATTGATCAGATTAATCAAATAATAACAGGAAATATAAACTGAACTAAACTTTTTTTTTAAATCTGGTGTCTAACGCCCTTCGTCTTCTAATCTGATGTTTCACAGTAGCTGAGTCCTGGTGCTAAAACCAAAAGTCTGCAGGAAGATTGTTCATGAATGATGTATCGAGCTGCATAGATGAAATGCAGCAAATGTGCACTAATGCCACATCACTCAGAAAAATCCCTGTTATTTACATAGGCTCATGTCTTTGCCATTAACTCTTAAAACTGCTGATCTTTAAAGGAGATTGGAAGTAAATGTTTACAAAATAAAAACCATTGAACTGTAGAAAACCATGCAGAGCAAAATTCCATTCTCAGACTAACAGATTTTCAACAGGCCATCAAGTGATTTCTACACATGTAAAGAGGAAAAAGGATTGTGTTAGGGTTAAGGCATTGGGTTAGAATTCAGAGATCTGGGCTCAATGCTTGGTTCTACCACAACTGTCATGTGTGACTGTGGGCAAATTACTTAGGGCATGTTTACACTGCAGTGTAAGCCTGGGCTCATACTCAGGCTTGAGTCCAAACCTCCCTTCTGTCTACACACATATTTCTCAGGCTCAGACCTAGGCTCCTAGTATCCTGCAGGGATGGAGGGTTCGAGTTTGAATCTAGCCAGGACCCAGGGTTAGAGCCCTATTGTTTTTCAGTGTAGACGCAGTCCCCCAGACTTGGATCCTGGGAGTCCACCAAAAGTATTCCACAATCCCATGGGCCAACTTCCTTTGTCCTCTCTATCCCAAGAAACACCAGTTGACTCAAGGGACACAGAATCAACCCACCTTAGTGTAGTGCAGCAGCTCGGTGAGTCAGTGTTTAACCTTTCCATTGTCTTCTGACCACCAAGCTGCAGGCACGCTGTCACAAAGCTTTCTGTGTTTCCAATGGAGACTGAGCAGAAGAAGTCTTTTGCAGAGCATGGTGCTTCATGGTCATGGGAGCACAGCCAGATTTGGGTAAATCTCTGGTGCAAGCCAGCAAAACAGTGGACTTCAGTAAGAGTACCAGGAATGATCATGCATACCAACAAATAACGAAGAAACTGGCAGTGTTGCAAATTTACCAGACTAGTGACCAGTGCAGGGACCAGATTACATTTCTCAAGAATGAGTACCAGAAAACCAGGGACCAGAACCACACTTTGGACAACTTGTTGACATCATGCCTGTTTTATGAAGAGTTTGACTGGGTGCTGAATACTGCACCAAACACAGAGCTAACTGGTGCATGATGATCCCTGGTCAATCAGGATGGTGACCAGCTCTCCCCAGAGTCTGGTATGGGAACTGATCGGAGCCAGCAGAAGGTGCCAAGTAAAGCCAGCGCAGTGACTGTATTTCTGAAACCGGTCCCAGAGGAGGCTTCACTGTAGGAGCTGCAGCAGCACATCCTGGGGCCTTTCTTGGAGGAGTCTTTTGATGCCCCCCTTGAGGAACAGCCCACTACAGAGCCCGCAAGAGACCCAGAAAGGACAGAAGCTGCCCCAGAGCCTGGTAAGTTTCTGGCTTGATTTTAATGTTTATTAACATAGGCGTGGAAGGGATTTCCATTCTATGAACCAATGCAAAAGTTATTAAAAGTCCCATCTAGTTGTGTGTAGCCACTAACGGTGAGTTGTATGCCAGCAGCTTGGCTCCCTCCCTCTTTACCCCCAAATACATGGAGTTCAAAATGGCAACCTAGAAATGCAAACCGTAAAAACTCGTAGAAAGTGATTTTTTACTAGAAAGGTGCAGATTTTTGCTCGTGCATTCCTGTTTCTTACAAATAATAACCTTGCATTGCCATGCCTGTAAGTACGCTGCTCTGTAACTGCTCAATAGTGTAATGAACCTCCTGGAAACAATGAACTGTGGCGGGGAGGGGAAAATGTGTTCCATTTACAAATCTAGTCCATTTCAGTTAACTGTAGTCCATATGTGACAAAATAATTTGTCCCAAATTTGACTAGCGTTTGAAATTTTGTCCAGATAAGTGCTGTGGGGTGGGGGAGGTTAGGGGAATGGCTGTGATGTGTTTGCATGCAGTCATAATAGGCTAATCCATGTGGAAGCTCATGCAGCATCTTGTTAATTCCCTCATGAACTTTGATCCAATCCCATGTGCTGCTAGCTGCAAACTTTTCCTGAAGCAGGAACTCCAGATAGGTAGTCACATGTCGGGGAAGGTCGTATTTTCCAGGGCTACCTGGGTAGCTGACCAGTCCACTGCACTCCTAGATGTGTTTGTCAGTCACTGTACATTAGAATACTTTGGTTGCATACACCGCAGGTTACCCACAGGCAGCTTGGAATAACACCTCCCTTTCCCAATCAGGGACCAAAAGAAGTGTTATGTCCTCCAAAATATGGAAGGCCTGAAATGATAGAAAAAGCTTTTTGTAGCATGTCCACTGACATTCAACAACCATTCTGCACCTGCTGAGAGTGTAATTAAACCATCTTTTGCCAGAGCCTCTAAAATCAGGGTATGGATTCATAAGACAAGACAAAGAGGGTACATAGTGTTTCCCAGAATAACGGTGGGGACAGAAACTCCATGTATGACAATGCCATTTGGTGGGAATAGTGTCCCAGCCTGTCCATGAATGTAGATTTCCAATTGGCAAAAAATCCAGACATCATGAACTTTTCTTGTGCATCCCACATTGACATTCATAAATCGACCTCTATGTCTGCGAGCCTGCATAACAACGGAGTAGTATCCTTTGTGGTTTATGAACTCATGCTCCTTGAGGAGGGCAAACCACAGGGGCCATGAGTCCGATCAGTGTCCCTGGTGCAGTTTGGAAACCCCATTCTCTCAAAGCCAGCAATTACTTCAGCAATATTGTTTATGCTCACCGCCTTGGGATAAACCACATGCCTGATTGCCTCAGAAACTCCACCACCACTTTATCCATAATCAACTTTCCAACACCAGACTGGTTGGCAACGGATCTGTAGCAGTCTGGGGTATAGCAACCCACTTCTGTACTGGTGAGGCTGTCCTCATGCAAATGTCTTTATGATGGAGGGTTGGGGCAAGCTGCTCACAAAGCTCCAGCAATGCAGCTTTCCTCATGCAAAAGTTCTGGACCCACTGCTGGTCATCCCAGGTCTGCATGATGATGTGGTCCCACCAGTCTGTGCTTGGGCCCTGCTCCAAAAGCACTAGTCCACAAGAGAGCATCAGAGGGTATACCAAGTGTCATGAGGAGCATCAGCCAGTTCAAGTCTGCCCTGTCTGCGTCCTTGTCCTCCTGCTCCATCATAAACTCTGTCAGGTGCCTTTGGTGGGTGAGAAAATGCTGCCAAAATATCCACCAGCATCTCACAGAAGCTCTGCCTCTCTCGACACAGGAGTGAAAGCACAAGCAAGAGAAGTTCTTCAAAAGGTGCCTCCTCCATATTGCTGGCTCTGGTAGCTGGGGGTGCACAGACCAAAATGACTGCTCATCAGGATGTGTTGGTGGGCTGTTCAAACGTTCTGTGACATGTGGGGTGGACAGTCAAGTTTTCCCACAGGGCACTACGGTTAAAGGGCTAGAATGGACACATTTTGGGAGGTTGCTTGGGAGTCTGGGATATGGTTGGTTTGACTTGGGTCTCCAGTATGGTTACCAGAGCCCTAGGTTCAAGCCTGGGTAAGAAAAGTCTTAACCTAGGGTTAACAATCAATGTAGATGCTCAAGCCCTGGGTTCTCTAACCCAGAGGCAGCTGACTCAAATGCTACTAACCCTGGGCTTACACTGCAGTGTAGATGTACCGTTAATTTCTATTCCCCATCTATAAAATGAGGATAAAACTTCTCTACCTCACAGAACTGTTTTAAGGATAAATTAATTTGTGTTATGAGGTGTTCAAAGATGATGGTAATAAGCTGTATAACTACCTAAATACAATACTGGACCACAGGTCTACTGTGTGAATCTGCAAGCACAATTTTGCTCATAATTTACAGAGACTGGAGAGGTTTCCCCCCCCCCCCCCTTATTTTACATGAAAACTTTATTTTCCCACAGGCTTTCTTCAAGCAATGTCACAATTCTATGTCAGGCTGCAGAGGCTTGTGATATGCATTTGCAGCTAAATCATGTAATCTCAGGATTCCAAGATAATTTTTAATTCAGAAATCCTATGAATTTACTATAGCTAATTCCAGTATTTCAGGAAACATGCTGTTGACTATCTTATTTCCGTTATGCCTATTAATGGGGAATCAGTATTCTACAGTTGGCACCCTGCCTGAGAAGGTGCACTTTAAACTGAATGATGAATCATTGTACTATCTGTTTGCTTTATGCATTTTATTGGAGATTATCACCTTCTATAACTGTGATTGATGACCCCATGTACTATGTAAAGCAAAAATAATTGAAGTAAAATGAGTGAAAGTTAATAACCAGCAATTTCTTGTCCATTGTCAGGTTGTGCTGGTAGTTTGGCAAATAATTATGCTTAATTCAAATTCTTTTTCTCTAATTTTATTTCTGCTCTTATATTTAAATATTAGTTTTTTATACCTGATAATCTTTAAATTCTTCAACATAAATGCTTAATGCCACTAGCATAACCCAGGGGTTTGAGGAAGAAGAGCTCTGTGTGACTTGAAAGCTTGTCTCTCTCACCAACAGAAGTTGTTCAAATAAGAGATATTACCTCACCCACCTTGCCTCGCTAATATTCTGGAACCGACACAGATACAACAACATTGTCCACCACATAATGGGCAGTTACGAAAAATAAAAAAATTTAGTAACTTTTTTGTTTTCTATATAATGTATTTAATATTATGTGCAGCTAATAGCACTCAAAATGTCAACCTATGTACAAGAAATCTTTATTGTCTAGCAACTTGTTAAAAATAAGCCATAAGTATATATATTTCTGTATGTCACATGTAAGAAAGATGCACAGATCTTATAAATAAATCTTGAGATTTGTGAGCATGAGTCTCTGGTTTGCATATTGAACATTTCTATAAATAGGTCAATCAATCTACATTTCCTATGTTTTCATTAATATTCCTGTATCTTTGCTTGTATACTAACACAGTCCATGCTTAATTACTGCAAGAATGTGTCTGGTCTTTAACTTGCAAAGTGGAAGTAAAATATACAGCACATTTTATATCTGCTAAAAGTTTTCAACTTTGTCCTTTGGAAGCCTGTTATGATAAACTCCATTAACTATTACCTTTGAGCTCGGTTCAAAGATAACTGAGAATTATGTCTTCATAAAGACTACAGGTCTGGGACTTAAAATTATAAACAGGAAAAGAGAATAATTAATCTAAATTTGATTCATTATTGAAATCACACAACAAAAAATAATCCATACAGAAGGGGGATCAGGGTGTTTCCAAACAGCCTTTAACAGTTTCAAATCTAAAAAGTGAATAATGGGATCATAAACTGTACAAGAAGAATAGTCTTGTCATGGATGTCTGTGGTTGGGACATTCTTGTTCCACACAGAAGGCTTGAAAATTATGCACCTGGTCTTTTTTTTAAACAATAGTTACTGTAAGACTCACTAGATATTTTTGCAGTCTGTCAAAGTCCACAGTAAACGCCAAACAGAAAACTTTGGAAAACTGTAGACAGCATAATTTGAATAGCCATGTTTAGTTAAACCCTTTTAACACATCCATTAGAAGATTCACACGCTGACTCTGGAACTGGTTTAGACATGCTTTGGACACAATAGCTCCCTATTGGCATGAAGCATAAATCAACCATTTTCAGATAAAGTTTAACACATTTTTAAAGTAACATGGTCTGGAGATCTAAACTTGGATCTCACTATTTGGCTTCTTGATAGAACAACACAGTTGAGCTAATTTTAGGCTAAGGTGGTTGGTTTTACCATTTTTAAGCATAGCAATTGCATGTTGTACTTGGGAATAAAACTCCAGTTTTCCCAGGCCAGACATTAGTTTCTACCCTCTGATCCATGCAAGGACTTAGGCATACCACAGAATAGAGGAAGAGAAGCTGGAAAGTGGATAGTTCAAGAGTCCCACTGTTATCCAGATTTAAATCTCTTTGGGACAGATATTCTTGTCTTCTTTTGCACTTGGACTTAGGCATTTTGATCCACAATACAAATAATAATAATTAAAGTCAGGAATATTATCTTCCTGATTTTTTTAAATTGAAATGCTTTATATGCCATTCCCCATCTCCTAAATGGCAGAGAGAAACTGTTACGGTAGGGAGGGGAGAGAATTTAGTGAAGGGGAGGAGATCAGCTGAGAATAAAGTCTCAGATTTTGAGTTTCCTGTTGTAAACTGATATGTTCTGAGGTCTCTTCCTTTGACCTGTTGCGTTGCCTGTGGAGAGTGAGAACAAAAACTGGCTGCAGTTTTCTCCTGCATCTGCCTGTCGTAGATCTAGGCCTGGTCTATACTATGAGGTTAGGTTGAATTTAGCCACGTTAGGTCGATTTTATAATGAATGCGTCTACACAACCAACCCCGTTCTGCCGACCTAAAGGGCTCTTAAAATCGACTGCTGTACTCCTCCCCGATGAGGGGAGTAGCGCTAAAATTGACCTTCCTGAGTCGAATTTGGGGTAGTGTAGACGCAGCACTGTGCAATTCAATGGTATTAGCCTCTGGGAGCTATCCCAGAGTGCTCCAATGTGACTGCTCTGGACAGCACTTTCAGCTCTGATGCACTAGCCAGGTACACAAGAAAAGCACTGGGAACTTTTGAATTTCATTTCCTGTTTGGTCAGCGTGGCTAGCTCAGCAGAACAGGTGACCATGCCGTCCCAGAATCGCAAACGAGCTCCAGCATGGAGTGAACGGGAGACACTGGATCTGATTGCTGTATGGGGAGAAGAATCTGTGCAGGCAGAACTCCGATCCAGCAGAAGAAATACTGATATATATGCCAAAATCACACCGGGCATGGTGGAGAGTGGTTACACCAGGGATGCACAGCAGTGCTGCGTGAAAGTCAAGGAGCTCAGGCAAGCCTTCCAAAAGACAAAGGAGGCAAATGGTCGCTCTGGGTCAGAGTCTCAGACATGCCGCTTCTATGATCAGCTGCATGCCATTCTAGGAGGGGGACCCTACCAATAGCCAGTTAGGGATAGCTCAGTGGTTTGAGCATTGGCCTGCTAAACCCAGGGTTGTGAGTTCAATCCTTGAGTAGGCCACTTAGGGATCTGGGGCAAAATCAGTACTTGGTCCTGCTAGTGAAGGCAGGGGGCTGGACTCAATGACCTTTCAAGGTCCCTTCCAGTTCTATGAGATAGGTATATCTCCATATATTTTTACCCCAACACTTTCTGTGGACACCTGCAAGGTGGCAGCCTCACGCAACATGGATGAGGATTTTGTGGATGAGGAAGAGGAGGAGGAGGAGGAGAATGCACAGTAGGCAAGTGGAGAATCCGTTCTCTCCGGCTGCCAGGACCTTTTCCTCACCCTGGAGCCAATACCTCCCAGGGCCTATTGTTCCCAGACCCTGAAGGTGGAGAAGGCACCTCTGGTGAGTGCACATTTGTAACGATACTATAGGGATTAAAAGCAATTGTGTTTAATGTTTGATTTGCCCTGAACAATTGGGATGCATTCGCGGCCAGTACAGCTAATGGAAAAGTCTGTTAACGTGTCTGGGGATGGAGCGGGAATCCTCCAGGGACATGTCCATGAAGCTCTCCTGGAGGTACTCAGAAAGCCTTTGCAGAAGGTTTCTGGGGAGGGCTGCCTTATTTCGTCCTCCACGGTAGGACGCTTTTGTGACGGGTTGAATCACAGAAACCCTCTTGGGAGCTGCCACCTGATGTGCCAAGACTACTTCTGCCCCTGCTTTCCCTGCCAGCTTGGGACCCCAGCACCCTGTCTTGCTGAGCCAAACACGCCAGTCTGCTCCAACAGAGACCCAGGATCTGAATTACTTGCCCCATAGCTGCAGACTTAACTGAAAGCAGCTTACAGAAGTGTTCTTGTCTTTAACACTCAGATGCCCAACTCCCAATGGGGTCTAAACCCCGAATAAATCCGTTTTACCCTGTATAAAGCTTATACAGGGTAAACTCATAAATTGTTCGCCCTCTATAACACCGATAGAGAGATATGCACAGCTGTTTGCCCCCCTCCCAAAGTATTAATACCTACTCTGGGTTAATTAATAAGTAAAAAGTGATTTTATTAAATACAGAAAGTAGAATTTAAGTGGTTCCAAGTACTGTAGTAACAGACAGAACAATGTGAATTACCAAGCAAAATAAAATAAAACACGCAAGTCTATGTCTAATACAGTAAGAAACTGAATACAGATAAGATCTCACCCTCAGAGATGTTTCAATACATTTCTTTCACAGACTGGACGCCTTCTAAGGCTTGGTCTACACTAACCCCCCAATTCGAACTAAGGTACGCAACTTCAGCTACGTGATTAATGTAGCTGAAGTCGACGTACCTTAGTTCGAACTTACCGCGGTCCAGACGCAGCAGGCAGGCTCCCCCGTCGACTCCACATACTCCTCGCGCCGAGCAGGATTACCGGAGTCGACGGCGAGCACTTCTGGGTTCGATTTATCGCGTCCAGACAAGACGCGATAAATCGAACCCAGAAGTTCGATTGCCTGCCGCCGAACCAGCGCGGTAAGTATAGACAAGCCCCTAGTCTGGGCACAATCCTTTCCCCTGATACAGCCCTTGTTCCAGCTCAGGTGGTAGCTAGGGGATTCCTCATGATGGCTCTCCGCTTTATCCTGTTCCACCCATTTATATATCTTTTACATAAGGAGGGAATCCTTTGTCCCTCTGGGTCTCCCCCCCCCCCCCAATGGAAAAGCACTAAGTTAAAGATGGATTCCTGTTCAGGTGACATGATCACATGTCACTGTAAGACTTCATTACCCACTTGCCAGCACACAGTATACAGGAAGACTTACAGGTAAAACGGAGCCATCTGCAGTCAATTGTCCTGGTTAATGGGAGTCATCAAGATTCCAAACCACCATTAATGGCCCACACTTTGCATAATTACAATAGGCCCTCAGAGTTATATTTCTAGGTTCAGATCAGGGCCGGCTCCAGGTTTTTTGCCGCCCCAAGCAAAAAGAAAAAAGAAAAAAGCTGAAGTGCCGAAGCAAAAAAAAAAAAAGGGGGGGGGGTGCTGCACCTTGAAAAGAGCCGCCCCCAAAGGGCTGGAATACCACCCCTTGAGAAGTGCTGCCCCACTTTTTGGAACGCTGGTGCCTAGAGCCGGCCCTGGTTCAGATACAAGAGTGGTACATTTATACAAATAGGATGATCAGTAGATTATAAGCTTTGTAATGATACCATACAAGAGACCTTTTGCATGAAGCATATTCGAGTTACATTAGCATATTTTCATAAAACCACATAGAATGCAACATCATGCCAAGTCAGTAGCAAGTGATCTGGAATCATTGCAGCACAAAGCATGGCAGCGAAGGGTCCTGGGTTTTGGTCACATTCACTCAACATTCGGTCTTTATCTTTCTGTGTTAGCCTCAGAAGAGTGATATTCATGGTCACCTGGTTGAAATAGGGGAGGTTTTGTAAGGGAACAGTAATCCCCTCTGTTTGGTGATCCCCGAGACATTAGACCTCGGGCATGCTGGGCTGTTTGCACTTGGCTAAAAGGGATCATCCTGGAGAACAACCACACTGGGGGGGGGGGAGGGGGAGAAGGGGTGTGTGGTTGTTCTAACCCAAAACCACGGCCCCTCCTTCTAAACGGCAAACACAACCAGCATGTGGACACTGTCAGGCTAGAGAGGAACACTATGGGCTGGGAACAGTATGGAGAGGGGAGGGAGACTGGGGTTACCAAACAAGGTGCAGGTGGAAAGGAAGGGTGACACCACAGAAGGGAGACTGGGGCAGACCTTGACAGCAGGGAGGTTGAAAAATGGTAGAAGAGAGGCCTTACAAAGATGCTCCAGGACACAGTAGAGGGGAAGCACACCTGCTAACTGCCCTGGCTCCCAGACCCACAACACATTGGGATAGCAGCGTCCTAAGAAGATAACAAACAGGTTGTGGGGAAATAGGATTTGTTTAGGGGAGGCATGAGGAAGGGTATGAAACCTGTTGGGGGGCCTCAATAGTTGCTGAGTGGTATCCATAGAAGGCTTATCAGAACCTGTCCTAAGTCCTGAATCGTTGGAGTTTTCCTGTCACTGGTTTTATGTCTGTTTTTCCAGTGTTGATGATTGTGGTTTGCATACTGTTAGATACTTTTGCCATGTGGTGTCATTGTGATGGAATATGTACTAATGGCCAAGGAAATACAGGAGAGCTATATCAAAAATGTGAGACAGTTTATTTTTTATGAGGTATGGATGGTACAAAATCATACATTTGTAACCCAGGGTTTCAGCCTTTGTACCATTATTGCTTGAAAGCATGCTCTGGCTTGCTGGATTTGGGTTGTTAGGCACCAAACAAGGGATCCCCCTTAAAACACAGGACAGGAGGTCACTTTAATATTGATATATCAGTATGTAACATGTGAGCCAGAGAATGTAGGTTTTTAGTCGTGCGGGTTTATGTTTTATCCTCTCAGGATATATCTACACTATATTGTAAACCCAGGTCTGTGGGACTTAGACATTTGGAATTAGTGTTTCTAAGACTGTATTTGAGCATCCAAATTGCATTGTAAACCTGGGCTCACAATTGCTGGACCTGGGTCTTGCAGCCGTGCTAAACTTCTGTACTGCACAACGCAGATCTTCTGACTCGGGTCTGTGTCTTGAGCTGCATCCACACTGCAAAATGACAGGGCTTGGACCTGAATCTCAGTGGGACTCAGGATAGGACCTGGGTCCTGAGTGCTTGCTGACCTGAGTCAGACTGATTTGTGTGTGGATGGAGGGCAGGCTTGGGCTCAAACCTGAGTCAGAGCCTTGGCTTAGGGTGCATTTGTGACAATGTGGGAATTTTCTGTAATATTTGTATGAAGCCGATGTGTGCCTCAGTTTCCCCTACATGCTGCATTGTTACCTAGTGTCTCAGCCTTAGTTTCACATATCAACGGAGTAGCTGAGAAGACAAAGGCAAATACAATCACCAAGACATTGACACCTAGCAACCAACAACCCAGAAGGATATGAATTTCCCTGCTTCTCCTCAAGGTCCTGGGAAGTGGCGCAACAATCCCCAGCCTGAGAACAAAGGACTGGAGTGGTGTGAGGTGTGGAATAAGAGTTGGTTGGGGAAAGGAGTCCGGGCTCACCTGGAGTTTGACCAAGGACTGGAGGTCAGACTGAGAGACAGAGCTTGAACAATGGGGTTCACTACAGCTTGACTGGCCTCTGGGTTTATCAGAGTGATCTATTCTTTAACCTTCAGTTCTCTCTGCTAACCTAAGGACTTCCTATGCTGTGTTCCAGTTGACTAATAAACCCTACTGTTTTGACAATGTGGTTTGAGTGTCACTGCAAATGCTTGCTGAGGTGCATTAATCCCTGAAGAGTGTACAAGTCTCTACCAAAAGCTTATCTCAGTTGGACTCAGCTGAGATGTGAAGGAAAAGTCCTAAAGGCTCAGAGGTCCAATCCAAGGAGGTGGTGAAGCCACATGGCTTACCCTGGAAGCAGAGTGAGATCCCTAGGGGGTCAGGCACTCTGAAAGGATTCCGCCTAGAGACTGTTCCAAAGCTGGAGGCATAGCACCGATCCTGTGGTGACAGCAGTGTAAACATATCCTCAAGGCCTTGATCCTGTGAGGTGTTGAGCACCTCCACTCCCATTAAAGTCAATGGAAGTTGAGAGGCTTAGCCTCCCTTGGGAGGCACTCAGCACCTTGCAAGATCAGATGCAGCACTTGAGAAGAGCACACTTAAAAAAATGCATTTGCTTTGAGGCCCTGATAATCAATATATTAATGTAAAAATAACCTAAAGTATACCAGAACACACAGAACATTCTGGTGGCTGGGGACAATAAGCCTCGCAACCTATGGTTTATTTGAGGAATTTTTTCTGGAAAAAAAAAATGGTTGGCAGCTATAAAGGCAATTGTGCAAATCAATTTACACAAGAAACTGAGCCAATACATGAGAGACTGAGCTCACAATGTGTTGAAGAGATGTATTTTAAAAATATTCCTTCAACAATCAGGAAAATAAACCATAATTTTCACTAAAACTTTCTACAAATGTTGAATGTTTGCCCCACAATTTCCCATAAGCCACATATAGTACAATATAACCCACTTGCTTATTAGCTTCTAGGAGGTCTAAAATCTTCAGTCTGGATAGAGTTCATTGCTTAGTATTCAAAATACTAGTCCAACTATCAAAACTTAGTTAATTATTAAGCCTATGTGTTTAATCAGGATACCTGACTCTGCAAATTGTGGAAATCTAGTGCTCTTCTGCTTACGCAGATTCTGCAGCCAGAAGGAAAATGGGATCTTATTTTCAACATTTGGTTAGGTTAAGTACAATAATATTGGATATTTCTGCTGACTGAATACCAATCCGACTTGCGCAGTTTTGCCACATTCTAGATTTACATTTTGCTTTTCTAGTATGGCGAAGTTTTTGGATCACAGAATTTTGCTGTTAGTAATTTCATTTTTAACAAGTCTGCAGAGTACAAAGCTAATGTCAGAGTGGAAAAAGTGTGGTGATCAGGAATGTGAAAGTAAGTTAAAAGTTTTTTTGTTTTTAATGAGTCTGGTAAATCCATATGCAGTCATTTCAAATCACAATGTAGAAGCCCACAATAAAAATGTGAAAGAAAATTTGGGAAGTGTAAATGCTTTAATGTACTGTTGTCAAAGTATTAGGCTTATGAAAGGTACCCCTATATATTTTCAATAAAGGAAAAATATTCCTGGAAAACCCTCTTGTGGGATTGTGTTGTGGAAATATGCAAAAGGGCAAAGTTCAGTAGAAATACTTCTTGTTACCAGTACATTAGAAACTTGGCGCTAACACCTTACAGTTTTTTATGAGTTTCCTCAAAATAGTCTATGTTAAGAAGCATCTAATTTATTTTTTTAATGATTCTTCTCTGTATACTGTAATACTTTTTAAAAATTCTAAACTGATATATCTGTAAATGTAAAATGAATATAAAAATGTTTACAGAACACATATTCTGGTTTAGCAAAATGTTCTTTTTTTTCCATTATAAGTTCTTCTTGTGAAAGATACTGCTCATTTGCCCTTTATTTATTTTTCCTGCTATGGTGTGAATTAAGGGCAGAAACTAGTTGAAGAATAGGACAGAAAAGCCCTATATAATTTGGGTGAATTGTCTTCATAAATAGCTGTCCAGGCTTGCTGCAGAATCAGAAATGGCAGTGATACAAAATGGATACTTTGTGGAAAAGCCACCTCTCTGATTACCACTGTGAAACCTGTTTGTCACTTATACTTGGAGCCAATTTTTCAGCTGCCTCCTTTGATTTTGCACTTACAAATTTTTGCACTTTCAAAATTGAGAGCCTATCCACCTTGCAAGCTGACATTTGCACACAGAGTTCCCAATCCTGCAAGTTGCTCTATGCAGATGGATCCTTGCACCCATGTGGAGCCCCATTGACTTCAGGGGAGCTCCATGAAGGCTCAGGTGTCTGCTTCTCTGGAGCAGCTTATGGGAGGGATTGGGACTCAAATTGAGTACAGTATTTAAAAAGTTATTGAAAAGGAAATTGAAATGAAAGCCAGCCACCTACACTTTAAATTTCCTGCTTTTGGCAACATGTCTATTCCTTCATGCTTATATTGTTTAAACTTAGCTTGTTTGTCTTTAATATTACGTTCAAAAGACAGGACTAAAATAGCTGAAAAATAAGTCAATGAAAATGTGCAATATTTAAAAGTCAAACAATCAAAATACTTGGAAAATGTTGTGTTTGGATCTTGGAGGTGTGTAACACCTTACCCTGCAGCTGCTCCGCGTGTATAACTCCTATTGAAGGCACTGGAAGTTTTGTGTGTGCCAATACTGAAAATGGTCTGCACATCTAGGACTGGAATTTGTTCTCTCTGATGTCAATAGGATTTTTGCCATTGACTTAAATGAGAGCAGGATAGGGCCTCCAATGTATACAGTTTTTAGTAGCTTTCTACTTTAGAATTTAAACAGTGATATTATCATAAAACATATTTTATTCATATATAAACAATGTTTAGTGTTTCTTCATATACATCACATCTACTTTTTCAGAGTGATGAATGATTTAAGAAAAGCAGTTATTATAGTTGCTTTTTGCTCCCTTTTTACATATATTCAGCTGCAATGATCAGAGTCCAAGGCACTAAAGACTACGTAGGGCCTGACTGCCGATATCTGAAATTCAAAATGGGGGAAGAGATAATCGTATACTCCAAACTTTCAAGAAAAAGGGAAGATTTGTGGGCAGGAAGTGTAAGTATTTCCGTCTGCAATAATTTCACTATGAGCAAGCCAAGTAAAACAATAATACAGGGGTGGTCAAGCATACAACAATCTTCAGAAATTTGAGTGCCACGCCTGGCCCTTCTTCCCTGCTGGAGAAGAAACCAGAGACAACGGGGGGGGGGGCATGCGATGTCATGTGCCCCCCAAAGCTTTTTGCCAGGGTTTGCTGGCCCTGTTCGGTCACATGGTGTCACCAGACCCCCTCCCTGCACGGCAGCTGCTGGAGCCAGCAAGTTGGGAGCTGCAGCTGTGGGGCGAGGCAGCTTCAAACAGCTGGGAGCTGAAGGGAGAGCCGCTGCTTTTGCTGCTGCCTCTCTCCACACAAAGCTAACACATAGGAGCTGCAGGGAGGGACTGGTGAGGGTAAGAGGGGGGGCATGCTGGGGGGCGGGGGGTGACTCAGACTGTTGGGGGGGCAAACCTTTAAATTGTGCTCCCCACTCTCAGCAGGCACCAGTCATCTTTGGCAGAAGCCTCTAGCCCCACCAACCCACTGCAGGGCAGAAGCCCTGAACTCCCCACCCAGTCTCGTAGGCAGAAAATGGGGGGGCATAGGGGGCTTCATGAGCCGCACGTTAACTGTAAAAGAGGCACATGTGGCTCACAAGCCATGGTTTGGCCACCCCTGTAATAATACATTTGCACATCTATAATACCTGTCATCTGAGGATCTTACAACACTTGATGAACATTAGCCAATTAAGGCTCACAGCATCTTTGTGAGGTAGGTAGTTACGATTTCCATTTTCCCCAGATAGGGAAAGTTAACCACAATTTGGCCAAGATCCCACTGGGAGTGGTAGAGCTGAGACTGCAATCCTGGTCTTCAGTCTCACAGTAATTATGCTATAGTCACTATCATATCATCTGTCTTTTAACTACATTGCTTACTTAGAACAATTCAAGTCTATTGGGTCAAGCATCCACAGACTAATTAGAATGAAGATAAGGAGTTGTTAAAACTATCTAATCAAAAATCCAATTTTGGTGTCTGATCCTGCAATCTTTGTTAAAACAAAACTCCCAAAGAAGAAATTGGGAATTTTTCTTGAGCACCTTCAATAGAATGGTCAAATGGTTAAGACAGTGGTGGACTTAAGATACAGTGGACATGTGTTTGCATATAGTTCAAACCCTGTAGGTGCTCAAATACCAGGTGATGGTTACAATAGAAGACCTGATAGCTCTACAAAAAAATAAAGTTAACCAACGCAGTCTATCAGTGAAATTTTATGCATTTTGAAAATTTGAACATGTCATAAAATATTTATTTACCTAGTAGGGCGGAATAATTTCAAAAGCAGCACAGGTGATCATTGCCTGTAGTCTTTGATAATATAAAAATGTAATGCTTTTCTTTCAGTTAGGAGTTTGGTAGCTCAGATTACTAGATAACCCTGTACCTCCTGTTGACGTGGATCATAACAATTTCTGATCTAGTTCCCTAGCACATCTACACAGAGAAATAATTTAGGGCTGGTAGTAGGTACCCAATGTATACATTACATTTGTGAACATAAGATACATGGAGGAGTATGGTTCTCATTTGCTATGAGGGAATGAATTTGGTTTGACTTAAGTCACTGGGAGCTTTGCCACTGATTTCAGTGGGAGTGGGATCAAATCATTAGTGCATATAACAACACACGAATTGAAGCTGTGTCCAGGTTACTGTTTTGATACTGAACCAACATATGTTCACAATACTAATGTGCAAGTGTATACTGTAAAAAATAGCATGGGGTATATAGTGTCATACGCTTCAAGAAGTGATGGAGAAAAAATTTATTTGTGAAGGAGAAGGGGTTCCATTGACCAAAATGGGTATCAATATCAACTTTAGAGGGCTCTTCTAATCTAAGTATTTGTTTGATCATAAGTTCTTAACATGCAAAGATACACACATCATCTGTATATATAACAAAATGCTAAATACTCTCCTTCCATTTTTATTTTTATAGAAAGGGAAGGATTTTGGATATTTCCCAAAGAATGCTGTTCAAATTGAAGATGTTTTTATTACACAAGAAGTAGAAGTGCCAACTAAGGTAAACTAATATCACCAATCTTCCCTGTATACTGATGAACAGCTGAAATTCTGTTCTCCAGGTGATATATGGGTAGAAACTCAGGTGTCATTGCCAGTCTTTTGGGGGGTCATTCAGTATGTGTTTTTCTTGTTATTTTACCATTTGTCTGTGTATAGTGCTCAGACACAGATCTCTATTAAGAAGTTTAGATCCACACATTATACCAACTAAGCCAAATAGAGCCATGAGGAATATCCAGATTACCTACATTTCCTCATACAAGGCTATACACACATACTATTGTACATAAGCAAAAAAGTAGATAAAATGGGTATATTATTTTATTACAAAATACTTTAAAACATTCATGCACATAATAAAAAGGTGAATATTATTCTTTTAGGAAACTGATTTCCTTTGTCTTGATGGAGGTGAATACCTTTTGGAAAATAAAGATAGAGTATTGCATGATCATAATGAAGAAAGTGAATATCCATTACCTTACACAGAGCCAGAATCAAAGATGCCCGAAGGTGAGCTCCAAAAACAGACAAGTATTTCCTTCCATCGGGAACATGGAATTGAGTTAGTTCCTGAAAGTGATGAATTAGACAGAAAATTCAAAGACCCTCACACTCAAAAGGAGACTGAGAGCAATAAATTGTTCAGAAAGAACAAAAATGGAAAAGATGATGCTGTCCTGCAAGAAGCTGAAAGCAGTCACCCATTGAAACCAGTTCCAATACAATCTACATGGACTGTTTCTGGTGTTGTAGGATGGCTTGGCCTAAGAAGTAAACAAGATGAGGAAGCTTTTGAAACAGTTACCGAGTCTCTAGAAGAAAATACATTCAGAAGCAGAAAAATAGCAATAACTGATGAAAGTGACATGAAAGAACTAAATGATGAGGATAAACCAGAGCCTTCTGGCTGGTTTCAGAGTAGACTGACAGATTTACTACGTTTTGGTAGAGAGAATTCAGGCCTTGGTTTGCTGTCCAAAGAAAATAATCCACAAAACCATGATAGTTCTAGTAATGCTGAACATTCTGAGTTTGAACAAAGAAATGCAGCTGCGGAAACATCAACAGAAGAAAAGCAAAAGAGTGACAATGAGGTAGCCAAATCAAGCTGGTTTAATTTGGGTTTAAGTGATGTTTTAACATTTGGTCATGCTAAGAAAGAGAACACTATAACAAAAGAGGAGCAAAGCAGAGAAATGAAGGTTGCAACAGATAAGAATGAAGAAATTCAGACTTCGAGCCCACAAGAAACTGAATCTCAGATGGACAGAGAACTGAAAAAGGCAACAGCCGAAGTAATGATAAGTGAAGAACAAAATAACAAGAAAAATAATGTACAAGAAATATTAGATTCTGACAATAAAACACCAACTTCTGGGGAGCTGCCAGTAAATGAAGATAATCCTCTCAATTTAAAGAGCATCAAAAATGCAGAAGTGTCATCTTTTACTACAGATGTTGCTGACAAAGACAAACTAATTGAACCTTACAGTTCAGAACAAGACCCAGTATCAGAAACTCAAGTTATGGAAAACACTGAAGTTAAAGAGATAACTCAGGAGTCAGAAAGCATAAATGGCCAGTCAGGTTGGTATGAAAATATATATAGTAACTTCATTACTTTTAATAGGGACACATCAGATAATCAACAGGGGCAGGAATCTGTGGTTGCTCATGGCACACAGGAATCAGTTACATCCCAGCTTCACTCTTTTCCCAGCTCACCTCAGAGCTTAGACTCCACTGTTGCTAAAAATTCAGAAGAAGAAAAGCATGACACGTTTGAAGAATCTCAATCTTTCCTCTCACTTAGTCATTTTACAAACATACTGAGCTTTCACAGTTTAACAACCAAAGTAAAGGAATCTGTGCAAAGTGCACAGGAGGATTTGAACTTTAGTGAAGAACTCTCTCAATTTGAAAATAATGATGAAATATTACAAGGAAGTAAAGAAACTGCAGTGAAATTACAAGCAAATCAGAGGGTTAGTGAGAATGTGCGAGAGAAGGGAGATGTGGCAATGTCCCAAGAAAGTGTTCTGTTGTCCCCATTAGCAGTGCAAAGTAATGAACAAAGTAGTGAAAAAACTAGACAGGATACCAGATTAGTAAAAGATAACAATACTTCACCCCTTTTATCTGTAGAATCCCAATTAGAACCTAAAATCTCCCCAGGTCAACATTCACAAATATCTAGATATTCAAACCCTGAGGAACCCATTTCTGATGGTAGTGAAAGACAGGAATTTTCTAATATAAAAGATAACAGTGATGTCCCTATCTCCAAAGACCAGCAGCACGTATCTTTAGATTTAAAGTTAGAAAATACTATAGATTCACCAGTACAACATGAATATTTAAGTGAAGATTTTTATTCTAGTGAACAGCGTGTGTTATCAAAAGAGGAACCAATTGAACATAAAGAGGACAGAACAGTTAAGAATGAAGAAATGCATGGTTTAAACCTACAGGAAACTGAAACTTACATAGAGAGGAAATCAAAAAGAGAAATAGCTGAAATGATGCAAGATGAAGGACAAAATAATCTGAAAACAAATAAACAAGAATCAGTAGATTCAGAATATGACACACCAAGTTCTGGGGAGTTGCCAGCAAATTTAGATAGTCTTCTGAACTTCAAGAAAAACCTAAATGAAGCTGAGTCACCTCTTACTCAAGGAATATCAGACAAAACCAAACTAACTGAGCTTTACAGTACAGAACAAAATTCAGCAGCAGAAAGTCAAGTAATAGAAAATACTGAAGTAAAAGAGATAACAGAGGAATCAGAGAGCAAAAATGACCAGGCAGGTTGGTATGAAAATATCTCTGGCAACATAGATTTTAATATGGACATATCAGATGATCAAAAGGAGCAGGAATCTATAGTTTCTCAAGACACGCAAGAATCAGTTGTATCCCAGCTTTTATCTTCTTCAAGTTTATCTCAGGACTTAGACATAGCTGATAATTCTGAGAAAGACAAGCAAAACCAGTTTGAAGAACCACAGTCTGTTTTTTCTTTTAGTCGTTATAAAAACATACTGAGCTTCCAATGTTTTGCAACCAAAGATGAGCATCCTCTGCAAAGGCTACCAGAGACTCTGAGCTTCGATGATGAAAATGGCCAGACTACAAATGGCAAAGAAATTAAACTGAAAGGCCAAACAAATCAGAAGATTAATGAACAAGTACTAGAGAAGAGTGATGTAGACATTTCCAAAGAAAGTGTTCTATTTTCTCCATTGACAGTGCAAAATATTGAACAAGATAGTGAAAACACAATGAAAGATACTAAACTGGTAAAAGATAGCTCACTTCTTTCATTTACAGAATCCCAGTTAGAACACAGAGTAGACCCTTTATTTACATATCCAAAATGCAAGGAACACAATTCTAAACGTAATGAAAGAGAGGAATTTTCTAATATAAAAGAGAAAAGTGAAGGTTCTATTTTAGAAGATGAGCAGCAGGTATCTTTAGAATCAAAATTAAATATAAAAGATTTACCAGAACAACATGGATACTTTTGTGAAGATTCTTATTCCAGTCAACAAAATATTAATAAAAAGGGAGAAAGGCAGGGTTACTTAGCTGAAAAATTTTCAGAGGATAATGATCATGAACTTGGCATTGATCACATTGCTGACACAAAGAAAGTTCAAGTTTCAGACCAGTTATCTTCTCTGGAATTGGATGAATCACTATCAAAACACCATGGAAATAATGAAGTACAGGGACAACATATTACTTTGGTTTCTGAAGAAGAAAGAGAACTCACTGATGTGGAATATACTGAAAATTCTTCTGACAAAGGTTTGCATGATGTCTCTCAAGATTCCATAAAAGATAATTTTTCCAACTCAAATGTTGATGATGTTGTGTTAGACAAAATTGTAGTGAATAGCAAAGACATAAATAATTTTCCCCAAGACAGAATAAAACAGCCAGAGAATTTTTCACAACATATTTCAAAGTGTGGTGAAGATAACCTAGAACACAGTGAGCAAATGATAAATTATGAGCCAAATAAACCCCAAAATGAAAAGAAAGCAAATATTTTGACTAACCAAGAAACATCTTCAGTAGATACGTCTGAGGAAATAATACGAAGTGAGAATATAATTCTTGAGCAAGACAGTCACACATTAAATTATTTACTGTATGGTTTGCAAAACAAAGGCAATGAAGTTCCACAATCTTCTATGCCATTTCCACAGGAGCAAATAGATGAAGACTACAATAAAAGAGAACATATTTCAAATCCATCTGAACAGCATCCTGATAATACTAGAATTAGTGATGATTCATTAATAGTAAATGTTCTTGGGGAACAAGTCCTACAAGAACAGATTATAGCACCTGATGCTAGTGCTGATACTTTTTCCGAAGAGGAGCTGCAATCTCAACAAATTTCCATGAATATACCACACCATAAGAAAGAGCCAATAGATATAGAACTGGATGATTCATCTTCCCAACATGAGCCTCTGATATCCGAACATGGGACTGGGGATAATACTAATTCAGATCCTGGAAAGAACTGTAAAAATCAGATGCTACATAATAAAAGAAAAGAGTCTTCCATATCATCAGATTTAGAAATGCCTGAGCCCAGCAGTTCAAGTCATCATGAAGATACAGAAAGCATAAATACAGAAAATGAATCTGAATATCAGAACATATCATCATATCCTCATTCAAATGACAATGTAACACCAAAGCTACAGGACGTTGCAGAATCACAGAAAATGTCTGAAGAAAGTTTAGTTACAACAAAAACAACTGCAGAATCCAATCATATCCTACTTACTGAACACGAACATTTATTCCAAGAACAATCTAGTGTAGTTGAAAACTCTGAAAAAAGAAACCTAGCATTACATTTAGAATCTTTTGAGTCTACTGAATTGCAAACCCAGGCACCTCTTAAAAATCATGGTGGCTGTAATCCTAACAAGCCTTTGTCACATATTCCCCATTATCATGATTCAGCACACAACAACATAGAACGTGTACCTTCGCAAAGTGAGCAGGGCTTGGATACACTCCATTTAAATGCTGTGAAACATAGAGATCTGAATGGTAAAAGACACATTGACAGGGAAGATGCTCTTCCAACTGAAAACATAAATCATATAGAAAAATTAACTACATCTGAAAAAGCAAGAGATAGTAAGGAAAAAAGCAAAAAAGATACTGATGATCAGAAAAAAACAGACTCCCAAAATATAAATGATAAAAATGGTGTCATGACAGAGGGGGTGGAGACTAGTATTTTTACAAAAGCTTCACAGTTTCTTGGAAGTTTGTTTAGTAAAAATAATAATGGAGACTTTAGAAAAAATTCTGAACACAAAATTCCTGTCCTAGACCCAAATGAAAACAGGGAAGATATTAGGATAAACCAGATAAAGGTAGAATTTAATAACGTGCAAAGGAGAGAGGCTGAGTTAAAGGAAAATGAATCTGAACAAGAGAAAGACACAGTTCAGACGGCAAAAGCTACAAATAATTTAAACATAGATAATTTTAAAATGCTAAAAGATAGATCTGAGGAAGGACAACTTGGCATTCAGGAAAAAAAGATTACATCAGAAACAGGAACAAACAACAAGGAAACTGATAAAACCATAATCTGGGAGACCGAGTCTATGTCCCAGAAAACAAGGAAAGAAGGCCAAAGAGTAATTGAAAGGAACACAGATATATCCAACCCATTCATTGCATACCAACTGCTTTATTCAAAATTGTCTCAGGAAGTGAAGCAACCTTTAAAGAGTCTGTGTGAAAAAAACAAACTCTTGGTGCTAGAACAACAGTTTAAAAACGTTCAGCATGATATCACTACTTTTACATGTGAAGACAGTTTCATGCAGAAGAAACAAGTGACTGCCTCTGTGGAAGAGGAACATAATCTGGACATTGGCTATGAGAAATGTATAAAGGAGAAAATGAATTTTCTTCCAGAGCTACAAGATCTTCTATCAGCCATCAGAACAAAGTGTGAAGCCCAAAATGCAGAATCAGGTACTGGACTACTGATTTACTAATTAAAGGTGATAAAACAAGAACAATACTTGCTTTGTGTGAGAAAAATGTAAGACAGGTGTGACACTGTCCACTTTTAGTGGTTTAAAATCAACACTAGTGAATTTAGCTACTAGCTGTTAATAGGTGATTATAGTGTAGCTATTTAACACTTTCTTTGAGGAATATATAACTCCCTTATGCCACACTACTTATAGGTTATGGACACCATTATGTAATATAAAATATATGGACATGGGTAAAGTACTTGTAAGAATTAATGATAAAGCCAGTAGAAAACCACCTAAAATTGTTAAGCGATAAAAGTTCACAATTATTCCAGAGATAGTTCCTCTTCCTTAGGTTCTCTGGCCTGATCCAAAGCTCATTGAAGTTAATGAGAGTCTTTCCATTTACTTCAGTGGACATTAGACCAGACTATCTGTTGTTATACTTCACACCATAGCCTGTTATTTTACTCTGGTGAGTAAGTCCATTGATTTCAAAAGTCAGACTTAAGACTATCTTACCATGATTCTTCTTTATAATCAATCCCATTGTAATTAAACTCTTGATGCCACTGCATATTTTGGTTCCAGTATTCATTGATGGCATCATAAAGTACCAAAGTGTATCATATTTGTGCGACTAGTGTCACCATCATTTAAATTATCATTCTCACAATGTAAGTAAAATAGGAATGTAGTTGGTAAATGTAGTTTTTCTAATGGGAAAAATGTATCCCTGGTATAAATCTACTGAAGCCAGTGAAGTTATACCAGAAATGAATTTGGCTCAAAGGATTAAATATTCTAAATCCTCTAAAATTATGCCCACAGTTTAACACCTACAATATTTCTCAGTCAACAATGCATACAAAACTGGTAGTGAAAGATATATAACTACATATATACATACAAATCTAAAGTTTTGGGTTGCATAAAAATCTAGGCATAACATGGACATAGGCATGTGCAGTTTCAATAGCCAAACTGAGGCTTTGAAAATATGGCCCAGTTAGGGTATTTTCTAATAAATACTTTTTTTGCATGAACAGACTTAATTTTAATTAATTGTAACCCTTTTTCTCTAACAAATTGCTAATTCTTCTTAGCTCACTAAATGTAACTAATTGTGACTGTATTGTATCTTTATATAGTAACTGTACTTCCAGAACTGCCATGAAAAATTAATTAATGCTTATTTCCTTTTTGTGGCTGGAAACAATTTGTTTTCTGAAGCCTTCTGCTTGTTTAGTCCAAATCACTGAGCTAATTGAAGAAATCAAAACTTAGGATGGCACAGATAACTCCAGTCGTTTTTGCTCTGTCATCATATATCTGTATATATGCAGAGTGGTGACATACAATAATTTCATAGCTGCTGCACAAGATTATGAAATTTTCCACAAAATTGAGTTCATCTCATATAGTAGCGTTTTTTGTTAATTATATGAGCTCTTGTAATACTCTTCTATATGTGCAGCTGCTGTGTGCTTCCATTCATTACTCATAGACAAACATGTCTATGTTTGTTCTTTGTGCATATAACATTTGCAAGGAAATTTGTTAGTTTATGGAAAGCTGATCATCTTTAGTCCTGTATGAATTATTTTTTTCCTGGCTATTAACTCTCTTACTTGAGTTTTCCTCTCACATATCTGAACATGATTTCATAAAGAGACCTGGCAACCCTGGAAGAGTACTCCAATCAGTACTGATCAAAGACAAAACATAATTTTTTCTAAATAATGAACTATATTCTGGCCTTAATTACATCTGGGCAACACAAATTCTTCTTTGAGTGCTTGCTCATGTTGAATCCATTCTAGGTGTGTGCGTGCCCACATGCATGGTTGTTGGAGATTTTTGCCTTAGCGGTATCCGTAGGGTTGGAAATGGAACCCCCATGAGTGCCGCCCTCATGTGCCGGTATATCAGGCGCCACCAACCCTATGCCCTCTCAATTCCTTCTTAATGCTCGTGGTGGTTAGTCGGAGCAGCTTCCCGGTTTTTTTGTCTACTGACTTTGGGCCTTAGTTTTGTTTATAGTAGTTAGTGTTAAGTAGTTGTTAAGTGTAGTTAATAGTTAGCAGTTAGGGTCCCAACAGGGACTTTGCCCCAGGCGGGGCATGCCCTGGTCTTCCGGGGTTTAAGCCCTGCGCGGACTGCAACAGGCCTATACCTGTAAGTGACCCCTATAGCAGCTGCCTCAAGTTCTTAGGGGAGTCTCATGTTAGAGCAGGGGTGGGCAAACTTTTAGGCCTGAGGGCCACATCTGGGTATGGAAATTGTATGGCGGGCCATGAATGCTCACAAAATTAACAATTCAGAGGTATTCAAATAAACTCTATTTAATAAAGATACATTTTAGTGGAAATAAACATAAAACCTCAAGGGTGGGGCCATAGGAGACCAGGAGGGTCTGGGCTGTGATGACTGGCTGATAAGGAATGAGGCGAGTCTCTTGGAGGAGCGGTGCCTCAGGGATTGGTCGATGAAGGAGCTCCTAATTGGACTCGATTAGGGGCGGTATCCTGCGAAGCTGCTGGCCTTGATCATTGGCTAGTTTGGGCGGACGCTGGTACAAGGAGGCTAGCACTTCGGGGATTGGGTGTGCTGCTGCGTAGAGGTGGGGTTCCGATCCCAGAAACAGCGCATTGAAGTTTGGGTAAGCAGTGCCAATCGTGCCTGTGCAGTGTGGCTCTGCGTGCAGGAAGATGGTGCTCATCAAGGAATTGTGAATCGGGGCTGGGGAGCACCAGGCGGGCAGAGTGGGGCAAGTCCCCCACCCTGCTCCCCGGCGGGAGCTTGAGGGCTAGATTAAAAGGTCTGATGGGCTGGACGTGGCCCGCGGGCCATAGTTTGCCCACTCCTACATTAGATACAAGTGCCGAATTTGTAAGAACTTCCGACCCTGCATGCAAAAGGGGTGGGATATTCAGCTACGGGCTCTCCTCATGGAGTCCACCCTGCGTCCGGCCTCCATGCAGCCCCGCTAGGACTCGCCAAGTACTTCGGCCTTGGTGCACAGTGCGGCCCCGGCACCAGGCTCTGCCCGGCCCCATTCCCCATCGCTGGTGCCCAAAAAGAAGAATAAAAAGCATGGCACTGAGCAAAAAGGGGCATAGGCCATTGGGCAAAAGACCCACTTCAGGCCACCCGGCCACTCTGGAGCTGCGTGCTCACACCTCCCCAGGCGGGCCCTTAGCCCTGTGAAAGGTCCACCACTGATTCCCGGGAGCAGCATGGGACCAAAAACCCTGGCAGCACCGATGCCTTCGCTGGCTCCCCCAGCACCGAGAGAGTACAGGCATCTGCCCACACCGCCGATGCAGCATGTGCCCAGGAACCAGCAAAGGCTGCCCACAAGGGCAAGCCAGCCGCTAAGACCCCTCAGGGAGCAGTGGAGTGCCGCTGATCCCCCAAGACAAAGCAGCGCTCTCCACCTCCACGCTGCAGGTCGCTGGAGTTGCAGACCAGACACTCTGAGACTCATCCTTGGTCACTGGATCGCCTAGAGTAAGAAGCCGGTCTCCGTTCTACCGACACCGTTCGACCTCCTGCCAATCGTCCTGTAGGTGCAGGTCTTGGTCGCCTGCATCATGGGAGCGCTCCCCGTCGCATCTCCAGTCCCCCTGGCACCAGCACCACTCCCCTCGTTACCAGCACCGATCACCTCGCTCTGGGCATTGGTCTCCAGTGGCGACAGTCAGAAAGCAGACCCAGGCATCGATGGCCCCACTGTGGTCACCGGAAGGGGATTCCTCCAGCATGAAGCCCAGTTCAGCCCCTCGCCTAGACTGCACCAGCATGAATGGGCACCCGAGGCTGTGTTGATGTTGACAGTGCCAACTTGGCAGCATGGCCAGTGGCTGGTGCAGTGGCCTTATTGGGGTGCATGGGGAATGCCGGTTGTGGTGATGCCCCCTTCTCACCACTCATCAGTCGCCGCCTCGGAGCAACAGCTGGCGGCACTGATGGCACCAGGCTCGGTGCACAAGGCACACTCGGTGGTCGAGGCAGAAGGAACAGTGCCCACTCCTAAGCCTCCCTCCCCTGTGGGGGAAGATGCCCTGGAACTTCCCCTGGTGGTGCAATCATCGTCCTCATCCCCGGATGAGACAGTTGCTGGACCCTCGAGGGCCAGCCCGATGGACGATTTAAAGAAACACCAGGCCCTGTTGCATCGGGTGGCCGAGAGCTTGGGCCTGGAAGTGGAGGCAATGGCTAAGCAGGTGGACATCTTGTTTAATGTCCTGTCAGCCTCTACCCCAACCCATGTTAGACTACCCATGCATGACGGTGTCCTTAAGATTGCCAAGGGTCTCTGGCAAACTCCTTCCTCCATTCCTCCCACCTCAAAGAGGGACAAAAAGAAGTATTTTGTCCCGGCCAAGGGGTTTGAGTCTGATATACTGGCGCATGAACGTGGCACTCAAGGGGGCGCCACTGCCAACCCTATGGATACCGCTAAGGCAAAAATCTACAACAATTGTGCATGTGGATGTGCGCACACCTAGAATGGAATGGACATAAGCAACACATCTTGAAGAACAACAGTTACGAAAGGTAGGTAACCATATTTTTTGCCTGCAGTTACATCCATGCAACCCCATTCTGAGACCAGAATTTGGCCCAATATATTTTAGAATATAGATTTACAGTGATATAATACACATTATGTAAATAGAACCCTGTCCTAAAAGTATTCTTATATTCCTGCCAGGTCACTTATTATATTGTCTTGTCACATGGTGACATCAGAAGAGTAACCCTTTAAATCAGTTGTCCATTTGTTTAGGGGTTTGGTTTTGGGGTTTTTTGGGGGGAGGGGGATTCCTTTTTTGGCAGTTGCCAGTGAGAGTCTGACTTTGAAAATGAGGAGGAATTCAGAAACCAAGTTAGTGACATAGTGGGAAATAATCTTACAAAATTTCACATGAAAATTTCAATAAAATATTCTTGATGAGAAGGCTGAAAATAAACATGATTCCACTTTACAATTGTTTGCAGATATATCTGATGAGAGAAAATTATCAGACAAAGCTCCAAAAGAAGATCATCACAGGCATACAGCTTTGTATAAAGAACGTAACAGTGGCCAGCATTCAAAAGCAATAACAATTGCTCCAGTGAATGCTCAGAAGAAAATGTACAATTCAGCGAAAAATGTTCAGTTAGATGCTAAAAAACCTTTATCACAGATCTTTTTCCTGATTCAAAACTACATTCCCAATAATGGTAAGTGTGAAGTTGTTTGAGCTGAAAAAAAGATTTCAATCTTAAAAAAATAAAAATAAAAATGGAGCTATTAACAAGATAACTTGATAATGCAAAACATTTTCTTTCCTTATAAATTAACAGAAGAAGACTGGATATATCAGATTCTCCTGCATTTTGATGGTCTTGACGTTGGTGACTTTGTAAAATCTGTATTTTCAGCAATGGCAACTGTTAGCAAAAAGGTAAGATTTGTTTCTTTAATGTTTTAACACCACCAGAGGGAAATTGAGCCCGATTCTGCTGTTGGTTACATTCTGCAACTCATCTGGAGTTGGAGCTGGAACTGATAGCAAAATCGGGGTAGGTATCGTCAGTGTGGCCTCTGTTTTTATGTTGAGGAAGCATTTAAGGAGACCAGAATTTTCAAACTTGGCCACAGGGAGACCTGATGCCCAACTGGTGAGGGGCGGGGGCAGGAAATGCCACATTAGCTGCTGTTTTCTTCGGCCCCTTGCTGCTCCCATTGCCTCTGCAGAATCCTCCCTTGTGCATTTAGTACATTCAAATGTGTGTTTATAGAACAGCCAAGAAAACACACTTGTCAAACACACCAGCATCTTTTATCTATTTTTTTAAAGGAAACCCATGGCATGCTTCTGCTCCCATTGAAGTCATTGGCAGAATTCCCTTTGATTTAAATGAAAGCTGGGTTGGGCCTGGAATAAAAAAATAAAATAATAAAAAAGGTACTGCAATCTTTTAGTAGTGATTTTACACATACAGTACCAGAATCAAGAAATTTAAACTTTTGGTTCCCACAGCAACATAACATGGTCCTCTTGTGAACATATTCAATGTACAAAAGTTAGTACAATATATAAAATAATATAAAATGCGAGGCACAGTGGGTGTGGGAACTATAATTTTGTATTTGCTGCAAAATCTACAAATGTAAAATCTCCATCAGCAAGTTGTGTTACCATAGATTTTGTTTTCTTCTTTCAATATATAGATTAAGTCAACTGTTTTCAAACTGTGGTAGAAGTACAACTGAAGGTGCACTGGCCACAGTTAGATGCTGTACAAGATGATTTTAAAAAATTAGTCTTCATAACCCCTCAGTAAAAGGTGCAGTCAGGCAGAAAAGACAAGCTGGGAAGAGGCAGCTGCAGTGCAGCTTCCTGACACTGGGGCCACTATGTCCCCATGCAGCTAGATTTGGGAGCTGGCTCAGTCTCCTCCCTGCATAGACACCCTCCTCATCCCCTGTCAGTTGGCGTAGGGGACAGGCAGGGAGGCACCCATGACCCAGCAGCAGCAGCAGCAGCTCATACTGTTTCTCCTCCGGGGAGGGAAGGGGGAAGAGAGGCCAGGGTGGTTGGGGGGGGCACAAAGGGGACATTGGTTGGGGAACATGGAAACCTTGAACAGGGGAGGCATCTTGGAGGGGGACTTGGGGAGCTTGGGAGAGCTGGGGAAATGGGTGCGACAGAGAGGAGCTTGGAGAGGGGTACCATGGGGGCAAGGGGGCAGCAGGTACAGGGAGAGACATGGAGATGTTGGGTCTGATCTTTGGAGAGGGAGGGAATGAGGAATTGGGGGACAGGTTTAGGGGGGCTGGGGAGTGGTGACATGTTCCAAGCAGGGCCGCCCAGAGGATTCAGGGGGCCTGGGGCAAAGCAATTTCGGGGGGAACAGTGAGGAAGAGGTGATCTGAGGGCTACAGATACAAGAGGGAATTTGCTTGGGGGGGTTGGTACAAGGTAGACTTTGTGGAGCTGATGAGGGAGGCACTGGGAACAGAGGGATCTTGTGGAGCGAGGGAAGGGCACCGATACAGAGAGGAGTGTTGGGAAGGGGAGATGTGAGGAACCAGTACAGGTTGTGCCATGAGGTGGGGGGACTGGTACTGGAGGGAACAAATACAAGTGAGGGCCCTTGGGGAGATGGAACATGGGAGAAGCAAAGGGGATTGGGGGAAGGGAAGAAAGAAAGTATGGGAGAAACTTGCTGTGGTGGAGATGAAGAGAGAAGAGAAGGAGGGAGAGTAGAGGGGAGACTTGGGGGAAGGAAGGTCTGAGAGTAAGGGAAGGATGTGAGCTTGGTAAGTGAAGGGATCTGTAGTGCAAGATTCTAAAGATAGCAGGGAAAGTGGGGCAGAAACTGGGTGGGAGAGGCTTGAAACGGGAAGGTGGGAAGGGGTAGGCAGAGACATGGGGCACTTGGAGAGGGATGTTTGGGAGAAACAAAGCAAAGGGGGTGAAGACAAGGATAACTGAAGGGATGAAAAGGGGATCTGAAGAGGCAGAGGAAAGACAGAGGATGTGGGAATTTGACAGGTAAAGGGAGAATATTATGGATTGAAAGATAAATGGGATGGGGTGGGGCAAAGTAAGGAGGACATCATGGATGTAAATTTCTAAGAAACCTTGGTGGCAGAGGGGTGTTGAGGAAGGCAGAGACTTTGGAATTCTTGAGGCACAAATACAAGAAGCATATCTGAAGAGGTTATATGCCAAGAACTTTTGAGGTTCAGATGTGGTATAATCAAGGTCTTAAAGTTTGAGACACACTGGGATTAATTATTACATGATTATAATTTATCCCCGTATGTTCTGGCAAATACATGAACCCTGAGAGAGAAACATGAATAATTTGTTTTCTTTAGGAATTAAGACTTTAATGGCTAATTGGGATATATAGAGTATTCAAGCTTTACAGGCTATGTTAAAATTCAATTTTTTATTGTTCAGTACAAATAAAATGGCTACTTTAAAATTCCCATGTATATCATTAGGTACCAACAGCTACCTTGTATTGCATTTTTCCTTCCTCTTAGATTTTCACAGTAAAAGATGCAAATTGCATATGTTGCTGCATACAAAGGATGACTGAGTCAACCTTTATAAAAGCTGGGATTTACAAACATAATTATATTGAAAAAAATTCCAGTGGAATATAGAAATTAAGTTACAGAAATAATGAAATAAATAAAAGTACAATGCCACGTAGCTAGGATATGGCTTATCAATGTTTTCTGCAGCCTCTGTGTTTCAGTGTGTAATACCTACACGTGGTATTACAGGCCCACAATATGGTCATTTTTTTAAAAAGGTGTACTTTGCCTTTTATAAAAAAATAAGTAATGTATATATTAGACTTCCTAATATAACATTTCTTTGTATTGGAATTTTAAAAACACATAGTGTCAATTAATTTATATTTACAAAAGAAAGGAAACATGATGTGCCATGAAATGAGAAACTTTGTTGTTAGTCGTTAATCCACCTCTTGCCCCCCCTCCCTTGACTGCAGAAATGTCAAAACAGGACCTCTGTCCATTTGGAAACATACCAGTGCAGGATGTCTCTCTGACTGGATCAGGAACTTTCCTTAAGAAACTAGGGATACTTTTATGCTCATAGTTTTTATAGAAATGTTTGTTATGTGATTACAATATTTGATTCACAAATGGAAACATCCAAAACAAAGGAAGGGGTAAGTTTCTGTATAAGTAGATAAAGTCTAGCTAAGAAGAGATTGGTTCTGTGTCCACTGAATACTACAGGGTACATGTCAAAATGGAATGATTGTGAGATTGCCATGGGAATACTTCTAAACTTGTACTTTTGTGTGATGATCTCTCCTTTGTTTCTTTAATTACTTTCTATCTTGTTTTTATTCTGAATTGTATCTCTTTAAATGTTTGAAAGGTGAGTGGACTATATTAGTTTGTGAGGAAAGGATTCTGTTTACATTGTAAGTTATAAATACCAAGCCAACTGTATTCAAACATTTCCACCTGAAACAGCAGTTTCCAACAATCTCTGGAGTTAAGTGTAGAATTTCTAACATCTGTCTATGAAGGGCTCTTCGCACTAGCTTGAGATTTGAACAGTCCAGAGTCAGCATTTGGTAGAGTTTAGCTCCATTAGGGTATGATAAGTGTTTGAAGATGTGCAGTAACTCTGCTGGAAAGGAAATATTTTCAGAATGGGGTGTTCAAATTGGGTCCCTCCATTTCTCCTTTACTTTTTTTCTTAATCCTCACACCCTATTTGCTTAGTTTAATTGTTGCCCCCCCCCACCTCCTGATTTTTTTCCCCTTTCTTTTCTGCTTCCTGTATATATAGTTGTAGTAGGCATTGGGAGAGAATATTCTCCCCAAACTCTCACTGGCTGACACAAGGGTTCATTTCCTGAAGTTCAGCAGGCAAGATGGGTAACAACAGCTTGGATAAAGCAGGGCCTAGACCTTGTTTTGCTTGTGAGGGAATACATTTGTGTGTGTGAAATGTTTAAACGACCAAATTTTAGGGTAGGCTAGTAGTCTAGTTAACAGCACATTGTGCCTCTAAACAGAGGACTAGAGGGTCCTGTGGGACCTTTAAGACTAACAGAAGTATTGGGAACATACTCCCAATGTTAGTCTTAAAGGTGCCACAGGACCCTCTGTTGCTTTTTACAGATTCAGACTAACAGGGCTACCCCTCTGATACTAAACAGAGGACTGGAGCTCAAGTTCCTACCTTCTCAGGCTAGGAGCGCGGGGAGTGGGGTGAAGTGCCTTTCAGTGCTCTCCAATGATTTATTTTAGAAGAGGCTAAATATTAGTTTGATAGGCTCTAAAGAGTACTGCATGTAGCCTTCCTAAGTTGGCCACTGGGATGTGGGGTTATTGAAGATATTAGTGGGGAGAAAAAAGGACAGAGGGTAAGACCCCCAAAAGCCTGATAAATATATAAATCTAACCCCCTTAGTCCCTGGAAGGAATTTGTTATAGAACAAACTGCAAGTAACTGACATGGGCATCTTGTGAATGACTTAGTGAGTCACAAGGCACGGTCGCAATGGGCCCCCATGACTTGGAGCGAAGACTTGTTACAGGTTGCTTGTGTTTCCCTGGACCTGCCCAGCACAATCCTGCTAACATGACTTGTGCTACTCCAGGGCTGCCAGTGTCTTGCCCGGCCCCAAACGGGGGCACACGTTGGCATCTCCTCAGGAGCCTGCCCCCAGTGTTCCTAAAATGGAGGATAGACACCTCTCGTCTGACGTTCAGAGGGGGGTGGCCCCTGGAGTCTGCAAGTCCCGACGTGCGGGGTGTCCTTGTGACCGTGCCCTGTCCCCCGGTGCGCACAATGGGCGGGGGGTGCGGGGCGCCGGCCGGCTAATGCGGAGCACGCGGGGTTCAGCTGCAACCTCTGCGGCCCACCCCCCTTGTGTCACCCAGTGGTGCCGCCGTCCCCTTCTTTCCCGTGCGTTCTTCTGGTCTAGCCGTGCATCCCCGCTGTCCCCCCGGAATGGTGCCGCCTGGCTCCGCCTGTGTTTTTGGGACAGTGGTGCAGTCCCACCTGCTGAGTTCCCACCAGTGGCAGTGGCAGTCGCCTCCCCGCCCCACCCCCATCCGAGGCAGCTGTGGTCTCGCCCCGCTCCCCTCTCCGGGGCGGTGGTACGGCCCGCTTGGTTGTCAGGCTGGCGCCGGCAGGAAGCTGCGTGGGCGCTGCTGGGGTTGTTGCCGGTGATGGGCCGTGAGCGCCGGTTGCCCCCTCGCCGCTACCTTCTGCCGCAGTAAGATGGCCGCCGGGGAGAGACGGCAGGAGGCTCCGGAGGCTGCAGCCGCGGGCCTGTGGCCCGGCTTCCGAGAGACAGCGCAGCGCTTCTGCGGGCTGGCCCTGGAGCGAGCGCGGAGCGTGAGTGCGGGGTGGCGTCAGCAGCGAGCTCCCCGGCCCGGGGGGCTGGGGCTCTGTCCGGGGCAGGGGAAAGCCGGGACTGCCCGTCTTGTGGGGCTGGGACCCCGGGGAATCCAGGGACGGTGCTGCTTTGCGGCCTGGTTCTCCTGGACCCTTCAATTGTGAAACTTCCCCAGGTTGCACTAAAAGCCGCCCAGGCAAGTCGGCCTTGGGGTTTCTGCTCTCCACAGACACTGGGGTGTGTGATTTGTGACTAGCTGGAGATCTCTGAGGGTGGGAGGATTTTCGTAACACGAAAGCTGTTTCACTGCGATAAGCAACGTTACTCTGCGCTTCAGTGACCCACTCACCAGAGCCTGCATTTTGTTACACGAAGCTAATCTGCTGCGAAACTGGTCATCTGATATCTTACATTTTGCTAGAAAAGTCAGGTGTCTGGGTTAGGCCCAATTCGGCACTCTTGCAGGACCCGGGATCATGACAATGTTTAGGGAAAATCAAGATGAGACGGGCACAATAATGGAATGGAAATATAGTGAGGTTTGGTTGAGAGGAGGCATAGGACTTGTTAATTTCAAAGCATTTGTAATGTCTGTGAAACTTAGGAAATATAGTCTCAAATATGGAAGGAAAACATGCTTATATTGTCCTTTTAATAGTATCAAAGGAGGCCTAATGATGCTCTTTCCAAGTGCAGACTGAGCACCTTCCCTTGAAAGTCTCAAAGCTTAAGACTTTTCTGCTTAGTGAATAAAATATTATACACTAATAGTTGTATATGGAAAGGTGAGCTGCATTAAGCAGGTTGTTTTTTGTTTAGAAAATAATGTATACATATCTATTTACAAATAATGTAGACCACAGATTATGCAAATCACGATCCTTTATGTGGTAAACTACACTAACCATTACTTTTATTTTATAAAACATACTTATGCTCTGTTTTAGTCTATCAGAGAAATTATTTGCATCTCTTTAACTGTCACTTATAAATTGTCCACCAACTATGTTGTAAACGTTTTTTATTTTAATGCTGACACTTACTTTTACATATAAACTATCTTAAGCAGGACCCTTCCCTAAACAACAAGTTCAGAAGGAAAACTTAAAAAGCTGTGTCTGTTCTGGTTCAACACACCATATGTGTCTTCAGTTATATTATACACTGATTGCTAAATAAACAAAAGATTTAAAAACCAAATAAAAGGCTTCTGACAACATTTGCTACTTCTCAGGGTTTTGAAAAAGTAAATATACGAAGTCTTATAGTCTCACAGTTGACTCAGTAAACAATAAGTAATATCTGCATTTGTCAAAAATAACAGGTAATCTGTCCCTTTTTTTTAACCACTCAGACTTTGCTGCTTGATTTATTTATTTATTTATTTATTTATTTATTTATTTATTTTGAAGGTTGTGGCAGCGTTGCCTGACGATATGAGACCTGGTCCTGATCTTTATGGTTTCCCATGGGAAATAGTGATTTGTGCTGCAGTTGTTGGAGTTTTTGCAGTCTTACTGTTTCTGTGTAGAAGTTATCAATCCGTAAGTATCCAAAATGACGTACAGAGTTATGTAGATGGTTTGCATTAAAAAAAAAAAATGGTTAAAATTGTCATTTGATCAGTTTTAATTTTTTAAGTGAAATAGGTGTCACGCTGTCTGGAGTGGTTCACAACTGAGAGTGCCTATCTCAGGGCAGACACCCCAAACTGGTGGTCTGTTCTATAATTAGATTTCACTAAACCAGTAACAAATGTGAACTCCTGGATCACTCTACCTGTCTAACCATCTAGTACAGACAGTCCCCTAGACTCTCCAGTCTGTCTTACGCCCAGACAAACTGAACTTGTGATAAAAGATTATTTAAACCTAAAATCCCCCCACATCAAGTTTCTCCCAGTCCCAAGAGGCCAGTCACTCACCCCAAATCAATTGGTACTCCAGACCTTAAACCAAAGAAAACGCTGGCAGCCAATTCTGTAGTAAACTAATTATTGGTTTATTAGCTAAGAAAAAAGCATGAGAGTTATTGAGAGGTTAAAGCAGATAAAATATAATGAGTAAATCAGTTTGTCACTCCAAATGGTGTCCGTGATGTAATAAACTGCCAATTTCCCCAAAGTCCTTCAAGGCTACCCAGAATAACTCTGGGATTCTCCGTCTTCTTGTTCCGTTATTCTGCCCTGTTAGAATCCAAACAGTCCAGAGAGGAAGGCTCTTTCCTTGAATCCATCTTTTATATCTCCTTTACTAGATAGCTGACAGTGTCTGGACCTATGTGTCTTTTTTTCTTTTTTTTCTTTTCTTTCTTTGACAGATAGTGAGGAATGCACTTGGAGTCCTTGACTTGCTTTGAAATTAGCATATTCTATTAAAGTCCTTAAGTCCTTCATTAGCATTTCATAAGATTTCTTTGATGGGTAATTTAGTTACAGGGTTATACATACATGTAAATGTTTGCTGTTACATTATAACAGGAATAGATAAGCAAGAACAATAAGTAATGACCCATTAATTTTCATGGAGTTTAAATATCTGAATACACATTTACACATTAATAATTGCTTTGATCTACACTAACATACAAGTGAATTGACCTGTGGCCCTGATCTGACCTGGTTTGCCAGTGTCACAATATGACCAGTTGACTTAAAACTCTACAGTTGATGATATTCTCTTTGAAACTGGAGGAAAATTGGGTAGTAGCTTTCTTGTCAAGGTCCTTAGTGGTTGGCTGTTTGCTGAAAGAATGTTGCTTTTAATGTGAAATGCATATTCACCTTATAAAAGCAAATTAAATTAAACAGTGATAACATTTCCCTTCCCTTCTACTTTCTCATTTTATGGGACAAATTTTCAAAGCCAGCTTCCAAAATAACATCTGCATGTTTTAGTTTCCCATTTATTCCTTTAGCATTTTGTGGGTATTTTTACTCCCATATGTCTTGGTACTTCACTATATTTGGTTATAGCTATACCAGCTAGGATTGTGATATTTTGTCATATCTTGCAGGATAAGTAGGAGCAGGCCCAACTTGGATGGGAGACTGCCTAGAAAAGTTCAGGATGCTTCAGGAAGTGATATTGGTGATTTAGTATGTTGCACTACTGAACCAATGTCTCAATATGTTGCTGGGGAGCACTGTTCTTCTAGAGGAACATAATATGGAGATTCTTGGCCACACAAACTTATTGAAAATCTAATGACACTTGTGCAAGCTTTGTCCTTTGTGCTGGTCAAATTCCAATCAGAGTAATAACATCCTAAATTATCCCTACAGTTCAAAATGGATTAAATTTTCTTAACTTGCTGACCTAAACTACTGTGTAGTGTCTGTTTGATTTTAAGTAGCTGCAGTACTGTGCATAAGAAGTAGCTGCATTTCAGTGGTAAATGTAGTGATTCCTGTGTTTGAAGATGTGGTACAAAGTGTTAATAACTTCCATCATTTGAGCTGCAGCATCTTTTTTTTGTTTGAAAATAATTATAATATCCCTTTGATCCTAAAATGAAATATCATCATTTGATATGTGTGTGTATGTGATATGTAGGTCTTTTTGTTTTGGATCAGTGAGGCAGAAATTATGTCTGAGAAAGCTCCTGTATGTGTGCAAAATTACAACATTTTTAATTTGGACATTAGTCCATTCAGCATCCTGTCCTGTTTCAGTGATTGACACAATTATCTCCCTGGCTGCCTTAGAAACTTCCTGTGCAGGGTGTTGTGATGTAATAATGGATTGTTTGATTTCTTGTGTTTCCAAAGCGCATATGTCCAATATTAGTAATCTTCACTGGCCTAGAGCAGTGATACTCAATAGGTGGCATGCGGGCCAAATGTGTCCCACCAAGGTTTCCTGTGTGGCCTGCTAGCTCACCTTAAAAAATGTTTATAATTAAATTCACAAACTGTGATGTGCTGCCTATTATTTGCCTATGACTTTCTTAGTAACCCAGCTCTGAGGGAAGCGCCACTGCCAGCAGCAGCGCAGAAGTAAGGGTGGCATGGTATGGTATCGCAAAGTCAACAGCAAAACCTGAGCTTTTAACCCAAACTGGACAGCGGATTTTCTTTTTTTTTTTATGCCACCTCATTTAAACACATCAGTGACTGTACAGGAAAAAGCAACAGCTGCTTCTCTTAGAATAATGTTGGTACTAGCTAAAAAGAGGAATCCTTTCCTGGATGCTGAGTTTGTGAAGAAGTGCACGTTGGAAATACTGGAGGACCTTTTTGCCAGAGATAAAAAAAGATGACGTGAACCGAGTGAAACCAGTTATCCTGTCTGATTCCATGGCAGTGCGAAGTTTAGAGGTAATCTACAAGGATTGTTTGTCAGCTCTGCTTTCTGGTTTAAAAAACACCAAATACATGTCTCTTGCAGTGAACAAATCAAGTGATTTAAGTGATACTGCCCAGCTATCGCTGTCTGTTTAAAAATTTCACCATCATGAAATCTAAGGAAGAATTTTTGTGCTTAGTACCATTAGAAACCTACACCACAGGAGAGATCACTTTTGAAAAGGTAAAAGGCTTTTTTGAAGAAGGAAAAAAAAATGGCTTAGATCTGCAGAAAGTAAATTTGCTTGTTACAGACTGAAGTCCTTCCATGTCAGGGAAAGAGAAGGGCTCTGCTTCACAGTTGGCAGTGATACATCTTTCATTAAATACACTTCACTGCATCGTTCACCAGTCTGTCCTGTGCGGTAAGATATCTGGAGACTTGAAGGGGGGGGGGGGGAAGAGTATTGTGATAAGATTGGTGAACTACATACACAACTTCTAGCTTGCAGCATTTTTTTAAAGCTCTTTTACAAGACATTTCAGCTGAATACAGTCCTGTTGCAGCACGATGACGTTAGCTGGTTAAGTAGGGGTGCATATTAGAGAGGTTTTGTGTGCTTCAAAAAGAAATAATAGAATTTCTTTCAAACCACAAGACCAGTAAGGCTTGTGAGTTCCTGGAATTTATGAATGATGTCCCCTCTGTCACAGGTAGCTTTTCTGTGTGATATTACTGGTCACTTGAATTCCTTCCAGGGATATGTTTGAAAAAGTGTGTGCCTTTCAGAGGAGTCTTGAAATCTTTGACAGGAAAGATGTTGCAGTTCCCCACATTGTGTGTTGTTGCTACAGATGAAACTTCAATGAAAATGATGCAAGAATTCCTAAGCAGTCTGATCAAAAATTTTAAAATGCAATTTGAGAATTTTAAAATTCCAAAGGATTTGCTTTTGTTTGTGATCTGTTTATTGTCTCTGCCAATGGACTTTGCCCTTCTGAAGCAAAGAACATTCTTGATTCAATTAATGAAACTGCCTTTCAATTAGAAATTGTAAGGCTCCAGAGCTCAGATGTCTTGAAGGCAAAAGTCAGAGAAGTGGGACTTTGATTTGTGGACTCAATATGTTGACCGGTTTCAGAATAGTCAGAATCTATCCATCTATCTTTTAACAGTGTTCGGATCAGTGTACCTCTGCAAATCTGGGTTTTCTATCGTGAACGTTATAAAAGGCCAACACCGCAATCACCTGACAGATGAGCTTCTTCACCAGTGCATACTCCTTGCCCTGACCTCCTACAAAACACTCTTCACAAATCACAGAGGGGTAGCCGTGTTAGTCTGGATCTGTAAAAAGCAACAAAGAGTCCCTTGGCACTTTATAGACTAACAGACATATTGGAGCATAAGCTTTCGTGGGTGAATACCCAGTTCGTATTCACCCACGAAAGCTTATGCTCCAATACGTCTGTTAGTCTATAAAGTGCCACGGGACTCTGTCACTCTTCACAAAGCTTGCTAAAGATTGTAACAAACACAGGTAATTGTGTTGATTTATAATTGTTGTTAAAAGATAGAAACACTAATACTTATGTTGCAATCAGTCTTTATTGTCAGCTGAAGTGTTCGGTTTTTTAAATTTTTTTTTTATTTTGTCAGCCTTCTGCGCAAATGGCCCGCCTCTTGTAATAAAATTCTGAAATTGGCCCACTCTAATTGAGTATCACTGGCCTAGGGTCTCTCATCTATCCTTGATCCTAGCTGTCCTGCCTGGCTAACAGATTATCAACATAAGGATATTTCTTCTTAGAGTATGTGACAGTATAGATCCCACTGTAGGTGTCAATGAACCTCTTCCATTCAAGTCGCTCCCTCCCCCCCCACCTTTTTTTTTTTTAACAATAGTGTCTGTTTACACTGTGCATGCATCTTGTGCTCCTGTACAAGGGCATTAAGGCAGAGTGACTGCAATCCTCTCTGTTCCTTCTAATCTGTGACTGTCTAACCCACCAGGTTTCGCTGAACCTTCTCAAAATCTTCTACAAACCTTCAGAACTCTTGATATTTCAACATATGACCACTGTGATCTGTATTGACCCATCTGAACTGAGCATTGGCAGTTAGACCCACCTGTACAGATCTCCCAGTACATTGCCCCATCTAGCCACAAGCGATGCCAAAGACCAGGGCAGAGAAAAGGGCACCAAGAAAAGACCCAGCACTGATCTCAACACCTCCAGTACTCAAGTCCAAGGACTGAGAGAGGGCGCTCCAAACACGGAGTTGTGGATTCTGGGCAGAACTCAGTGTCATTCCACAAGCACAGACTCGTACATCTCCCAACCTGTCTGGACATATCATCTCAGAACCAGGGTCAGATACTCAACTCAGATCTGCAGTCATCGCACTTGATGCGTTCGTTGGACGTCGGATGGCTGAGCACTGCTGGCAGAAACTGCTGCCTATAGATTCGGGAAGTCCTCCTACAAAGTGGGAAACCTTCCATTAGGAATACTTGCTCCTCAAAATGGCAAAGATTTTTCATACGGACAGCCCAACTTGATCTAGACTCAGTAGTCAGGGAGCTTCAATATCAAGGCCTCTATCTGCTGCACCTGAAACATGCTGGACTAGCATTTCTCTCTCTCTCTCTCTCTCTCTCTCTCAAGTCCACCTTGCAGCAATATTGGTGTGTCACGCTCTGGTACAGTCATTCTGGATCTCACATTTGACAATATCAAAATTTCCTCAAGGGCCTCCTTCATATTTACTCTCTGGTTAGACTGACTCCCACGTGGGCCCTCAACATTGTCCTCCTGAAACTCCTGGAGACTCATAAGAACATGGGTGTGATCCTATATGGCCATTCTTATGGTCCATGTAGCCCAGTATCCTGACTTCAAACAGTGGCCAGTGCCAGATGCTTCAGAGGGAATGAACAGAACAGGGCAATTATTGAGTGATACATCCTCTGTCATCCAGTCCCAGCTTCTGGCAGTCAAAGGTTTAGGGACACATAGAGCATGGGGTTTTATCCCTGACCATCTTAGCTAATGATGAACTATCCTCTATGAACTTAGCTAATTTTTTTTTTTTAAACCCAGTTATACTGTTGGCCTTCACTGCATCCCCTGGCAACGAGTTCCACAGGTTGACTCCTTTAGAACCAGTGTCAGATTGCTCAGTACATTTCTTTACCATCAAAACTGTCTTTCTGGTTGCCATCACCTCAGCGTGGGGAGTCACTGAGCTCCAAGCCCTCATGGCCAGACCATCTTACTAGGGTTGCCACCTTTGAGGTACAAAAATACAGGACATCTGAGATGATCCTTGGCCCATAAAACTGGACAGTTGGTAGTGTATACTGAGCACTCTTCCAGATTTCCCAGGACAGCTACCTGAGAAGGGGTAGGGGGGAAAGGCAATGATCCTGGGAAAATCTGGACAGGTGGCAACTCTACACTTTGCATATCCTTCCATATAGACAAGGTGGTACTGAGACCACACCCCAGTTCATCCCTTAGGCAGTCTCTCAATTCCACCTGAAGAATCAGTTACCTTGCCATTCTTTTTTCTGAAACCTCCCTCAACACCTGGAGAAAAAGCTACACGCTCTCCCTCCGAACGTCAAGGCATACTCGACCAGGGTACTGGCAGCATCTTCTGCCTGTCAGTCTCTGAGATCTGCAATATGGAGCAACCCACTGACTTTTGTTAAACATGCAGTAGGCATGCCAGCTGGGTCAGATACCAAGTTCAGGAGCAGTACTTCAATCACTGTTTGACTGATACAACTGAAACGCCTCACTTCTGTTATCTAGGGATAATATTGCTCGTGAGTCACCTACAGTGGGATCCACAATGATGAATACTCAAAAAAGAGAGAACATTACCTACCCTGTAGTAACTCTCGTTCTTCAAGATGAACATAGCGTGGATCCCACAACCCACCTTTCACACTTGCTTTTCAGATTCCTCAGCTATCACTGCTTTAAATGGCGAGGGAATTGGCGGGGGAGAGGGGGGAGTTGTGGCGGCCCCACCCTTTATGGACTCCTATGGGAGCGTGAGGAGGCACAGAACTTGTGTGCAGCCCCAACAGACACTGCTATTCAAACACCTTCAGTTTCATATATGTGAGATGGATGCACACCTATGGTGGGATCCACGCTGACTCCAACATCACAGAGAACCACAGTTAGTGTAGATTAAGTAAACATTGTAATGTTAAGTAAAGAACGCAGAGAAGATGAGGCTAAAAACTGAATAGTGTTATCCTTGCAAACTGTGTAACGTAATAGACAAATTTCAGTGCTTGTTCTTTTTGTTTCAGGTTAGAAGCAGACTTTATATAGGTAAGTTAACTTTCCTTATTGTTTCTGTGGAGTATGTTTCTAGCTACACTGTTAGCTTTTAATTATTGTTATGATAGTTTTTAATAACTTGAATGTTACAAAATGAAGCTACTGTTCTTCGTAGGAAGGGAAAAACAGCTTGCCAGTAAAGTTGCTGAACTACTTGAAGAGAAATGCGAAGTTCTTGAAAAACTTAGTCTCCACAAGGAAGAGGTAACTCTTATTTTTATTCTCCTTCTCCTCGTCCAATGTATGTTTTTAGCATATTGAGCCATTGTTGTTGTTTTGAGCAACAGAAGCTTTATTTAAACTTAAATATTAAAATCATTATATTTATGATCTTGAAATTCTTGTTGTTGTTTTTTTTCCCCCCCTTGGTTCAAATACTTTTAAATGTGATACAGATTTTAATGCATTCTGCTCTTAAATCATAGTACAGTATGCTGCATTGGAAATGTACTCCTAGATGTCTTGATTTTATGCTCTATGTGCTAACCTTCCTAGGGCCAGATTTTTAAAGATACTTAGGCACCTAAAGATGCACGTAGGCCCTTCTGAAAATCCCACTAACGCCCATTGGGAATTAACGTCTAGTGTGCCTAAATACTTTTAAAAATCCATCCCTTAGTGTTTTAAACTTAATCATAAATTAATTTCATTTTTTAAAACAATTTTTGATCTTACATACATTTTGATATCAAGTATCCCTTTCAGTATGAAGACTTAGAATCATCTCTAAAGGATGCCAGTCTTCTGAAAGAGTCGTCAAATACATCACATATTGAGGTAAAAACAGACTAAAAGTGGTGTTTCAGGAAAAGCTGAAGGTGTCAGAAGGGTACTTTTTTTTTTTTTTTTTTTTTTTAAATCTGTGGAATTGTTTTGCTAATCCAGGGTTTCTCAAACCAGCACCAAATGAGCCAGTGAATTAATTATGGAGTGGATCAGTTATGCAGGCAATTAATTTTGGAGCAAATAATTATGCAGATAGCTTTCTCTGCCTGCTTCCCATAGGTGACATCCTGTAAAATAGTTATGCAAACCCCTCAAATGACTGATGCAGAATCAAATATATACCACAGTATTTTGAAAAAAATACATTGTATGATAAATATTGCAGCATAAATTTTCAAAATTGACTAATAGTTCTGATTCAAAAATGCACACTAATAACTTAAAATAGCATGCGTCTTGCATGTTGCTATAATCTAGAAATGAATCAATTTGTAGATCTCAAAAATCGAACTTATTTGATAGAGGACTCCGTAAAAGCCTGGTCTCCCCATACTTCTCGTGGGGCTATTAAAATGTGTATATAACTAATAAACTGATAAATTTACTTAAATTCATTCTGTACTTGGAGTAAATGCTGTAAGGTTGGGAATAAGACTATTCATACGTAAGTGATTTAATCCCTACTTTAAACAAGGCTGCATTGAGATCTAACTTCTGAGGCCCTGTTGCCCCTCTGTAGATTATTAAAGTGTTCCATAAAAATACACTATACACACCTGTATTTAATTACTTTATAACTGTAAATTTCTATAGGTTAACTATCAAAATTACTTGTTTTAGGCAACCTGTGAAAAACTGAACAGGTCAAACTCTGCACTCAAGGATGAAATAGAGAATTTAGAAAAAGAGCTGGAAGAAGAGAAGTCTAAACGATCAGAACAGGATGACTTGGTAAGGTTCAGAAAAAACATTTTTTCATCATATTCAGATAACTTGGTTTTAAAAATCTGAACATGTTATGTTTGTGTATAATCAGAGTTATTTCTCTGAGAAGACATTTACTGAAAAGCAGGTTTTTTTTATTCCTTTTTTAATTTGTTTTAAAAATCGTTCAAGGGATAATCGCAGGTAGTTAAGGTTCAGGAACTAACATGCAAATATTTAGGAGCTAAAGATACAGCTGTACGTTGAATGTCCTAGATAGCAAGGGTAAGAAAAGACTTGTTTAACAATTAAGTGATATTATTATTATTATTTTTTTTTTTTACATTCTTTGCAGTTTATTTAATGCTTCCAAATAAACTTTAGAATGTATGATGTGGAGAAAGTTCTCTGAATTTTAACTTTCTTTTTATTTAGAAAACAAAACGTTCTGTGCTGACTGGGGGGAATCATTTTTGCAGAACCTCCAAAAATGCTGTATTTTTTTTTTTTTTTTTTTTTGGCTCATTTATCAACAGCTAATCTTGTTTTTCCCCATTCTCCACCTTCCTCTACAATGTTGTGCTGTTTACCATTGATGATGCTTATTGTCAGCCAAAGTAACTTGCTTCCATCTTGGGGATATTCAGGAAGTGGGGGGCAGTCTTGTCTGGGTAGATAATGCTGAAACCAGCATTTTGTGGTTCCTATCAAGGGAGAAGTACTTCTGAGAATAACTTCTCTAGCTATATAATTAGGGAAGCCCACAGAATTGCTGTTTATCGGGCTGTATAAAAGCAACCATAGAGCCCTTATGAATTATGGTCTCTTCCTTGCCTGTGATGCCAGTGATGTTACTTTATGAACTAATTGACAAAGGGATTTGTAAGAGTGCTAAATTCAGTGAACACTTACACTTTTTAAAAAGCTGTAAAAGAATAATAGTTGGAGGCCCACTCAGCAGACATTTTAAATATCCCGCATATGGAAAATCCTTTCCTAAAATACTTTTAGGAAAATGGATTAATTAATGATTCTCCAATATCTCAGACAGTGGACGTAATATACGTATTATAAGCATTGTAAAAAGAAACAGTATGTTACAAGAAAGGTAAAAAGAAGGTATTAGTATGTAATCATATGTCACTATCGTACAGTCAAAAAATCTTCCTTAAGGAAAATCTTTGAAAAGAAAACTGGTATTGTCAGGCCTGCAAAGACAATCCTTACAATTTAAAAAGAGAGATTTTTACAGGAATACATTTTAGTAGCATTTACTGAACATTTATCTCATAAAATTAGTTTGGCTAAAAAGTTTCAACCAAACTTCTGGAAGAACTTGTATGAAAATAAATATTATGGCTTTGCAGATGGCGGAAATACAGAGAAGAATGGAGTCTTTAGAAAATGAAGCAAAATCTATCCAGTCACAAGTGGCAGAAGTAAGTCCAATATCGAGGTTTTTGTTCAAATTAGGAAAATCAATTACTAAAATAAATTGTTTCATCACAAATAAATACTCACAGGAATGACTTGACATGAGTATCATTACTCGTCTTCTAGGGCTCAGTCCTACTTTTTGGTATGTGGTAGCTGATTCATTTTACAAAAGAGTGTCGCAGTTACCATTAATTGAAAAGCACAATTACACTTTATTTTGTTAGTACACAATTATAAAACATACACTGCCAAGAAATTTATTGTAAACGGCAACAAGCTTTTGGATCTTCAAATATACTGTTGAAGCAGTTTGCTTTCTTCTATTTCATTTAGGCCAAGACCACATTAAAAGTATTTCACATTAATAAAGAGAGACTTGAGACCTCTGTCCAAGATGCAGTACAGGAAAATTGTCATCTTCAGGAAAGCGAGAAACAGGTAAGTTCTTCCTAGTTATGTAGTATTGTAGGTATGCATGGCAATTTCCACCTAACTAAAGATATGATCCCTGCTCTGAGGAGTCCATCATCAAATTGAACATATATATATATATATATATATATATATATATATATATATATATATATATATATATATATATATATATATATATATATATATATATATATATATATATATATTTTTTTTTAGAATGTCTTATGTTATGTTGGAATAACTTATTTTAAATAATTTCCTTGAATCGATCTCTCTCTCAAAAGGCTATATGGAATGTGTATGAGAGAGAGAAGAAAACTTAATAAGTAAGGTGTGAAATACTTGTTCCACCCATAAAGGGCAGCATGAAAAAAAGCAACACACTGATATTGAAAGAAGAATACAAAGGAGATGGGAAAAGGTTTTGCTGAGAAAAAAGAGGTTTTGGAAGAAATGAGAATAAAGATTTAGGCAAGTACATAGTTGAGGTACTCCACAGAAGTGGCCACCAGAAGCTTGAACTTGATACAGATGGCAGAGACAAAGACAGGGTTTAAATAGGAGAATAACTTAGCAGAGTGGCAAGTGAGGAAAATACTGTTACTGTAGTAGCATTTGGGACAGAATGGAGGAGAGCAGTGTAAGAAGTGGGGAGGCCAGATAGGAGGGTGCTGGAGTAAAACCAGGCAGTGAACAAGGAGTTTTAGTTGCTGTAAACCAGAAGAGGAATGGTTCATCAGCTTTATGGTGGAAAAAAAGAGAATAGAGTTCAGAATGACACAGAAGTTGCAGGCCTGGGTAGGATGTTGGAATGATCAACTAGAGCTGGTCAGAAATGTTCCAACAAAACATTTTTCTATCTGAAAATGCCAATTAGTCAAAACTGAAATGCTCTGCTGAAATATGTAGACTTTGACAGAAACCAGTTTGCCAGAAACTTACCTGGTTTCCTGCTCAGCTGCCCAGCTCCTTGGCAGCTTGCCTGGTGGGGAGCTTGAGAGCCAGGGCTTCCTGGCTTCTTGGCAGCCAGCCTGGTTAGCTGCTGGGGAACCTGGGCTTCCAGGACTTCCTGGCTTCACCACAACATGCCAGGTGGACTTCTGCAGAGCTGGGATCCTCGGATTGCCGGGACCATTTAAAAAAATTCCATTTTGGTTCTTCTGAAATGGAATCTTTTGAAAATTGTTCCACAGAAAACTTTTCATATCGGATTTTCTGTTTTAATTCAGAACAGTATTTTTGGAAATGTGAAATTTTCCAGGGGAGGGAAATTCTGGTTCTCATAAAGCTCTGTTATCAACAGTGAGAGTGGAACTGTGGTGGTGATAGAAGATGAGGTTAAGTTGTTGGTAAAACAGACAAACGTGGTATGCAAGAGTGAACAGAGTAGTAGTTGATTGGAAGTATTCATTGTAGAGAGGATAGTGGATCAGGTAACTTGGTTATAAGGAGAAGAGGAAACCATTGGAAGAAAATTATTCTCATATACTTTATTTGCTTTAAGTCCATTCCTTTGGTCTTTATTCCTAATTGTACCCTTTACAGTACTTGAAATAATGTACTAAGGTCAGAGAAGCAGTGCCTAATTAAAAAAGTGAACAGACCAGTGTCTCTTATCTTTGTGACATGAATACCTTGTTGCTGTTTCAATTTTTTGAACCCAAGAGGACTTTGAATGAGGATGTTCTTCTGCTGCTTCTCCTCTGTAAAAAGGGACCTTTAAGCAAGACAATACTAAATGCTGAAAATCATGTAACTTTATATTTAATCATTTTACACACATCAAAATCTGTTTTCAGCAGTTTTCATAAGGTCATAATTGACTCCTTTACAGTAATCATTTTGGAATTCCTTCTAGGTAAAATAAACTTGAATGACACATTCAAGACCAGGACATCTAGTGTACTTAGAGATTTGTGTTGAAATTTTTAATGAATAGTGCATGCTGCAACTTCTTTCACTCTTGTATCATATTTGGTATACTCCCTGTTGGGGGAAAAAAGACCTTACTAATAGACCAATCAGAAAAGGAAATGAAAATTGTCTGCCTTGCTTGTTTTTTCCCCCCCTAATGAAAACATTGTAAGCAAATAATTTGGTTTTCTTTAGTAGAACATACACATCCCTTTTAGTTCTCTGTGTGTGTGTGTGTGTGTGTGTGTGTGTGTGTGTGTGTGTCTTTCTTACCTTTTGTTAAAGATGGAATTTCATTTTCACTCAAAAGGTGGTAAAAGTGTGTTTTTTGTTCATGGAAATCAGTGTACTTTCTTCCTTGGTCCTTTTACACAGATGGGTCATAATCCTCTGGCACATCATCGCCATAACTATAACAGATCTGCTACCCTCTGAATAGATTAATGATCTGCCAAAGACAGGATTAAACATCTTAGTTTGAACAAGACAGCTATTTATAAACATTTATTACACTATTTTTTTCTAATTAGAACGCTAGGAAAGCATACTGCTTTACCTCACTGCAGAATCCTTGTCCTTTCCATCTGCTGTAATCCTTATGGTGTACAAGAATCTGCTTTGGTTCACTGTTTCTTTGACTCATGTAGAATGTATTTTTAAAGTTTAGTTGCTTATCAGTGAAGGGGATTTAGTAGTAACAGCTGTGTTGGAATAATGAAAACTTTCTCTTCATTTTTCACTTCTCTAGTTTATGACTAGCGTATGACTTATTACTTGAAAGGGCACATACTGTGTCAGGTGACTTATCATTCACTTTATTTTATGACATAAATAGGCATGGCAGAATTAATTTTTTTTTAAAATAATTTTGATGGACAATATCAATGGTTATTTTTAAGCATTTTTTTTTTTCTATTTTCCCACGGGTGTGATAATTTAAATGGGGGGAATCATTCAATATCTAATGAAAGCAGATGTTTAGATTAAAAAAGTTTAAAAGCTTTAACTGTTAAAATATAAATTGTCAACATTACGTGTCAAGATATACAAAGTAAATAACCTTAAATCAAACTCTGTTCTCAAGCAACAGTTTTCTTTCTTTGGCTTTCTGTAAATTTCTGTTATCTATGGGAATATCTTCTTTGCTTTGTGTGTATGGTGAAATGGACATTTACTGATTCTGATAAAAAATCGAATCCTTCCAAGTTTACACACCACCTCTGTTTTATTATGTCTTTGAATTGCTTATCTTTGGCAAGCTGAAATTTAGACTTGCTTGTATTCTTGCGTGAGGGTTCCCCGTTTAACTGCCAGCTACATAGAATCAAATGTTCTTTGTCTGATTAAAATGGATTAGTCACTCCACTCTGTAAACCTGGTATGTTTAAAGATTCCAGCTGAGGATGAACAATAGGCAAATGAATCTTTTGAAAAATTCTGAGAAATAGTTTGAGGTTTTTATATTAAATATGCTGTTCTTAAAGAACAAATTTGCTTCAGTTCTTATAATATATGCAGGTGTGGTTTAATTAGCTAACATTGCAATCATAGTTCGTTAAAATAAATGTAAAGTCTAATTGTTCCTTGTTTTTTGTAGGACACTTCTGAAAATGAAATATTCCTGTAAAATTGTTAATGTAGTCCCAAAACCTTCACAACCTGGCTGCCCTTCTAATTAACAAAAGGCTAGTTACAGTATTTTTAGTATTCAGTGTCTGCTTACATAGAGTACTCATGACTTTGATTAGCAGCAACATGTCCCTTAAAATATATTTTCACCATATGGTATTAAGTGGAAAAAATAATTGTTAGGAAAAAATCTGTAGGTTACGTGGTGAATTAAATAGCTACCCCATTTATTTTATTCAATAGAGAACTTCCAAGATCTAAATAAAAACATTAATGGTACAGTTTTGTTAGGGTGAAAAGGGAACAAGTGCTGTAGCTTAAGGAGAGAGTGTGGGAAATTAATGTCTTTTCTCTTCAACCTATTCCCAGGAATCTGGGTGATTATTAGCCAAAAATTCAATATTTTATTTTAATTGGCTTCTTTACATTCTGTCTGTTTTATCTAAAATATTGATTGAAGTATTCAGCTAAACTTGTTTTTAGATATCCTAGTAACTAATTAGACAGCTGCACTAGCTGTCTAGTGTAATTAATTAGAGAACAGTACAATAATATAAAATGTTTCACTGTTAAGCTCTTCAACATTACACAGTCTTTTGTTTAGTTCTCATGGACATGTGGTGGTGGGGTTTCAGGACACTCACTCCAGATATGCTGCCTATGAGTACAATGTACATATGGCTAATTATTGTTGAAATGTGAAAAACACTGGGTGATTACTCTTGATTTGCAACTTGTGATAGATTGTCTTATTGATCTGGTACACTTTTTTTAGCTTTTACAAGAAGCTGAAGGATGGGGTGAACGATTTAGTGAACTAAATGAACAAACAAAAATGTTTGAATCCTCTAAAGCAGATATGGAGGAAGCTCTGAAAAACAAGGAAAGTCAAGTCAAGGTAAATGGCTGTATTTAACACTGACTTTGTGTTTATAGGAGATGCTAAATATTAGGATGAGAAGATGTTAAGCTGTCTCAATTTGCTTCTTGCATTAACTTATTTTTAGTTTTTCTTATTCTCCTCCTCTTTCTCTATTTCTCTCCCCTCCCCCGCCCCCGGGGGGGAGCAAACAAAGCTGCTTAGGTTGAGGTTTGAATTCATTGAGTCCACTGTCCAAAGGCTACAGACGCCTAGAATCTAAAATTTGAAATAAATAGGAATACTTGCAGTCTAAAAGATTCTTCACTTTGCAGACACTTTATATGTATAAAAAATACAGAACTCTTCAGATATCCCAGTGAGCATCATTAAGAGCTTTTAGTGGTGCCCCCCTGTTGTCCTGCTTCTTGCCTGTGTTTTAATGGGTAAGTAGTAGAACATGCAGAATCCTAGATAGCTAGCAGGCTAATTTGATACATTAATGAGAAAGTAATAAAGTACAGCAAAAGGTTGAAAATATGACTTAGTGTGGTAGTCAAAGTTTCACTGCCTATATTTCATTTTGGATTTTAATTGTATTTATTTTTGGTAATATCTAGTCATTGACAGAATGTTTATTGAAGATGAAAGACTGGAGCATAGCAATAGGAGAAGACAACACTGAAGATAACCACTGGGATGTTGATATAACAGAAAATGGTGAGCTTTTAGGTACAATCAGGACAACTTCTTATCTAAGCCCTCCTCCCTCTTCTCTTTCCCCCCCCCCCCAAAAAAAATAGGTTAATTGGGAAAAGAAAATAACTAGACCTCACACAAAGCTTGTAATTAAATTAATTTGTTAAAGGTAGAAGCTGGATTTCTTAACCCTGCATGCTAATATGGTTTGCAAATGTGCTCCTCCAGAATACTAAACGCATCCTGCATTGCCATTTTTTCCTCAGTCAGCCCAGTTGATGCTTAGTCAGCTGGGGAAGAAGTTAGCCTGTGTTAATGTGTCAGAAGAGAGTCAACTTTAATTTTTCCTTTCCACACTGAGTATGTCACATTGTACTTAGTGTGGTGGAAGCCAAAGCTAATTTTTATGAAAAATATATTCAGTAATTAGGAGTAGTAAGTGTACATTCCAGTCAAAACATATCACAGTGCTGTTTGTGATTTCACTGTTCTTCTTTCTGTTTATGCTCTTAATTAGATGATCAGCAAAAACGAACTATAAAGAAGTTGATCTATGCTGCTAAGGTATGTAGTAACACTTTATGATGTACTGATTTTAAAAGTTTGGAGGGAAGAGGTCAGAGAAAAAATGAGGAATAAAGAAAACTGCTATTTAAAGTACATGCCATGTTATGTCTAGTAATGGACATAAATAATTGTATCAATGTAAACAAAGTTTAGGGTATTTTTTTTTCTCTAAATATTTTTTACCATACTTTAAAAATCTTAATTGACACTTTTTTTTTTTCTTTGCCAGGGTCTAGAATGAATGCAACCTGCCCTGTCCTGAAATAGGATATTAGCTGATTGCATTTCCAAGCATTAGTCAATTAATGTTACAGCCATAACATAACATTCTTACTTTAGTATTGTATTATCTGAGAAATGCAGTCAAGTAGAATTGAGTCTTTTTCCTGCAGTAATGTTCTCACACTTAATTCCCCTTTTTATTTTATTTTATTTTAATATAGTTAAATGCTTGTTTAAAAACCCTGGAAGCAGAAAGAAATCAAGTATATTTAAAACTGGCAGATGAAGATAAAGCTAAAGAAGAACTTAAAGGTAATTACATTATTTTGTTTTAAAAGTAACTGATATTTTTAAATAAGAGAAGCTATTCATATCCCTAAATAACTCTGGCTTATTCATTCAATTTTTGTGGAAAAAATATTAAGTTTACACTAACAGCTTTATTCAGTTAGATAAAAATCCATTAAATTTGAATTGAAGTGACTTAACCAGTTCTAAAAATTTGGTCTTAAAAGGTTAAGTGGCTAAAACTACAGCAATAATATAGACTGCTAAGATGCCATTTTTAATTTGTTACCCCACTTCAACTGGAAATGCAACAGTTGTCACGCAAAATAAATATACTGAAAATCTTTTTTCAATATTGCTATTGAAAATATGTCTAATGGCTTTCATTATAAAATATTTAGATATAAACAATGGGATGTTTAATTGTGAAATACATTTCTAATCAAGTAGTGATTAGTTCATTATATTTAGTTGGAAAACATTACTTTCTTCTAAAAAATACTCTTGCCTGGAAAGTACATAGTCACCTCTTTTCCTTTGGACAAATTCTACAAAGACTTAATTCTAAGGAAATATATTTTTAAAATAAAATTAGTGCAGTTTTATACAACTTGCATCTAATTAGCCAATGCCTTTAACCTAAATAACACTATCAGCAGAAAATTGGACTCAGTTTTAAATGCCTTATGCCTGGTGGCCTTTTGGATGATTCTATCCTCTAATGCAGCAATTTTTCCCCTATAACTTTTAAGGATCTCCTATGCTGGCCCATCAGATAGATGTCCTTCTAGACTGACTGTAGCCTTTTTCCCCATTCGGGCCTTTGAAATTCAGAGGCTTAAATATATTGAAAGGAAGCACGGTTTGCAACTGAATACATAAGGAGATTGATATTTAAATTATCTCCTTGCTCCATGTTGTTAACTATCATGATGCTTCAGGGTTAACCCCAACTGGGATGAATGGGGCATTTCTACACTTCTGTGAACTATTGTTCATGCTGCTTGTCGTCTTGAGCACACTTAAACAAATAATAGTAATAATAGAAAACCTGAAAGTTTAGACTATGGATTTCAAAATGGCATCCTCCAGAGAAAAGTACTGGTTTTCTGAGCCATTCCAACCACAGATGGGGAAACAGAGCTTAAGTAACTAAGCCAAAGTCATACCAAGTATGTGTTAAATCTGGAAGAAGTATTCAGAACTCCTGACTCCCTGTCCTGTACTAAGACCAGTAAGCAATACTACTTCTCAGTTGTGCAGTCTGTGGAAATCTAGCACAATGCAAAAAACCAAACAGTATTCTATGGACTGTAGGTAGGAAGATGTCTCCCTGTGTTACTTCCCAAATGTCAAACAGGCCTTCATTAATAAAACTTTAAGGTCCTTGACTTGCAATGTTTATACTTTCTAAGATATTATGATTTTGTTTTAACTTCATAAACTATGTGCATTATTCAGCTGTCTCTAACTTTGACAGAACGCATTGAAAACCTCCAAAGTGAGCAAGTCTCCTTGCATTCTGAAAACGCACATTTTGAAAGTGAACTTCAAAAGCTTCAGCAAAAGCTTAAAGTAATGACGGAGCTATATCAAGAAAATGAAATGAAACTACACAGGTACTGATACCATTATGTTTTTACATTAAGCATTTAATGATTGATTAAGGGAAGCTTGGGAAATCATTTGACTTTTCAGTTTAAACATATCAACAAATTTGACAATTTGTTGAAAGATAATTGTCATATCAACTGTAGTTTATATCAACCAGATTTCTTATAATTTGGCTGAAAGTACAGTATACATATGAAAACCTGAGCGTTTGTGGTAAACTGATATGTAGCTGAATAAACAAATAGATTTTTTTTTTACATGTTTGTTTTTAGATACGGATGTGATTATATTTCACCCATCACTTCAAAAATTAATAATATCAGGAAAGTCCATGATACTAATCTTGAAATGCTTGGATAAGAAGGGACTGTATACCTCTTGTGTATTTATCACTGTAACTGTTTTATGGGAACAGTTTGAGGGGTATTATTTTTAAATGTGCTTGTGTGCAAAAGTGTGTTGTACCAAATTATAGCCTATTTCAGCCGGTTAAAGAGCTGACCTTTACAGTAGAACCTCAGAGTTACAAACTGACCAGTCAACCCCACACCTCATTTGGAACTGGAAGTACACAATCGGGCAGCAGCAGAAATGGGGGCGGGGGGGAGGCAATTTCAGTATAGTACTGTTAAACTACTAGAAAATAAAGGGAAAACAGCATTTTTCTTCTGCATAGTAAAGTTTCAAAGCTGTATTAAATCAATGTTCAGTTGTAAACTTTTGAAAGAACAGCCATACGTTTTGTTCAGTTTTATGAACATTTCAGAGTTATGAATAACCTCCATTCCTGAGGTGGTTGTAACTCTGAGGTTTTCCTGTATTTACTTACAACAGCTGAAGCAACTTTGGGCAGGCAAAAAACAGCATACTGAGAAGTACAATACATTTTAAAAGTTGTAATTATGGATAAACTGGCCTTTGGTTTAGAGAAGAGGGAATGGTAAAATTTTCAAAGGCACTTAAGTGCCTTTTGAAACTTCAATAGACCTATTAACCCTATCAATTGGCTAGGACAGTCATTCAATAGTGAAATAGTTTGCAACTGTCGCCATCCTATACTGACATTTTTAAGAAAAAAATTATTAAATATGCATCAGTCATTTTTGTATAACAAAGGATGTTGTCACAGTATCAGTGGTTGCCGATTTGAACATATGCAATATTACAGCAAAGCAAATAAGTTTAAGTACCTTGGCATTAAGATGTGATTATCCACTGACAGTCTATTCATCCCATGCTATATCAAAGGTGAAATTCTCTCTCACATAATTGGAGTAAATGGGTTTTGTTCTAGATACTTAAAAATAAAAATATTTTAAATAACTAAAATAAAGAATTAGGAAAGAGACAAAAGCAACCCTCCAATCCATAGCTTCTTAAGAAGAACCAAATAGCAAATAAAACTGTTGGTTGTATTCACAACAGCAGTATACGCTGATGTGGACACAGTGGTGAAATGAGGACAGACACATGCATGGAATTAAGAGGCAGGCCGCAACTTTTATTAAACTTTAGCACAGAGGAGGGGAGCTACCTGCCCATCACCCAACCTTGCCTATACTAAGCATTTAATTGGTTCCAGTGCAGGGGTTACAGGGCTCCTTACAATATAACTCCTAACTCGGGATAGGCTCTCCTCAGACTACCGCCCAGAATTTAGCTCTCTCTGAGTGCTAGCACCCGCCTGCTGCCTCCCCCCCCCCCCCCCCCTGTCGGGACAGAGCATGCAGAAGGGTGGGGACCTTGGCCTTATTCCATAAGTTCAAGGCCTATCACCAAATTCCAGGTTGTTTACTTCCTGGGAACAGTTCATTTTATCCTTTTAACTTACTGCAAGTTGCAAATAATTAATAACGCAAACCAATTACCTCAGTTAGATTCTAAACACTTTCCTACTTAATCTGCTGTGGTTTTCAAGGTGCTATGAGGAAGATGGAAAAACTCCCTGGTCCCTTGCAAGCTGTTCCAAGGGGGGAAAAATTACTTCTGATATCCAGACAGGTGGTTGGCTAGACCCACAGCATCTGTCATGCCGCTTCTCATTCCTAGTTCAGGGTGGGTAGGGTGGGGCTGCTGGAATGGAGCTGAAAGAGGTTCCACATGGTCCCTATTCCAGGTTAAATCCTGGGAGCTGGGGAATGCTGGCTAATTAACACTCCTCCCCCAGCTGGCCAGTTGATGTCAGAGACTCCCAAGTGGGGAGGAGCTACCTGGTGTTCCTAAGCAAGTGTCTCCTCTCTTGCTGCTGAGACTATCCCCCTTCTGGCCCCATCAAGTTCCCCCCCCCCCCCCTTGTTGAGGCAGGTGGGTGGCATTTGTTGCTTTTTTACCCCACTGGGCAATTGACTGTGCATTAAGGGTGAAGTTCACCACTTCTAGCAGGGACTGGGGAAACCCCAGTGCACTACAGAGGGCGTGGCTGAAAACAGATACAGAGGGGAATGGAAAACTCAGGGTGCGCACAATAGGAAAAGTGTCTTTTTGTTTAACCATGTGGCAACTAATGCATGATAAAATCCTAGTGTGGATGAGAACATTTGCAGTTGTCACACATGGTAGCTAGTTAACATAAATGCACGCAGGGAGCGTGGGGTCGTTTTAGTGATGACAAGTCCATTGGAGGAGAGGAGAGAAGGCTGGGCTCTGCATTGGTTTGAATAGCCCACTATATAAGTGGATTTGGGGAGAGGCTGGGGCATGACTAGTAGGTCCACATTTATGCAGCCTAGTGGCCAAGAACCCATGTGTAGGGGAGAATGATTAATGGTTCCTATTCTAGCCTATGGGCTGGACTAATAGTTATGGATGTTCTGCAGAGCTGCCTTGTGTGCATCGGAGTTATTTGAGTGCAGTGATAGTCCTGGTATTATCTTACTGTTCCAGATTTTAATAATTAATGACTAATGAGCTATGTAAACAAATATAAAAACAGTATAGTTACACACCACAACCACTTTCTGCTACTGTGGGTGAATATCACACTAAATAATCTCTTTGAGAGAATAACTGCGAAATTATTATTTGAGGTACAGGTAACCATACTGTCTCTGTGTTAAAGGAAACTAACAGTAGAAGAGAGAGAACGGTTACAGAAAGAAGAAAAACTGTCTAAAGTAGATGAGAAAATTAATCATGCTGCTGAAGAACTAAACATTTACAGGTATTTACAAATTTTTATTTACTGTTGGCATTTGCTCTAAAGTTTACAAAATCCACAAGAGAATTAGTAAATCTACTCATTATAATGCATTGTTACGGAACACGCACACGCGCACACACACACACACACACACACACACACACACCATTTCGATGCTTTCTATAGTTATGCTAGCTTATACAAATGAATTATTCTCTGTGTGTGTGATGATAAATACACATGACACTCAAGTGCCTAGTGGCAGGCTCTCTTCTTCCATCAGTGTGTAGAATCTTAAAATTTTGTTATAATTAAAGTAGGATAGTTTGTCTTTGAGGTTACCAAAGAATGGCATGATTCTTGAACCTTTACTCCCCTTGGAAGTTGGTGACTTTTTGAGCACAATTTGATGACTGGTTCTTTAGAACAGGGGTTTCTCAACCTTGTTCTTTTTGAGGCCTCCCCCCCAACATGCTATAAAAACTCCATGGCCCACCTGTTCCACAATAACTGCATATAAAAGCCAGGGCTGGCATCAAGGGGTAGCAAAACACAATCTGTCCTTTCGTATTTAGGCAAAATATGAAGTAGTAGGGAAATTTTATTTTAAAGTTTCTAAGAGGATATTGCAAGTAGTGGAACATAATTAAAATCTGTGCTTACCTTGGGCTTAATCTTTGGGTGTGGCTGAGCTGTGTTTAACACAGGGTCTGAAGGAGGATGTAGGTGTGGGTGGGGGGTTGAAGAAAGATGGCCTTATATCACCTTTTATGTTCCCTTTTCCTGGGTCATTTTGGTCCCTAGTGCAACTTGTAGCAGTCCTCAAGTCTCTAATGACCCTCAAGGGACAACTCTGGCAGCTGGTAACTGCAGGTATGCAAAAATACCTACTTTAGCAGTGCGCTGCAAAGAGTAGGGCAGACTCTGCTGGCTCTACATCACTGGAGGATTTCCCTTATGCCAGAGAAATCTTCAGCTTGCCACTTAGACCACCTTTTCCAGTCTTCTTTGCACCACTTCAACAGGGCCAAGGATCTCTCTCTCCTCCCCACTCCCCTCTTTTTATTATTCCTTTTTTAATTAGGCCTTGGTCATAGGTAACAATAGTGTTGTTTGTGTATAAACTCTGAGTTATTTATTTGCAGTGTCACTATCTGTGGTGGTATTCATATTTAAAATTGTATTCTGTAACATTTTTATTACAGACAACGAGCAAAAGATCTAGAAGAAGAGCTAGACAGAACCATTCATTCTTATCAGAGTCAGGTATATACTTTATTGACTTAACTGGCATTTTGCCATACTCAGGAATGTAACAGTTGACTTTCAACTTGAAACTACCACTTTAAAGCTGCTTGCAGTACTGCATTTGGCTTTATTTGGGTAATTTTATCAGACATACCTTGATATAAATTACAATTAGCAAAGACTACTAAGTGGGTGGTATTTTTGAGTCAGAGTATAACTTCTCAGTTTAAACTCTGCGGGCCTGTTCATGTTTCAGAAAACAGCCTTGAAGTCTTAATTTATTTTTTTGTGTCAGATGAATAACTTATTTTAAAGGTATTCTATGCATATCTCTCTTTAATAGATTAATTCACATGAGAAAAAAGCTCACGATAACTGGGTAAGTTCCAAATATTAAAATTTCTCAGCTCTGTCATTGAAGAGGACTGTAATTTTTCTAACTGTCAGCTGAACAGACTGCATTATACCTTGACTTTAGTGGGGTGTTTACAGACAAAAAACCTAAAGACTTGTCTGTCATTCAGAAACCTACTAACAAAAATATTTAATGAATAGTTTTATCAGATAAAATAGCTGTAGTAATTAAACCAAGTCTGTAACATTCTGGCAGAATTAAAGAAAATCACTTGCTATATATATAAATCCACTGGAACAAGATGTTATTTAATAATTTTGATGTTTTTGTAAATAAACTTTTTGGCCTTGTTTCAATGGCATTTTAATAAATTCCCTGGCTGTACTGTTCTGCCTTTATCTAATAGTAAAAGACATTTTGTCCTGTGATAACATTTTGCTCCATTGCTTTTTTTTGTAAGAATATTATTGCAAAATCCATTGATCTCTTCTCTTAAACTAGAAAATGAAAATCTCTCACTACTGATAAATACTTCAATCTTGCAAAGGGGTCTACATAGGAGAGAATCCTATTGATGTGTTAATGGGACTCCATGCTAGGGTACTCCCCATACTGCCCTAGCCAGGGTACTTTTTGCAAGTTTTCAAATAGATCTTATTTAGGTCTTAAAACTTGCTTATAATTTTGAATGGTGTGGGTTTTTTGTTTTGTTTTGTTTCCCCATGGCCAATTTTAATGTGTGCCTCAAAGAATCTATAAGTCAGGATAGGTAAGGTTAGATTCTGCCATCGGATATTCACATGCAGCTTCCATTGAAGTCAGAGTTGTGTGCATGTAACTGTGGGAATAGTTTGGCCCTAAAGTAAGTGTGCTTTATTCAAGAAAAGAACAAAAGACCATATTTCATCCCCTCTTCCCTTCACTGTTAGATACAAACTTTGATTTCTTTCATTTGCGTGCTCTTTATTTGAAATTCATCCACTATCACTTACTTCTGAAACAAAGAATCTTTTCAGGATTTTTTCATTAATTGTTATTGTACCGTTCTTCTGAAGACATTAAAAAGAATAATTAACATCTAACATTATTTGATCTTGTTTTAACTTGAGATCTTACTTAAGTTTACACATTTGCTGTCTGTTAAGATTACAATCAGTTTATAATGCTTGTTTTGGATTCTATAAGGTCAATAGTATTAGTAACTTTACTACTTGGCTTCCTTTGATTTGCACTATTTTTAAATACGGCAAAAATCTGATGTGGGGTGTAGCCTCTTAAAATTCCACATAAGACTGATTCTGATCATGTGATGTTTTAACTATTGACTTCAGTGGAACTGCTAATAACTTACACTGATTGTGAAAAATATCTAGGAGTTTCAACCTCCTCTAAGTCAGAATTTCCTAGTATGTGTTTTCTATGTGGATGGTTATTAAAAATATATATGCTGGTTTTTGTTGGTGAAATCCAGTATATGTACCTTTTGCACTTTCCTAAAAAGTACATGTGATAATTTCCCGTATACTTTGTAGACCTGTTTTATGTTACGAGCAACGGGCCTACAAATTATCAGTTAAAAATACTTACTGGAAATCCAGGAGGTGTACTAGTTATGAAATATTTAATTGAATAGGGTTTTTTTTCCCCTAAAGCTGACATCCCGGGCAGCGGAAAGACATCTCGATGATCTGAGAAAAGAAAATGCACACAACAGACAAAAGTAAGTACTGTACTGGATAGATTCTGAACAGTATAATTTAGCTGTAATTTTGCTCTTTCTGAAAGAGCTAGTGGAAAAAGCATAAAACCATAACTGCCACAGCTACAAATGGGTGTGGGTAAATTATTTTTCAGATTGTGCATGACTTAATGTGTCATGGTCATTCATGTATTTTCAGTATAATACCCTTAACTAATGAGTCCACAGGTTTGTAGGAATGCAGCCGTTTGCCCTGTTTTTCTTCCGTGTGGTGTTAATGTTCTGTGATAATGGAAAACCTTGGATGGGTGGTGGAAACATTTCCGAGTGACTGATACTTGCAGAAATGGAGAACTGCTGAGAATCTAGACTGAGCAGGAGTGATTTCTTAGCCACACTACAGTACAAATTGCGCCAGCAACAATCAGGTTGCACAATGTTAGTAGCATGGTACACCTTCAGTCTCTCTCCATAGTTAAAATGGTAGAAGGAACATTAGTCCATCTTGGCATAGATACTGATGGAGAGAATGTTATTCTGTTTGGGTAATGAAAGAAGGGGACAAATGAAATGTAACCAGGGTTATAGTATGTGAATGTAAGATCTGGTTAAAAATATTGAAATTAAATACCTATTTTGAGAAAGATAGCACCAGGAATTTGTTAAATGATCTCCTATATTAACCAGGAACATTGATTACTGAACGTTTGTACTCTTAAAATTGAGTACTGTTTACTTATTTAATAGACCATTTAAAAATACTTGAAAGGAGGTTTACAGTAACTGAGGATTATGTGATATTGGGGCTTGTAACATTTGTTCCATTTTTAATGTGTGAATTACAATTTTTACCTTTATACTGAAAGGTAGATGAGTATTTTGAGGAATACTTAAATTGATAACTTGTTCTATGTTTGACAATTATTCTTTGTAATTTATTTCACTAGCTAATGTAATATCTTTGATACTACCTAGGTAGGGTGACCACATAGCAAGTGTGAAAAATCAGGACAGAGGGTGGGGGGTAATAGGATCCTATATAAGAAAAAGCCCCAAATATCGGGACTGTCCCTATAAAATTGGGACATCTGGTCACCCTACACCTAGGAAATGGAATTCTAGATTAATTTTATATTTCAATAGAAATGTTGGTGGAGAATGATGGATTTCCAGGAAACTGGTATGATTTTTTTTTTTTTTTTTTATATAAAGTTAGTAACTTTTTGTTTGTTTTGTTCTTCCCGTATTTACAGATTAACGGAAATGGAATTTAGATTTGACCTTTTAGAAAAAGATCCTCATGCTCTTGATGTCCCAGTTAGGCCATTTGGCAGAGGTACAGTGGAGTTTTTAAAACCCATTATTTTTTATTTATTTATTTTTTTGGATTGTAAAATACTACAGGTGTGGTGGTGGTGGTGATGTTTTGGCTTTCTCCCCCCTCCAAAACAGCATATTCATAACTGTTGTAAGCACAGCAAGCATTTGTACATGCAAATATCACCTTTTATTTAAAAAAAAAAAAAAAAAAAAAAAAAAAGCTGACCCTGAGTGAATAAATTATTCTAGATCACTTAAACATTTTTCTACTGGGTATTTAGTCAAAATAAGAATTTTGAAATTAGACTGAAAGCATGACACATGGTGGTTTCATTCTAGAACACATAACAAAACCACCCGATTCATTTCACTTGTGACCCAAGTTTTGAATTTAAATTGTGAAAAGTAAACTACTTGCGTAGTTTTTAACACTGAATTTTAATATTTTGTTTTAACTGTTCCAGAGCATTCCCCATATGGACCCTCACCCATGGGCCGACCTTCATCTGAAACAAGAGCTTTTCTTTCCCCGCCAACCTTATTGGAGGGCCCTTTAAGACTTTCACCTATGCTTCCAGGTGGTGGAGGAAGAGGTACAATTCTTAAATTTCAAATCATCTCCGTTCTGAATTTCATTCTCCTCTATTAATCTCTCACCTTTTTCTCTTGATGGTGACCAGCAAAAGTATTTAAAAACAGCCAATTCAGTATAAAATGAAATCCCCAGATAAACATGAATTTTTTTACTCATTTTTAAAGCAGTCCATTATGTAATACTGGACCACTAAACTATGGTTTTACTCATTTTGGCATCACTTTCTACGGAAGTGTAGGGAAACAGGCAAACTTGGTCTCTCTTGGACAGACAGGGATGTTGCCTAAGCCTTTCCTCCTTTACAGAGGTAGAATTCCTGCTCAATCTCGTTCCAGGATCAGCAACAAGAGTTGGTCAGTGACATCATTAGTTTCCTGAAGAGAGTGCTGCTGCTCCCAGCTCAAAGAATAGTGGTCTGAAGATGGCAAAGGGAGGGGAGTGCACCTATGCAACCAAACAGTGTGCGACAATCCTAATGGGGCTGGCAAGAAATATGTTTCTCTGGGAAGTGAGGTAGGGCTTGAAGGAAGGAGTACCTTCCTCTTCTCTCCCCCCCCCCCTCCCAAAATAAAATAAAAATAAAATAAAATCTGTGGCAGCCTTTGTTCAGGAGAACACCACTGTCCTACAGATGGGGGGGTGAGGGGGGAGAATCTGTGACTCCCTTCACCTCTATCTCCCACAGATTCTGTGGTATTCTTTGCAAACATAAGAGAACTGGAGGAATGGGGATAAGGTGAAGTGTTGCAAGGGAGCTTAGCAGTTTGTTACAATGCAGTGGGAGTGGAAGTCTCTGGCTCATTCTTTGCAGAAGCTGCTTCTCCAATTACTACTATTGTCGTCTGCCCCTAATGACCTATTCAGACCCAGCTTGCTTGGAGATGAGATCCTTCTACTTGTGAGGAGGAGGAGGAGCAGCAGATCAGCTTAGGACCCTAAATAATCAAAATTCATTTAAAAATAGCATTTTAAAATTAAAAATTGAGGCCAGCTGCACTTTAAGGTTAACAATTTAAGTTCATAGAACTTTGAAAATGCAGACTGAAGATGGAAAGTTTGGACTTAGCTATGCCGCATTTAAAAAATGGTCTCTTAATTAGTAATTTATTTTATAAATAATAGAGAAACTGGAATTTTGTATACACCTTTACAATACAAATACCTTCAAATTTGAAGAGAAACAGTACAGAAGTTATTAACAGTTGAATGGTCTCCAGGATGATTTGGTTCTCTGTGGGGGACAGGAGGAAGGAATGAAAGTTTCAACTTGTTCACTTTAAAGTGCAATTCTACTGTGAAAAGAGACAGTATATGCATAGTCCTGCCTATTTATTTTAGTGACAGAAATAAGTATCTAGTATTCATTTCATGCTGCAGAGCGAGCAAGATATTTAAAAAAAAGTGGTAACTAAGTTCTGATTTGTATAATCTTTTTGTAATTTTGTGTAAGACAGAAAATAGCTTGACTTTCAGATTCCAGGCTGTTTGAGGTGCTGACAGTTAAGAAAAGTAATTGAAACTCAAAATGACATCATGGAGTTTCATATTTGTGTCATTTTTTTCAGAGCAAATCATGCTTTTTTTTTTAAAGGGAAACCGACAACTTACAAGAGTATTTTATAAAAGAATAAAGTAGTTTCACCTACTACACAGCTCCTGAGTTTTCCTTCCCATTTTTTGTGGTCTTACCACACTTACAATAAAACATACTTTCCCTATTTCTTCTGAATTGTGAAACCAACTTTAAATGCTCTAATCTCATTTGATTCTCTTCTCTTCCTACTTTTGAAAGTGTTACTCACTAGAATGGTAGGTTAAAAAATTCAGTGAGTTCTTTTAATTTGACCATGCCCCTTTAAGCTGCAGGGGCCTGACTGAAGAACTTTTAACAAGAAGGTATCAGCTTCACTGATTGGAATGATAGGAGGATTTATAATATACTTTTTAAAAAGAAGAGGAATCTGACTATATATTCTAGATTCAGCTTTTAAGGAATTAAGCTTTTATTTCTTTAAGCAAACCTTTTAAACACTTTCAGTAAACATGACAACTAAGCTGATGCAGCAATTATGGTAACTCATGACAATTTACCAGGTGAATTGTCCTGCTTTAGCTATGCTTCTACCACATATTTAAAGCACTGGCACTCTGAGTTTTTTTCTTACTATTGACAGACAGTGAAGATTGCTGCAAAACATTATTAAAATGTTTGAATAAACTGATATCTTATTTCTTTAATAAGGATCAAGAGGAGCAGGGAACCCTGCCATGTATGAAGCTGCTAATGAAAGAGGAGAATTGAGCTCTGATCCCCACAGAGCACCTTCAGACACTGGGTCCCTATCTCCTCCATGGGATAGAGATCATAGGATAATGCTCCCATCATCAGGTAAATATCCTGGGCCATTAGATATTTGTAAAAATGTAATTATAAGAATATTGGAAACTGATGTGTGTTCAGATACTAGCTACATTTTAAAAAGAAATTTATAGTCATTGCTTTCTACCTAACTTTGACATGTAACCCTACTTTCTGTGCACAAGGGAGAATATGCTGCAACACGTGAAGGGTATAATAGTAGGTTAATTTCCCCTTGTGCACTGGTGAGTCCCAGGAGGAGTTTAGATTTCTCCTGGAGCTCCTCTCCGGAGATGCATGGCTCTGTGATGCACCAAGCATAGGATTGTATATATAATGTATAACTGAGCATTTGGGGATTAAATTAAATGCAAATATTTTATTAGAGGCTTGCTCTAGGCATTAGAAATTCAAGCCGTGTCTAGCCTGGAAGATTCTGTGATCACTGGAGAAATGGTGAGATCTCAAGAGCTAAGAGAGCAGAAGCTGATCTATAGAGGGTATGTCTGCCCTAGGAAATGGTGTTTTTTACAAAGAGATAGTTCAACATGTTGTAAAATCCTGTATCTTTGTGAAAACACAGCTTTTTTCCTAGTGTAGATATACAGACTGTTTAAAACATATGTGCTAAGTCATTGAAGTTAAACAGGTTTTACTTTTTAATTAAAGGAAGGCTCTGTTAGAGGTTGATTTCACCCATGCCCCTTCAATTAAATTATTAACGCTCACAGTAAATATTCTTGATCTCCCATGTGGTGTTCAGCAAAACCAGGGACAACCAAACTTGACATTCCTGATATGTCTAAGTCACAACATAAGCATGGGAGAAATGAGGGGGACACAACCTTTCAGGCCATCTATATACATAATAAAACAGTCAAGGGCCCAAGCTCAATTTAAAAAGAAATCCAGTTTCAGGTCATCTTTTAGAACATGACATGAATATGCCTTGAATGTAGGTATTCCAGATTCACTGAAGTAGGACAGTCTCTATAGCATGGCCTGCTACAGTACATGTTAATGTAGTCTTAAAAAAAAAAAAAAAAAAAAAAAAAAAATCAAACTTCATTTATATTGAACATACTGCATATTTTAAAACATATGGTAATTATTCCTGTCTTAGGCCCTGATCCAGCATGTAGGTCAACTGCTGCATCGGTCATGTTGGGTTCAATTTGCATAGTAGGATTTTTCTGGTATTGTATTCGTAAGCAGCAGTTGAGATCTTATTTTAAATCTGTGGTAGAATTTGATGTTTTATTTACCAGAAGTGCAAGTAGTAAGAATGCCCTGCTGGAGACTTATCTTCATTTCTTAGTGTATAATATAGGACAACTGTCTTAAAATAAAATATCTAATTTTAGATGTTTTGTGAGATTTTAAGAAATCCAAAGAGAAACAGATAGACATATAACTTAATTAACAAAAAACCTGAGACACTCTGTTAAATAGACTGCCTCTTGTGATTAATTGAATGGTAGGTCAGCCATATAATGATCCAACTCTTCCCCCTCGAAGACCAGAAAGATTTTATTCTAATCCTCCAAACTCAGGAAGACTTTCTGGACCAGCAGAACTACGAAGTTATAACATGCAGTCTTTTGATAAAGCAGGTAAGAATTGCTTTAATCTGCTGCCATTATGTGACTGAATGAAAGATCTTACTATTATATAATTATGTAATAAGGTACGGTAGTAGATGAACTTTTTAGTTACCATGGCCCAAACCTGTAACGAGATTCTTCTGTTCAGAAACGTATTTCAACATTTGCTAGCCCAGATACTACTTTCCTGATTATCAGCATAGCAATCTATTCCACAGGATGGATTGTGCTCACTGAATGGTAGCTATTCAATGTTTTCTTTGTATCCTCCTCATTCAGTGTGTGGTCCTATGCCTATTTACAGCATTCAAACTCTGCACTGAATGCAACATTAATCATTCCCTCATGGGCTTTCCTATGGGACTCATCACTGTAGCATCAAAGTGCTTCACAAATGTTACCACAACACTCTTGTGCGATAAAAATGTTATCCCCTCTGGAAAATGGGAAACTGAGGCACAGAGAGATTAAGGCTAAAACTATCGAGTATCCACTAACTTTGGGTGCCCAAATTGAGACCTTTAGGGTCTGATTTTTTTCAGAGTACTTACTATTTTTATAGCCCCTTATATGTTCAAAGCACAGGACCCACTGACTCAGTTACAGCTGTGAGTGCTCCGCACTCCTGCAAATCAGGTCTTGGATGTTTCAAGTCGAACATCCAGAAAATGAGGAACGCACCGGGTATGCTTACGCTGCTGCTGGGAATGAGCCTCCCAGCCCAGGTCCAGACTTGTGGTAATGAGGTTTGCACTAGCATGCTAAAAATAATTGTATAGACCTTGCTTTGGGGTTGTGACTTGAGCTGGAGCTCGGGCTGTCAACCCCACCCTAGCTCCTAGGTTTGACAACTTGAGCGCTACCCTGCTGGTGCTCAGTAAAGAATCCCTAGGGTGCTTTAATGTAGTACTGTTTCAAGTGGTGCTGTGTTGAAGTACACTATGTCTACATGGAGCAGTTAAATCACACCTCAGTAGAGTGTACCCCACTGAGTAGATGATCCAGAAAAGGACCTCGATAATCTATTTGTTGATGAAGAAAAACTTCTCCTCTGTGCTATGGAAGAAGCAAACCAAATATAAAGTGCAAATAGAGGTTCAGCGTTACTTGCCTGGTGGCATAAGTAGCTGTCCTGGCTCGCTATTTCTTTTCATTTCAATGCTTTTTGCTCATATAAAAGGAGATGCTAAAGCAGGATTGTTCAAAAATCAATTCCCCAAGTGTGTGGTTTTCGTTTGTTTTTATTTTAGGGAGGGCCACAGTCAGTGACAATACAATCTGTCAGATTCCCTTCTGGCATCCACTCCTGTCCTCTCCAACTCTTTTCATTTTTTTTAGAACACTTTAATTCTTATGAAAGGTGCCAGATTAATACACTGGAGATTAAATTTATCTTTGTTTACAAAACAGATCTAACACAAGTAGCAACAAGGCATTGTGGGGAAATTTACACTATGATTCTTTCTCAGCCCTGATCCAGGTTTGATATAGGGGGTGAGAGAATATTGCAGTCTCCTTGGAGATTTTGCTGAGATTGCTGCCATGTGTCTGTTGTGATGGTGGCCATCTTTGTAGGCCTTCAGACTGAAGGATAGACCACAGAAATTTAGTTGGACCCAAAGTAGCAAACCTTAGTGGTGTGGTATATACTAAGATGTATGTTCCCAGGCAAGGAAGATCATTCATGTTATAACTGAGAAATATAATATCCAGGACAAAAAAGTTTATTTGGTCAACAGCAACTTGGAAAAACTGAAGCTAGGTTGTAGTGCTAACATGGGATGTTTATCCTCTTCCTAAATGGATATGCTAATGTTCAGGCCCAGATACATGATCCTTAATTGCCTCTGAGCACATATCCAACACCCCTTCCCCCCTCTTTTTTTTTGCGGGGGGGGGGGCAAATTATCATCTTGTTTGGGGAAGAAGTGGTGGCAAAACTTATCAGTGCTACTTTACTTTGTTACTTTTCAACACAGATGGGCAAGCATCTCCAGAAAATAGTTTGAGGACAGAGCCAAGTGGAAATGGAACTAAAGACCATCCCAATTTTAGTGTAAGTAATGGATGAACAAAAACTTAGAAAATAAATTTTCCAACAAACTCTTTTTGTGCAAGGATATTTTTTTAATCTAGTTTGTTCTAACATTTTTAAGGTAAGGTTTTTTTTGTATATAGTAGATCAGTTATGTTCCAGTTTGTTCCTCTTTTATCACTTTAAAAAGACACACATCTGTGTATAGATTGTGATAGCACCCACAATGTACTAGGCATGTATCCAAGCACATATATAAGACAACACAGTCCCTGTCCCAAATTAATTGACCATCTGAAAAACTAAAAAGACAAAAGGATGTGGGGAAGGGGATACAACATATAGTGATCAGGGTGATGGCTTGTGCACACTCATTTTCCCCACTGTTTTTTTGTTTTTCCTCCTTTGACGGTTCCCAACTGCATTCTTTGAGATTAACTGGCAGAGCCAGGAATAGAACCCAGGCTTTGTAGCTCAGGCCTCAGGAGATCACTCTTTCAGAAAGCTAATTTACCAGTTTGATTTTTTTTTTTTTTTTGCTACAGAATTTCCTAAATGTGTCTGATCAATCACTTGCCTCTGAAAGTGAAGCAATTGGATCAGGGTTTGCCCCCCCACCTCTCCCTCCCGTGAGAGCTCCTCTGCTGCCAGTGGATCCTAGAGGAGCTTTTATTAGAAGAGGACCTCCTTTCCCACCTCCTCCTCCTATTGGCATGTATGGACCTCGTGAATATTTTCCAAGGGATTTTGCTGGTCTACCACGTCCTTCAGTGGCAAGTATGTAATTTCTCTTTGCATTTGTTTTCTTAATTAGTTTAAATTCCCTAAAACTACCATCCTCAGGGTGTATATGTAAATTATGTTCCTGAGCTTACTGTATCTAACTAAGACCTCTTTTGGTATTGGTACAATCTTTCTTGTTCTGCGCACCCTCTTTTCCTCTCCTCCAAATCAAGCTAAGGTGAAGGGCATGACAAAGTAACTAATTTTGCATAAAGTTACAGTTAAGACTTCAGTTTTATCCCAAATCTATCCATCCTGTTGCTCTTGTATAATGTACTACCTAAGAGATTTACAAATAGTAATTTTACAGTTAAGGAAACTAGGCCAGATTCTCTAGCCCATCCCTGTTTCCCAGCAGGTGTAGAGCTGGCATAACCAGTTCCTATGCCAGCAGCCCCTCAGCATAGACAGGCTGTTTGGTGGGAGGAGGAGGGGGGGGCGGTATTGGCAGAGTGCACTGCACTCTAAGGCCAGGTCTACACTACCGCGGTAGTTCGACAGCTGGCAATCGAAGTTCCGGGTTCGATTTATCGCGTCTGGTCTGGACGCGATAAATCGATCCCGGAAGCGCTCGCCGTCGACTGCGGTACTCCAGCTCGGCGAGAGGAGTACCGCGGAGTCGACGGGGAGCCTGCCTGCCGCGTGTGGACCGCGTCTGAACCGCGGTAAGTTCGAACTAAGGTATGTCGACTTCAGCTACGTTATTCACGTAGCTGAAGTTGCGTACCTTAGTTTGAATTTGGGGGTTAGTGTAGATCAGGCCTAACTGTTGAGGCTCCCCCTCCCTCCCTGCACTTCCCGATCAGCTGTTTTGTGGTGTGTGGGAAGCTCTGGGAGGGGGTGGGAAGGGGTGGAGTGGGGGCAGGGCCTGTGGCAGAGCCAGGGGTTGAGCAGTGAGCACCTCCTGGCACAAGGAGCTGCATGTGGCTCTGGACCCGCAGGTTGGCCACCCCTGCACTATAGTTTCTTTATATACTTACACTAGCTCTTCACTTTAAAAATATTTTCCGCCCTTTGATAACAAGCTATTAGACAGCAATGTGAACTAAATCACGCACCAGCTTTAGTTTTGAACTGGAAGCTATGTAAATGAAAAGTTAAATCTTCCCCAACTGGATAGCTTTTTTTATTTTAGCTAAAGGAAATAAACTGAGATCCTGTCAAGTTCTAGCCTTCTACAATACACATGTGACACAGGGGCTTAGAATCTACCAAATTAAGTACAGACCAAGAATAGTAGAGAAGATCTGAAGGGATGTGGGCACTTGATAATTCATTAAGGGCAATAGGAAAATGCCTCACCACCATGACAGGAAGGCTGAATGCTGGTATAGTGCTGCTGTTTCTGTTCCTCTATTTCCACTGCTCAGAAGATCCTGTAATGGGCAAACCACTAACTGCCCCCAGATTGAAATGAGGGCTTGCCTTTGCCTCTATTAAGACTCAACCTATTTCATTGGCCTACCTATGAAGTAGAATTGAGTATTGCTCACTGTAAGATACTAATTCTATTTCATGCACAAGATTGTTCTGATGTGGTAGCCTCTTTGGTGACAGATCTGTGGCAGGAGAGGAGAAGCATTGTGTTGGAATTTTGACAAGTTCTAGAATCTGAAGGCTGGTCTACACTATACAGTAAGGTTGACATAAGCCATCTTATGTCTACCCAATTAGGTCAGTGTCTATACTACAGCCTTCCACCACCGACAAAACTTCACCTCAACAAGAGGCGTGGGGCTTACGTCAAAGTAGTTATGGTGATGCAGTGTCTGTGTAGACACCACATCTTACATCGCCTGTTGGCTGTCTTGTCAATTTCACAGAAGAAAGCTGGGCAGCTAGAGCCCAGCTGTCCCCTGCTCTGCTGGCTTCCCTCCCTCCAAGCCATGAAATTGACAAGCCAGCCTGGCTCCTGGCAGGGAGAAGGAGGGGGTTGAAAAGCTGGACCCTGTTCCCCTGGGGTGAGAGGCCCCAGGAAGCAGGGGAGGGAACCCCACCAGGAGCCTATGGGGCAGCCAGGCTCCCAGTAGGGAGCTGAGAGACCAGCCTCTCAGCTTCCCACACTGCCAATCTTAGGTTGGTGGAAGCACTCCTGGTGAGGAGACACACCACCAACCCAAGGAGGACACACTTACTGCCGTGGCTGTATATCATAATAATATAGGTCAACTTACATTTCTAGTGTAGACATTCCCACAGCACATCTGTGTACTGAGGGTAAGTGGAACAGAGTTTGACCAATGCCTCTGAGTTGGCAAAATCAAATTGGGAAGCATCAGGTCACTTTATGCTTGCTAATAGGAGGATGGAGATCAGCTTTCCTCAACCAAGTAACTGTTAAGCTTCTGTGCTCAAGCCACCATCTCACTCAAATGATCCCACATACCCCAAGCAGGCTCTGCAAAAGGCAACAAAACCTCATGATCAAATGTATTGGTGCATTTTAAAATATATGTGCCCAGGGACAGTTGTGTTGTGCACATTTTATAAATTCATATACTAGCTCTGTAGGAGGGACAAGATAGTGCCAGAGCTGAGTGCAGCACAACTTTTATAGTGAGATGAGAGTTTGATCTTCACTTTTGACAAAAACATTTAAGGATATTTTTAAAAGACTTTAAGGGACTATTTACTTAACATTTTGTTGTTAGAAAATGAAAAAAAATAAAATCCTCAAACTTTTAAAAGGGCTGATGTGTGGGGCTTTATAAACAAAATGCTTAAATAATGTACTGTAATAAAGTCCCTGCTAACAACCATCACAGTTGTTCATACTCCACAGATAGACTTTGATTGTATCCACTGATTGTCTCCTCCAGAAACACAGGCCTTTACAAATTGAGCAAAAGGAGAACCTTGCAGAATGCCATACCTCAAGTACATATGACTATTTGACATGGCAGTGGCATACACATACCTATGTTAGCCCTCATTACATTGCAGTACCCTGTAATTGGATACCATTGAGAGGTGTAATAACATGGTTTGGTGCACCTTTCACCTCTCTTCCCATCCTAGACTGTAGCACTGGGAATTTCTTAACACCTAGTACAAGTCTTGGGTTTTCTGGCATGTCCTTTTGGTTGTTTACAGACACAGGCCACTGTTAAGTTGTAAATTATTAAACTGCTAGAATTGATTGGCACAGTGAGAAGAGAGTATCCAATACCCAGTCTGTATTTTTTGGGGGATAATGAAGCTTTAAAAATGTAACTAGCTAAATACTTTAATATCTTTAAACAGTGAGAAATCCATTTCCACTGAGGCCTTTTTCTCAATATCCACCACAAAGAGCTGGATCTTTTCCACCTCCTCCGCCTTCACTTGAAAATAGGAGTGAGCCTCCTGGGTTAATTCATCAATCAAATACTCCAGCTACAGGACATCCAGAGCCACAGCAAGACACCTGATGCTGTTGTCTGACATCTTGGGAATTAACCTGATGTACTGTTTCTATACCTGTAAAATCATCTTCAGTTAAGTAACTTCTGTTACTTAAGGGATTCTATATAAATACTTTGCTCAAATTGAAGCTTAATAGAATAATTCTCAAGATAGTGTTTTGTAAATAAGGATAAATTAAATGGCCTCCATTGTACAGTAGTCATATTTTAAATTAAGTATTTTTAATTTGAGTCACCTGTTCTGAAGGTGTACTAAACTAAACTAGAGTAACATTGAGAACTGTCCAGCTATTGTGTATCAGCTGCATAGGAAAACTCTGCATTCAAAGAGCTGTGCTTGCTGTAGGAGTAAGACAAAATGTGAAAATAACAAATGTTTGAATTAATAAAATGCAGTCATTAAAAACTTGTGTGGTGGTAATGTTAAGCAAACTGTTCAATTTCTGTATAAACTATTTCTGACTCTCTCTTCTCCAATCAACTCTTAACATGTGAACCTACTGCAATGCTTGTAGTCTCTAAAGTTTCAGTTGTTAAATTGCCCAAAACCATTCAGCTCAAATGATTTGTATTACTTTACAATACTACACTAGACAAGTATAAATTTCACTTGAATGCAATTCTGCATTTATATTGTTTAGCTTACCCATTGAGAGAATAAATAGACAAAGGGAAGATGGACTTAAGCCATTCTCCATACTTGACACTGAGTGGAGGAAAGGCAAGTGATATGTCAGTGACCTGTTACAAACATGTTTGTTAAAAACAAGACCTGGTGCACGAAGGCAAGCTGAACTTACCATGACTGCTTTGAAAAATGTGGGAGTTTTAATTATGAAATCGGTACACTTTCTCTAGTGTAAATTCCATTTACACTTAGTTTGAGAACTAAAACTGTAGGGAGAGTGGGGTGGAATCCATGAGGCTAATAAGGCACTTAACTTGTTTTTAGGTACTATTGTGATCCACAAAAATTCCACTCAGCTGCTGCCTAATGCTGTAGGAACCTATGCTCATTCAGTGCTTAAGTTTCTTCTCCCCCTGCCTTCCCCTCTCTGGGCATGCACACTGCAGCTTCCCTCTAGGCACCTGGGTGTTTATCTCCTGCCTGAGCATGCACACTACTGATTGAGGTAAGCAGCCAGCTACCTTAGTTCTACTTACTGCTGCCAAGAGGGACTCACAAACTAGGAAAGAGATAGGTGTTCAGCTACCTGCAGGGGTGGTGGGGGGAAGAAAGGGGCAGAGGACCACCTACCGTACAATCTTTACCTTACCTGATAGGGTTAGCACACATCCCTCTCATAGGTGTCTCCCACTGGTTCACATGCTGGTTTTGTGGATCACACCGTTGTTCCTGTGATTTTCTAGGTGCCATGCTATTAACTGTTGCAACAGCACTTCGTGGTTTACACCCAAAAGACTTTTGTAGTGACAGCTTAAGTGTACTACAGAACTGTCAGTAGTGAAGGCAGGTTGGGATACATGCATTAGCAGAAACATCCAGTAGTGAACTAGTTAATTCTGAAATTTTAAATTGTCATTTCCCCCACTGCAGTAAGTGTGGCAATTCTTCCCTCCCAAGCTTATGGTTTCAGGTGGGTTGCAGGCTTAGGAAGATGAGGCTCAGTTCATGTTTCCACTGTTTTTTGCATTCAAAGGCTGAAATTGTTTTTAAATTAAAATATTAGGACACCTTTGCATCACTGGGTAGATTCAACAGCTAATAGAAGGCCTAGGTTACAAACAAACTGATTGTATTAGGGAGGGGGCATGTGATGATCAACATTCTGAGCAATCTTCCTCCATTTAATTTACCAGAAAGCCAGACTGTTCTGGCTGGATGCTTCATGAAACAACCATGTGTAAAAAAATAGATTCACCAGTGCTGTATGTATTCTAGGACAGTGTGCCAGTTTGAAAAGAGTAACAACTATAGGCCTAGTAAAGGTGGTGTCAAATATGCTGGCTCCTGTAGATCTCCAGGGGCAAAAGGAGACAGCAGCAATAGTAAGGAAAAGTGATCAAGTGAAAATCTAATGAGAATGGACAAAGTAAGCCTAGGACCACTTGAACATGGATTGAGGTAAATTAAAAAATTTGGGGGGGGTTAGACACTAGTAAATGGCAAGAGGTTTCTTTAAAAACATTGCTACTATACAAGCAAGCACAGGCTGACATGATAAGGCCATAGATAGTGTAGGCAGGGGTGCACCCCATTTCAAATGACTAGTGATGCTTGCCTCTGATTAAGAGTAGGCAGGAACCTGCAGATAGAGGCACTGCCTACTGTTCTAAATCAATAAAATATGTGGGTAGGGTAGTTGTCTGAATCAAGTGCTAGCTGGGGCAGGATCATTTCAGATTGATTCAGTATGTTACTAGGAAGCCTCTGAAGTCTTTTAAATGTGCCCACCCTTTGTGGAACCTCTACTTGTGCTTACAGAGAGGCCTATGGCCTAGGAAAGTGGTCCTGGCTGTTGACAGTTGATAAATGAGTAATGCAGCTCACTGATGCACTTGATTGCACATGGGAGCTAGTCTTAAGAGAGGGCCACCATGTTCTATGCTGTACTGATAGTTGCTGTAGGTTAAACAGCTATTCTTGAACCTGTCCTGACATTCCACAGTCCCCATGGGCTACTCTTTTTTTGAATATGTTTAAATTAGAAGACTGGACCTTAGGCTGTTCATCTACTCAATCACCTCTGAGAGCTAGAAGATGTATTTCATAGGAAGTCAGTGCTGTACCATGTTATTAAATCATATGCAGTTGCTGCCACTATGATTGGGACTCTAACAATCCCTTTGGCTAGTAGTTTGTCACAGTGGGTATTCAGGAAACCTTGTATTTGAATCAAGCAATATCATCATGGGAATCGCTCTTGGAGCTAAAGGTGCCCCATCTTACATGCTTTTGAAGTGTCCCAAGGTCTAGATATGAGGAAGATGCATAGTTAGTATGGCAACACCCATTTTGTGTGTGTGTGTCTGTCTGTCTATCTGCATGCATCCAATGAAGTGGGTTTTAGCCCACGAAAGCTTATGCTCAAATAAATTTGTTAGTCTCTAAGGTGCCACAAGTACTCCTCATTCTCTTGGACAATGCAAACCTCGCTTCTAGAGCAGCATATGGGAAACTTCGGCCAAGGCAATTTGTTAGCTCAGCCTCTGGTATACTTTAAACTTTAGAAATGTATAATCTCACACAGATGCAGTTATCCCCTTCTTGCTCACCTTTGGTTAGTTATGCTGTAGCATACTGAATGTAAGCAACAACAACAAAAAATCAGCCAAGTGTCTATTTAAAAATGGAGTAGAGAATAATTCAACTACATTTTCTCATTGTCCTTTAAAAACCTTTGACTGAAAAAAAAAAATATCTTCAACCTTAACATACATATAAAAATTTGTAAGTAATGCTGAAGCCTGATATAAAGCTGCTACCACAACCCCTCCTTAAAAAAACCAAACCCAAAAAGAGCACTTAGAAAATAGTCTTCTCTAGTTACCAAGATCTCCCATTATACCTTCCCATCCTCTCCTCCCAGAGCTTGATACCAGCTGCAAACCCTTTACAACTCAACTCTGCTACTTCCCCCAACAGCCACATTCTTTTATATTCTGCCTTCCACCCCAAGCATCCAATCTTGACTTCAATGCATTTAAGTTGCTAAACACTATTAATCTGGAAGTTAACCACATGGAGGGTTTATGCAGGAATCATTCAGAAAATCAGTTTCTCGCAGTGTACATTAGAAAAGGGACATGCCACTTTGGAATTTTTGAAACTGTTTTAGAATTCAGTTCTTGTTAATTCTGAGAATGCCTGGTGTCCTACAGAAGTGTCTTTTGGGCATGCTCAAGAACACCTCCACCAAAACTTCACAGGCCCCCATTTTGTCTATCCTTTATTACCTGATCAGTTTCAGAGTTCTAGCTGTGGTTACTGGCTATCATTCTACAGTAGAACCTCAGAATTATGAGCACCCAGTTATGAACTGAATTTGACCAGTCAACCATACACCTCATTTGGAGCTGGAAGTACACAATCAGGCAGCAGAGACAAAAAAAAGCAAGTACAGTACAGTGCTGTGTTAAACTACTAAAAAAAAAAGGAACTTATTTCTGTGCTTGTTTCATTTAAATTAAGATGGTTAAAAAGCAGCATTTTTCTTCTGCACAGTCAAGTTTCAAAGCTGCATTAAGTCAATGTTCAGTTGTAAACTTTTGAAAGAACCATATGAACAACCTCCATTCCCGAGGGGTTCATAACTCAGATTCTACTGTACTATAAAACCAAAGGCGGGGGGTGGGGGAGTGGAGAAAGAGGCACACTATATCAAAACGAATGAATCTGAGTTTACACCCATTGTTAAATACAAAGCCACATGCAGAGGCTATGGCTTCTGCTAACCTAATTAGTCCTAGCTTGCTAGATCAAGTCTGCTTTTGACTATTCCATAAAGATGAACAAAGGGGAAAATTAAAACTATTTTTCCACTTAAAGATATTTTCCCCAAAGTCTTGCTTGCACAACACAAGCAACTTTTTAGAAACAAATTTAAATCACCTCAGATTTGTATAAGGGAAGACCATACACATTAATGCCACATAGTTAATTTTAGATATTCCTGAGAAGTGAGAATTGTCCATATCCAAATTATCTGGACATTTCTGTTACAGCAAACTTGGTATCAATACCTGCTAACTAGTGACCACCACACTTTGCACAGTAGAAGAATGCAAAATTATTTTAACTCGGTTGGAGAACTTTAGAGCCCAATCTAACCCCACTGAGCTGAAGTTCCTAAAGCTTTGAGACCCAAACTTAGAGCACAGATGTTGGGTAAACCTCACTCCTTTGCAAAATCCTTAGTGGGACTTTCTGCCATCATGAAACAATTATCTTACAATACCATTCCTAGCAACCTCTGTGACTGTAGAAAATGAATTTCTACAAGGGGGTAGTGGGGGAGGGAAGTCATGACTTTTTAAAAATCAGATAACATTTCCAAGTTCTAGTACTTCACTGTCTTCCCATTTTATAGTCTTAAATTGGGAAAGGATACTTTGCACTTTTTTAGTTTCCTCATTATTTAAAATCTGTTTCTACTGAACAGATTTTCTGAGAAGTTTCACACTTAAAACACTCACCTATGCCAAGGCAGACAAGTCCAGGGCTCCATTAATAGCCTTACTATGAGAATACAAAACACAAAACTGATGAGCAAAGAGCCTGTGGTACATTTGCAACCACCCCCACATTTCAATACAATGAGCTGCCATGAGTCAAGAAAGATGAAATGTTTTCACTAACCTATTTGCTCCTCCATCAGGGTTTGAAGTCAATCCTCCCAAGGGTAAGATTTTCAAACTCTGAAACCTAAACAACTTAGTAGCACAACTTTAGGCTCCTGTATACACCTACTGAATTTTTTTTTTTTTTTTTTTTTTTGAAGAAAAAAAAAATTCTAACTTACTGTATTGAACATCTAAACTTTTCATGGTTAACAATGAAGCAATTTTATTTTGCAGTGACAGCTTTTATGGTACTAAAAAGTTTAATAAACAATTCTAGCCCCTATGCTGCAAACACTTTTTGTGCTTAAATGTAAGGATACACAACAGCCCCATTGAAGTCAATGAGAGCAAAGTTCTGCATCAGTGTTTGCAGGATCAGGGGCTTATAAGCAAAATATTTTTGGAAAGTTAACACTTTAGTAAGGTTCAAACAAGATACCCCATCAGTAATGGCATTTTAAACTCCCCACCCAGCATTTATAGTTTAGTTCATTATAAATTTAAATCTAAAGTTACAATAGCACAAATTTTCAAATTAATTTTATAGCAGCTCAACCTTTTTTGTTTTTTAAACAGAAAAATTCAAATTCTTCCACTCTGATACCCACACTCAGTTTATTAGGTTATATTTATGAAGCTATTACTCTGATTTACACTTATGGAAACTAGGAGAGCTAGATCATGTATATTTCCCTAGCATTGTCCAAACTACAAGGTATTTTAATAACACTTTATCCACATTTCTTATTGAATTTTCCAATTTGGAGGAATCAAAGATTTGCAATATCAGTTCAGACTAATCATGTTTCCCCTAGGGTGCAACATTCCACACATGTTCAGAGGTTAAATAAAGATGATTACTGATCAAAGGAAGATTTGTAAAATTCAAATACAATTGTGTAAGTAGATATCCATTATCAAAATGTACTTCAACTGTACATGATTATTTTAAGTTTAAATATTCTAGCTATTTATGTACAAACCTTTAACAAACACAGAATTGGTAGGTAAGGTCCCATGAGAAGAAAATCTAAGGGAAAAAGGAATTCAGGAGAGCTGGCAGTTCCCAAGGAGACAATATTAAAAGGCAAAACTGTGAACTATTCTCATGCAAAAGAAAGATAGGAAGAATAGTAAGAGGCCAACATGGCTCCACCAGGAGCTCTTTAATAACCTGAAAATCAAAAAGGAAACATACAAAAATGGAAACATGGTCAAACTGATATGGAGGAGTACAAAAAGAACAGCACAAATATGTAGGGACAAAATCAGAAAGGCCAAGGCACAAAATGAGTTTTATACTGGGAAAGGGACATAAAAGGCAAAACTTCATTCTTTAAATACATGAAGAGCAAGAGAAAGACGAAGGAAAGTGCAGGTCCTCTATGTAGGTGGGAAGGAGAGCTAATAACTGATGACATCAAGAAAGCAGAGGTGCTTAATTCCTATTTTGCTTTAGTCTTCACTAAAAAGGTTAATAATGCCTGGATGACAAGATACTCAACACAATTACTATTGACAACCAGGGGGAAGGAATACAAGCCAAAGTAGGGGAAGAACAGGTTAAAGAATAGACAAATTAGATGCATTTAAATCAGTAGGGCAAGATGAAATTCGTCGTAGGGTACTTAAGGAACTAGCTGAAGCAATCTCTGAGCCAGTAGCAATGATGTCTGAGAACTCCTAGAGGACAGAAGAGGTCCCAGGAGACTGGAGAAGGGCAAACACAGGGCCCAGCTTTAAAAATGGGAACAGGAGGGCCCAGGGATTTGCAGACCAGTCAGCCTAACTTCAATATCTGAAAAGATACTGGAGCAAATTATTAAGCAATCAATGTGTAAGCACCTGGAGGATAGCAGGGTTATAAGGACTAGTTAGCATGGATTGGTCAAGAACTAATCATGCCAAACCAACTTCATTTCCTTTTTCTAACAGTATTACTGACCTAGTGGATGGGGTTGGGGGGAAGCAGTAGACATGATATACCTTGATTTTAGGAAGGCTTTTGACACAGATGTGCATTACGGTCTCATAAGCAAACGAGGGAAATGTGGTCTAGATGAATTTACTATAAGGTGGGTAACACCTGACTGAAAGACTGTACTCAAAGAGTAGTTATCCATGGTTTGCTGTCAAATTGGGAGGGCATATCTAATGGGGTCCCACAAGCGTCAATCCTGGGTCCAGTATTATTCAATACATGTATTAACAATTTGGATGATAGAGTGGAGAGCGTGCTTATAAAATCTGCAGATGACACCAAGCTGAAAGGGGTTGCAAGCACTTCGGAGGACAGGTTTAAAATTCAAAATGACTGACAAATTGGAGAATTGGTCTGAATTCAACAAGATGAAATTCAATAAAGACAAGTGCAAAGTACTTCACTGAGGAAGGAAAAATCAAATGCACAACAACAAAATGGGGAATAAACTGGCTAGCTGGTAGTACTGCTGAAAAGGACCTGGTGGTTATAGCGGACCACAAACTGAATGAGAGTCATCAATGTGCTGCAGCTGCAAAAAAGGCTAATATGATTCTGGGATGTATTAGCAGGAGTGTTATATGTAAGACACAGGAGGTAATCGTCCTGCTCCACTCAGCACTGGTGAGGCCCCAGCTGGAGTAGTGTGTCCAATTTTGGGCACTACAATTTAAGAAGGATGTGGATAAATTGGAAAGAGTCCAAAGGAGAGCAAGAAAAAAAAAAAAAGTATAGAAAACCTGATCTATGAGGAAAGGTTGAAACCCCCCCACAAAACTGGGCATGTTTAGTCTTGAGAACTGACGGGCAACCTGATAGTCTTCCAATATGTTAAGGGCTGTTAAAAAGAGGATGGTCATCAACTGTTTTCCATGTCTACAGAAGGTAGGACAAGTAGTAACTGGCTTAATCTGCAGCAAGGGAGATTTAGGTTCTATATTAGGGAAAACTTTCTAACTATAAGGGTAGTTAAGCTCTGGAATAGGCTTCCAAGGGGGGTTGTGGAGTCCCCATCACTGGAAGCTTTTAAAAACAAGTTGGACAAACACCTGTCAAGGATGGTCTAGTTTTAGTTGGTCCTGCCACAGCACAAGGGGCTGGACTTGACTTCAAGGTCCCTTCCAGTCCTACATCTCTATGATTCCAATAGTTAAGAGAAAGAACATGCATTCCTTTACATTAGTCGAGAAAATGAACCATTTGTTCTGCTGTTCTAGGTCATTCTTACCCTTAAGTCTGGGAAATTAGTTAAAAGCAAACAAAAGGAATGGTTTAAGAAAAACAATATTTGCCACTAGTTTTAAGAACAAACAAATTTGATGCAGAATAGCACCTCTCTCTAGGGCTTACAATCTAGTCGCACAAAACACTGGATATTAACATGGTTGGGGATTTTGTTTGTTTTTTAAGCAAAGGAACACTTACCCTGTTCATTAAGTTCTACTTGATCTTAGCTTCATCCTGGACAACTGGAGACTTTAACCTAAAATTTTAGTTAAATAATGGTAGCACCCCTTCTACTGCAAGCTGCTTTATAGGCAGTACTGGGCTTACACCCTAACTGAGTCCTGGATCTGAACCCACAATACTAGTGCTCAAAGGCAATAGAGTCATAATGACACGTGTGCATTTCTGCCTTTCATCTATGTTACCGTAATAAGAAACAGGCTATAGTTCTGTTTCCCCTCTCACCTCTACTACCCACACCTAAAGCTACTTTCCTTTTCAAAAGAGGATGAGTTAAATGATTGTTTTGTAGACTTAATAAAAGAAATTAAGGAGACCCTGTAACACATGTTAGTAAGTAGCATGGTTTATATGATTAGTAGTAGTTTGTTATCGTAAACTTTCATCTTCAATAATCAGGATTAAACTAATATTTGGCACACAAGCACACTGTAAACAGCCACTTGACAGTTCTCATGGCACAGCTAGTCACTGCTATGGTGTGGCAGTTCTTTATACCAGTTTACCAAACGTGCAATTTTCATCCACAATATGTAATTAGATTTATAAAAATAGATAAAATGTCAAACTGAAGCATTGTAGGTATTCATAATCTATTTAATAGTGGGACACTGACATGAATACTACAGTTTTCTAGAGCACATTAGATTTTGAGTTAAGCAGTTGCAACTGGTGCAGGAATTTCTCAGTCAGTCTTCTATATTCTACAATCTACGATTTACTGTATCAGACTAGTAAGCCATATCAAATGTGCAATATTCGGTCTGTGCTAGCTGGTCTAATTTTTGTTAAGTACTTTATCAACATTTTTGCAAAATATCAGCCAACTAAGAATAATTTACTGTATGATTTACTTTAGACTTTAAGCTTTGCTGCACTTCAACACAATGGGAACGAACAATTATACACAATTTATGAATGATTGCTGCAGCTTAATGCTAAAAATCCTCATGCTGATACAATAAAATATTTTACAATGATCAGTTTTTAATGCTTTATTCATTGATTAAAAGAATATACATTTAACATAAACCATACAACATCAGTCATCAGTTCAAACATTCAGCTGGTTTCCTTACATTTTCTGTCAGGAGTTTTTTAATCTGATCACATTTATAAGATAAAATCTCACCACATCTGGCATATACACACACTGTGCCAGTGGATTCACTCTACTGATGTACATATAAAATCCGCATGGTATGTGCTCACTGGAGACAAAACAGCGCACACCTGTCAAAAGGTCATTTTAATATAAGATGGTAAAACCATTTGTAAAACACATATAAACTTTTTCCATAAATAGAATCATATCTGGACATCTGTTGCATAAATTGTGTTTTCCAAAGCTTACAATATAGCAGCCAGGTCTCAGCACTGCTGGGCACCCACGTTGGCCACTTACTTTAATTATTGCAGACTGTCCTTTAACATTAAATGCACAACATTCGTACCACTTAAAACTGGGGTCAGGTGGAAGTCTCACAGAGACCACGTCTGTACCGCGGTTGCCCTGAAACAGTTAAATCGGCTTTTAAAGCCTCTCAGATATAACAAGATTTTAAAACATACTTCATGGAATGTTCTTCATGCATCATAGCAGCTCATACCTGTGATAGAACAAGCTTTGTATTTATTTCCTTTCCTTCCTTTACATTCACTATTCACAGTGAAACAGGTGCATGTTTGTTTAAGAGTTCTGAGGTTGCTGACTGAGCCACAGCACAGCTGTGTACCACAGGTCGAAATTCGACCTTATATATTACAATCTAGCAGTATCTGGCAGACCAACAGTTGGCCTGCCCCTGCCAGCATGTGGGCACTTCTTCATTTTTAATCTATTCTTTGGCAGCTGACACAGGCGCTGACAGAGAAAGTCCAGTGACTTGGTTGCTAGGGATTTCACGACTAATGTTTGTTTGCAAGAATGTACATTTAAATTTATAGCTTCATTGTTATGGTTTTACCCCATCGGAATGTGTAAACTTATATTTCCTTTTAAATCTGGGCCCAAAGCTAACTCGTATGGAGAAACTGACAGATCATGAGAATAAGAAGCTATGACGAATTTACAAAGGATCAGAAATCCTACAATTTATAGTCAAAGAGCTCACAAATTCAGGTGAGTAACTGAAAAAAGCTACACAGTGCTACAGACGACTGCTTAATAAATGAGAAAAAATTTAGAGAGTAGTAGTAATTCATGCTTCAGAAACTGCATGTGAAATGAAAGTGAAAGTTTACAGTGAACTGGCATTGGGTAGTCTTCTCTTCCTTCTATTTTTTAAAGCCTAATAAGTAGCATACTACCAGATTATATGACAATGATTGCATACAAATCCACTGGGCTATGGAGATTTAAAAATTGGCTCCTGAGCACTAAACTCCGACATAATAGTAAAATAATAGAAGATGCAGTTACTCAGTAAAAAATATAGTTAGCCGGCAACCTCAGACAACCTTCGGCTGTATCTCTATAAGGTTTGGTAGACAAGTCCATTAACCGTGAAAGCCCTAAACGTTGCCACTTTCAGCTTCTAAACCAATACCCGACTACGTTCTTTGATCAAGAAGTAGAATACACATATATAATTCTATATATCTAATACTGATTAAACACAGCACAAAAGGGGTTAATTCACACTACTGAAAAACATAATAGGATCCTACTTGCATATGTAACCACAGGAATTGTAAATAAAAAAAAAGAGCTAAATGCCTTCACTGAAGCTTTGCATCTCTCTATAAAAATGACGAGTTGGCTCGGTGAAGACACTGAGTAATTCTAGGTCCATGACTGCATGCCAAGGTCGACCCAATCCAAGGGATACCTGCTCAATGAGGTTATGTACTGGATCCACATCCTGATCAGCCAGTTCACCTTGGTCGAAATCAATGCTTTCTTCTGTGACTTCAAGCACTTTCAAATCAGAGCCACGAAGACGAGCGATTGCAATGAGGTTATGGGCCCACACTGTGTAACCTGGGAGGGTGGGGGGAAAAAAAGCGGTCACTTCATTGCAGAACTGCTTTATTAAAGTGTTTAAAACCTGAGAACCCTGACTAGAATGCCTTTTCCCCAAATGATTTTTCCCCTTTTCCATTTGGCAACCTTTTTTTCTGCATTTCTTAAAAGTTACAAGCCATAAGGCTCAAAATTATTCTTATCAAGAGAGGGAAAAAAAATTCAGAACATTGTAAGTAGTTCTCCCTCCCGTCGAACTTTGTTGGATCTGCCCCCTCCCCCTATAAAGAATAAATAAAAATTTGTAGGAATAGTAGATTTATTTAGACTCTGGGACAAACCAAATATTTTAGACCTAAACTACTTGACAGTTTATAGGTGTCATGTGCAAGGAAGAGTGCATGATTAATCATCTTAAGTGAAAGTATAGGTGTAAGAACTGCATTAAAACGGTGTTTGTAGTACAGAGGAATTCTGAAGAGGTTTGATTTTGCTGTGTTACAGTTAGACCTATTTTCGTTTACCAGATTCCATTTTCGCAGTGATTGAGATCTTTCCTCACAGATCATGGCACTTTTCATGAAAGTCAAGTCCCTTTAATGCTGAAAACTTTTTCACTCAATTGCAAAATTATCTTAATTTTATAATTGTCATATTTAATTTCAGTTGTCTTTGCTACCTACTAGAAGTTCATATTGTATTTCCCCCAGAAAGTGAAGAAAAAGGCAAATTATATTCTCAATTACTTGCGAACTTGCTTTCTGTAGGTTGGCTGAGAAAACATGCTGGGTTCCTCCTATCTCACCGATACCACTAAGCACATTTTTCCTCTTCTTTAGGGTGCCCTCCCCTTTGCTTCTCCAGTTTATTCCTTCTAGTATGAAGTAGCTATAAGCTTACTCTTCTTCCCACCTAAGATGCAAATTCTCTTGTCGAAGTCTGGACTTGGAAAGCCCAGTAAAGCGGATGAAACTACAGTCTCATCCAAGCCACAGAAAGTTATCTGGTAAATACAAACAAGGTTTGACTCTCTCGGGAATGGTCTTCAATGTAGATAGTGGATTCTGTATAGCAGGCAACCTATGAGGAAACATCTCAGTGGGGAGGAGAGAAGACAGTGGAGGCTGAATTAAATGAGCGAGTATGATGAAGAAAGGGGAATGAGAATCTTTCACCTACTGCACCTGAAGCTTCCCACAGAAGCACTGCTCAAAGCACTCTGCAGTCCAGGGCACATGCAGATGCTGACATGATCAGTGGTAATGCCTAATGAAAGAGCAAGGAACTCCAAGAGGCAACTTTGTAATGTTCACTCACTGATGTTTCCCCTGTCTAGTACAGTGGGCTGGAAGTCTCAATGTACAAGGAACATCAGGAGGCCTAGAAGGCTGTAGGATAACAAACCCAATCAAGAACTCCACTTTTAGGTACTACTTTCCCGAAGAATCTTGAATGAGCTTAGCCAGTCCACTATATAATTCAGAATGAATAGATCCTTACTGAGAGAAAGAACAAGAATACTCACAAAAACAAAGGGGGCAGCCAAACAAGGGTGATTCAGGTACATGATTTGGAGGAACGCTATTCCCTGGATTAGCCTTCTGAATACTAAAGCGGCTATCATGACCCCTATAGCTTTTCATGTTAACTTCTGGAAGGAATGACTATCCTTCTGGTAAGATTTTAGGAGCCAGAAAGGACCCCAATCCAACCAAACACTTCACAAGGGGGGGCTTGTAGAGATCCCTTACATCATGAAATCTTGAAGCACCTCTTCCCCAAAGTCTAAGGCTGCCTCAGGGAGTGCCTTTGCCCCACAGGGAAGATTCTCCCTCCTTTTCATGCAAGCTAGGTGGGCTTGCTTTTCAGCCCCAGAGACTGCCTCGGTACTTCCTCACTCTTATTGCTTCAGGAAGATTCACTCTAAGTAGGTAGCAGATGTTTCTCTGTAAAGCAGAAAAAAATCTTAAGGCCCCAGTGAGAAAGCACTTTTGCATGAGGCACTAGTGAGGTAGATTTCTTTTAGCCTTACCTGATCTAGTGACAAACAGCCAGTCAGACAGATGCAGATCAAGTAAATCCTAGTAACTGACTAGTTACCATTCTCTGAGCTGTCACAGCTAAGCTACAGAATAGTTCATTCTGGCTTGAAGGCCGTTTACAGCCTTTTGGGGGAAAGGGTATCAGATAGAAGGGGATTAAATTGTTAGTGGGTGGCACTAAAACCCGGCGTTTGGTTTTTGTTTTAAAAAAACAAATTGCTGTGTTGAGCTTAAAAGGGGTTGTTTTTTTTTTGGTAATTGTTACATACAAGTACTTAGACAAATTGCAAGAGGAGGGGACAGGTATAAATAGATTTCATTAACTTCTTCTGAGAGTACAGGGAATGGACGCAAGAGAAGATTCTCTTCCCCTGCCTCTCCTCTAGCTACTACAACATTAGATGTAGTTATCAACAAGTCAGACTCCCTTAAAAATTGTCTCAGTGTTAACTTTAGAAGTGGTTGTTGTTTTTTTTACTGCCAATCAGGACCTAACAGGATAGAACTTGTGATTTCTGAATTGTAAAAAAGTTTAGAAGCTGTCCTGTTTATAAGAACAATAAAAACAATGCTTCCTTAAAAAGCAGTAGAAATTATGGAGAACAGAGCATCCAATATGAATATTTTAGCCTTTTCTGAAAAACCTAAAATTGATTCTTAAGATAAACTGCTGCATTTGGAACCTGTTACAGCAAAAATGTAGTGTTAGCTTAAAATATTTAAGAACTTGGAAGTGAACACAGAACTTAGATGTTATTTTTATTTCAGCTGACAAAATAACTTCCAGGCAGCCTTGTAGCATAAAGAAGAAAAAGAGCATATTTTCCCAATTTAGGCAAGTTACGAGAAGCACAACTGAAAGTATTTCATCTTGAGATCTGATTTTACCTATTTGGGCATCTGTCTTTTTTCCCACTTAATAGACAATAAGAAGTTACACTAAGTTACTATCTTTTAAACAGTATAAAAAGATCTGACAATTATGTAATTTCCAATTCTCTGCTTAATAAAGATTATTAAAATTTTGCTTTTCTATTGCTTTACCTGAATGTTTGCTGGATAGACATGTGACAACACTGTACATTTCTGATGCTGGATTTGTTAGCTTGTAAATTTACACAGCTGTTTCTTTATATTTTATATTAGATGTGTCTTGGAGGATTTCTGAATTCCCCCCCCTGAATTGTGAGCAAAGTTTTTGGGATAATAACTGCATCAAATCAATAACAATTTGGTTAAATTTTAAAAGTTAGGTGGCTAAAGCGAGGCACCCAAAATCACATTCAGTCACTTAGGGCACAGCTATACTATACAGCGGCGCAGCTGTAAGCTCTCTAATATCGCCACTCTAAACCGATGGAAGAGAGCTCTCCCATTGGCTTAACTACTCAAGCCCCTGCAAGCAGCAGTAGCTATGTTGGCAGGAGAAGCTCTCCCACCGACACAACGCTACACCAGCGCTTATGTTGGTGTAACTTAAGTCACTCCTGGGTGTGATTTATTCACACCCCTCAGTGACCTAAGTTATACTGACATAAGCTGTAGAGTAGACAGCCTCAGATGTGCTGGTTGCGTAGAGTTAGAACTGACATTTGACTCTAGGAAACTTATAGCGATTATAAAGAAAATCAAATAATTTAATCTTCCCTATCTGATTTCCAATGGAAAAGAATTAAAGTTTGTCATCTGAAGACTCTTTCTTGCAAGTATCTGACTCCCCCCCACTTTGGGGCAAACAGTGGCGTTTGAACCCATGCCCTTTGGTGCTAAAAACATGACCCTCTGCCACTTGAGCTAAAGGATTAAACACCCCCATCGTGCAAGCTGTTTGAAGAAGGAGCAGGGGTCCACGCCTATAGAGCAGATCACAGGATTGAGGCCGAAGTCCCTTATCTATAAGCACCAGCAGACTCAAACCTCCTGTGGCTGGTCCACATAAGATATGAAGAGCCACACTACTAGTGTTATATTAGTATTTCATTTCCCTATATTTGTTAAATGATTATTACCTACTTTTGTCTGCTGTAGGTCACTAGTTGAAGTCAGATAATACATAAAAGAGTAAGTTCCTCTCTCTCTGAGCCTAAGTTCAGAATGGATTAGAGGTTTACAGTAATAAAATATTAGTACAGACAATGACTAGTGTATGGTGGCATTTGGCCAGGCACTCACCTAAAACTATTTCGGGGGATGAGAAATGCAGTTTATGCTACTCTCCCTCCTGCAAGTAGATCAAACTGAGAGAATATAGTCCAAACTTTGTCAGCCAACACTTCAGTCTGTTAGCTGCTGTTAGATCCTCACTAGATTGGTAATACACATCTCCTCTCACCCTAGCTTCATTATGGGCCATACATATTTACAGCCAGGAAGTAAGATCACATAACACCTCACTGCAAAATGAACTAATACTAAGCAGCAAACATTTCCAATTCTCATATCCACAAGCATAGATACTCTCTGGATAATACATAGTTTAATGCAATAAAGATCCTCCACACACTCAAAATAAGCTTTCCAGAGCATAGAATATTATATACCACCTTTTTTTTTTTTTGGACCCTTAGAAGAAAAATTCTCACTCATCCTCATTTACACAAGCAACCTAGTAAACTCCAAGTGAGAGCAGAGTTGCATAGGAAAATGTGTTTACAATCAGTAACTTACTAGTTATGTGATTTGTTATGCAATAACTGTAACTATAGTATGTGGAATGACTTTACACTTTCAAGTTTGATGGTATGAGAATGTGTTTTTTCAGTATCTTTATAAAACAGCTTCTACAATTAACACCTCCTGCAGGATTTTTTAGGGCAGTAACTAATTATATTAATACAAAGTGTACGATTGTGATTTTTAGAAAAAAGACTAAAGCATAAAAAAAAGTCAAAGTCACTTACTATGTTTGGGCATAGAATTACCTACCATGAACTGCTAGGAGAGAGAGCCTTGTGCACCTCCACGCTAACAAAACCAGTGGATCTTCATTACGGTTGTCACTAAGATCTGGGAAACCAGACATATCTATCACATCATTCATTAATATAAAATGAGTGAGAAACTTGTCATACTGCCTGGATATGAGGTCAACAACAGCCCCTGAAACACAAGTGCTGTAGCTGTCAAAGTGAATCCTCTCTAGTGGGATACTGGGCTTAAGAATTCTTAGCATGTCATCACTCTTGATATCAAAAGCCATAATATAGACCCGAAGATTAGTGCTGTTACGTGTCAGTGCCTTCCAATTCTCATCTTCTGGCATGTTTTCCAAGGACTTGTGCATTATGGAAATTTTGTGGACCAGAAGAGAGAGTCGATGCAAAGGCACATGGTTGCTATCAGCCAGGACTCTTGCCATTTCAGCTGTAAAATCACAGAAATCCAAGGCGAGTGAGCGCAGATTCACAAAGCGCTCCAATTCAACTGCAGTGATAAGAGTGGTATTACCAGGGATGTGGTTGTCCAGCAAACTCAGGTGTTCCATGGTGTTGGCAATGGGGTTTGATAAAGATGACAATGATGTGGGAGTGACTATTTGCAGCATAAACCCACAAGACAGCCACTTCAATTGCCTGCTATTGCCCAATATTTCTTCAAATAGCTGTTGTATTCTGCAAGAAAAACATAAGCAACAATGACCCCATTAAATATGACTCAATATGGTAATACAACTGCATAGCATTCTATATTTATTCAAGAAAGACTCTTCTCTTTCAGTTAGGATGCGATTCTGTAGCTGTGCTATGTGAAGACCTCCTTGAGTAGTCAGTGAAAGTTCTGTATGTACGGCACCTGCAAAATCAGGCTCTAAACTACTTTAACTTCTACCAAACTCAAATGATGCCGCAATTGTGATTTATCTTGGGAAGGGAATATATGTATTGATTGCTCTTGTGGAAAATGTTGCCCTTTGAAGATAAGCATCCCATATTTCTCAGCGCCAAACTTTTTTAAAACAAAAGTTTAAGGGAACCCATTCAGCCATTTTGGGGTTATACAGATATGAGTAACTACTACTTTAAAAAGCCTCTGATGCTTCATGCTCTGATACCTCTAATGCAGTCCCTGCCCCACCCAGCCCAACAGCAAGCTTAGTATGTACAGTATATAGCCCTAAAAGCACGTTAATGCTTTTTGCCAGATTTGGAGAAATTTGGTTTTGAAATATTTGAGACTGGTTAGCTGACCACATTCATTACACCTCTCTCAAGTGCATACAATAGTGTGGTTCTTAAAATATTTTCATGTGTGCATACTGGATCATTCCTACAATTACCAGCAATTATAAGAGTTTAAGTTGGGATGAGCATGATTTGGGCCTGGCAATATTTTAAAATTAGATATCCAAGTATCAGATTTATGTGCCTTTTTGGAGGAAAAAAAAAAAGTGGCCCACACTCACCACACAGGAGGAGTATCCTGCATCTATCCTGACCATCTGTCCCATCCCTGTAACATTTTATGAACAGATCTTTAAGTTATATATTCAGTTCACATACCATACCTAAGAGAGGAAGGAATTTGATTTGAATGTACAATTGTGAATCACACAACTTCAGCAGTGTAGCTAAATGCTCTGGACTAGCTCTAAAGAAATTCTTTGATCACATCCCCCACAGCTGCTAAAACCCAGCTGGATTTTTCTCTTCCTCACCACTGACAAATGCTCTTCTGAGCACACAGTCACAGTATGTGTTCTAATATACATGCATATACACCTTCATGTGCAATCTATAGCACTTGTCACTTAAGAAGGAAAAATATAGTATTTGCAACAGGTTAAATATGTTCCTGTTTAAAGGCATCAAGGAATGCAATGCAAAGATCTGTAACACAAAATTAAAAAGATAATCATGCCAAAAATCAAGTGGTTCTGAGCTAAATTTCTACAGAGTATACACTGTGTATACAAACAAGCACACAGGCACTAAAGAACATTATGTAAAGGGCATCTAATCTCAGAAGAAAATTAAAAATGAAAAAAATTGCCTATGTGCATGTATATCTTTAATAAGGGCTAAAAAGGTAAGCTCATCATATCTTGCAATATTGTATATAGTCATTCTTAATACACATCTAATATTTCAAATTAATTTTATAAGTCTTCCTTCTGCAATAATTATGAACAGTAAATTTGAAATGCGTGCATGTTCAATGTGGTATTACTGTATATGCCTAAAAGTTTTCTTGTACCGTTCTCTCAATTTGATGCCTAATAATTTAAGTTGTGCTTCTCTAATGACTAGATGCATGTTTAATCTCAAAACAACATAGTTTAAAATACTATTTGAGCATTTTGCTTTTGATTACTGTAAACTGTATTGGATTAACCACAATTGCACAGCTGTAGCTTCTAATACTGTTCTGTACTAGAAGTAAGCTTCCAATTAAAGCAGGGATGCTGAACATTTAGAAACTCAAAGTGTACAGCAGTTTTCCATGGTAATAGTACACAAATCCCTGAATTTAAGCCTAATTAGATTCTGGCCGCAAAACTAGCCATCCATATGTCCACCAAAAAACTATACAGCCACTTCATCTAAATTTTTCTAGCTATCTAATGTTGAGCCAACCCTTCTAGTCCCACCCACCCTATTTTAACCTAACTACGTCTCAAATATTTAAACAACTCAACTGAGGGTATTTTATGTTACACAATAACCATATATTGGGCTAATAAAAATGAGGCCCAATAGGAAGCACAATGAAGTTATCATCCAACTACACTGCCATTCATTTTAACAATGCACTTCCAGTAAGTCCTTTAACTGAATATGGCACCTCTAATCTTGGAGAGCACATGAATTTAACAGTTCAAGCTACGTTCTACAAGTTTAACTACATAGGTACCAATTTCTATTAATTTCGTCATCTTATTTTCAGACTGGATGTTTTAATTTCAATTGTCTACACTTTTCTGATGAATAAGCCCTACTTCTATCTTAATACATAGTCTCAGAACAGTAGTAACTAAATGTTTCTGAAACTTGTTCAATAATCTACACAAGATAGTGAGTTGGCGGTCTCAGTCCAGTTTTCTATGGCTACCAGTCCATTGAAAAGCCACCCACAATTAGCACTAAGTGGCATCCTTGTTGAGAGTGTCAGAAGAAAAGCCAAAGACTGAATAGACAGAGACTGAACTAGTATTTTCACCCCGTTGAAAATGGTCCTGAGTCAGGATTGAGTCACACTGGTAGGACTATGCAGGATGCAAGTACAATACTGCTGTCCATACTGTTTCTGTTCATTGGATAATGCAGTGTCAATCCAGCATCATTCATAAGCACTAAATTCACTTATTTAAAATGGCTCAATTGGTATTTTTAGAAACATTAAGATTAATTAACAACTGTTAGATGACGAAGTAACATCTCAGGCATAAGAGTTTTAAAATAGTTACATTTAATTCAATGGTGGAACATATTTTCTGTAACTGCACAATGTACTGCATTTACATGATGTATTGAACTTCCCCCTAGCAATGGTCAAATAAAATGAATTTGTAAAGAGAAAAGAAGTACAGTTATATTTAAAACAGTGAACTGCAAATATAGAGCATAAAAAAACCTATGCACTATAGAACCGTGCTACATTCAACAAATCATCATAGTAGGAAGAGTACTAAGCATATTATTAAACAACAACTACCACCACCACAACCAGAGTAAAAGCTTTTACTCTGATATCTATAAATTGTGCCTCGGTACCGCAATACAGAATGAATGTTACATAATATCTCCCACTGATCTCAACTTCTGCATTACATAAGCACAACAGGGTAACAGACACAGTAGGAGATGCATGTCTGAATTTCCACCATGATGTAAACTAAAGTCAGGACCTACGCATTAGAGAGTTCAATATTCATGTACATATTAATCCATCTGTGGATATCTATGATAGTTCCAGAGCTACTTCAGCTGTAAACAGACAGAAGAGGAAAGGGTACCCATTCCCCTCCTAGAATATTGGGATAAGCAGATTCCCTCCCACCCCCGGCAATGTAGATTAAAACTATGGCACTCAGGGCTTGTCTACATTGGTAAGTTTTACAGTTATACCAGCAAAACCCACTGTGTGGACATTAGTTCCAGAATAAGAATGGCTTTTTCAGTTTAGCTTACACACTTCCAAAAGGGCATAAAAATTCTAATCCTCCCAAGCCTGCTTGTGGACTGACATCGATTTTAGTATATGCACAAGCTGACAAAAATATATTTCTATCGATCATAAAAATGTACAGATAGGCAAAGAAAGAAAAATGCTACTTGAGAACACAGAGGTTGATTTAAGCATATTTACTTTGTAGATTTTGACATGTCATGTTGACAATTTGTATTTTAACGGTTATAAAGTTTTAACTTTTTGAATCTCAGTGTCTACTGTCATTAAACAATTATTGTCTGAACCCCACCCCCCACAATTTCCCGCAATTATGAAAATTTAAATAGATTAAGATAACAAAAATCAACGTTTACTTTAAGCTAACAGGCAACATTGTAAAAAAAAAAAAAAAAAAAAAAGCCACTCTGATTCTGCAAAAAGAGTGTCCACATTGGAAGGGGGGGGGGGCGGGAGGAGAGAAGAGGGTAATACGGATATAATTAAATAATAGTTTAAGTTCACCCCTTAGCTTATACCAATATAGCTTTCCTATATGGACATGCCCATAGGAATTATTCTGCAAATAAGTAGTTCTCATTTTAAACAGGCATGGAGTCTTATGATAAATCCTTACTTGGAGTTCACTCACGACCTTATTCAAAGTCACTTGTTCCCTAAAATTCATTTTTCTTGTAGATATGTGTTTAATTTGTCAGGTGACTTCAATTCCTAGTGCAGTTTTCCACTCAGTCTCAGAACAGCAACAGTACATACAGTGCCAATGAAACCCTGCTCCTCTCTCCCTGGCCCCAATACCACTGCATTCTGTTTTAGAGTCATCACTTGGCAAGAGTGAAAGTATTGTGTCTTCATGCATTGTCTGCAGAGACTACCAAAAATGTGACAACTGAAGATGGTTTGTGACACGTAGACGCTAGGAGCTAAACCAAGATCAACTCTTCTCATATACGTCACCCAATGACTATCAGAGAACACAAAAACAGAAACCAGATGAAATCTCACTACCAAGCTGGAGCTTTTTCAACCTAATATCCTGCGTTCTCATTATCAGTTCTTTGAACCAGCATGATATTTTTGCTAGTGCGTACAGAAGAACTTACTGCTTAATCTTTTTGCCATCTGGGTCCACCTTGCCGAGGTATGTATTCGATATACTTCCATGTTGCTGCAGAATGCTTATATCCCCAAAAAGACTTAACTTCTGGAGGTTCCTATAAAAATAGGTTTTGTTAGTTTGCACATGAAGGTAAGGCAACAGTGGGGAAATGTTAAGGACATTTCTTGAACACAGGTAGCAAGGGCACACTTATGCACAGGAGGTATCGTCCAGGCTGGAAAGAGTTGCACTGTCTATAAGTTTGGGACAACACATAACTTCCAAATAAACTAAAAGCTTAGAGGGAGCTTTTCAGGGGGAGCATCTTAAAACGCCAAAATCAAGAGCAGAAGCAAGAAGTCTGATCAGTTTTGAGTCACCCTACTGTAATAGTCTGAATATGTATCTAGTTGTCTAGCAGAATGTTATCAGGAATACTCCTTGTGACATCTAAGTGCATGTTATCCACTTTCATCCTTACAAATTTATTTAAAATCCCATCAGTGACACTGTATACATATCTGCTTTTCATTACATGAAAGCTGCACTTAATGCTGAACACCTAGAACTCTAAGGCTATGTCTGAACTACGGCAGCACAGACACAGTGCTGCAGCATTGTAGTATAGACATTTATTTCAGCAATGGAAGGAGGTCTTCTGTCACCATAGTTAATCCACCTCTCTGAGGCAATAGCTAGGTCAAAGGAAGAATTCTGGGGCTTAACTACATCTCTTGGATATGAATCCTCCCACCCCGCCCCCAACGTAGCTAGGTCCACCTAGATTTTAGGCGTAGACCAGGCCAAAGATAGTTATGAAGAAAGTCTGAAGAAAATCAGCATTTAATTTACATTGTATCAGACAGCAGATCGTTTTTGTAACATGCTTCATCCAGTGGCCCATCATTCACATTATGCTTTTTTAAAGAGACATCTAAGATTATGATGTCTAACTATATTTTGGGCTATCAATAAATCACAGTTAACTCAATTAACGCAAAACAAATTAACTAGATTAAAAAAGGTCACAATTACAGTTTTAATCTAATGGTTAAACAATAGAATACCAATGTAAATTTATTATATGGTATAACCTCAAGAGTTACGAACATCTCAGGAATGGCGGTTGTTCACAACTAAGGCTATGATTTAATCATGGGTATTTTTAGTAAAAGTCATGAACAGATCATAGGCAAGAAACAAAAAGTCACAGCCCGTGACCTGTCCATGACTTATACCATAAACCCCACTGATTGAATCTTACGGGAGGGCGGGGAGGGGAAGGGAGCCCTGGGCTCCAGAGCAGCGGCCGATGCGGCTGGCGCCGGGGCCATTCCTGCAGCAGCTGGCTGAGGGGCCGCCCAAGTGGCTGATGTGGCTGTCCCCAGGGCCTCCTGAGCAACTCACTCCAGGGTCAGCTGCTTGGATGGCTCTGGGGTCAGCCACACTGACCACTGCAGAAGTTACAGAGGTCGCAGGAAGTCACTATTCATAACTCTGAAATGTTTGTAACTTTGAACACCACGTCATGTTTGTTCTTTCAAAAGTTCACAACTGAACACTGACTTAATACAGCTTTGAAACTTTACTAGGCAGAAGAAAAATGCTGTTTTTAACTATCTTAATTTAAATGAAAGAAGCACAGAAACAGTTTCCTTACTTTACTAACAAAAGGGAAAGTTTTAAAAAAGTTTGACAGTTTATGATCAACACAGTTCTGTACTGTATTTGGGGAAGAAGGTCTCTGCTGCTGCCTTATTGCATACTTCCGGTTCCAAATGAGGTATGTTTGTAACACTGAGGTTCTACTGTAAATATTTTTGGATTTTTTCCTACATTTTCAAATATATTGACTAATTACAACACAGAATACAAAGTGTACAATGCTCACTTTATAATATTTTTGATTACAAATATTTGCACTGTTGTAGCCTGCATTGCAAGGTATTTTCGTGCCAGGTATGTTAAACATTCATATGCCTCTTCATGATTTGACCACCATACCAGAGGAAATGCTTCCATGCGGATGACACTCTTTAAAAAAAAGAATGCATTAATTAAATTTGTGACTGAACTCCTTGGGGGAGAATTGTATGCCTCTTGCTCCTTGGTTTTGCCCGCATTCTGCCATAGATTTCATGTTATAGCAGTCTCGGATGATGATGCAGCATATATTGTTAGATTTAAGAACACTTTCACTGCAGATCTGACAAAACGCAAAGAAGGTACCAATATGAGATTTCTGAAAATAGGTGTTGTCAAAAGTCTTAAAAGAGCAACACTCCGATGCAGGAACTACAGAATCCAAAACACCAAAAAGAAAATCAACCTTCTCTTGGTGGCATCTGACTCAGATGATGAAATGAAGGTCCTTCAGTCCACACTGCTTTGGATTGTTATCAAGCAGAACCCACCTGTTCTCACTTTCAGTTGACATTGTAAATAAGAAACAGGCAGAATTAGCTGTAATGTAAACTTGTTTGTCTTGGCGATTGGCTGAACAAGAAGTAGGACTAAGTGGACTTGTAGGCTCTAAAGTTTTACATTGTTTTGTTTCTGAGAGCAATTATGTAAAAAATAATTCTACATCTGTAAGTCGCACTTTCACGATAAAGAGATTGCACTAATACTTGTATGAGGTGAATTGAAAAATACTATTTCTTTTATCTTTTTACCGTGCAAATATTTGTAATAAAAATATAAAGTAAGCACTGTACACTTCGTATTCTGTGTAACTGAAAACAATGCATTTCAAAATGTAGAAAAACATCCAAAAATATTTATAATAAATTTAAATTGGTATTCTATTGTTTAATGGTGCAATTAAAACTGAATAATCATGACTTTTTTTTAAATCTTGCAATTAATTGCGATATTTTAAAAAAATATAACAGCCCTAATAAAAATATACATAAATATATAAATTCATTCATGCTATGCATGTGTAAGCACATTGGTCAGTTTCACTTTCCCCTATACAGACAACTTCTCCCACTTGTGTGCCCCCTGCCCTCCAACAATCAGTGAGGGAAAGACATTAAAAAACATGATGGTAAAACCACAAAAGAAAGTATAGGAGACTCCAATGCAGGTGTGCCACCTGTGACATACTTTTAACACACGTCATTTTCAAAAGTTAACAGGATTCCTTTAAATATTTACATATTCTATAGGTATAATTTATTCCTAGGACTCTAAAAACATGTTATTTTGTTAATGTAACATTCCAGGAATCCTAGTGAAAATTTGGAGGATTGCAAGAGTTCGAACCATATGTTTATTTTGGTCACTATAATTTAATCTATAGTTTACATAGAAGAATGTACAAAATTAACTCCTATTCCTGCTGTTTTACAGGTAACATGTTGCTACTTCATCACCACAGCAATTCCTAGAGGCGGCACGATCAGTGCCAGCGTAGACATGAAGAACCATGAGGCTTCAGTACTGTGCTGGTGCATCATCTCCCACATGTAATTCTGACATATGTATAAAAAATTAGAACAGTTGCATTGGTCCAATGTGTGGTGTGAGGAAGAAAGGGTTGATTGCAGAAAGTTGTAAATAATATGGCCATGAACAATCCTAGACAAAGGCACATTCTCAGACCCTTTTTTCAATCATTTAATGCTCCTACTGGCACCACCAGAAATGTGATGAGGAGCAGCACAACTCCCTTATGCATGCTTCAACGAAAAGTCACCACATCTCCAGGACTTAAAACTTTAAAGGTGCTACATCCAAAAATCTGTTCCCAAGTTTACTATGTGAATATCAGCAACACTAGAGCCCATGCTGCAGCGCCAGGGAAGCTTCCCTGGGCTCTTCACTGCACTTTACTAGAAGATGACTAAATCTTCATAAGATATTTCACTTGTAGTGGAAACAAGGATACATAGAGGGGATGTCTCACTTCCCTAATTTTTAGGTCCAATCTATCACCCTTTATAATCACTGTGCACTAGCACTACTAGAAATCTCTTGTTTAGTTTGCAATCTGTCATCACTTCCTATTCTGATTTCCTAACAGCTGTCTCCTATAGTTGTATCTGCTGTCTATTTCCTGTCCTCAGTGAATGAGGGACTTACTAGTAAGGCCTCAAATACTTCACAGCAAGCTACACCTAAATACTTCAACAACGTTCCTGTATATACAGCTTTGGAAATTTTAATTAAAATATAAAAATGAGTATGATCAGTAGAGTAGCCCAGGTTATTTGATATTCTATTTTCTCATTTTCAATATAAAAATCTGAGGCATGCTGAAGATGCCTAACTACCTCAAATAAAACTGTTGGGTGAGGGGAAAGCTCAAGTTTTTGGCAGCAGAAAAGGGGGATAAGTTGGGACTTTTTGCCCCTAGAAAGCGGAGAGTCAGTTTAGTATGATGAAGGAAATAGGATGGCTGGATGTTTCTGCTAAAATGATTGGCAGCATCATATGCTGCTGAGAATGAAACTGTCATCTTTAGATTTCAGAACAAGTCATTGAGATGAATGACGCAGTTCACATCTTTCAGAGCATCTGCAGACTCAGGAAGACATTACATTATTACACATAAGGGCTAGAAACTACCCTTTTAAAAGCTTTGATCTGGAAAACAGTGCTGTACAAGGGATTAATTATGCAGCCACAGAACTGCAGGGCACAGGGCCTGTTTAATAGTCAGTATCATCTCACTACTTATAGCCCACTGTTTTGCTTCAATATTACATTAGTAGTAGTAAATTGCTGCAACAGTTTGTGCTAGACACTGTACAAACAACTAGAAAGTCTCTGCCTCAAAGAGTTTACTATTTAAGTAAATAATGACAGCTATAGTGCAACTTAGTTCTGTTCTCTTTTGCATTTGCTAGCCACAGGATCATTATCACCACCTGTAAGTTTGATCAATGCTGAACTCATATCCCCTATAGATCATTAATGAAAACAGTGAAAAGAACAATACTGATCCCTATGGTGTACCTTTTGTTTTTTTCTGATCCCTGCTTCAGTTTTACTATTATGATTGACTGAGAAAGGAAAAGAACAATTACTACTGAATAATTTTATTAAAGCAGCAACCAGAGGTCCCAGTTAGGATCAGTGGTGCTGTTCTATGTACTACAAA